>NC_136852.1:12560127-13182315 GCF_951799975.1 Gobius niger | reverse complement strand
CCTCGATCGGGTCAAGTCCCTGCTTCTGGGCATCCAGCCTAGAAGCTCATGCCTATCTTGTTCAGACAAGAGAGGCAGGATTCTCTGGCAAACAACAGCCTACCAGAGTCTACTGTAAGGGAAATGCCTTTTTTTGTTCTCAATAGGATGCATGGACTAGAATCTGATGAAGACTGGTACCAAATACAGAACCTTGATATACCAAACCCCACAATATCTATGAATTTCTACTGAGCCACAACATTAAACATGGCGTAACATTTTCAAAGTCTCATTTCAGTCATTTTTACCAATGGCAGACTGCGAGAGGTAAAGGCTTTTTTTGTGCATTGTTGTATGGACAGAGCATTTTTGTTCTCCACACAAAACAGTGCGCTGAGAAAGCCTGTTTTTATATTCACACTTGTGAGCGCATGCAGAGGTATGCAAATGACTCCAGATGATTTGAGCTCAGGAGGAGTGTTCATGTGTGTGACTTTTAAGAATTACATCCCACACTTGAATCTGAACTAAACCGTGGACCAGGGACACATCACGTGTTGCAGAGGGTTAAACCAAAGTATGAGCAATGAACATGGAGGAACAGATGGGTTAAAGTTTGAAAAAAAGCAGACATAAATGTAAGTCTATATGTTACCATTAACCGGATGAACATTGAACTCAAACTCATAAACCTCATTTTGTTTGAGGAGGCTAGAAAAAAAATAACCACTTAAACCAATGACGTGAAATGCTCCTGCTGTACATGAAATCGAGCCATTATCTGTAAGCCATATAAAATGCAGTTCATCCAAGAAATAAAATAAATAAATAAACTGAGAGAAAACCTCTAAAGACTAAAGCATAAACTCAATCCACGCAGGACATGGCATGTACATAGATAATCCACTTCGCCATAGCTGTGTGTGCAAAGTGGCCCATCCACGCCAGTGAAGCGCATGTTCGTGTGGTTCAGTGGGAGATGTGCGCGTAGACGTAGAGGCTGAGGATGTTTAGCATATTAAGTTTATTGGCAGACGTAGAGAGACAGAGTCAAAGAGCTGAATCTCATTATAGGACCTCCCATCTGCCCCCCGCGAGGAATGATGCAGTGCATTTACTGCCTCTCGCGCGCTTGGCTCAGTGCGCGCGCGCGGCTGTGTGTGCATATGTGCCGGAGGAGTCTAACAGAAGGAGACAGAGACGCGTATTTCACCTCTTTACGCATGTGTGGTTCTGCGCGCGATCAAACGACAATCGCAATTTGGTGAACTTTATGTGATCTATTAGGCATCCCCTGCACTGACAAGGAGCGGAGAGGGAGAGGGGGAGAATACTGCAGTGTCTAAACAGTGAAGAAGAGGCAACAAACCGCGCTGTAACGTGCTCGGACATGGAACAGACGCAAAAGTCGGTTTTAAACAGCAACAGTCATACAAACGCAAACACATCAACAATACGAAGGAAATGAGCGCCGGTTCGCATGGGGAATATGACTTGTCATTTTCTTACAGTGTCACGTTGAGCTCTAGAGAGGGTCCGCACAGTGAAATTAAACAAGAAAATAACAGTCGGTTTAGTGAAGGGGCTTCGTTTCCACTCACCTATCTGCACTGAGCTCGGAAAAGCCCCGGCTGCCAACCCCCAAAGGGTGGAATACACCCCAAGAAAGTGCCAACAAAAAAGAATAATCCTCATGTTTCTTCCCATCGGTCCCTTCAGAAACTGTTGAGAGACATCGAGAGACGGAGTCGCCAGAGAAAGAGGGAGACGGAGAAAAAGAAAGGCGCCAGAAAGAAGAGGTTTTCCCCTCTTGTTTTATCCAGCGGTATTCCTTATTCCATGGCGCTTTCCACGACTCCCTTGCCCCTGCAGTGTCCACTCAGGAGCGATCAGTGCGTCCGGTGCACATGGAGGAGAGAAAGAGTGGAGGGAAACTCGCTCCGATGAGAACAGCGCGGAGCCTGCATGGAGCAACTGGACATGCGCGCCCTGGCATTCTCTCCCTCTCCCCCCCCTCTCTCTCCGACTCTCGAGCGCACTCTTCGCTCACGCGTACGTTTCGCTTTCCTCTCTCTCTCTCTCTCTCTCTCTCCCCCCATCCGTCACTTTTCTCCGCCTGTCTGCCTCCTTTAACATAGTGTAACATCGGATCTATCGATAAGGCAACCGAGGGTGTGACTTGGTGTTTGCGCGCACAGACTTCACCCCCCCCTCATTCCGCTGATGACTGCATCTAACCTGACAGTCTCCATATTTTTTGATCCGTCGCCAGTCGCCGGGATAGGTGACATAAACGCGTGGGTATGTGCGAAGTGATCGGGAGGAATAAAATAAAAGTGGACGCGGCTGTTTATGATGCAGTGTCTGAAGTTAAGCGAACGGCAGCAACGGTCCAACACGCATCCGGGCGCAGCTAATGCTTAAAGTGGTTCCTGGAGGTAGCTCAAGGGAAGCGCTGCTGTGGCCGAGTGGCCCTCACTCACTGCACCCTGGGGACCAAGCCAAGCAAAACCACACGTCCACCTCATCTTGAATTGAAATGACATAATTGAAACCATGAAATCAACACAAGCAAGACGCATGAGAAGAAATGACCAGTAGTGTGACATATTAACCACATGTCGTCGGGGGAGGGCACATAATAACGAGGCGAGGTATTTTCACTTATAATACATTTGATTCGGAGTCGCACTTTAGCTGGTCACATGCAACACTAACCACACGTTTTGTAAGATGGGCGGAGTCAGAAGTTGCCACCTTATAAACCTTTGGGACAGTGCAGCTTCTGAGTCAGCACGTTTTCCAATCAATGAACGCAACATGCCGTACCACTTTATGTCGCATCGATTCTATAAACCATGGTGGCATCCCCAAACCCGTAGAAGCCTATTAAAATCCGGAACAGACTTGAAATGTGAGACAAGCCTCTGACATTGTTCGAACCCCGACTGAAAACTGCACATATGACAACTAAAGTATATATTATCTGGACTCTTCGCTTTTAATTCGATGTTATAATCATTATTTGTACATGCATAATGGTAATGTTAGTCATTAGCAAACTGTAATGTAAACAACACCTCAAAAGCAATGTTAGAAACGGACATTATGAATAATAATTTGAAAGCAATCGAATACCTAAAAAACGGCGCCTCTGTCCATGGTGCTGAAATGACTGTTCCTTGTTCTCCTTCTATGGTGAGCTCATTTATGATCATGGCACAAGAGAACACACTGTCGGCTAGTGCCCTGACTGGGATGCATATGTGTGTGTAGGTGAACCATGGCAGGGGGAGCGTGGGGTCAGCGATGCATTGGCTACAGCTGCGTGCGTCGTGCTAGCACCAGTTGTTTTCTGTAGCGCGCCGGTAGCAGACTGGTGAAAGCCGACAGCCGGTATGGGATGGTGTAGTTACACGGTGGAGAGCACACTTTCATGTTTTCCATATGGCAAAACGAAAGCGCGGTCCGCGAAATCATCCCCAAGAAGGGTGCGCGACAGATATTTACCATTTCTGTATAGCCTCCGAAGCAAATACCGAAAACAAATAATATGATCATTCAAGTTTTTGATCTCAGTTTTAGCAGCAAAGGCTTGACCACAATCAAGAGAATATTAATTTATGTATTTATAAGTCCTTGGCCAGGCTTCAAGGCTACACGAGGAGGGCCTAGGTAGTACCAGGATGGCACAGCGGTTGGGAAGATCAGGTGCTCTAAGCTTGTGCACGTGGTGAGTGAGTTATTGCTCGTAGTTGGAAGGGATGATGGTGCAAATTGGCATCCTCTATCTGTCCGTGAGTTGCTATGACTATAAAGGCAGTTAACCCAGTACAGGTGTATGAACAAGCATGACATTGTGTAAAGTGACTTTGAGCTTCTAGAAAAGCACCAACACTGCATTGTCCTTATTATTATTGCTCAGTAAGTTACAGCAATACAAGTCGTAGTAGTATCAGAAGTGCTGATGCAAATAACAGGATTATCTTAAGCCTAATAAGCAAATTATTAGCTGACTTTGATTTTAAATTCCTCCAAACATCTTCAAAGAACTGCATTCACTTGAGTCTCGCTCCCGGTGGACTGGCGCTGTCCGTGGTGCTGAAACCCTTCATAGCCATTAGAGTGAATGGGGCAGCTGAATCTTCACTGCACAACGACGGACTCTGCCTAAAATAAGCCTGGCCTCACACTATCACGTCCAGCTCATTCTCTCCGGATTAATTTATGCTTATTACTGCCATCACGTGTTGTGGTCGGCACACTGGGGCACTTAACTGGCCTTCATGGCTCATTAGCAACAAGCCACACAAAAACCTGGGAGTTGTGAGTGAAACTAAATGGAAATCCATGGCTGTGGCGGTGAGTATGGAATAGAAAATAGAATGTTTAGCATTGACAAGGTTAATGGAAAGAGTGGATTAGATAATACTTATGGGCATACATAACGAGGGGCCCTCACATATTTCCGGATGGTTTTGAGAAGTAAAATTCCACACAACAGATCTAGATCTAATACCTGTTCCAAAAATGCTAAGATACTTTCAGTTCTGTTGAAACATTTCCCCAAGAGAGGACCCCCCAAAAGAACCCCTATGTTTGCTCTAAAGACAGTACAATAAAAGTGGTTTGGTCACAATAGGGGAGGCTCAGCGCTCCTTCACTGCCTGACCAAAAAAGTGTTACAAAAAAAAGGTACACACTTTAATATTTCATTGGACTGTCTTTAGCTTCGCAGAACACATTCGCAGTGGCATTGTTTCAATAAGCTTCTGCAATGTCAAAAACATCCTGTTGTATTCATGTTTCACCAAGATCATGTATTGATGATGGGAGAGTGGGACCACTGCGCAAAGTCTTCTCCAGCACATCCCAAAGATTCTCAATGGGATTATGATCCAGACTCTGTGGAAGCATGGAATAGCAAATAGAATGTTTAGTATTGACAAGCTTAATGGAAAGAGTGGATATGAAAATACTTCATGTGCACTCACACATTTTCCGGATGATTTTGAGAAAAAATACATGCTCCCTGAACCGCTCTTTCACGATGTGAGCCTGAGGAATCATGGCATTGTCATCTTGGAATATGCCCGTGCCATCAGGGAAGAAGAAATACATTGATGGAATAAGCTGATCTTTCAGGATGTTCAGGTCGTCAGCTGATCTCATGCATTGGGCTCATACTGTTGTTGAATCTAGAACCCCAGATCACAACAGTTGAGTTGAGTTGCGACTTTTGATGTTAGTCCTATTCAAGGAAAGACTGGTCCACTGCTGAGCACCATCAGAAACGTTTTTATTGCCATCGATAGTGACCAGGTTCACAAATAAGGAATTTTCTTCGATTCAATCGTGCAACATGAAACATAAAACATATAATATAAGCTTGTAAGATAAATGATAAACTATAACAACTTTCAATCTTTAAAACTATAAGATTATTTTGCTCTGCCCGAACTTGTCAGATCTTGGAAGCTAAGCAGCTAAGGGCCTGGTTGGGAACACCAGGAAGCCTGCGGGGGAATGCAGTGAGTGAGTGAGTGGTTGGTGGTGGTCGGAGGGGCCGATAGCGCAGACTGGTTGCCTTCCTTCCTTCCATCAGTCTACCCTACAACAGTAGCTTACCACCACTGAGTATGGAGAGAATGAATAATGACTACAGTGTAGCGCTTTGAGTAACTTGGGGTAAGAAGGGCCAGCTGTGACTTGACCAACATGCCCCTGGGTCCTGGAAGTGCACACATACAGTAGGTCCTGGAGAGATGGGAGCCTACAGCCAGTCACCTTCTCAGCAGCACGCACAATGGGCTGCAGTCAATGCTTGTCTCAGGCCGAGGCGCCGGAGCATACTTACCTACCCCCAATGTAGACTAAACCAGTAGTTTGCCTGTATCCTATTGCCGATGTGTCTATGCATAATTTAGGACCTTGAAGGTATAAATAGACTAACACAATTACTCTTGACATTTTCTGTACACAGGGAGAAAATTGGACAAATGCATCAAGAGTCGTGTTCACTTCACAGTAATTCATTTTGTTGAACAATTTTACTCCAGAGTTCATTAGAGCTTTATGCAAAACACCCTGGGTACACTCTCATTTCTCCACGAGACAAATTGCAGAGATTTGTTTCATGTTACAGTGCATGTAAAAAAATGCCAGGCTTCAGAAAACCCACATATTCCCACCGTCTATTGTGCATGGTTTGGAAATCTAAATGGAACAAATCTGCTCAGGACGCTTGCATGTTCAGAATTAGTCGAGAATCATTTGACCCAGCAGGCGTATTACGGAAATAAGTACTTTTGTAGCTCTGTGCATTGTCTCCCGGTCTTTTCATTTTCAGCCTGATTGAGCAGAGTCAATTACTTTGTTCGCAGTCAATATATCACTTTGATAAAAACGTCCAATCAGCAGGGAGTCCTATACGCATGAGGCAATTAACTCTTTCTTTGCCTGCTCGAATCATATCAGTGACCGTGATTGTGCTTTCTTTTGCTTAACCCGCAAAAAGGACGAGACACTGGCTCCAGGGTCGAGCGGCTGCCAACAGATGTAACACGCCAACATTTATATTGTGCAATTCGAGCGTCAATACACAATACAGCTAATGGTGGCTACTTATCTCTCGACTGCAGTTGACCTTGCGTTCGAATAGCCAATAGCCACGAGTATACGGCTGGAGAGGAGGTGGGTTTCTACCGGGGGCTGGGACTTGATTTGCGTGCAACCCATGCCTACATATTGGGAATACAAAACCAATTTACAAGAGGAAGCAAACATAAAATCTGTCACCACACTGGTCTGAGGATAAACGGGGAGGAGGTCGAACAGACGGGAAGTTTTAAATATCTTGGCATCCATCCCTCCGAGGACCAAACATGGAGGACAAACACCAAGGAGCTGGTGAAGAAGGGTCAACAGAGGCTCTTCTTCTTGTGGTCCCTCAGGAAAGAAGAACCTGCCAAAAAACCTCCTCGCCAGCTTCTACACTATCGAGAGTGTGCTCACGTACGGGTGCAAAGCGTGGTTCTCTAGCCGCTCCTCGGAGGACAAGAAAGACCTACAACGAGTCGTCAAGTCCGCAGAGAGGATTATTGGCGACCCTCTACCTTCTCTTGAGCAGATTTATTCCACTCGCCTTGAGAACAAGGCTAGGAATATCCGCTCCGACAGCATTCACCCAGGACATTACCTTTTTGAAATACTTCCCTCTGGACGTCTCAGGGTTCTCAGGGCCCAGAAGGGACTGAGACTGAGAAGGAGCTTCTTCCCAGAGGTGGTGAAGGCCCTATTGAAAGTTTAACTAGACATCTCATGAGGCCAGTGAGTAAATAACTGGTCAGCACTTGAAATGATGATATTTATGATATTTATACAGATTTTTTTTTGACTGATGTACCATACCTTTGCACTGCCCCATCCCGTCAGACCTCTGAAGCTAAGCAGGGAAGGGCCTGGTCGGGACTTGGATGGGAGACCGTTTGGGAACACTAGGAAGTCTGGTGAATGTAGTGTGTGAGTGAGTGGTCCCTGTCCATAAGCATTGCGCTTCCGGGGATTCCCTTTTACAAAACGGACCTCAATATCAGCAAAACTCAATGATATAAATTGTCACGTTTTGTAAAGAAATAAATAAAATAATAAGGGCCGATGGCGCAGACTGGTTGCCTCACTTCCGTCAGTCTACTCCAGGGCAGCTGCTAACATCAAGTATGGAGTGAAGGTTTGCATCATACCTTCACTCCATACTTGTAAAGCGTCTTTGAGTGTCCAGAAAAGCGCTATATAAAACCGATGCATTATTCATTTTCCGATGACAATAAAGAACTATCCTATCATATGAAATGCCACTGATGTTCCAACTCCACGTGTCAAATGGGTTTCTATGTGCGCACACTAAAAATACATGCATGCGGGCTCACAGGGACGTAGAGCGTCTCAAGAAAAAGGATGAAAACTGACTTTATTGAATTTATTGTCCTTGTCGTGTTTTTATCAGTTTCCCCTGTCACTTCAACCTGTGTGCTGTCCTTTTTTTTTTTCTTTTCATTTTCATCAAATAAAAATGCTTTGTATGTGAAGGTAAGTCTCTCTCTCTTATAGGGCCGCCGAGTAGCTTTTTGCATAGGGCCATCTCAAAGCTAGAAACCGCCCACCTAATCACATCCTCCTGTAAATCAAACAATATATATTCTCAGCATGGGAACAGCCTCCTCTCTCTCCCTCTCTCTTTAACTTTTATCTAACTGAGCTACAAAAGACACACGCGCGGCTTTCTAGTACAACCGTTCAAGCATGAAAAGGATTAACTGCTACACTCTCACACTCCTCACTGGGCTAACTTCTGCTATTTTTACCATCTTCCGTGCCGAGCGAGCGGTCATTACTGAAAGCCCTCCCGTAGCTTCGCCTTTACTCGCTAATGGACACTATTCCTAACGGCCGCTCTTTTGTGGACAGCCTCACACGGCGACAATGATCCATGTATCTCAACACCGTGTGAATGTGCTGTTGTATAGATCCTTCCTGGGGTAAGGGATGTGTCAGCTGACTTGTCACCATCCCCCACCCCCCCCTCACCCTACTCTCCACTGACTCCCTTCCTTTCCTTACACATCTCTCTTTTATTCCGCGGTTTCCTTGTGATGAGTCATCAATCTACGACACATCCCGCCAATGGCCCGTGTACGCCTCAGCCCCGTGCCCTCTGACTAAACCCTCTTATCCACGTCCCGCCCCTCGCACCTCTCTCTCTCATTTTCCCCACATTTGAATAATACTCACCTATCCTGTCGTTTTCATCTCACGAGCCCAAAGCCATTCACTCTTTTCAACTCGGCGCTGACGCTAAATCATGTAAAATAGAGGCTTTTGTACCTCTCCGTCCCCCTTCAGCGATTGCTTATCTTATTGGGAATAGACACAAAAAAAGAAGAAGAGAACATTAGCTGATACGAATCAATTGGTGGCGTCACATTGCAGGGGCTGAGGGACTTGCCACATTACTCTAAGTAAGGTGAGGATCAATGCGAGTCAATGGGCGCTGGTGAACAGTTCATTTGTAACGGACCGGGGCGATTGTTGGATCGGGTGGTGGCGGGCTCATTTCTTCGCTCCGAGGATGGATGGGAGTAATATGTTATGTCAACACAGCTACAGCGAGGATTGTTCAACCTACTTAAATGAATTCATTCGTTTGGTAACAAGCAATTAGATTACATACCATACAGCAAAAGAGTAATATAGCTTTCATGTGTCAAAGAGAGAAATCAATCACGTGGTTGGTGTTGTAGCCACTACAAAAAAAAACCTGGACAAATATATTTTGTTAAGATGTCGCTGATTGATTTGGATAGGTTAAAGGCCCGACACCTTGTTTTCTTCCCCTAGAAGTTGCAATTAAAAAAGCCAATTCCGAGCAGTTTTTTTTTTAACATTACCGTGACAGTATTTCTCTCCAAACGTTGTGAAAAGTGCTTCCCTGTGAAGCATTGGGACGTTAGCGATGCTAGGAATGAGCTTTGACAACAATTTGAATTTAAAAATGTGCCCAATCCGTCTTTCAGTGTTAAAATCAGGTACAGGGCCTTAAAGGGACAGGCCACCATTTTTTCATACTGAGATATGTTCTTTCCTGAGCTTAGATGAGTTGATGCGTACCTGTCTGGTCTTTGTGGTCTCCCGGCAAAGGTATAGCTCCAAACTGGGGTGACGGTAGAGGCTACCAAGCTCTTCTACGTTTTCCCTATTTAAATACAGTTACGTGAAACTTTACATGATCCAAGTCTAGTTAGACAAAATCAAACATGTCGATTTTCTAAGCGGATAAAAAGGGGCACTATTTTGTGAGGCGTAATAACACCTGGAGTACTTCGACGTCCACGCAGTAATATCGTCGAAGTACTCCAGGGAAAACGAGGAACAGTTTTGTAGCTTCTAATTTCACCCCAGTTTGGAGCTAAACCTTTCCTGGGAGAGGCTAAATGCGTGACTGAGCGCAAAGACCAGACAGGTACGCATCAACTCATCTAAGCTAAGGTAAGAACGTATCTCAGTATGTAAAAACAGTGGCCAATTCCTTTAAATGTCAATATTTCAACAAATGTATTGAATATATTGTATTTTAGTTGTTGTTTTCTCGTTAATCTGGGCTTGCTTAAATTTAAACTTCCATACAATATTTTTCAACCAACAAATAAATCCATATTCTGTAAAGTCTAATATCACAGCAGCAGTCGCCTCACAGGGCTCTCCAAACTACTGATCTGATCAAACAGAAGAATAGTATAAAGACAACAAAGAGTCAGATCAAACAGTGAAACAGACAAACGAAGTGTCCAAATGTTCAACATTTGACAGTGAAGCAGCAGATGGAGAATTGTCCTGGAGCAGCCTTTATCCTTCCATCGCGGGTCTAAGGACAGGGGAAGTCTCTGTAAACACATATTCTGTCTGCAACAATGCCATGGTGTCCAAAAGTTATTTAAAGGTCTAAATCATGGATAGTATAACACCTTTAAGAGCAGCATGGCAGCTGAGAGGTTAAAGCAGTACTAAGTAACTTGTTTACCTTAATAAATCCTTTCCGTAGTCCCTGTGGGGGTAGTACAAGTGTTTATGGGATGATTGGAGGGTCTTTCATCTCCCCCTGGTGTCTCTGGCCAGAAAACCATGTTTGCAACTTGACTGCCACCGGTCCGGAGAAAGCAATACACACATGTAATCACGAAGAAGCTAACATGCTAACGGGCAAAGCTAACTGCGGGCTAACGTCACTTTAAACAGCATTTACAGCCAAATTTGAGTGAAAAAAAATAATTCCATTGTATAATTGGATGCACTGTAATCTTCTCTCCCTTCGCCTTTTCTGTCAGCGTAGTATTTACTCTCCAAGACAATTAATAAGTTAAAAAATCGTAACTTGCTACCACACCTGCAGTTGCGCTTATGGCCTCTAGGGGGAAGAGTTACTTAGTACTGCTTTAACACTCTTGCCCTAACGTTTGGACTTCCCTTGTTTGATTCCCAAACTGTGTCGGCCTTTCTAGAGTTTGCTTGTTTTGCCCTGTGTCTGGAATAGACTAAATTCTTCAACTCCTGATCAAACCTTGCTCAAGATGAAGAGATGTTTGGGTCCAAAGTTCTTGACAGGTTTCCCGATCAGTATTGTATAATCCAAATAGTTAAGTTATAAGATGGACACATACAGTACTACAGACTTTTTGTTATTGAATATAACACAATGTCAAGTGGTTACGGATGGCTCTTGAATCTTTGAGAGGTAATTAAAACCTGTAAAGAGTCAGCAGTGGAATAAAGCAAGGACCCAGTAAGTTCGAGATTGCAGTTCTTCTGTTTTTAGTCTTACAAACAGATTTTTCAATGATGTGTAACTTGTAAATGAATGCTTTCAGGGCTGGATCTGGTGACTGAGTGACAGTGTGCAGCAACTACATGACTGCAGGCAAGAATCTATGCCAGGCTTCATTACAACCGGCTATAGCAGACAGGTAGCATTTTCTTACCTGACGTGCACTCGTTTCCTGCACTCATCTTAGAGTTAGTTTTCTTTTTCAAAACCAAAGCTATTACTTTGATAAGGGTAAGTAAAATACAGTTGTGACACTTTATTTGACAAAGATGGTCAGTGGTCATCTGCACTTCTAAAAGTTTTTTATCCAGGTAAAATCATAGAAAGACAAATGAGGCTCTTTCTGTGGACGTATGCCATCGAACAAAGGTATTTTGGAAGATAAACTTGCATCAGGTGTGTCGTGTTGATTATTGCACGCACAAACCAAAGAACCTTGCAGCCAATGACAATATTTGCCCAAATGTCAATGTTTAAAATCCTTTACAAAAATTCTCACTTTTCGCCAGGGGACATCACACAATCTGTGCTTGCATCTGCACTTGTTTGGAGTTGTCCTGGCCAGCTCATTCTTTTTTTTTTCCCTTCTTCACTATCCTGGTGGGGAGTGTATGCTGCCGGCAAATGCCTCAGCTAGTTGCCTGGACTTGGCTACTCGCCCAATCTATTAAACGTCGTCCCCAGGCGGCTGAGGGATAATGATGACCCTCTCGTGCAGTAGTCCTGGATCTTCACACACCTTGTCTAAACACTGTGGCTGGATCCTGGCAGGCCAGACTAACTGCAATCTGTCAGATCAGAGCAGCATGTCCCCACAGGCTGCAGGCAGACGGACGCAAACAGCTCTAATAACAAAACCGCACAGACGCTATACGCATACATCGCAGCGCCCAAATGGACCCGGCTCCCCTGGAATGATAAAGTCGCTGAAACAGATGCTAAATTCATACATTTACAAACGCAGTGGAAATAGCATCTGTATTATTTTGCTGAACATTTTGTGCATTGACGTTGCACGGGGAATAGACAGGTGCAGTGAGCAGTCAGACGTGTGCCAGCCTCTTCTGTGTGCTCCAGCCACGGGCCAGCTCCAAACATCTGGGAGTTCACAGGGGGAGTGTGCGCTAGATCTTCGGCGCGCTTGTGCTTGAGTGTATTGGCTGCACAGCGAGCCTGCCAGGCTAAAGTCCAACATCTGTGACTTCAGATGTTTTCTAATGATATGCTAATGGGGCTGGAGGCGAGCGCTCTCAGGCTAATGTAATGGTCACAAACCAACGCTGCATCTCGCTCTGCTGAACTGGCCAGATCCCAGTGTTCACTTTCCAGCACCAGCTTGGATTGGATTGATGGACGTCTTTTTATTTTACAATAAAACATTGAGGAGAAGGAGTAGGATCTAGCCACCCCTCACTTGAACCGAAAAGATTTCCCCCAGTTCAGCTTTACCCAAATCTAAAAGGTTCTCGACCCGAGCAGACAGCCCATAGGCCAGTGTGATGCCTCATTTGAAAGCGAAGACCTACAAAACTCGCGTTTCGTCTCTTTTTTGTCGTGTTTCAGAGGCTTTTTCTGTTGCTTTTTTAATGCTTTTGTTTTCATCACTTTTTTTAATCACACTTTTGTCACTTTTTTGTTCTGTTTTTGATGCTTTTTTATTGTGTCATTGTTGGTTTTCTGGCATGTTTTTGTCACTCTTTTGTCACTTTTTTTGTTGGGTTTTGATCCTCATTTTCATCCCTATTTTGACACTTTTTTCAAGGAGCTTTTAGCCGAACTGGACAACACATGCTTGGCTCAGGTGGGGGTTAAAGTGATAGTCTGTAAGTTTGCAAAGTGAGGAGAGATAGAGTAAAATTTGAAAGTAAACTCCTCCCCTCTTGGACCAGAAAGCCCTCCTTAGTTTGCACAATGAGGAGAGCAGGAACATAACTTTGAAAAGTAAACAATCAAGCTCCTCCCCTTCCTCTTGATTGGACCTGACAGGCTGGTTCACAGGAAAAGCTTGTCTCATTGATCAACACAGGAGGATGCTAGACTCTGATTAACTGCAGATATCCGGGAAGTGTACCCTCTGAAAAGAATAGATGTATATTGGTACTTCCTTCGATTAAAATGCATAAAGCCAGATGGTCGATTTTGCACATTTTATAAAAATTGTAAAAAAAAAAAAAAACTTCCAGACTCCACTTTAAAGTGATGGCCTGTAAGTTTGCAAAGTGAGGAAGCCCTTCTTCGTTTGTATAAAATGAGGAGAACAGGAATAGAATTTTCAAATGTAAACTATCAAGCTCCTCCCCCACCTCTCCTGATTGGTCCAGACAGGCTGGTTCACAGGAAAAGCTCATCTCATTGGTCAACACAGGAGGATACAAGACTCTGATTAGTTGCTGAGATCCGAAAAGGAGGGACTTTACACAAAATAACAGATATACATTTTTACTTACTTGACATCAAAAAGCAAGACCAGCTGATCAATGTATCAATTTTTTACATTTTATAAAATGTATGGTACATTTAGACTTCCAGACTATCACTTTAAAATGCTCTGAAATGTTTACTTTGTGTGACCAGAAAAGCATTTGTTATATTTTTATTTTCCAACAAGCATTCCATCTTGATGCTGGAGTATTTATGCCCCATTCTTCATGGAGCACTTCATGGTCAACCTCCATACCTGCCATCTAGCAACCTGTTTACAAACCTTCTTCCTTTTTGTACATCCAGGCACTTTTAACAAAGCACTCTCAGCAGGTCCCTACATCAGAAATGTCTTATTCCCTATCTCTCTTACATCTTCATTCCTCTTTTTCTTAAATTGTCAGCCTACATCAATGCCTTAATTCATTCCAGTCACATGTTGAATGGGCACCCCTCTCTTTCTCCCGGCCCCTCTCAGCCCATGGACATGACACAAAGGAGCTATCAGACCATCTTCCATTCAGCCCCACACAAGTCCAGCCCCGCAGGCTTAACCCGAATCATGGCTGCCTCCGTGTCTGTGTGCGCACGTGTCGGTGTCGCACGGAGAAAGGAGAGGCAGGAGAGCGGAGATGTGTCCCTGTGATGTGGAAGCGCCCGGGGAGAATTGGCCTCAGAAAAAAAAAAAAAAATGATAGGATTGGAAGAAGAGGGTGGGGGTGTATCAAAGCTTTTGTGTCAGCTGAGTTTGACATGAACACAGACAGAAAGAGTGGAGGCTGAATGCTGCCGCTTACGAGCATTGTTGTGGGCGGATGTCTCGCTGTGTGTCAACTGCTGGATGTTGAATGAAAGGCATTATGGGAAGATTTTTTTGTAAAATGCTATTTCAAGGTAAGTGAGACATAAAAGGTATTCAGAAAGTTTTGTATTAATACTTTCAAGTCAGTAACAGTAATGCTTTATGGTAGAATTTTTCTTAAGATTTGAAATATTTTTTTAAAAGAAAGTTTCAAAAATGACCCTAGGTAGTGAGCGAGTACAGCGTTTGAATTTTCTATCATTTCTGCCTAAATTGATCTTAAGTGTAGATGTCTGATCTTCATCAAAATCATTACGAGTAAACAGTGTCTGCTTAAACTAATACCACCGAAACAATTACATTTTTATCACATTTGCATTGGTCATAACATGTAAACATTCACAGGACAGTGTGGAATAAGTAAGTACACCCCCTGAATCTCACAGCAGTTTTGTAAAGAGGAATGGTCCAAGATTCATCCTGATCGTTGTGAGCGTCTAATCTGCAACTACAGAAAAGCAGTTATTGCTGCGATAGAGTTTGGGAAATTCTACAGTTACCATGGAGATCTGCCATCTTTGCAGCTGTTAGCATACATTTTACTAACATTAGCTAAAAAGTGGAGGAAAAAAGCTGTGGAACAACTCCGTTAGCTGCTGAGTGACTGCTGCTAAATACATCTAACACACTGTGGCGTCCAAGTGTTTTAATGTGAACAATAACTCCAGTATTTCAACTTTTAAAATCTCCATTAGTTTACAATTCATGCAAATCCCATAATGCTTAGCGATATAACATCACATTCCTGAACTCTATACAGGAGTTCACTTACTTATTCCATGCTGTTGTGAATGTCTCAGGTCTTTCTGCAAAATATCTTGATAAACTTGTGAATGAATCTTTTTATTGATGATAGCAGGTTGTCCAGGCCCTGAGGCAACAAAACGGCCCCACACATGATTCTCCTGCTCCAGACTTCACAGTGTGGAAAGGGTTCTGATGGGCTGTTCCATTTGTCCTCCACATATGACTTTGTGTCTTCCTCCCAAACTATTCGACTTTGGTAAATATACTGTGGACTGATTAACCCAAAGTTATAGATATAGATAATGATCAGGATGAATCTTGGACCATTCCTCTTTGCAAAACTGCTGCAGTTCAGTGAGATTCAGGGGGTGTACGTACTTATTCATGTCCTGTGAATGTTTACATGTTATGGCCAACAAAAATGTGATACAATGTACATTTTTGGGTGGTATTAGTTCAAGTAGACACTGTTTATTCATTCTTATGATAAATATTAGACAACATTTTATGACCAATTTAGTCAGAAATGTGAGAAATTTCAAACAGTGAACTCACTTTTTCTTCCCACTGTATATGACAACTGCAGATTCATTGGCATTCATACTGTGGTTGTGCTGTTTTTTAACTTTCATAGTAGCATACAACTTATGCCTTCGTTCATATCAGTGGTAAATTGGTTGTTTTTTTTCTTTTACGTAATAGGTGTAAATCTGGTTTCAGCCATTCTTTATTCTTTTTATCAAGTGATAGACAGGCTGATGCTAAAAAACTTTGAAACTTGGCTCCGATCATTCCTATACAACCTTTCTTTGACTCTCTGTCAATATTTCCGAAACATTCCTGTTATAAGGGACACAACCGCCACACACACCGCCGAAAGTAAAGATTTATGTTTCAACCCACCTAGGCTGCTTATGTCCATGTTTTTGCCCCACACCTAATCCATCGCACATTTGAGCAGATTGACCGTAGGGTTGGATTAAGGCGCAGCTATCAAAACAAAATCTATCTTGCCACCACAGTGGAGTAGCGGAGACCATCCAGACAAGATAAGGAAGATTTGTCACTGCCATGAAATAGAAAAGAAAATAACTCCGCTGAATCCAACAAAGCTCGTCTTGTTCTCGTGATAAACAGCCCCATGCTGAGAATAAGGATTGTGAAATGATCCTGGTGGAGTTTTTATGTGTGGGTAGATGCTACTTGGTGGCTGGAAAAGGAATTATGACAATATTGTGTTTTGAATATGCGTAATTTGTATGGTTCTCTTGGGTTTCACAGTTATGAGCTTTAAACTGGATTGATATTGACGTTTTCATGCACTGACGACATGCACTACGAAATAAAACAGTTCTGGAGTTCTCTCATCTCTACACCACAAAGATAAATAAAAGCTGCATGTATTCATTCATTTGCTTGTTGCTTTAAAAGTAATGATTTATCAGACATATGGCTCTTGTGGTCACTCATACATCTCCCTCCGGTGGTAATACGGTGCCACAGCTGCCCCGGAGACAAGGCAGCCAATTTGCGTCACTGCCTCTGACCGCCATCGATCACTCACACACATTACATGCATATAGTGAAAGTGTCTTGCCCAAGGACACACTGGTCTGACCTGCAAATCACCAATTCTCTGGTTGCGTTTGGTCATAAATACTGTCCATGATATAAACAAAAAACATGATGCAACTGTTTTAAGCACCATTAAAGTGGGCATGTGCACAATTTAGGTTTAAAAACTATAAACCTAAATGTCTGATAGAAAAGACAATGATAGAAAGTGAGAGACTCGGCTGGCCCGGATTTCAAATTGAGGTAGTAGTGGGAATGACACATTTTAGTATATTTAACAATTAGCTTTCTCTTTGAAGAGTGGGCATTACACTTTATGGAGGTATTTGCTAATAATGTCGAACACATTTTTATCACTTCTATCTTCTTAAGCATCACTATCTTACACTTTGTTAAATACAAAATACAATATTGATCAAAAACCTCAACAACAAAAAAATTATGTGCAGATGTTTCATAAAAAAAAGCCACATGGTCCACTGTAGTGAATATAGTGAGTGTTTTTACTTGAGAGGATTAAGCTCCCGCAAATGCACACTGTCGTTGTGTCCTTGGGCAAGACACTTCATCCTACTTGCCTCCAGTGTCTGCGTACATTGGTGGGTGAATGAGAGAGTGAATGGGTGACTGGGTCCTTACTGTAAAGCGCTTTTAGTCTGATAAAGGTAGAAAAGCGCTTTATAAGTTGAATCCATTTATTATTGCCTGGACATGTAGGACCTCAGGAAGAGCTTTTTGGGAGATGTGATACTCAGAACTGCCACTGGAGAAGAGAAGAAGATCGAAATACATCAACATTAGAACATGTTTACGAAGCTCTAAAAAGTGATTTGTCATGTTTACAAATCAATATCGCTGTGATGAAAGGAACTGCCGGGAATGATAGTAGGCACGAATGTGGAAAGCTCAAGATTCACTTGTGATTAGATCATTTGGTTTGAAAAATAATAAAATGTGCAAACCACACTCAAATCTATTTTCTTTGCTTGTTGTATCCACCTCTCATCTTACGCAGGCTCTGCCAAGAAGCAGGTGCTCATGAATATTCACAAGGAGTAAAAGTGATCCAACTATCTGCTTTTAACAGTGTAAAGATAATCTAGCGTGTTATAGATGTGTAGAATAGGAAATATGGGACACACCGGCAGCAGCATTTGTCACTGTGCGTGTGTGCTCTACTGTATTGATTAGTGTTCCAAACAGCTTCCTTTCTGCTGCCATTTCTCATCTGCACGCACTGCTGGCTTCCCTATAGGAGACGCCTCGCAGGAAAGGAGCGAGAACCCCCCGCTAAATGCTATTAATTGTGTTGTGGCAAGTAAACAGTTTAGAATAATTGCGTGTTATAATATACTGTTTTCCCTTTAATTCAATGTTTCATAGGATCCTTCAGAGATGGCATGAGTGGAAATGATCAATAAGTTCAAGGAGCTAAAAGTACACAACTAACTTGCAACAATGAATTCTATATCATTTCAAGAAAGAAAAGAAAAGGAAGGCAAATGGACAAACCCACAGCAATATTTCTCACATAACATAATATGTTATTGCATTCTGGCCAAAAGGATTAATCAGTGTCACTAATGTGTAAGGAGCAATGAGCAAGTCACAGGGCAGCGCTAGGGGATCCAGATTCTGAACTAATTACTCAGGGTCAGATTGTACTTTTTACTGCAAGTTTAATAATACTACACTAATACAGTGGGAGGGAAAAGTATGTGAACGCTTTGGAATTTCTCACATTTCTGCCTAAATTGGTCATAAAATGTGGTCTGATCCTCATCAAAACCAGAAGAATGAATAAACAGTGTCTGCTTAAACTAATACCACCCAAACAGTTACATTTGATCATATTTTTATTGGCCACAACACGTAAACATTCACAATATAGTGTGGAAAAGTAAAAGCACGCCCAGAAATCTTGTTGAACTGCAGCAGTTTTGTGAAGTAGAAAGGTCAAAGATTGATCCTGATCGTTGTGAGCGTCTAATCTGCAACTACAGAAAAGAAGGATCAGCCAGCTATTTAATACAAGGGGAAAATGGAACAGCACACCAACATCTTTACACTATGCTCACTGTCAAGAAGGTGGAGGTAAAATTATGGTTTGGGGCTGTTGTGTTGCCTCAGGGCCTGGACAACATCATCAATAGAAGAATTTATTCAGAAGTTTATGAAGATATTTCGCAGAAAAACCCGAGACATTCACAACAGCGTGGAATCCCTGGCTGACCCTTTCTTTTGCAGCAATAAGTGTTTTTCTGTAGTTGCAGATTATACGCTCACAACGATAAGGATGAGCTCAAATGAGGAAAATGCACTCGGTTAAGGCGGATTTAAGAGGTTGAATAAAATGGTGGTTCTTGAACAAACGATCCAATCAGAAATCAAAGCTCCACTTAAAGGGATATTTCAGGGTTTTTGACATAGGGCCTCATTTCCTAGTTATCCAAAGTGTTGCTGATTTCTGGAGATATATATTTTTTTTTAATTCATGCAGTTCTTATATTTCAAGAGCTACGTGCCGCTAGGCTTGTGCAAGGCTAGCACATTTCCACGGTAACAGCTAGAGTGCATTAAAAACAGTCTGACACACTCCACAGTGCACCTGAGGAAAATCACTTATAACGCCACACTAACCATATAAATGTCTGTGTCGATAGAATATGAGGGACTATTTTCTAGCAGATCACTCCGCCGCTGCGTAGCTTATACGAACACGAAGCGGATGCTGCTCAAATATAAGTTGTTTTCCTCAGGTGCACTGTGGAGCGGGTCAGACTGTTTTTAATGCAGGCTCGCTGATATCGTAGAAATGCGCTAGCCTTGCACTAGCCTAGCGCCACGAAACTCTTCAAATATAAGAACTGCATGAATTAAAAACATCCAGAAATCAGCAACACTCTGGATATTAGGAAATGAGGCCCTATGTCAAAAATCCTGAAATATCCCTTTCAGGTTGCTAGATCCTACGCCTAAAAGCAGTAAACCAATAAATATCTCTAAATACTCGGATGTTTTCTATAAAAATAAAACAAATCAAAAGTCCAATAATTGCAACTTAACAATCATTTGTGGGAAACCTCTGTATTTTAATTTCTACATCACAAATTTCATTCCGTTTTGGGTCAGGGGTTACCATCCTCGTGTGATGGTGGGCTACGGCACCATAAAGTTGAGAACCACTGATCTATTAGCGACTCTCCATTGGGCGTCTACTGGTGTTAGTTGTATTGTAGCACAGAGTGTGAATGAATCATTGTACACAGCAGTCAGTTTGCATGCTCATGTGTGGTGCATGGGTGTGGTGTATGTGTGTAAATGCTCTTATGGGACCACCGCTGACAAATGGCATTTTCCCTCTTTCTGTTGTCGGGCTTGTTAGTGGATCGACATGAATAATGGACTACTGTTTGTTTTCACTGTAAGCCGCTGAACATCATACCGCCTCCCTGCACACACCGCGCCACACATGATCTCCTCTGGTGTGTGTTTGGGATGGTAATATCTGTGGATGAACATTTATATCATTTAAACATTTATTCTGATGGTTGGGTTGCGCGATGGTGATTTTTGTCTTTCCTAGTGAGTTTCAAAGTCGATTTTACGCTGTATGAAAGTAAGAAGTAGTTTGCACATTTGACTTCAGTGTTTTGGGTTATTTTCTGTGTTTCGAGGGCCTTTGCCATAATAATTGTTTTTAAATCATTTCGGTTTTTGATAGTCAGCCCTATGACGGATGGATCACAGCCTGGTGGAAGGTGATCCTGAAGCTACACAAGACGAAAACCACTGATTTATGAGCCAGTGCAAATGCGGGCAATTATTTCACTTTCCAAAGTATTTTCAATTGGATTAAGGTCACTACATAAGCGCATGACGGACGAAGTTGTCTATTTTAGCTTCGGTCTGAGCAAAAAGCTGTACCTGTCCCTTCTTATCACTTTGTCTCCATCTCCTCCTCTCCAGAGCACTTAGTCATTTTACAAGCCCCATAAAAGCTTCCCGGCTTCTGTCCCTCTTCATACCCTTTAACTGAATGTGCATGCTACTTTGTATCCTTCTCCCTCAGCACCTTTTTTTAAATCTTTTCCATCTTTCTGAATGCAATTTGTAAACTGTTCATTATAATTAGGTTTTTGCACATAGGGGCCTTGAAGCTAAACCTTGACAAAAAGCCATAGCTGTGCAGTTTTTTTGCCTTTCTGTTGCTAATAGATCAGTGCTGTGCTGTAGACCTCTCGATGTTATCAAACAAGGGCTGTTTCGGGGATCGCTGAGCTCTCTGGCATTACTCCACATATGAGCAGATGAGAAGAGGCGAGAAGACACCAGATGGAGGGCTCAAAGTCTTTGAAATGAGCTGCTGGCAGATTGACACTTATGATACACAGCGGCAACAATATGTCGTATTTCAAACAGTATACAGTATATATTCAGACAGACTTCCACTTATTATTAGTTGAAACCGTTTGAAAGACTATGTGACAATTGGTTGAAATTTCTGGACAAGCAGCATCGTACAACATTACTTATCAGTAGCTGGTTGAGCACCAAAATGTGTACTTTTTCAGTCATCCAGGATTTTTCCTTCATAGTAGACTGGCTGGGTTGGTTGTTTTGGTGTCTAAAGCTGTATCCACACAAAGACACAGAGCCAGCTCAGTAATGTGCGTCCACACAAACCCAGTCATGTGTGTAAAACCGCTGCGATTCCTCTGCCAGGCCTGTGGGTGGAGCTGCGACGTTACCACAGATAATATAGTAGAAGAAGACCATTAAACAGCCTCACGGATATACGATCTACAGAAGAGACGAGGAGGTAGATTTATGCTTCAGACCTTACAAAAGTGGAACGGACTTTCATTGTCAGTCCAAAAGCCCAGACTGAATGGAGGTTAACTCTGCTGTAGTTTTTCTGTCACCTGTTGCTTGCCGTGGAGTAAAGGAGTGGAGTATAGAAAAAGCCATTATAAGATTAGTAAATCAGGAATAACATAAACGACAATGGCGCTGGGATGTCATTGTTTTAGGAATTTAGGATGCCGTAAGTATGGAGCCTCGTAAACGGCGTTTTGAGATCTTTCCACTCTGAGACCTAGTTTGAAAAATGATCACTTGCAGACCCCGGAAACACTGGTTTCATCTGGATATGCTGGATTGATAAAATATTTTTGAGTTTAGTCTAGAACTTGACTTTGTGTGGACAGGGCCTAAGAAAAAGGGCGGCACGGTGGCGCAGCGGTTAGCGCTCACGCCTCACAGCAAGAGGGTCCCAGGTTCGATTCCCACCTGGATGGGTCCTTTCTGTGTGGAGTTTGCATGTTCTCCCCGTGTTTGCGTAGGTTTCCTCCGGGTACTCCGGTTTCCCCTACCACTAAAAAAATGTGCAATAGATTCCCTTCTGGGGCCAGGACTCCCCTGAAAAAGAGATTCTTAATCTCAGTGGGACTATCCTGGTTAAATAAAGGTCAATAAAAAAATAAAAAAAGTGGTTCATATACAGTACGTCCTTCACAACCCTTTCTCATCCTTCTAGTGTGGCTACATGACTGTTTGTGCTAACCCCTCATCCCCCTCATCCCTAACCCTAACCCTAACCCACCCCCACACACACACACACACGCACGCACACACACCCTCACCCACTCACCAGGCTCAATTAGTGCTTTCTGGAGGTAAAGAGGAGCCAAATGCCAGCCATCAGTCAGCGGTCTAAGCTCTGAACCTCTCATTACTCCTCTCGCTTTACATTATGTGTATCATTCCCTATATGTTTTTAATCCTCACAGGTTTATGTCTGATCAGACTATACCTCCAAGACTCTCTCTCTCCCCTCGCATCTCTTTATCTTACTTCAGCTTGATTAGCATCAAATCCACGACCTTTGAAGACCTTTCTCAAACACTACCAACAGCAGCGTCTGTGTATCCATGCAAGGCACAAGGATATTTATTTCACAAAGGATTCATTTCTGACATCAGCAGAAAGCAGGGAGTTTTCGAGTCTGTTTAATTGGCAGAGGCGAGAAATCTCTAGAGAGGAACCAGTAGTGCTGGGGAGAAAATGCTTTATAAAGAAACGTGGTCTAAAATGACTTCTGCCATAATGTTTGTGAGTGTTACCGCCTCCAGCTGTGTTTGGAACTGTCTTGTTAAATGAGAGACACTACTTCTCAGCTTCCCCTAAGTGTTCTGTCGATTGCTTTTTCTTTTTTCTTTCTCTCTACCAATAATTTGACTTTAAACAGAGACACTTTCTCAGGATCCCGAGCTACAGAGCAAATGTGCTAAGTGCTCATTGTAATCATGAACAGATTATCTTTGTTCACAGAGACACAGTTGTACTCATTTAATCCTGTGGTTCTCTTCAAAATGTGTCCACTTTTCAAATGACCATGTGTCCTGGAATTCCTCTAATAGTTGTTACAAGGCTCAGTGACCGGCGAAAAGTAAATCATAGATAACACTGACCAATATTGTGAAAAAGAGCAATAAGAAACGACTGGTCAATCCTCCTGGCGTGTGTTATTTTAGAGCTAACTTAAGACATCTGTTGCTTCTGAAAGATCACTTCATGGTGATTGGTTAAATCAGCGTGTCGCTCATGTGCATGATGAGGCTTACAATTGACAGCTCGTCTCATTGATTAGTTCAGCAGGTACTTGAATATACAAGAATATAATTAAATACGCACAATATAAGTGTTTGGTCTGCTAAATTAATGAACTGCTGAACTAATAAATAAGATCTTCAATGAGGTATTTGAGTCGTCTTCTGTACTCAGTGGCTGGAGTCTCTAATGAATAAGATGGTGCTTTTATTTTGGTGTGCTGGATCGAAACAGGAAGGCACTTCTTGGGCGGTGTTGTTTTGATTGAAGTTATGCAGAGAGTCAATTGTCAACAAGTGTCTACATTTGAGATAGAATTGGGGCATCAGTGGCGCAGTTGCTACAGTGGGTCGTCTCATGATCGGCAGGTTGGGGGTTCGAATCCCAGCCCCATTGGCTTTGTGTCCTCGGGTAATACACTTCACCCACCTTCACCCTGTGCACATTGAATGTGCAGCTTTTACGACATTTTAACATGCATTCATGACATATTAAAGCAGTACTAAGTAACTTGTATACCTTAATAAATCCTTTTCGTAGTGCCTCTGGGGGTAATACAAGTGTTAATGATTGGAGGGTCTTTCATCTCTCCCTGGGGTCTCTGGCCAGAAAACCACAATTGCAACTTGACTGCCACCGGACCGGACGAAGAAGAAGCTAACAGGCTAACGGGCAAAGCTAACTGTGGGCTTGCGCCACTTTAAACAGTATTTACAGACAAGTTTGAGTGAAAAAAAAATATTTCCATTGTTTAATTTTCTGTCAGCGTAGTATTTACTCTCACGGACCATTTATAAGTTAAAAAAAATTGCAACTTGCTACGACACCTGCAGTTGCGCTTTTGGCCACTAGGGGCAATAGTTCTGCTTTAACATGCTTTCATATAGTACTGTGCATAAACTCGAAAAGGAACAGGAGGAAGCAAACTTATATGTTCCCACCCCTGTTAATATCATCTTTCCATTATTGGGGTTGGAGTAGCAGGGCAATGCATAACAACCTGATGGAAACAGTCAGCACAATGATCCCAACCAAGTCCAGCTGCAGCGCAACGACACACCAGCAACCCAACAAAGCCGCCGAGCCGGTGACACACAAATCTCCCTCCAACTAGTGACAGGACACCACGTTCAGTCAGTACGACCACAAATACAATGTGTTGGTCTGAGAAGTCTGATTTGTTTTTTTGTTGTTTGCGTTTTCCAACCAGGTGTTCCAAACCCTTTATTTTCCTTCAGTTTTCCGTCATGTGGCAACATATCAATTTAATGGTAGAAAGATACAGAGCCTCCTGCACAACAACCTCACTACATCACCAGCACACCACTGTCCCACCACATCCAGGACCAGCCACAACCATCACATGACTGACATTGGTCTACCTACAAAAAACACTATATAAGTTGAAATCATTTAGTATTTACCATTTATAGAGCTGGAAAAGTACACTTGACCACAATATGACTTGCTATCTCTTCTAATTGAGAGAGATCGCCATAATCAGATCACGATTTGATTTTCATCATCAGCCCCAGTTACTCGCCCCTATACGATCACAAGCTCGTGACTCCTCAAGCCCGAAACGACAAGATTTAAGCGATCATGTTGCGTTTCATTTGCAGGATGACTGAGCAGTCCTTGAAAGACGGTGAGGAGCTCAGTCACCCCGAAAGAAACTCCACACAGAGTCTGAAGTGTCTCAAACGTGCCGCATTGGGACACAGGGGACGCACAGGGAACTCTGGAGGGATGTTCCTTCGATGATCTGGGAACGCCTTGGGATCCCCTCTGGAGCTGGAAGAAGAGTGAAGAGGGAGCCATCTCTGCATAGACTACCTAGCCAATTTAGGATTAATGGGACAGACGTATCCAGAGTTAACCCACTCCCTGACACAGGGAGAACATACGTCTCCATACAGAGGGGCTCACAGCTTTGAGAATTGAACTCGAGACCTTCTTACTGTGCAGTGAGAGCTGTTACTACTTTACGTGACTCGTGAACCACCGTTTGCGGACATGAGTTAAAATCCATTGTATGAGGCACAAATAACAGAACTTTTGAGATGCCTTTAAGGTACATCTATTTACCTGAGAACATGGTTTCAGCATTTTGTGATATTGGATTTTAATTGTGTTCTTACCACAGCACAAATAAAATAAATTATTCAACACTGAAGTCTAATTACGTGGCTAAAGGCGCTGTTTGTTGCCTGGATAATTACTCTATTATTTCAGCCGTTTTTTAAGTGCTTTTTTGGATTTGATTGTGTGATTTCATTTTAAGTTGCCGCTAAGCGCTCGAGCAGTTCTTTAGCGGAGGCTTTCAGTGACGCTCGCAGCTCCCTCGTGTAATTGAACAATGATTCAAGTGGATTATATTTACTGTCCTTCACGACTCTGAACAACTCGTCAGCACAAACTAAAGACAGACATGTGTGTATTAGCCCAACTATGTCTAATGATCATCAATACCAATAAGCAGACATCGGTTGCCTGACCAGATAACAAGCTTAACAAGGAAGTTAGTGGTTTTACGATGTATCAGCCAGAAGAGCGAGGGCAAATATGAACGATATTTGTCGTTGTTTCCCACAAAAACGTAAGGATAGAAGAAGTCATTAGCAACTTGGTTCTGATTTTAAATGTAGGAGAAATCAACGTGAATGTGCAATGTATGTTTGGAACAGGAACAGAAAAACTTTCAATAGATGGCAACATGAAGACAATCCTCCTACAACATCTACACATGTACATTCTTGTAAAGTACATTTATGGAAATATTTTACTAGTGGTTAATTTGATCTGTGATTGGATTTGGAGATTTGATTGGCTTTTGAACGGATACAAAAAGCAGGAGTGGATGGCTGGCCAGGCAAAGACATCAGTTGATGGGCAGAAAGTCTACTTGGACTTGGAAAAGGAGCACTTTACAGTAATAGCAGAGCAATAGGATCGGAATAGTACCTCAACAACAGGACTGAAATGCAATCAAATTAACCTTCTGGATTTTGAAGTATCAGTGTCTGGCAGGATTACGTTTGGACCAATGAGACAAGCTTTCCTGTGTACAGGGAACCAGGAGGGACTTTCGAGTCCAATCAGGAGGAGAGGGCGAGGGAGCTTTTTCAATTTACGGAACCACCAAGGTGTACACAGAACATATAACAAAATTGACAATAACATAATTGATAAATTAGTACAGACAAACAATATTAAAGCAGTACTAAGTAACGTGTTTACCTTAATAAATCCTTTTCGTAGTCCCTGTGGGGTAATACAAGTGTTTATGGGATGATTGGAGGGTCTTTCATTTCCCCCTGGTGTTTCTAGCCAGAAAACCATGTTTGCAACTTGACTGCCACCGGTCCGGAGAAAGCAATACACACTAGTGGAATCACGAAGAAGAAGCTAACATGCTAACTGGCAAAGCTAACTGCGGGCAAACGTCACTTTAAACAGTATTTACAGCCAAGTTTGAGTGAAAAAAAATATTTCCATTGTATAATTGCATGCACAGTAACCCTCTGTCCCTTCGCCTTTCCTGTCAGCGTAGTATTTACTCTCCAAGACAATTAATAAGTAAAAAAAATCGTAACTTGCTACTATACCTGCAGTTGCGCTTATGGCCTCTAGGGGGAAGAGTTACTTAGTACTGCTTTAATATGAATTATACCATGGTCTAGGCGAATACACAATTCTGATTGGCTAACTAAATCATGTTGTATTGGTGCGTTCATGTGGTCCTCGGGAACTCGGGCGAATGACTTCCCCAGTTGGGGAATGCACGTGAACGCTCACTCAACTGGGGAAAACGACTGGGGACTTGGGTCAAGACGAGCTTCCCGACTTCCGCACATGACTGTGGAAATCAGCTGATTTGTTCTTTTATCGTCTAATGTGAGCTTTTTAGTTAAACACTGCTACTTTTTTTAGTTTAGTGTGAGCTGTTGTCATCCTTGTAGTAACAAAATTGCGAATGAAATGCCTGACATCATTAGGAAAAAGTACATTTATATTATTTTTTTCAAAACAAACTAATGTTTACCTTTTCAGATGCTAAAAACACATTTAAATAATAAGCTCAGCTAAACACTAATTAATGATAAAAGACCATTTTTATTTGATGATATCAAAATCCCCACTTTCCCACATAAAAACCACATGAACACAAACCAACTCGGGACCTTGATGTCACATCTCGGGAAAACGAGCCCCCCAGTCCACATGAACGCACCATATATCACTCCACTGCAGCTGTTTCCATAGTAACAACAAGCATTTGAGTTGGAACTAGTTTCAGATAAAACAGCTTAAAACATAAAAAAAAAACTCTTGTCCCTGACTTAAAAAAAAAAAGAAGCAAACAGCACAATGAACAGTTTCAGTTTGTGTGACCATGATATAAGCGAATTAAACAAATCGGAGCTATGCATTATACAATTTTAATGCACGTCTTGGTGGTCTGGCCTCCACGTGCATTAAAACTGTATAATCCACGGCTCCGAGTTGTTTAATCCTTCTAAGTAAATAAAAGTACAATAAATGAGTGATTATCAAATGCAATTGATTAAAAGATTTGCGACTAAAGTGTAAGCCAATGAGGTGAGAGGAAAGTGAGCCAGTGAACATGGCTCTTTCCAGAATAGAAAAACAAACAAACTCATAACAATCTAACACGTCTTGTCACCACCCTTTGTGAGTGAATCTGTCTCAGATGTAAGCCTTAATCAGAGGAGGAAGAGACCGGGGGGCGCGGGGGGACCTCAGTGACGACGATAAATGTTTTTTTTCTTCAAAGGAGCCTCGGCCTGTGGCACTGTGCTCTTCCTCTCGTTTAATTAAGAAAGCAATCCCTCCTTCCCCTGAGCAGCCACGCTCTTATTCTCACTCATTGTGCCTTGTGCCCCGTTTAATAAATGATCGTGACGATAATGGCGGCTGACAGGGAGCAGTGCGGTGCCCATTGGCTTCGTATGCGACTCTACAGGCGTTTGCGTTGGCCTGTCAACACCGCCCCGACACATCTGACGCCACGCTGGCTACCATAACACTCAATTACGATGCTACATGTGACACGGAGAATTAGCGCCAAAGCCCGGGCGCGCCAGATGAACCGTAAGTGACTGCAAAGTTGATGCTGCTCCATATTTCAAACGATAAACATGTTGCCTTGTTTGCTTCCTTCGTTGTGATTATCATATTCCGTCGTGAAAGGCTACACACGACAAAGATAAAAACACAGATGCAGTAGCGGTCGTAATGTGAGTACTGCAACTTCGCCAGTAGCTGACAACATGCTGCAAAATTTACATCCTCAAGTTAGCTTTACATGCAAAACACGCAGGCGAGTCAGTGTCGCTTTAAACATTCATTAGAGGCATGAATGCAGCGGTTCACTGATATCTGTGTGAGGAAGAGGAGGTGTTTATTCAGAAAAGTCAAATTAAAGCAATCTAATCTTAAAGCATGGTGGTAAAAACAGCACTTTTGAAAAAAAACGAAACTCAAGCGTGTGTTAGTAATATTGATGGCTGGGATTTGTCTTGCATTTTGGAAGCTTCAGCAGGCTGTCTACAGTGGAATCTTTCCCACTGGGCGGTGGTAAGTTATTTATGCAGCCACAGCTACAAAGTAACTTGTGGAATCACGACCGCCAACCTAAGCCAACAGCTGCTGTGTCCACCACAAGTCAGTCACTTTAGTCGAACTATATTCAAACAGACAATGTGGGCGACGTGCTTTGCCCAAGGACCTCTCTTCCCCTCTACATCAACTGCCCCTCATAACAGTGCAGGAAAAACCAGTGAATGCAACTTTTTTATAATGTAATAAAGACGGTCTTGCCTGTGGATCGCAGAACTATTTTGAGTAGGTAAAAGGGGCTAGAGCTTAATAATTATGTTGTTGGTTGTTTGTTTTTTGTTATTTGTAATACTTGTGCAGCCTTTGTTTATTTTGATATTGCTGCAAAAAACGGTGCTGCTCTTGATTACTCAGCTTCCCAATTTCAAACCCATTTTATTGTAGATGTGAAAAAGTATTTTTAGCATGTACTTTGAAATACAGTTATGTGGATCCTGAACACACAAAACAATGACTCATCACTGTGTGGGTATAAGGGATTGGACCTTACTTAACACATATTCCTTTGCACACACATTAAAGGAACAGGCCACCGTTTTTCCATACTGAAATATGTTCTTACCTGAGCTTAGACGAGTTGATACGTACCTGTCTGGTCTTTGTGTGTGTCCTCAGTCACGCAAAAAGACCAAAGATGTTGCTAGCATTTGGCCTCTCCCAATGTATTCCTATGGCTCCAAATGGGGGTAAAGTTGGAAGCGACCATGCTCTTCCACGGGCACGCACAAAGACCAGACAGGTACGTATCAACTCGTCTAAGCTCAGGTAAGAACATATCTCAGTATGGAAGAACGGTGGCCTGTTCGTTTAAGCCTTACAGATCTAGAACGATCATGTTATGTATTAAGCTAAACTCCATACTTACAGCCTTGGATACAAGTATCTGCTCGGCACAGGCCGACTACAGAGAGTTACATATCAATACACAGCAGGGTTAGTGCCCGAAGTCAGCAGCAGTTTCATGAAATTTGCATTTAAAAATGTTTTCGCAGCTTGGCCCGAGGTGCTGTGCTTGAACACACTGTAAGCATCCGCAGTACAGTGGTGGCTCGGTGAACAGGCTTCAAGGGGAACAGGCGCTGTACGGCCTCCTTTCAAATGATTCACACTGACATTTGTTGGGGGTGGAGCAACGGTAGCCATGGTTCATGACAGGGGGAGAAGGGATCTGAGATGAAAGCAGAATCCACGAAGGGGCGAAGACAAGGAGCAGTAAATAGAGAAGAGGAGGAATCATAAAGAGAACATATCAGGCGGGAGGAGGGTGTGGGATGGGTCAGCGAGGACTAGAAAAATTAGATGGGACGGAGGGAATAAGAAACGATAAGATGAAAGGAGAGGGCAGCTTAAAAGAGAACAAAAAATGAACATAAAATGGAAGCGTGTACGAGACAAGGAAAAAAGCAAGTGCAAGGCAGGCAACATCAGTCCCTGTTGTTAGGGGAATACAGGAGCAGAACTGCAGTCAGAAATGAGCTGTGAAGCCATGCAGGAGTAAGGGTTTTCACATAACAATAGTGCCGACAATCTTAGCCCCTGTTCGAACGGCTCCCTGCAGTCTTTTAGAATTGATTTTGTGATTTGACTGTGCCCTGCGACATGACAGAGGTATTGACTCTATATGGGCCTCAGATCCTTAGGCTGCTCCCTTTGGCCGATCCAATGTGCAGGGAGAGAATGAGCTTTGCACCGGAGCTGCTCGGGTGTGAGACAGCCTGCTGAAGCAGATAAGACAAATCTGTAATCAGGAGCCTTCTCCAAAACACATTGTACTGTTGTCTTCCCTTTTCGTTGCTACTATTTTTTTCTCCCCCAAGTGAGCTCTGGCCTGACTATATTTGCACCACCCATAAGAGAACTTTGTAATCCACACAATGCACATAATTCCGTCCTTGTCCTGAATAAAAGTTGATGGAAAGTGGACTTGTTTTGTGTAATGGCACACCTGTAGCTGCATAATAGTGAGCTTTTCAAAACACTTTACATAAAGGAACCAATCTCCCACTCACACATGCACACAGGCAGTAGAAGCTAAGGTGAGTTAAGTATCTCCAAAGAATCAAAAACTGTACTGCAACATGCTGGGAGCACATTGTGGACCAGTGTGAGCGCTCTGTCAACTAGTAGACTACATCATTAACAACAAATGACCTACAACAAGAGAGCAGCATTGTAGGCATTTCCCCAATCAAAACATGTTGTCAGTGGTAACCATTTATACAGAAGTTTAACTAACTGACTAACCAGCCTCGGTAATTACTGCTGCTGTGGACCCACTTGGACTGAGGTAGTGTGTCCCACTTCTTCTTTGCTGAGACATGTTTAATTCATCCTCGCCTTGACTTTCTTCCTGCCTCGGTTTCCTCTCTTCTGCTTATCAGCGTCTTCATGTGTTTGTGGGCGCTCGCAGGCTTGGAGCTTTTACTTTCTCACTTGTTTGTGCAATGTTTTTTTTTTCCCCCCTTATTTTCACTCTCCTTGTCCTTAACGCACACTGCTACCAATTACTGTAATGTCTGCAGTCATGTCACCGTAACATGTATCTCTTCACACTTGCAATAACAAGCAAGATGCATAAAAGCGGAATCGAGTTAGGTAGATTTGCCGTGGTATTCCGGCAGGCTTCAGAGTGTGATCATGTGGCCGACACATTAACTTTATTGTAGCGCAGAGATTTCAGGTCACATAAAGCCGATTTACAAAGCATTAAGACATGATTCTCCCTCGACAAACTCGGATACATTACCCTTTCTAGAAATCTCCTGGTAGGCTGACAGAAGTAAGTAATGTCGAGCGAAGACATGACAAGAATTCTGTCTGTCATATAATGTTCAATTTAGGGCAATTAATATAAGCGTCGGGATGAGTCACGAGAGATGATTCACGCATTGGTACCAGTGCACTCACAGCTGCGCGACTCAATCGTGGCCAGTTCCTTCTGCATAAGTGACTCGCTCCGTTGCTTTTCTAACACGAGTGCAACGAAATGAAAGGCTGTCTCATTTGACTGAAAGGGCTAGATGGAGACATTTTGGCTGAAGGCCAGTCCCTACGACAGACATTTGGCAAATGACGCTTGACCAGTATCGTGGATAAATCGGAAAAGAAGGACGCCCCATTTAACAAAAACGCCATATGTCTGTTTGCAGCAGACAATGTTCTAAAGATCAGAGGCTTAAGAAGCGGCGGGAGTGGACCACAGTTTGTGTCCCGTATCCGCAGCCCTCTGCCTGAAAGCAGCACAAGAGAAGAGACGGTTTTGATGGGTGTGTGGGACAAGGCTGTGTAAAATGTATAGTTCAAGTTGGATGGGAACTGCCAATGTCTAATGCTTGGTGAGTGAAAGCTAGATTAAACCTCAAAGCTGGGCTGTGCAATTAATCGAAATTCAATTACAATTTTGATTATAACACTAGACGATCACAAAAATGGCTTAATAATTAAGGACGCCCTCCTGCTTGTCCATCCAAAGCACAGAAAGTCCATCCTGTGCGGTTTGTGTGAGTGATTGTGGGCTTAACTACCAACACAGCCTGATAGAACTGTTGCAGAACTAATAATATAATAGTCCTTTTTATATTTAGCTCTTGAGATAACGCTACTGATCCGTGCTGACCTTTTGCTGAATGGAGAACAGAAGTTTAGAAGGTTCTATATCCTTAGTCCAGGGCTTGTTGTTGCAGAAAAGTCTAAAACTCTTCTTCTTGCTCAAAACAAACTCGCATTATTTCATGCCGCTGGGATGATTGTTTCTGTTCCCTTCACATTTCACGTGCTACTGGTACATAGTTTGGTCCGACATAAACAAACAGCGCTGTGTGTTGATGTCATCATGCTGCGTGCTCGGTTTGCTTGGGCAGGTGTGATGGCTGGCCAGCAAGGGACAAGTGAGCCAGGGATGTCTCTAATAGAGGATTGGTTTAGAAACTGTAGCATATTTAATATAATCTGGAACAAACAAAGGCTTCTGTGAAATACAATTCATAAAAAGCAGTGCAATTCACTGCTTTAGATCGCTAATGGACAAATAGCCTCAGCCAGTCGTTCTCGGCGCCGTCTCTGTGGCCTCTCCCTCGTCTGCCGCGAGTACAAAGTGTCCCTGTGGCCATCCAGCGCTCACAGGAAGACACGGGCTTTTCAGAGTGGGCCAAGACGCGCAGCTGAGCGGAAGAGCAGCCAGCAGCAGCCCCCTGCGCCACCACTGCTCCCACCTACCCACCCACCCCCCCACCATCCAGCCAGCGATCCAGCCCTCCACTCCGAACCCGCGTCTGGACTTGTGGTGTGATGCCCCTGAGCAAATCGGATCTTTTGGAACAGATCTCACGCTCGATTGTTTCCTCACTTTCGATGCAACACAAATTACACATTTTTGTCCCGTTTTTTTGACATTCGCACATTTCAAAAGGGGTAGAAAAAGCCCCAACAGTTAGTCTTCATAAAAATGAGCCCGTCTTTCTGAAAGCTCTGTTAAAAAAAAAAAATCTGATTCCAAAAATTTGCCGGCCATTAAAGAGCCGTAAAAACCCATCCCGGTCTGGAGCCCATCTCTCTCCCCCTTCTGCTCCTCCGTGAATGAACTCAGCTGGCTCACTATCGGCCCATTACTTAATAGCCCTTGTCCTGCTCATTTTCATTTGCTTCTCCTCCAAATCTACTCGCCTTGCCTTAATCACCCGCCGCACGTCCTCTCAGAAGCGCTCTCTCTCGCTCTCGCCGTGGGCCCCTCCAAGGAGTCTTCCCGGCAGGAATCTTTTCTCCTCTTTTATGGATTATCATTACATTTTCCCAGCCAACGTTGCTCTGCACTCTCAGCCCAACTTCTTTTATCCTTTGACTCTTTCATCCGCATCCCTCCTTTCTGCGTCTCATGCGCTTCCCCTTGAACACTGTCTTTTTCTCTCACTTTTGGGTGCCGTCGAGTGCTGGTTATTTTTTAAGGGATTACTAAACGGACACTGTTATGCTCTCAACTAAATGGGGCATTGCATTATGACTAGGCAAAGTGGATACTTCAGACTGCCATTATCAAGCTATCAATCTGTGCTGTAAGTCGGTGTAAGGGGACATCGTGTTCCACTCATAGAAGAAGGCATAATATAAAAGGTTGCTCTAGCTTAAACCAAATTGTTCGGTAAATGAACAATCCGTGGCTCTTTTATCTTTTTAAACAATAACCTGAATGTCCTGACAACAGAAAATGGGGATATTTGTCAACCACATTTGACCCAGCTTTCAATGCTGCAGAGGCAACCCGTCAGGTGCAGAAAGGAGCAGAAAGGAACAGCGATGGAGCACCAGAGATTCTTCTCTCGTTCTCTAGATCTTGATCAGTGAGTACCAGGAGGAGGGTCACACAGACACAGACAGAACAGAGGCTCTTCTAGGCTATGGGCAAGAAAACCTTTACCACTGAGTTAGCAAAAGTTAGGAATAAAACAGTAGAAGATAAGGTCAGGTTAGCAGTCTTTGATTTTGTTTCTTATCATGAGCTGTGTTCCAGTTTTAGTGTTTTGTTCATTTCATTTAACCACCTTAGTCCATCTGACCTTTTGCCTGCCAGTCTCCCTCTGCACTGTACAGTAGGTGTTAGTCATGGCTGACCCTGATAGACAGCAGACAGCATTCACACTGAAAGTTGAACAGTGCTACTGTATTCCTCAGAGCTGGAGTCGTGACCTCAGCCCAACTCTGAACCTGGATCTTTGATAATTGCTTTTTCTCCCAAACAAGAGCAAAAGTTTGCCAGCAAATACAGAAATAGAACGTCCTCTATGTTTCATAACACAAACGCTTGTCTAGAGACAATGGCATCACTTTGACTTGATGATTGACTTGGTTGACTCTTTGTAACTGTCTTCTGAGATGATGCAAAGCTCCAACATCATATAAGTAAGTCTGGGAACCACCCGTTCATTTTCTCATAGGTGAGGTGTTGTTTACTATTGTCCATAGCCGTCTATTGGGCGCTACGAATGTCTATCATATGTGTTTGCACGTAGCCCATAGCCAATCGTATCAACCAGATGACGTTCTTCTTTTTGAATAAACGTTCAACTATTTAGAACACAGTCTAAAGCTCGATCGCCAGATGACTGTGCATCTGTTGGATCCGTAAACAAACGTTTCTTTATTTTTTCCTGTCGGATAGTGCGTCATCATCTTGCCGTCCCTCCCCGTTTTGTGATTGGTCCCCAAATCCATGCAAAGATTTTGGCCATGGTCTCCAGGCTGCGGAGCATTTCGAAATGATTGGAGCGCGTAAGCAGCATGGGTTTTCCCAGGCTAACTGTGTGGTCTTGGTCCTTGCGTTTTTGCAGGCATGGTTGACAGTTGGATTAACCAATTAGAGAATATGAGAGATGTGTTAGATCTGTGATTGGATTAATACAAAACTTATCAGAGGAATGATTGGCTGGGAGCAGGGTCCCAGATGCTCCTGCTTTGCAACCGAAAGTAGGAGTGGCTGGCAGGCTGTGAGAAACAACCAATTCCAATCAAATAATTAATATACAAATTAAACATTGGGCACCGTGATTTAACATAGATAAAATATGACCCTGCTAGAACTGAAAACGATTTTTACTGTGTTCTGGAGAAAAATCTGCTTAAAAAGTAAATCTCTGGTTTTGTCGTCCACACTAAGCTGAACCAGCTGTCAGAGAGTCTTTGAAGGACTGCGTTGAGAGAAAGTGTGACCTTGATTAGACAACATCAGATTATTACATGCCCAAATATCTACATTTATTTACATTCATTTAAAACAATACACAGTTAACAAATGCAGTATTTTATTTTATCTTTTTAGGTAAAAGCACAGTATGGTCAAAAGATTCAATGACAACCTTTAGATACCTCATTGTAATTCAGTTATGCTTCACTTATGCACTGAATGTTGACTCTAACTGGTAAAAACTTGCTGAAGACGTGCGTTTTTGTGTTATCACCGTCAAGCATTTATGTAATTCCAAACTTTGCATTGTCTCAACCACCCCCACCTGCAAGTGAACGCTTCCACGTTTGCCAATATTCTACAGCTACAAGCAGGGAGTAAGTTAAAGATTGCTGGAGCGGACAGATGGTACACCAGAGAGCATATGGACATAAAATAGTCAAAGTTACTGCAGGGCGAGAGAGCCAGCCTTAGAGCAAATGTAAATGGGGGGAGCACAAATTATAGTGATTGAATCAGGACCTACAATGACAGGGAATTGTGAAGGTCAGAGGGGCAAACAGGTTTTAGTAGAATAGGTATAATATATGTGAGACGGGGAACTCGCCGGCCACTTTATTACGTCCACCTCGTTGATTGGTCGTGCATGCAGATAGGTTCACAGCTCACTGAGACGGCAAAATGTGAAAGAAAGAAATGTAAAGCCATGTGACCAAGGTTTACAAAAACGAAAGGAGGAAAATACTGTGAGAACAACAGGTTTACAGTAGTTTTAGGAGTTGAGCGTGTGCGAGCAGAAGGACAATGATGGACAGTCTGGGGGAGATGAGAGTAAAGGATCCAACATATAAAAGACCAGGCTGAAGAGGTATGAAGTGGTCAGTCGTGTGGATCATTATTCAGAGTCTCTCGAGCCCAAGAACACTGTCTATATGCGCACACACTCCCACACTTCTCAATGTTTCATGGCTTCCATTTGCAAGATTACATCTTTCAATTAACACAGTCATGGCTGTCTTTTCTGCGCTCATATGGATCTGTACAACGCGTGGAGCAAATAGTGAGGAATAGATTTGCTGCAATGTTCTGTGCATGTTCTACAATGTTTTTTACTCATATTAATTGTCATATAACCCGGAAAGAGCCAGATTGACATTACAGTGACAATAACATTTGAACTGACATCAATCTGGGACCACGTCAGCTTGAATCGTTCGAGGGAGGTCACATGTTTGCAGCAGCATTTGCTTCTGATCGGATCAAGAACATGGCAAATCCATTCAATGTTTAGTTTTGAAAAAAGTTACGTGTGTTTGTGTTATGTGTTGCAGCATTCCTCATGTTTTTGTGATCGTCGCGTTGTTAAATAGTGTTTTTTTTTTTTGCCAGAACCAATTTTGGTTCAATGAAGCGGGAGCGGTTCAAGATGGATTCTCATAATGTAAACAGACATTGGTCACAAACCAAGCATTTGCCATTGATACTCGGTACAAGCAAGCTGTGTAACCATAGCTGCCCTGGGGTAGAGTGAAGGGAGACGAGGCTGTCAATCTGCGCCCTTGGACCCTCCACTCTTTGGAGCAAGACTACTCTTCGAAGTTGACGTTTCACTGGCTTGTCTTTCTTTCTTTTTTTTTCTCAATATTTATTTATTGGTTTTTCACTTTAACAAGGCAAAATGCAGCATTACAATAAAAGTACAGAGTCAAATATACCTTAATCAACTTTCATATATGAGTATATCAAAATGCCTTGAGAAAAACAAATAACAATACTTCTGAAAATATTTTCCAAAAAATATTGAAAGAAAGACACACAGGAAAACAACAACAAAAAAATAAATAAGTAAAAAAAAAAAGCTAAGTGACTCAAGACTCACAAAGAGGTTACAGAAAAATGACACTATATATGAATGTCCACATAAACCTCCATTGTCCATATGAATGTCAATATTAAGGGATCAACTACAGTTTCAAATAGCTCAATATTGGTCTCCATACAGCCCGAAATTTCTCAGAATTTCCTGAGATCTCGTATCTCAGCTTTTCGATGTGTAATATCCCAATAAATTCCCTGAGCCAGACGTCAAACTGTGGCGGAGAGTCTGATTTCCATAATTTCAGAATACACCTCTTTGCAATAACCATACCATAGGAAACTATTCACTGGCTTTTCTGACACAGGCGCAAGACTCACATCTCACAGCCTCGTCAGTCCTGGCATTAGGGACAGGCTGTGCAGTCTTGAACTGTGCCAGGTCCAACTGACTGAAGAACAGCCTGTCAGGAAGCTGAACTCTCCCTTTCCCTTCCACTGCTGCTCCTAGTAATTTTTATTTTATTTTTTGTATTTTTAACACCATACGGCAAGCTATTCACAAAAGCACAGTTAACGTGCTCCACCCACTTACGGTACATTTGAAACACTGGGCCGCCCGAGCACCTCCTTCGACACAATGCAATTCCACAGTGGATTAACAAAAACCTGGTGACACTTTGGTCCTCATCATTTAAGCCTGGAACAAAGGAGTGCACATTTGGGCGCCCGTTTCCCCCGCTGTACATGCGATCATTAGGTGTCGTCATGTGGGACCTGCCCTTCTGCTCTGCCTCTCTCCGCTATAAATAAATGATGCTCCCTCGGCTGGTGGGACCACTGCACTTTCCTCAAAGGTTAAAATCCGGCTCTGTATCGATATGCACTGCTGTAAGAATGAATGTACCGGGTCAATGTACGCTGCTCTATGAATTCCATTGTATGTTTCGCAGTAGTAGTAGTAGAGTAGTATTTTGCAGTAGTAGCTGTAGTGTGACAGTGTGTAGGCAGATAATTGCTCAAGTCACTAAATCCGACGTGTCCCCGGCAGACACCTATTAAAAGTTGCCGGCTTGTTATCCACATAATTACAAGTTGTCACGTTGAGGTGTGTAAACAGTAGATGACCGATGCAGGGATTGGGAGGGCACCCATAGGTGTCACGGGATGCTTTAGGGGTCCCTTACATTATGCCAACACATGAGCTACTAAATGAACCTTCATGCATTCACACTGACAGAGTGCTGGTGTAATTGAGAGTCACGTTAACTCTTTGTTCACATCGCAAAGCCTCCTGCGCGAGCCGTATTAATTATAATTATTATCAATGAAGTGGAATTGCATTGGTCCCTGTTCCCTTTCATTATGCCAATATACAGGAAAACATTCAAGCCTGGTTAATTCTCCATTGTGGATAAATGTAAAGCAATCATGAAATAAATTAATCTGCACACAATATTGACTTTCTAAGATTACTATTCTATCAGCTACAGTGAACTGGTAAGACAAAAAAGAGGTGCAGCCTGTAATAATAATGTCAATGATGAAGAAAAAAAAAACAATAAGACTAAGTAATAATGTGTACACAATTTGGTGATGTGAGTGGGACTGTGTGATGGGTGCATGGGGTTACTGTGTAGGGAAAGAGGCACCAATAATCTTCTCTCGCTGTGCGCTGGAGGCTTCTACCTCAAGAGGCAAATACAGAGCACTTATAATTTGCTAATCCCTCTTCAACCCCTTTTTCGTCTTGCCCTTGGTCCTTTCAGTGGTTGTCCGTGAACCCCCTTCCTCAATGGTGCTCCAGTTTATTCAGAAAGCAATCACTTAAAAAGCGCTATTGTTACATAAAAATAAAATGTTGTGTTCAAACCGAAATTTAAAAACTCTCCCAACTACTTATTTTTTCTGCAAAATACAGCTTTCCCTGTCAAAATAATGTTCTGTTTCCCTTTTTTTCCCCCATCTGAAATAGTTCCAAGTATCCCCTGCTCGGTCCTCGAGCACCGCCTGGTTGGATAACACTGCTCTGCCGCACCACTTCACTTTGTCACTTAGCCTGCCAATTAACAACCTTCTTTGTTTTTCATAAAGTTGATATCAGGCGTCGCCGCTCGTGGACACCATTTATTATCTATAGATTGTGAGCAGACTCTCCTCATTTATTTTACAAGCCCTAACCCCGCCAGTAGTGCATCAGTCATCATGAGCGTGCAGACCTCCTATTGGTCTGCACGCAGCCATGTTCGGAGTGTCCGCAGGTGGCCGGGGCACGTCATTCATAATAAATGTGCTCAGGTTTACTTCCTCCTTAACCTGCGTGACACTCGCTCTATTTATATCCCACAGTAGCAGGATTTATGCTCACACAAACACAAACTACTGTATATAACATCGATACGTCAGCCGCTGTGTTAGAGGTGAAGGTTGGAGTCAATTGACAGTTATTGCTGTCCGGGCACAGCTCAGCAGATCTGATACATAAGCTTAAAGGTGCATTATGCAACTTTTTATGTTTGTGGGCAGCATGGCGCTCCGAGATCAATTGTTTTGTAGGTTTCCTGCAGAGAGGGTCCGTCAGCAGTGAGAACCTTCCAGAAATCTGTGATAGAAAGTAAAGGCTCCATAACTACTCGTACAGCCGCTGGGTCTCTGATAGATTAAATGCGCACAAATGAAATGTGTTTTTTCTTTTCTCAGATGAACGTTCCATAATGCACCTTTAAAGGGACTGTGCGGAGTTTAAAAATGTTAAAATTAAGTATTTTCCTCACTCTACATGTTCTAGCAATGTCCTAATGTGTAGAATGAGCCCAGATCTATTCACCACAACTGCCTCCAAAATCCTGCACTGTCACTCAAAATGTTGTTAATTCGGGTCCGAAGTGCCGTCATGCACGAGCTTAATATAGAACCTGTAGTTACACGTAAGACCTGAGGTGGCAGTAGTGAGTATAAAAATAACCAACTTGCATTTAGTCCCTTTAAAGCAATACCAAGTAACTTGTTTCCTTTTCGTAGACCCTCTGGGGGTAATACAAGGGTTAATAGGATGATTGGGGGGTCTTTCGTCTCCCCCGGTGTCTCTGGCCAGAAAACCACAATTGCAACTTCGCTGCCACCGGACCAGAGCCACCACTACACACAGAATCACTAAGAAGAAGCTAACAGGCTAACGGGCAAAGCTAACTGCGGGCTAGCGCCACTTTCAACAGTATTCACAGCCAAGTTGGAGTGAAAAAAAATATTTCCATTGTGTAATTGGATGTGCAATATCACTCTCTCCCTTTGTCTTTCCTGTCAGTGTAGTATTTACTCTCACGGACAATTAGTGAGTAAAAAAATCACAACTTGCTACGACGCCTGCAGTTGCACTTATGGCCTCTAGGGGCAAGAGTTACTTAGTACTGCTTCAACATTCAAATAATGTGTTTGTTCTATCCAATGAGGTGCAATAAAGGCAGCAGACATGTTTGAGATATTGGCGAAACTGAGGAAGCTTCTTGGATGTACAGTTCCAAAAGCCGAGATTTCACATGTTGTCGACTGGGCTGGGTTGGCTGAGTTGTGGACATTTCGTTTCGTCACTGATGCTTCAAAACTTTAATTATTTCTGCTTCGATCTAATAGTAGCTCATTTTATTTTATATTTGCCAGTGCTGTTGGGTCAGAAAGGGACTCTATGACATTTTTTCTTACATTTACGCATGTGTAAAAAAAACAACAACAAACAGACAGGACGTTCCAAAGTGATGCAAAAAGCAGGTGCAGTTGTGAATGTTTTCTCTCTTAAATGTTAAAAGACCGCAGCGTGAGGTCATTTACATATCAGATTTGCAGAGCTAATAAAATGAACAGTTTCTAATGATAAATCAAGCCCAACATGCTAAAAAAAAAACACCATGTGCTATTTCGCACCTGGCTAAGTCTTTCAGGCCCTTAAACCCGTTATAAAAACTGTAAATACTGCGGGTAAATTGCTCATGAGGATGATGATAATTTGCTGGAAAGAAAAAGTCAAAGGAGAGTAGTTATGCTGAACGTTTTCAGTTACTTCAGCTCAGTTTATTACCATTTGCACTATAATAAAAAAGTGCAATTAAGCTCAAAGTGCAATTGTCACATTTAGCACATTTAAGAGAAACAAACAGCACTGATTTAAGAGCAACACATAAACATAAGATTGAAAGCAAATATAACAAAAGTTGTAGAAGTCTAAAACATCAGAGTGGGCAACCTTTCCACGTACGCTCACTGCACATACTGATCTGAAGTCATGTCCAGTGATCCCATGAATGTTCTTCCAATGTGCAGCCATGTCTGCTCATCCGGAGGGGAGGCTACCAGGGCAGCCACAGTCTCACTACCCAAACATATGTTAACGTGACCTGAAAGCCATCCACATTAACCTGCTACTTTCGAATCCAGAGGGGTCTGCCGAGCTTCAGTAAAAACAGAGTAGGGAGTTCAGGGAGAGTCAAGCATTTTAACCCCAGACCACAATGACCACCGTGGCACGTGAGACCAACCGCAGGGTGTTTAGGGCAACTGTCCTGTTTGAGATGGATGTTCAAAAGAGGATATGTGTGGCCAAATAAGTGTACAGTATATTATAATAGATCACATAACATTATAGTCTTTATATATAGTGTTTTAAGCATGTGGGAGAAAATGAATTAGTGGAGCAAACACTGAGCCACTGCCGCCACTCACTGGCATTTAAGAAAACAGGTTAGCAATGATTTACTGGAAAAACGTTATTCAAGATTAAAACAATGCGAGGAAGAGTTCGTAGTGTGAATAGGAGTCAAGAGTCACCAGTGGACGGGAATGTCCTGTAACTAGAGAAGAAACCGGATTCTCGTCAGGTCTAGCGCCTCCATCACTGCCACGAGCTACAACAACACAACAAGCAGAAATCAGTGAGAGCCACAGCAGAATAGATACCCAACTAAAACATCCGCCTCGACCAGGCTCCACAGGTAAAGGCTGATTTATGGACGACCTCAGTGAGCTCTCAGGAGCAGCAGCTATGGAGACGAAATGCATACATGCGTCTCCTTCCAAATGTCGCTTGAAATGAACATGCTGGAGAACGTAAACTCCACAGTGATGTTTCATTTGGATCAAGTAGGAGTTAGAGGGTTCCTTTTGTAGTCTCCCACCACAGCACCACACCCCTCGCCTATCACTGAAAAAGCAGTCCATCTTTCCTCTGTTTCTTTCTTTTTTGTGCAACACAAAACCATTCAAGGAAAACGTGTGACATAAACAGTATTAACTGCCTCATTCTGACTTAATAATGTATTTTATTTACTATTAACCATTAAAAACATTTGAATTCACTATGTTTCAAATGGTGTTAACTGTTTACACCAGCACAGGCTTTGTGAGGCGTGAGGTTTGCTTGTACACACTGATGTACAGGCCAGGCCACAGTGTGTTTACAGCAGTAAGAAAGCAGCTTATTCATAATGTATGATCAGAGGCATTTGTTATGTCTAATTGTGTTTTGTTTTGAGACCAACTGCATCAAAGAGCATTCACAGGACAAAGTGCCTTTCAGAATCCAGAGCGTGCCGTTTGTGATGCATATTGTTTCTTTGCCTTTGATTAAATTTTAAAAAGAGTTTAGAAGGCAGTATGAAACTCCCAGAGGGAGCTCTACTGGTCCGAGAGCAGGACTCTACCCAACTGCGTTTAGTACACTCGTATTTACAAAAGGTTCTTTCATGGTCAACAGAAATCCATATAGCAAGGTTTTCTTTTGATGTTTTATCAACTCCAGGATTTACTTCAGATTTACACCAGATGCTTTCCAATGCAAACCCTGCATGCATATCAATTGCAGGAGACAGTGCAGATAGAGTTGCAACCTTATGTTTGGCTTTTTAATGTAAACCACATTACCACATGCTGCTCTTTTTGATTAAGGCTAATCCAGATAAGCAAAGCTGAATTAATTGTTTTCTATTTTTGACCTAAAATAAGAGCAGTTGCTCAGGTGAGGCAGACGGCCAGTCGTGAAAGGCTATTCAGATATACAGCTCCATCCTGCTAAACATAGCCACTGTCATGTGTTTTACACACACTTACACTAATGCACTAACCATGTTCACAGAATGGACGGTCATCTCTGCATATTTAATCCAGAAAAAACAGCTGGGAAATGCACTTCTGTTAGAAGTCCATCTTTAGCACCAAACCTCTGAGCACATTTATATGTTCGAGCTTAAATGGATTACTTTGAAGAAAAGAAAGAAATAAGTGCAGTCGTTGAGCAGTTACTAACCATTTCCGTCTTCTTTGCCAAATGTGGGCAGTATCGAGATAAATGCAGTCTTTTTTTCTTAAGCTTAAGTATTGTTTACACTAAAATATGAGGAAGTCAAAAATGAAATATTACAAAAGTGTTTTACACAGGTTTAACAATCACTAGAAGAATTAATTGACGAGAGTTAAAACCGTTAATATTTCATTATTATTATTTGTGACATGATGATTTGCGGGTCGATTGCCTTCGGCCAGCAGTTTTGTGCTCTCAAAATGTCCACATACAGTATAATTAGAGAGATAGTTGGATAAAGAAGATAGAATAAATATAATATGCTTAAGAACTATGTATATGTATCTGTTGAAAAATGGGTCACCTTGATCACCATAATCAGAGCATTGGAAGGGCCTATGCAGATGACCTTAAGTCAATATCAGGATGCATAAAAGCTATATATACAGCAACTTCACAACACGATTCTCAGTATACATCCCCTTTGATCCAACCTAATTGTGTCATGCATAAATAATAATCCTTGCATATAGCATGATGCAATCTGAAGTCACATCACTCCTGCATGTATTTTCATAACTATTATTTACATAGAGATAACAGCTCCCAGGGCATACATCTACATACGGCATGATATACTGTGTGCTCTTTAGATAAAGCTCAACAAAGCAGCGGCACAGATAACCCTGACTTCATGTGCTCTCTTTGAATGCACTTTAATGAGAGCTTACAGCCTGTAATGTAGAATTACACTCAAGTCAGCCGTCGCCGTTGCCATATCAGACAAAATTAGCCTTCCGTTTCACACATTCACCCCTGCTTTATCTATTCTGAGTCAAAACAAGGCTCAAAGACACACACGCACACACCAACACGACTTTTACAGCCACGGGGAGCTTGATTATAGCTATTACCGTGTGACAGCGGTGCCACACTTAATGATATCTGTGTTATAAACGGAGCACAGCTTTGTAGTGACTTATTAATGCCAGGATGCCCCTTCTTTTACAGCCTTATCGATATGGACCGCTCAGCTCGTCGATGGAGCGGCTTCACACCAATGACCATTCATCCACCGGGTGAATCGACCGGCATCACGCACCAATGTGAGCCGACTGCCGACTGACATTAAGACGATATATATTATGAAGATTGGGCTTGACTGACTTTGCCACATGCTTCAGGTAAATGTGACAAGGCGGTTTGGGGGGAAATACTGCACGCTTCAATTTAAGTGCAAGCGATCATTTGCGGTGAGGGATTGACAGACGGTGAGTGCTCGTTTGTCGAGCTGGATCACAGGGAGGTATTGTCACTTATAGGGAGACCGTCAACATTAGGGAATAAATACTTAACTTATGTGTAAGCAATTGCATTAACCTCTCACATCCCGAGCTTTACTCAGATTTTAAAAGCTTCTCGACTGGAGAGCAACAGTGTAATGTCTCATTTGAAAGCTAAGATCTACAAAAGGGATTGGACCTTTTTTGTCGCGTCATCCCCACATTTTTTGTCACATTTTTTGTCACATTTTTTGTCACATTTTTTGTCACATTTTTTGTCACTCTTTTGCTTTTTCATTGCTTTTTTTGTCAAGTTTTCATTATATTTTAGTCACTTTTTTGTCATATTTTTGACGCTTTTTTGGGGGTCACATTTCTGTTGGGTTTTCATCCTCGTTTTCATTGCTATTTTGATGCTTTTTTAAAGCTTTTAGATTTGAGTAAATCCAACTGCAGAAAATGTCCTTGGTTCAGGTGGAGGTTAAAATGACTATACAGAGTTTAAAAATGTTAAAATGATGTATTTTCCTCCCCCTACATGTTCCAGCCATGTCCTAATGTGTAGAATGAGCCCAGACCTGTTCACCACAACTGCCTCTAAAATCCTGCACTGTCACTCAAAAAGTTTTTAATTCGGGTCCAAAGAGCCGTCATGCACAAGCTTAATTTAGAAGCTGCAGTTACGTGTAAGACCTGAGGTGGCAGTAGTGAGTAAAATGACCAACTTGCATCTAGCCCTTTTAAGCATTAATAAATGGTAAATGGACTCAATTTTGATGGCGCTTTTCAACCTTCATCAGGTTCAAAGCGCTTTACAGAAAGGAACCAGTCACCCATTCACTCTCTCATTCATACACCTGTGTACAGAGACACTGGAGGCAAGTAGGGTGAAGTGTCTTGCCCAAGGACACAACAACAGTGTGCATTTGCTCTACCAACTGTGCCACCATTGCCACCAATAAGAAAATGATAAGCTGACAACCTTTGGATATTACTTATATAAACTAAATGATCTAAAAACACAAGCTATGCAAGTTCATCTTCATCACCATGTGTAAAGCAAATACAAAGAATGGGAATCGTGTTACTCTCAAACACTGAGTGCAAAAATGAAAGAATACATAAATGCAAGTGATGCAGCAAATGAACGATATGAACATGAGGTTAAGGTGCTTTATTTGAATTGTACAACAACTAAACAGCGAAATCTGTCCTCTGTATTTGACCCATCCCTCGACGCCACTGGACGACCCGTAGGGAGCAGTGGGCAGCGACAGTACCATGCCCGGAGACCCATCTCCAAATGTGGAGCCAGGCTGGTCAGAAACACATGGCTGGAGGATTCACTTTGTTCCTGCTTTTAGTGGTAGGGGATGCAAACTCCACACAGGAAGGCTAGGTGGGAATCAAACCGATAATGCCAGTAAATTATAGTTAATATATAATGGTATGTAATGTGAGCTATATGCAATTAAAGATATCATCATCATCTTAAAAAAACAAAACAAAAAAAACATCAGAATATATATTGACAATGTAAAATTCAATGAGCCATAATCACTTTAATCACTGTTCCCATTTATCAGTAATACAATTACAGTGCCTTTGGGGACTGACAACCTGGTGGTTCAGAAAGAAATGCTCTTTTTCACTACTTGTATTTCTACAGGATCCATCAAATATATTTATTTCATTAGAAAGTCCACTGATTTGTGGGGTGCCCTCGTCTCGGTGATAGGGCAAACCATAGCACCCAAAGGAAACTCACAGACACGAACCCGGATCGAACTGAGTGAGTGCATGGCCCCTGTGCTGCAATAAACATATATTTGACTTTATGGCTGCATATTGTTGGCTATCCACACACTATGAAATTTAGAGCAGGGACTTAGAGCTGTCAATAAACCCTTAAACATTACATGTAAATCTCAATGCAGGATCATTGACTTTTCTGTCATCTAGATTGCACTATTTGAATTGCATATCCCGCCCAAGGCCATTTATCTACCGGCGGTGTGCAGACAGTGGTTATGGAGAGCGTTATCAAACCCTCTATGGCTCTTTTGATCATATGCTGTCCAAAGGTGAGGGTGTGCCGCTGCGAGTGACACAGGATAGAGGGGAGCGGAGGGTGACTCTGCACTGCCTTACATGGATTAGATGAGCTAAACCAATGAACCATGAAGGATTTATACTCACTAAACAGTAATCCAAACCCACCTATCTGTCTGCACCGGCTCATAATCTCCTGTCACTGTTCAGCCATAAATCGTGTTAGCCGCTGGAAAAAAAATAATAATTATGCTCTGTCCGCTTGTGATCACCATTTCATCAGATGTTATGGAGGCAGATATGACTCCGTGCTGCCCTTCTTAAAGGTGTGATGCTCGTCAACAACTCTTTGAAGCAGGGTTATCTAAGTCTTCTGTCTCCACACCATAAAGGAAGAGCAGCTGAGTAGATACAGATTAATTTATTCTTTAAGGATTTATCTTTTTCTGATGCGTTCATGTAATTGACACATGTGTGGATCAGAAACGAATGGCAGCAAAACAGGCACAGTTGAGCATTGTTACATTGAAAAGTAATCGGGTTGTAATCACTTTTCTTTAAAGCAGAACTAAGAAACTCATGCCCCTAGAGGCCATAAGCGCCACTGCAGGTGTTGTAGCATGTTGCTGTTTTTTATTCATTAATTGTCCGTAAGAGTAAATACTACGCTGACAGGAAAGACAAAGGGAGAGAGGGATATTGTACATCCAATTACACAATGGAGATAACTTATTTCACTCAAACTTGGCTTGCTGAAGTGGCGCTAGCCCATAGTTAGCGTTGCCCGTTAGCCTGTTAGCTTCTTCTGTTAGTGTGTATTAAAGGTGCAATTGTAGTTTTCTGGCCAGAGACACCAGGGGGGGATGAAAGACCCAATCATCCCATTAACACTTACCACCAGAGGGACTATGAAAAGGATTTATTAAGGTAAACAAGTTAATTAGCTCTTCTTTAACTGTGGCATTTATTACATAGCTCCAAATCGTAAACAAACCTAGTCTCTCTGCTGGTTTTTATTTGGGCAGATTTTGTTCTCATAAAAGAGCCATTTGTAGTACTTCTTGCTGGTGTACCAACGCATACTAAGCATCTTCATTCCAAACAGGTCCGCTTGCACTCCTCTGCATTCGCTGTCAAAAGTCAGCACATTCTTGCACTTAAGTGTACTTTCTCATTTGCCTCGGCTGCCTCCCACGACAGCCTGACACTTTGATCACGCTCTCGACTTCAGAAAAGCCTGCCTAAATATTTTATTGTTCTTTGATCAGTGCTAAATATGCTCACCTTCATGCAGCTCCAGGCCTTTCGGTACAACCTTGTGAAAAAGTGGTTAGTTTGCGGCGATGAGACCAATAGCTGTTGTATAACTACCACACTACTATAAAACAGATCAGTTTATATTGTAATTTTGGAACAGTGAGCTGGTTACTCCCAAGAAATAGTGCATGAAAAGCCTGTTCGCATGAAAAGCACGTTTGCCTTAAAGTTTTGTGGCAATATCGCAAAAGCCAGGGCCGTTGCAAGCAATTTTGGAGCCCTAAGCAGAACACACACACACACACACACACACACACACACACGATTATTAAAATTAAACATGCTCTCGTTGCTACACCAACAACATTTGTAGAATTAAATTGAGCTAAGACAAAACAGTCTAATAGTTGGTGCCCCCCAGAACGGGAGTTTCTCTGCCCCGCCCCTGCAGCTGCAGTGCACTTCAGCTTAGACGTGGCTTCCCTCTTTGCGCCTCCCCCTCTTTCCTTTCCTCACTTCGCCGGAGAGAAGACAGGCACCAGAGAACACTACATGATGCAAACGTTTTGTCAGGACATCTGAATTTACAATGTTTGTATGAAGTCTCCACACGCGGCTCAGGAATTCCTCTTTGCATTGTATCATCGTTTCGCATTGGCACACATTTCTGTAGCTCTTCTTTCTCATCATTCAGTTTTTTTATTAGATGCACTAATTGAACAGCGGCGCAAATACTGCACAATTTGATCACAATGGCATTGAAAGGAACAGCCTTTCAACATTTCCGTCAAAAGACTAAGACTAAATTAAAATATGTTGTCAAAATTAACACTGCTTGGAACATAACACTGCTTGCAACAATAAACTAGAAGGGCCAAAGTTGCCTCCACCTTCTGAGGAGACTGAGGTCCTTCGGAGTGAGCAGGCCTCTGCTCAGGGCTCTGCGACTCTGTGGTGGCCTCTGCTCTCCACTACGCTGCCGTGTGCTGGGCCCCGGGCAGCACAGAGCGGGACAAGAACAGACTGAACAAGCGGGTCAGGAGGGCCAGCTCCGTCCTGGGCTGCCCCCTGGACTCTGTGGAGGAGGTGAGGGACAGGAGGGTGTTAGCCAAGCTCACCTCCATCATGGACAACACCTCCCACCCACTGCACGGGACTGCAGAGCTGAGCAGCTCTTTCAGTGGCAGACTGAGACACCCTCAGTGCAAGAAGGAGCGCTACCGCAAGGCCTTCATCCCCACTGCTGTCAGACTGTACAACAAGACTGTAAAGACATGCGCAATAACCTCTGTATTTAAATCACTTACCTGCGTCACTTTATCAACCACTTGCACTATCATGTAAACCTGCACTGCTAACACTGACTCTTTTGTTTTAGTCTTTTTACTTATTATTTATTGTTTATACTATTTGTCCCCACAAAGTCCTTGGTAGTCATTGTATACAAGATACCACTATTTACTATTTAATTGTTTTTTCCTTACATTTCCTGCCTATTGGCACACCCTAAGTGTTTCTAAGAGCTGAATGTAACAAGTAAATTTCTCCATTGTGAGATCAATAAAGGCCATCTTATCTCATCTCATCTCATCTTATCTTATCTTAACATTGATGCCCGACACACAGCGCGTTATGAGCGAATAGCAAGCGGCAGCACATGGCAAAAGCTTTCAAAAAGTAGTCATGTGTGGAGGTATTTCACCTCTCTCTGAAGCTTCTTAATTCTGAAGTTGGAGATAGTATAGGGAGACTTCGGGAGACTTTTGCCTCCCGAAGGAAAGAGTGTGACATGAGCCAAAAGATTCTAGGACAAGTAGGAACTTACACAGACATTACATTTTGTGAGTAAACTGTAACAGCCTCACAGAAATTTTTGCAATACGTGCACAGAGACGGTATTTTTCCGCATAAATCATTTGTCAACATCTCATGATACATTGCTGTGATTAGCTAAAACACATTAGCACACTCGACGCTAGCTATAGCTCATCGGATTACTTTCAAATTTTCCTCTCCAAGTGCCGCTCCTTCATCACCCATTTTTGATGTTTGTGTCATCTATCTTTTGCTCAGTTAGAAATAAGCTGTAATTATGGGATAACAATTTTGATATGCTACAGAGAATGAACTGAGCATAAACAGAGAATTTGCATTTCGTGGCACCACAAACCAGAGAGCATTAGAAAACTGCAGTCATATCAGTGAGAAAAATCTACACAAATTACACCAGGGCTCTACTCTATAAAGCTGGATTTGCAGGTGAGGGAGGTTAATTATGCTTTGCAGTAATCTTGTGCAGGTTTGCTCAGGAAATGAGGAAAATGAATGCTATAGCAGCAGGGGAGAAGGGACTGAATGGATCAGAACAGAAGATGCTGCGAGGTGTAGTGCTAAGTATTTTGGGTCAATCAGCATGAGCCATAGCTTGATCAGGCTACCCCTCTATTCTTCATAAAACCCTTGTAATGAAGTTTGGAATAGAATGCCACCCCCGCAAAGTTATAGAATTCATAATCCAGTATTTATAACACAAGGGGAAAGGTTAAGATAAAAAGTGGAATAGTAATTAGGCCTTGTCCAAGCTTGAAGATTACAGCCTTATACATATTTGTTTGTTTGTTTGATATGGTTATGACTGCCTTATCTTTGAGACTGAATACATTTTATTAAAAGATTTGCTTCTCCAAATCCATCTCTCCAGATGTCCCCGCCAAATGGCTCAACTGGTCATTTCAACTATTTGAGGTGGTCATTCACCTTCGCCGGCGCGGCAGGTGAAGGACACAGCAGTGGTACGCATCAGTGTTGTTTTGTAAAAGATGATCATCAAATTGTTTCGTTGATGCCACTTTTTTTTTCAGGTGAATAATGTAACGATGACGTGTTAAAGTAGCTCTTCGGTGGCTAAAGCATGACGAGACATTTGTGACACAAAAGGTGTCTGTCCACATGCAGGCGCGTGTCAGCCAAATGGCTCTTTTACCCGCTTTGTCGAGCTTTTCCAAAACAAAGGCCAGTGCACTTGTCCGTGTCTGATGTGACGTGAACAGATTGCTGCCTCTGATTGGCAACGAGAGAGAATGGACAGTCCTCACTATTGACACACAGGCCATACGGATTAAGTATTTCACATCATACCGCTGTGCTAAAAGGGGATTTGGCCAATATTAGCATCTAGCCGCTGTTTGCGCAGCTTTAGCTGGTGTTAGCATAACATCTGCATGTTGTGCTAACACCAGCTTCAGAGTTGTATTTAGCACTTTCTTTTCTGTTTTAATAGCAGCTTGGCACCTCTGAATGATTCCATTCCCACCAGAAGGCAGCATTTGTCCACATTTGTTCTCATTGCAGCTTACAAAACTTTTAATGACAATCTGTACAGCGTGCTCCTCCATGGGGGCGCAGTCCACAACAAATGCGGGTGTGTGTGTGGTGGAAACGGAAAGGTGTGCGGGATAGAGTCGACACATGCACGTAGATCGTGGCGTGACTGACAGCAATGTCACTGGGACTTCTTTTCTCAGGACAGTGTTGTTTGTTCCCTCCAATTAAAGCAGAACTAAGTAACTCATGCCCCTAGAGGCCATAAGCGCCACTGCAGGTGTCGTAGCATGTTGCGTTTTTTTACTCCTTAATTGTCCATGAGAGTAAATACTACGCTGGCAGAAAAGACAAAGAGAGAGAGGGATATTGTACATCCAATTACACAATGGAGATAAAAAAAAATTGTCACTCAAACTTGGCTGTAAATACTGCTTAAGTGGTGCTAGCCCACAGCTAGCTTGGTTAACTTGATCTTCGTGAGTCCATTAGTGTTTATTGCGCCTCCAACTCGGTGCAGGGAAGTTGCTATTGTGGTTTCTGACCAAAGACACCAGGGGGAGATGAAAGACCCTCCCAATCATCCCATCAACACTTATATTGCCCCCAGAGGGACTACGAAAAGGATGTATTAAGGTAAACAAGTTACTTAGTTCTTCTTTAAAAACCATTGTGGCATGAATGCAGAAACATGTTGATGAACTAGTGAAGACGGCACTGTTAATAAATAACCTCGAAGCGCTGATCAAAGGATGAGGAGAAAGGCTGTATGTTCACAATGATGATTCTTCTGCCTATTGCGCATGGAATTTGTCAAAAGCTTGATACAAACTGTCGACCTTTATCCACATTTCTAAAACCTTATTTTGTCAAGTTTTTGTCGACTAAAACGACATATAGAAATGACTAAAATGTGTAAAAGAGATCAAACACCACACTGGTACGAATTGGTGGAGGATGAGACCGAACTACCAATGCTTCACTACCTGAGCCACAGTTGACCTAAGTAAGTAGTAAGTGCCCATGGGGAATTTGTGGAAGCCCTGGGATAAGAAATGTCTGATGCAATGTGCGAAATTCACTGAGATAGACGCGGCCTATTTGCTTTGGGAAATCAAGTCAAACCACATCCCGTAAGAGCTTGTATACTGCCCGTCACTCTTCAGCATGTACAGAACATTACGAGTCTCCATCCATATGGTCCCCGCTGATACAAATGTGCGCGCTAATTAATAACTCGGGAGACCTAACAGCCCTGATGGGATTTCCATTGGGTTTGCTCGCTCTCATTCAATTTTCACCTCCGAGTGCAGCGGGAGAGACATGGGGAGCCGGCAGGGGAGATGGAAGGCAGCGGAGAGACAGAAAAATTTCAGAGAAAATTAATCGAATGTGATAAAACAATGGGGTAAATTCTAGAGCGGGGGTTCTCAAACTTTTCACACGAAGAACCTATCAGGTCTATCCGGACTAAGCCAAGCATTGACTAAAATTGGTCTCAAATTTCTAAAGCATATTGCACCATTAAAAGTAGATTATCTAAGTTGACAAAGTGCAGGCATAAAGTCTGATTGTATTCTGCTTGTTTATTGGCTCCAACAAAAAACAGCTCGGCGGCTCAGTGGATGCAATCAGGTTTACAACACAGTGTAGCAGATCGTTCCACAAGTGCAGCAGTCAAATATATTCTCTTAGCCTCAGGGAGCTCCTATAGTTCACATTATACGTGCTGAACCATAAAATGAACACAGAATTACATTGCCCTTTGTTTTATTTCAGCTTTGCAAAATGTTACCTTTCGGAGAGACGTGCAGACAGGTATCCGCCGGTAACTTTAGGCGATTGAAACCGTAACTTGGCCAAGTCGGACACACTTCTATTGCTGCACTGCGATCGAGTCAAGTGCTGCGTCATTAATGCAGCAGTGGTCGTATGGCATGGGTTGATATGTTTATAAGGTATTTTCACGACTCAACCTGGTAGGTATGGAAATGCTAGGCTTAGGAAAACATTTTAAGCATTGGAACCACACAGCCATAACACAAAAGAAGAAGGTCCTGTGTTTGATTCACGGACAGTGTTGAGGTCACGCTGGGCTATATATTGAATTCATTTGATACAATTTTGTGATTTGTTTTAGTAAATGAAAATCATTTGTCGCTCTCTCACCATAGTAGGGAGCATTATGTCAACCTCTCTCCCCATAGTAGGACTGCCATATTTTGATTAGTGAAGGGCGTCATGTTGCTTTTAAACTGTCAAACAACATATTCTTGCTCATATTGCCCCACATTAGAGTAATACACAATAATCTACATTTAAAAAAAAATGCTTTTATGTGGACGGCGCCCTCTTCTGATGGAGTTCGGCTTCCACCTATCCCCAACATTCAGAGTACCTCCGGGGGACAGCCATGTGACGATGGAAACTCAGACGTTTTATCTGTTGCAGCTGAACCTGAGATCACAAAGGCTCGGTGAACATCTATCACTCAAATGCCAGAGACAGAAAGGAAGAAAAAATCCTCAGCCTCTTGGGGTTGGGTTATTGCAGTAGTCAAAACCTCGATTGCGATTCGATATCGATAAACCTTGCAGCCCCACACCATAGGAACCTTGTTTCTTATATCAGTCACCCATGTCTTTAATTCAATCTTCAATCATTCAAATTGAGACCAAAAGCAACTGGAAGAACAAGGATGGCCTATTATTTTTATGTTACTCTAGTTATATTCATTGTTCCATGTTTGTGCAGCACTTTGGAAACGATCTTATTTGTTGAAATGTGCTATATAAAGTTAGATTACAAAGACTGGATTACAAAAAGTGCCAACATTTTAACCTTCATCTAAAAAGCTTTTTCAATGCAGTTGTTAGTTGATCGCTACTCCCAACAGAATTAGATGTGAGTGCGGGTTCGATCACTGTGGGTGCCCCTAAAAAACATGTCCACCCTCCGAACGGCTCTGTCCCAGGTGACCGACAGCCATGAGGAAGCTCTCTAGAAGGAGAGTGAAATGTTGCTATTTTTAACATTTCTGTTCTATCGGACCAGTTGTGGTTTTTCATACCTGAGAGTTTCACATAACCACTCGGAGGAAGACTGCAGGATGTGAGCAGTCGAAACTGTAAGGTGTGGATAATCACAATGAAGTTGCACTTTTTTCTGGCTGGCTGTGCGACTTATACCCCGATGCGACTTATATATCAAAATATAGAATTTCATGTTTGTTATTTTCACACTAACGGCCACTAGAGGGCACTCTAGGCTTGTGTACCAGCATCGGCTATTCAAGCACTTACTTACTTACTTAGAGGAACGAGTTCACAAATGGGAGCTTGAACAACGTGCTGCCGGGAGAGGCTTGTCAACGGTGCAGTCACTCCTCCGTGCCCTAGTAGTTGCCAAGGCTGGTGTGACTTTTACTCCGGAGCGGCTTGTATATGTTTTTTCCTCTCTATTATGCATTTTTGGAGCGACTTATAGTCCGGAAAATATGTTAGTGTGATAGGAAATAAATCGTAAAATATAACATATTTTGGGCTATGAAATGTTGACAACTCTCAAATATAAGTCCAGTTGTTTTTGTACTTCATAATCATTTTGATTAGAGCAGATATTACAGTGATCTCTTATTATGTGTTTTTTTATGTTGCCGCTGACCTATATGAATTCATTTCACATTTGCCTCCCAGTCAGTGTCAGTCATCCTCTCATCTCGGGGAATAATCTGTGTATCTCTCTTTCCCTTGCATCAGCTCTTTTTAAAGCCGTCTTTTTATGTCATTCTATCATCCTCTCCATCTCCCTGCGCTCCCCTCTGTAAGATGTCTACCCTGAGGGGCCTAGGCATTCAGAGTCCTGATGGTCACACAGCAACAAGAGAAGAGACACGCACACATACAGTAATGCCGATGTGGACAGGGAAACGCTTGCGTGCACAATAGCCCGAATGAGCAATAGACGCCATGGTGAGAAGAATTAATAGATTGTCATGAGATTGAAAATGTGGTGGAGAGCCTTGGGGCGAAGGGTAGTAGCATGTTAGGATAATCCCCAATGAAGCCAATGCTAATGTAGAAGCAGAGTGAGCTTGAATAGTCGCAGTGTTGCCTTTGTGCCATGTTATTGCCAAGATCTAGAGCGAAGATTAGCAGAGTAGTTAGCGGTGCAGTAACATACAGTCTCAGGAGTTTGTAAGTCGTTTGTTTGTTTTGTGAATGGGTGACAGTACTGTAGTTTGCCCTGGCTGAAGAATGAGTGCAGTCTTGAGTTTGATTTATAAATAGTGTCAATGAGGAAACCGTCAGTCAGATGTGGAGACAGTAAGGGCATATGTCATTTATTTAATGGCTATTGGGTGACATCACAGCCTTTTTAATTCTGCACTGCTTAGTGATTATGGGAGCAGCTAAACTGGCTATTGCTCGTGAGCGGATGAGCAGATTATGGACCTTGCCACTGGACGGTTGTTGGTTTGAATCTGTCTAATTCATATTATTTCTAACGCGAGTTGAATGAATGTGATTGTGGGCTGTTAAATCAACCACATATTGTGCACGCTGTACGCGCAGTCGGGGGTTTTGTGTCGGAGGAGGTAGCGGTTCGCTCGGGGTGGAGTGGGTGAATTGAGGTCAGCGGTCTGGGTGGTGAGAGTGAAATGGCGAGGTCAGTGGAGCTGCATTGAGTAATTACGCAGTGTCTCTGAATGGACTCGTTCTTTGCACCGAGCCTCAGTGCGGTCTCTTCATGAGTTGTCTGATGGTTAAAAGCGAAGAGTGGTTCTGCGGGGGATTCTTCCTGCTTCTTGACAGAAACACGTCAAAAAAGTAGGAATGAACGATTTGAACATTTTGCAAAAAACCTATGATTAAACGCTTATATTTTTTATCTTTGGCATTTTTGTGAGTTGTTTAAAATGTGCATTGACTTCCACTCGCTGCTTTTCCTCACCTCTCCTCACGTTTGTGCAGCATTTCTGAAAGGTGCGGACTGCGCTTGGTGATAATTGTGTGGCGGTGCGGAATGTGTCACGTTCGGTTTAATTTCTATAAATGCCACCTTTGGAGGAGAAAAGTTCAGGTCTTGGCCTTATTTTGTTCATATGTGAGCTTGATAAATGGGAGCTCTGGGCAGCTCTGGTTACAGAAGTCACTGACTGAGTGTTCGCTCTAGGGCTGCCAACTTTGGTCGTTTAGTCGACCAATGCCTATGGTTGATGCCGTCGTGGTCACTTTTGCACTTTTGCAACAATTAAGATGTTGTTGCTCTGCAAAACGTGAAACGATTCATCACTACACCGTGCAGCGCAAAAGTCGAAGAAATGAAACGGCCTTAGTGGACGGTACACAGAACCACGTGGGCAGAGCATTACACAATAAAGCACATGGCTCGTGTTTACATTACGGCAAAACAGAGACAAGTGTCACATGGAGATGTCTGGCCCAGAGGAAATTTGAGAACAGGGATGATGATGGAAGAAGAGAACTACTGTTGTATTTGGATTATATGGATGTATGGACAGCACATGTACAGCAGCAGGAGTGAGGGAGCTGGAGTCTGAGACTAAAGGTTAGATTAATGGTTCTTTTTACACATAAACTTGTTCCCATAATGTACTGTAATTGGTGTGTATGCAAGAGTGTGCAAATCAATGCTTTGGAATAAATGAAGTGTGTGTTGATTTTAATGCTGTTTTGGGGAAATGTATTATGCTGTATTGATATTTTTATGACTTTGTCTGTTGACATCAGTCTGCCCAGAGACTGCAGGTGGAAATGCTACAGCCTGGTACAATGCATCTCTCCCTTTTGAGGTTAATGTATATCGTACACTGTCCCTGTTCAAATAAATAAATAAAATAAAATAAAATAAACATAAATGTACTGTTTACGTTGCTTCTATAGCAGTTACAGCACGAGCTCCCACAGTTTTATGTTTTATGAGTGCAGTTTGGTATTCACTCATCAGGGCATGTTTTTGGGCATATTTCACTCACTCTTGGTCCACTTGACGTGAACTCTGGTGCACTTCCATAGAAAATCAATTGTCTGTGCAACTTGTGATCACACCCCCTGACCATATGAACCTTATAGACAGCAATGGCAGCAAATTGAACAAAAAAGTAACCCTTTGAGAACGTTCACGAGCCACACAAAGCGGACTTTCACGGGACCAAACATGAATTGCCCCTTCGTGTGGAGAGTCAATGATGAATGGTGTGTTGCGCTTTTAGAAACATGAAGCTTGTGAAGAGCAAAACAAATGCAAAGATTAACTCTGGTTCAGGAAATAGAATCTGAAAACAAACAAAACCTAAGTGCTGTTCAATCCGCCTCTTTCTCGCTGAACGAGTACTTCTTCAATCTCCTCTCTTTTTTCTTCCAAGTCAATTCCTCCCCCGGTGTCACTCTGGATCTCTCACTCTCCTCATTCTCGTGCACTAATTGCCTCCCTGTGCATCAGCCAGTCCCCTGCCACTCATTCCTTCCACTCTCCCACTGTAGACATGGCCAAAAGAAACCCAAGGTACAGCATCCTGCCCAGACGATCGAGCTGAACACATGTGATTATGTGTTCAGACAAATTTGAACGCACCCCGAGAACATTTACATATCTTCTACCTCTTTGTGTTGGAATCTGGTGGGAGTTGTTATGGCAAACTCAGCTGTAATGAGCTACCTTTTTTCTAAATCCTTCAGTCTTAATTGAGACTGATTTTATCCATGATTTGCAGAAAGGCAAGGTCATTTATCCTGCTGTACACTGCGTTTTCTCTTGCAGGATGTTTTGCAGTCTTGAGTGCCAAACCAAATATGTTAAATAGAATCACCTTACAGAGTTAATGGATGCACTTGCTAATGCTATCCCCCTATGATCATTTAACCTTTAGCTTGCCTTTTTTTGATCTGATGATTTAATTTAAAGGTGCATTATGCAACTTTTTAGGTAAAATAAAAAGTTGATATTTGTGCATACTTGACCTTATAGTGACCCAGCAGCGGTATGAATAGCATGGCACCTTTACTTTCCGTCACAGTGGTCTCTAGGACACTCTGTGATCAAAAGTAAAGGCGCCATGGCTGACCACTCATACAGCCGCTTGGTCACTACAAGGTAAAATACGCACAAATATTAACATCTTTTTTTTTACATTAAAAGTTGTATAATAAACCTTTAAACAAAAATGGCTGTGAAACACTGGTGTGGCAGGCTTCACTAGCTCACACTTTTTGGAACTGTCCTAACAGAACAGCTTACTCGACCAACATTTGTTTGTGGAACACAGTTACACCCTGACCCTGTGCTTGCACTTTTTGGAGTACCCCCAGTAACGGCTCATCTAGGTAACAAGCAGAAAACTGTTATTAAATTTGTCCCAGTGCTAGCTAAACTGATCCTATTAAATTGGGATTAAAAAAAACTGTATTTATTTGATACATGATGTAATGTAACATGTCCAAAACGACTCTGTGCAGAAGTGACTTCCTGTTTCGATCCAGCACACCAAAATAAAAGCACACAGCTCGTCTCATTGATTCAGCAGGGACTTGCAACATAACAAGAATATAATTATATACAGACATTTCAAGTTTTTTTTTTTTCTGTTAATAGTTAGGTAGTAAGAAAGAAAGTTGAAGTAATGAATAAGATGGTGCTTTTCTTCCTGGGCAGCGTTGTTGTGATTTGAAGTTATGCGCAGACTCAATTGGAAAAAATAAAGTTTGAATTAAAAGGAAAGGTAGATGATTTTCATCTGATATGGGATCCGTTTCTGGAGCACTGGGACAAATTTAAACAAGCTAATATATTAATGAATGAATGGCCTAAACCCCAGCCATAACCTCTTTACCTCCATCTGAACTGACCACATCTTCTCCAGTTTGGCTTTACCCAAATCTAAAAGCTTCTTCAAAAATCAGACACAAATGTGAAGAATGTACAACAAAAACTTGATGAAAATGTGTCAAAAAACCAACAAAAGACCAACAAAATAAGCGACAAACAAGCAAAAAAAAAGCAAAAACGTGCCAAAAACGAAACAATAGAGCGGCAAAAGGGACGCTAAAAAGCCACAAAAGACCAACAAAAATGCAACTAAAGAGCGACAAAAAATGAAATGATGAAAAATGTCATGAAAATGCAACAAAAAAGTGACAGAAGAGTGAAGATAAAGGAAAGTAAAAGGTGACTGTAACAAGGCAACAAAGCAAGGAAAAAGATCAATTTTGCAGCTTTGAAATGGGGCACTGACCTATAGGCTGTAAGCTGCAGTCAAGAAGCTTTTAGATTTGTATAAAGCTGAACTGGAGAAAATGTGCTCAGTTAAGGCAGGGTTAAGAGGTTAAACTGTTATGCTGTGTCCCTGGCGCTTAACACTTTGAGCAACGGGGTCCGAGATTCACAATCAAATGCCTTTAAGCAGCACAGTGCGGCTCATCCTCTGTGGTGAACTCACTTAGAAACCTGGAATCTCTTGCCACGACCGCCATCACCTGCACAATTCAAACGCTTCAACTCCATGTCAATAAAATTACATTTTGCCACACTGACCACGTTTAAGATTGCCCATGATGACACGTGACCCATGTGCCACTATCGGTGATGGAAATCTGAAGTGACACTTTTTCTATTTCCAGCCTGATCTTATCACTTGTAGCCCCTCCGTCAGACTGGGTGCACTTGGTGATACGGTGAAGATCTGCACTCGGGTCGACAGGTGTGAAGCCTCTTCCAACTCCCCATCAGTCACTCACTACGGGCTGTGTACGGAGCATGATCAACTCAATTTCTAGTCTGATTTTTAGGACCAGATACAGTAGCGGTTACTTCTTTGGAGCTTTAGTGCTACTAAACACAGCTGATATTCATATAACCATATAATAAGCGACAACTGGCTGCTTATAATGGTCATGGACTCAATTATCTCTCACCTCACAGTAAGGAAGTCCTAGGTTGGACTCCTGTGAGTGTCAGGAATCGTCTTACAGTAAGAGTTTATCACTAACCCACGGTCCCTTATCAGAGTATAAGGTTTTCATTGAACTCCTTTTTGGAGCAAGGCAGATGCCTAATCCTGCATGTAAACGTAGCGACTGTGTATCTCTCTGCCCCATTTGTTTTTGGCACATTAGAGCTCGGCCTATACCTTTCTGACATGCACGTGTCTTTCTGGCTGCGGAGTAGCAATGCCTTGGCATGTCTCCTGGCACAGTGCATGCTTTTGATGTGTCAGTAGTTCCTTGCAGCTTGGTTTCCCACTCCATGATCCTAAGCAGCTGGGAAAGTTGGCTGGCATTTCTTGACTTTCTACGCCGCTTGGAAATGTGACATTCCAGAGATTGTGAGAGAGAAAGTGCCTAAGCTGTTGAGGTAAGGTTTGCAGCGTGGTAAGATTCTGGAGGATGGAATCTCAAGGATGGCAGACTGGCGTCATGGAAGTCAAGAGTATTTCTCAAGCATATTTCAAAACAAGCACCTCTATAGAGTCAGGAGAGGGGGCAATTCAGCGGCATTGCAACATTGAGAGAAAGAGAAATGCAGCAGTTCTACTTGTAAATGTATTTCACACTCTTGATTAAATGTCTTCTCTGGGCTTAATGCGCTTGATTTTTTTTTTTACATGCCTTAAACTCTAAAGCCAAGATCCAGATGACAATGAGACAATGAAGGAACCTTACATTTTTTCTCTGTACTGGTACTAACTAGTAGGGGTGTAACGGTGCAAGACCCACAATTCAGTGCATCACAGTGCAACAATAACAAATAATGAGTTGGTTTTGAAATAAAATAGCCTAAATGTTCATCATTAGGCAGTACTTATAGTCTCAGAATAAAATTGACAGTGGTTTCTAATATTCCAAAATGCTCAAGCACGTACAGAGCAGCACATTTGATTTGAGGTGCATGTCTTAGGCTGTTCCTGGAAACATTATGCTTGTACTTTTTTTAAACAAAGCTTTTGTGGGTGATTATGACCAGAGATTGGAACTTACGCTTTTGTATGCGTCTCTGACAATGTGCACTGGCTCCATCATTGACCACAGCCTGGCCGTCTGCAGGAGAACCCTTTACAAAGCCACATGGAGGATTTTGGAGGATGTAATTTACAGCCTTCAGTTTAGCGGTAAGTGATTATGACACACATGTGCAGATGTGCGCATGACACGCACCACAGAGCTTAAAATATTAAGAAATTTAGACTAAAACTTGCACCGTTACTTTAGTACGGTGCATATGGTCAGATTGTTGCACCGCGGTGCACCGTGGCACAATGTATGTTTACACCCCTACTATCTGAAGTGGACATACTGTATATTGTGGCTTATGGACTGGAATGCAAACAACTCTGTGGTACCTTCTATTGTTGCTGACAATACTTCAAACTTTCATCACTTTATCAGGTACAATTGTCTAAAAGAGCGGGTCATGGTGTCATCAGGTGCATATGCACATTTTATTCCTATTTTGTAGGAATATTCACCTCATTCTGCCCACTTTGGCCTCTTTTTGCTTCGTCTCGACACTTCCGTTGTCCTGACACTTCCGGTCGAGCGCGAAGTCCGTTGATTCAGTGGAGAACGAGGGAAAAAGTTCACCGCTTAAATCTTAGTAGATTGATTTGTTTAAAATGTCCAATGTTGATTTGCACCAACATGTCAACACTGCACCATTTCTCTGCGCGGCCTGAAAACGGCTTTGTTTTCGTGTAGTAACTGATTTTATCTGGACTTCTCCAGTCCTATGTTAACTGACAGGAGAAAAGGGGCGGGCACAATTCATGGCGGCGCCCACGCCAATGTCCGGAATAAGGTGAATACTCCAACCAATAAAAATGTCAATGTTAAGTTTTCCAAACACTTTACGCTGTTAATGTAATCAATTATTATATATATGTTTTATTGATGGATTTCATCTGCTTTATTCTAATTTTATGTACTTTGAATTGCCTTGTGCGAAATGTTCTCTACTTGTTTCTCTACTTGCCTTTTTTTTCTTTACGTTTTACTTTACATCATCTGTTGCTCTGTACTGTATGTTTTTCCTATTGGCATGTGTCCATCCTTTCATCTTAATAGTTTGACTAGTTTCTTTGCTTACCATTCAACATTTCAAACTCTGTAATCCCAGACTTGCCACTTCTTTCTATACAACCCCATTCTTTTCCCCCAAGAGCTGTGAAAGCACAATGCTTGTTATTAACTTTCTGATACCATTTATCTCCCTTTCAGCACTTCCATTACCTCCGCCTGCTCCCTGTCATCCGGGCCATGGCTCCTCTTTTCTCTGCCTCTCATATGCGTTTGTCTGAGGCGGCTCATCAGTATTCTATCTTTGGGTCGACAGCAGGTGAGTTCAGCACCTTTACCCCGCTCCAGCCCTCCAGCCCCAGCACACCATTCATTCATTCTGCTGATGGCCAAGTGCGCTATTGTTCACAGTGGTCATTTGAGCCGGGATAGATCACAGGCACAAACGGATTTTCAGCTCATGGGGAAACCATTGTTATTGAAATAAAGAATCAAGCGCTGGTTAGAAGAACACTTTCCCCCAAACTATCGATATAGTGCGGGTTGGCCATCACATCTCCTGCCCCTGACCCTGACAGCACTGACTCCCCTCAAGGGTGTGTTTTAAGTCCTCTGCTCTATTCACTTTACACTCATGACTGTGTGTCCACTTCAGAGTCCAGCGTTATTGTTGTTAAAGGAATAGGCCACCGTTTTTACATACTGAGATATGTTCTTTCCTTAGCTTTGACGAGTTCTTTAGGACCTGTCCGGTCTTCCCCCGTGCCTTCAATCACGTAAACACAGCGCAGACGGCGTTAGCATTTAGCCTCTCCCTCTCTCCACTATAGCTCCAAAACAGGTCAAGATAGAAGCTACCAAGCTCCTCCACATTTTCCCTATTTAAATATGGTTACGTGAAGTGTTACACTACGAAGTATAATTACACAAAATTAAACAATGTGGATTTTCTAAGCGGATAAAAGGGGGAACTATATTGTAAGGCGTAATAAGGCGTAATACCAGGAGTAGTTCGAAATCTGCGCAGTAATCTTTACTGTGCGGATGCCAAACTACTCCTGGTATTATTATTACGCCTTACAATATAGTTCCCCTTTTATCCCATGACCTGAGTTGGACACGAAATTTTTGTGTGAAAAAGGCTCGCCAACGTCTGTACCATCTCAGACGACTGAGAGACTTTAGACTCTCACACCAAGTGCGAAAAAAACCTTTACAGCTGCACCACTGAGAGCATCCTAACTGGCAGCATCACAGTGTGGATGGGGGGGCTGCACTGAGCAGGACCGCCTGACTCTTGGGAAAGTGGTCCACTCAGCAGAGAGGATCCTGAAGATCAGTCTTCCTAAATTGGACGCCAGTTTACATCCGACACAGGGCCAAGAAGATCGTGAGCGACACCAGCTATCCTGAAAATAACCTCTTCTCATTAGACTGCGTAATAAATCAGACTCCTAGCACCTCTTCACACAGTAGTATATATTGTGTCTTGTCTTATATGTTGTTGTGGCAGCTGGACGGTACAAAAGAAATTTCACTGTATAACTGTATAACGTTATATACTGCATGTACATTATATATGTGTGTGTGACAAATAAACTAACCTAACCAACCAAACTAACTTTTCTTTTTTGATTAATGTTTAAAATTATGTGGTAATATTGAAATCACACTTGGCTTTTCATGCACCACTAGTTTTATAAATGAAATCCCAGCCACAACGCAGCTTAGACATATCACACAGGTTGCCTCCAAGTTTGGTTTTGCTGGTTATAAATGAGATTTTGTAATATATGTGCGACAGTGGACGAAAATGTTCCCATCTCTGCAATATGATGAGTCTCATGTGTGTTTATTAACAGCTTCAAAGTAAAATGAGGAAAGAAATGGCCCAAAATGCAGACTGAAACAAACTCACAGACAGGGACATGAAGACAATGAACTGACCAAGAACCAGGGAAACACAGGGGTAGAAATACATGAGGAAACAGGGCACAGGTCACACACATTAGGGCGGGGCAGGCAATTAACAAGAGGAAGTCAAACAGAAAATCACCAAAAAACATGTCAAAATAAAACACCAAAGACATAAATGCAAGAAAACAAACCAAAACTGGGCAACAGAAAGCAGACCATGACAGATACATGGGTCTCATGCATGTAAACACACTCTCTCTCCAATCTGTCTGAATTTGAAGCAACATACCCTCACCTCTACTACATTATAAAGACACAAGTGAAATGGAAACACTGTCTGAAAAGAGGAGGAACAGCTTTATGATAATGCTGCAGCTGTGGTATGAAATGCCTTTCCCAAACCCAGGTATTCAGATCAGAGGAATTACAAAATGTTCTAAATGGGATTTCATCATGACATGATCCCTGGACAGACAGGTACTGCACACATATCAAATTAATAACAATTATCTACAATAAACAACTTGAATGCGAATGCTCAGTAACAGCATGTGCAAACCCAGAGGTTTTTTTTCAGAATTGCGCAGCAGCAGTGGCTCCTCATGAAGTGAACACTGACTGATTGCAACCATTTCAAGAGACCAAATAGAAGCGGTAACGCGATTCGACCAGTTAGATGTGTGCACAGCTTTAGAGTTCAAATGCACATCGTTTAAAACTAAAGAAAAAAGAACACAAGGAAAGTGGTGTAATTATACATTCATGAGCTGAAAAGGCTGCTGTTTTATCTACAGAAAAGCTCTCTTCAGTTTATCTTAGATCATCTGGTGCAGACTTAACCCTGAGCCCTGACAATGTAAACAACACATCCTGTCAGGGAAAAACATGGAACATTGCTGCTGCTGCTGCTGCTTCTCTGTGGCCCCGGGAAGTTCAGGGGGGTACGGTTTCCTGATCACCAGAATACATCACATGTTCAAATGCACGTAGTATGTAGCTTATGCCACATGGAAACTCATGCTTTGAGAAATTCCTTTATTTAGAATTCATGTTAGCAAATGCCTATTGGTCAAGATCAATAAAAAGCTGTGCATGCAGTGCCTAGGAGTGCGGCTGCTCAATTATTGAAAAGATAATAATTACGATTATTCAAACAATTATTTAATGCCTTAAAAAGAATAAAAATCTTTATTTTATTTATTTATTAATCAAACACAAAGCTGTGTATTTTCTGTTTTCTGAGCAGTCATTAAAGTACAAATTATTTCAAGTCTGCCTTGATTAAGGAGAGGTCTCTGTTTCACACCTGCCCCCTGCTGGCCAAACCTCACACCTGCGCAAGTAAACTGAGCAGCCTGATGACATCATCACACAGCGCTGTTTGTTTTTATGTCAGGCAAAAGCATGAGCCACGGCACGGGAAATGTGAAGGGAAAATAAATCCCAGCAGCCTGAAATAATGCACGTTTGCTTTGCCTCATGAGAACTCTTCAGATGGACAAGCGGGAGGGCATCCTTAACAATCTTTTTTTTTTCTATAATAAGTTAAAAAGATGAACGTCCTCATCATCAACTTAACATTTACTAAAGCTATTATTTTTTTTTTCTTTATTTTTCTTTTTGGAATGCATTGTGCTGAAGTGCTGTGTTGTCTGTCTAGTCAAAACTATTGTCTGCTGCATTTTGTATTGTTTTGTAATCCTGGCTTGGTGTTAGTTTGTCAAATGTATTGTAACTGTTTAAATGGTTATGTATTGTTTGTTTGTCTGTGTTTGTCTTTTTAAATAAAAAAATATTTAGATGATGCTATTTTCGTAATCATTTAGTGTAATAATCAAAATCGTAATTGAATTTCGATGAATTGCACAGCCCAACCTAGGAGCACAATTGATCTCTCTTTACAAGTCTGAGATGACAGTTCCTCAAAGCACGACCAGTATAGTCATTATTCATCAACTCCATCCTTGGTGGTAGCAATCATCTATTGTAGCCACAGCTGCCCTGGAGTGGACTGACGGAAGCGAGACTGCCGCTCCAACCACCACCAACTACTCATTCACACATTCATGAGCGAGGTTTGGAACCGCTGATCAGATTCTTGGACGAATGCTTTTGCCAACTGAGCCCCGAAGTGGACAAAAGTGGATCCACATTTCAAACAAAAAAACATCCAAGAAAACTATAGCTGGATATGTATCTCCCTCATGTTGAAACACAGACATTAAATACTAAAGCGGTTGTACTTGCGGCAGTGACTATCAGAGCTGGAACAGAAGCGCTCATGTCAGGGTAAAAAGTGATAAAAGAAGTGCTTTCTGACAGCCGACGTTGCCTTAAAGTTTAATGGCACGGCACACATCCCTTAGCGCTAACATATCTATCAGTAAAACAGCTGAGAAAACCCTCTGCCTCAGCACGATGGTCGTCTCCGGAGGATTTATGCGTGCCCCACTCTGTTCCTGCCTCGCGAGGTGTGAGGGTTTCCTGCTATTGTAACAGCCTTCGGCCTTCAACGCACTGAGGTGAATGTTTCAAAGTGCCAGACAACCCTGCCCACTCAGTAGTGCCAAGCGTTTCCATTAGAGGGGTCAGTGTGTTTAAAACCATATTTATGCTTCAGTTTCTGGCCTTTGTTAAACTTGTAGGTTGGCAATGGGAAAGTGAGTGAGCTCAAGAACATATAAATAAAAGGAAATTTCGAGAGATTGTAGCAAATAATAGCACTTTAATGGAAAAGGTCATGGTTATTGGTTGATGCCCTGAAGATTTGTTTTTTCATATAACTTTTTACAAAAATAAATCCCTCTCCAAATCTTTTTGAACTCAATAGCCCGAATCGCAACTCAAAAGAAACAGAACTAGAAGTAAACCAAAACAAAGAAATAAACAAACGAGATTTACATCAACAAGAAACCAAACTAACCCAGATTTAGTGAAGTGTTTCCTGAGATCGAAACAAAAGCCATCAAAAGGTTATCATGAAGATTCCTGTGCTGATTGTCCCGGGGCTGCAAACTGGATTTATGAATTCCTACTGAGGCGGGGTTAGATCTTTGGCCGTACCAACAACTTGTTTACACTGTCGTTTATCGCTGGGCCTGGGGGGAAAACGATTTCATATGCCCCAATGGGTTTTTCAAGCACTCTCTATTTCTATCTAATATGTAAAAAGCAATGTAATGCAGCTGTGACCACATAAAAAAGTAAGTTGTGAGAGTGAGGTAAGGTCCGTTTTTTTGGTCATGGATAAACCAGAGCCATTTTACTTTGCTTCCATCACTGTCACTGTCGATGTGCTCTGTTTAGACGGCCGATTTTCCACTGCCACATTCATTCGCTTGATGCTTGTTATCAGAAAGGTCAAAATAGCAAATGTCAAAAGGTAGTTTGTCATCATACGGTACAGAAGCAGTATTTTCAAGATAGGTCATAGTTAATTGCTGCTGACTTCCCCCGGTGGCCAACTGGGGAACTAATCTCGACTGGCACACACTGGGGGCTGTGCGGGACTTTGTGAATGCAGGTGAATCAGAAGGAAGTGGAGAGGGAGGAGGAGGAGGAGGAAGAAGAAGGACCTAACCCGGAGAATATAGCTTAGCGAGCTGTGTCTACACCACAGCTGTCCTGGGGCGGACGGACTGAAACATCAGAGCCAACATCCTCTCTGACTACCACTCACTCACTCGCACTCTGCAGGGTGGGTGAAGCGCTCTTCAGAGTAAGCATTTTTCATACCGTCCCTGGAATTCTTCTTGTGTGATGTTCAAGGCACTGGTGAATGTTTTTGGTGAATGTTATTTGAAACCATTCTTCATCTCTGGGAGAACAAGGGAGAGAGGATGTAAGGAACCACGCCTGGGCTTTGGGCGGTTGTGGAGACATAATAATGTTATTTGCAGTTAGTGAAGAACTAAGTGACTTGTTCACCATAATAAATCCTTTCCACAATTGCAATTTCCTGCCTCCGGGTCGGAGCCAACAATACACACTAATGGAATCGAAGGAGGTTACAGGCTAACGGGCAAAGCTAACTGCGGGCTAGCACCACCTAAAGAGACTAGAAGCAAGTTGGTCATTTTATACTCCCTACTGCCACCTCAGGTCTTACGCGTAACTGCAGTCTGTATATTAAACTCCGTAAAGTCCCTTTAAACCGTATTTACAGCCAAGTTTGAGTGAAAAAAATGTATCTCCATTGTGTGTAATTGGATGTACAATATCCCTCTCTCCCTTTGTCTTTTTCGTCTTTTCTGTCAGCGTTTACTCTCGCGAACAAGGATGAGTAAAAAACGCAACATGCTACGTCACCTGCAGTGGCACTTATGGCCTCTAGGGGCATGATTTACTTAGTTCTGCTTAAAAATCCGTAGAATAAATACACTTAAAATTGAGGATACAGAAAGAAAAATCTTTTGTTTCAAGTGATCAAAACTACCTTAGATTCCCTAAAACACGCATATTTTTGTTTTAATGACACACTTTTCGCTTTAGCTCTGATTCCTCCTTCCTGGATTTTGAAAGGGTCTGAATCACAGAAACGTCAGACTTTATCCATTAAAACATTTCAAGGAGGATTTTTGTCATTACTGGGCACACTTTGCATACAAAATGTTCTTGCTGTGTTATTTTTTCAAAATAACAGATCTTGTAAGACTGTTGCTTTGCTGTCAGGCTACGCTTCTTTAATGGGCTCATGCATACAATGACATAATAATACTGTATAAATAATGACATCAATAATAATATGTTTTATTTTCCTTTTCCCCCTCAAATAACAAAACCTAAGAGTGGCACTTCTGCTTTCCACTCTTGATACTGAGCACATTTTAACTTTTTTCTTTATGGAAGAGGTATACAATAGTGCTAGTAGTTTCCAAAGGTCAAGTTTTTTGCTGCCTCCTTTTGGATGGCCATATAATCTTGCGACTATTTGGCGAAGTTATATGTTCCTCATTGGGATTCTATGAGCTTAGAAAAGAAAGGCTGACACACACCCAAATACCCGTAGAAAGATATGTTTATTGTAAGATTTAGGCTCTATTGAAGGTGTCCAGCTTCATATTCATTAAACTGCATTAAAACACACACATTATTCATTTCAGCCATATCACAGAGCGAACAAAAAGGGTTTCTTAATGGGGAGTTTTTATTTGGATACAAGTGCATTTGGCTTCCACCGCCGCGGCTCTAATGCATCTAATACATCATAATGAAGCCTTATGCGAGTGGAAGGCTGAGACATCTGAACTATGAAGAAGAAAATGTCCAAGGTGACAGGAGAAATGCTCTGGAGGATAAAAGATTTTCCACTCGGCAAGGCTAAATATAGGCTCATTAAAAATATAAAGAAACAAGCAGGAGGATGGAGATGGGAGCGGAGTTTGTCATAAGCGCATCGAGAAAGTGCCAGGAGATGGGCAGGTTGAAGACATTCGAGCAGATGCAGGGAGGATGAGAGAAGAAATACTGCTGGATGCAATAAAAAATAGAGGATCTGAGTTTTGCTTGGCAGAAAGCAAGAGAGGCCACTTCATAGCGCAGCAGTCACCGGCAAAACCCCCTCTGTATTCACCATTCTCATACACTATTCAAGAGGCAGCGCGCTTTCGACCGGGAAAAAGATTGTGTGAAAAAGGTGCTATAGTCAGGGTCTCCTTTTACTCTTATTAATTGAAAACGTGAGGCAGAGAGGGGACTGAATAAGACAATGAGAAGCCAAAGGGGATGTTAAGATTGGGCTGGAAATTAATTCCGCAAGTGTAAAGAGGAGTCTAAATGGTGGTTTGAAGCTGTGAACGTATTCATTTGAGAAAGTTGAGCCATGTGTAATTCATATATTGTAATTGTCGGCCTGACAAACCAAGAAAGCCAAGCAATTGATGTATCACATGGAAAGAATAAGGTCTTGAGGCTTATGATGAATTCAAGAACCCTTTGAAAGATGCAACCTCCACTTTTCAGTCTTAAAGGGACTATACAGAGTTGTTAAAGTTGCTAAGTATTTTCCTACCCCTACATGTTCCAGCAATGTCCTAGTGTGTAGAATGAGCCCAGACCTATTCACCACAACTGCCTCTAAAATCCTGCACTGTTGTTACTTGAGTCCGAAGTGCCGTCATGCACAAGCTCAATATAGAAGCTGCAGTTACGCTTAAGACCTGAGGTAGCAGTAGTGAGCATAAAATGACCAATTTGCATCTGCACAGCAAATCATATTACCAGGTTTTTCCCTCAACAAAACTACTATTTTTGTTGTGTTTGTGCTTGTTTAAATCTTGAATCTTCTACAGCAACTATTGGAGGTGCCAAGGCACTTATATCGCTCATCCATCCCCCCAAACTCCTCCCACGATCCAGGAAGCGCTCTCCTACGAACAAGCACCGAATCCACCAGAACCTCGCCGCTGCAAAGCAACTCACACCTTTTTACTTGTGCTTATGTGTTACAGTTGTTACATCCACAGAGACAAGGCATCAAAGTTTGCTTTGAGGGGGAGCGAGGATGATACGAGGAGCACAAGGTTAAAGCTAAAGGTTATTGACGGAAGTGAGCAGGGGGAAGTCTTTAGGAGTTACTGCGCGGACGTTGTGCTCCTAGTATCATTACGCCTCACAATATAGTACCCCTTTTTATCTGCTTATAAAATCGACATGTTACATTTCTGTGTAAATATACTTGCATGAAAACACTTCACGTAACTTTATTTAAATAGGGAACACGTGGAAGAGCTTGGTAGCTTCTATCGTGAGCTTTTTTGGAGCTATATGACATGTGGGAGAGGGTGCGTATGTGCTCCGTTTGCGTGACAGAGCGCACGGACAAAGACCAGACAGGTATATATTAACTCGTCTAAGGTTAGGTAAGAACATATCTCAGTATGTAAAAACAGTGGCCTATTCCTTTAAAGGGACAGGGGCGATTTGCAGCACATGTTGAACTGGGAGATGAGTCGAGGGAAACTTTAAACAAGCCAACAAGAAAATGTAAGATAGTGATCAAGATGTGATAGTTCTTGTATTCTCAAATTCCTGAAAATGGCTTTTAAATTAATACATTTCACATTATTGTATATGTATTGTCACATCACAACTTATAATAGTGCCCTGGTCAATGGACAATTTTGTGTTCTGAAGTAGGGATACTGTGTTGCTCATGTGAACTGGCAAAAGGTCATGTCAGAACACTTAATCAAGCTGCCCAAAGTCATATCATCCAGTAGAGTGTTCTCGCCCCCAGAGACAGTGTGCATCTTACTTTTGCATTAGAGCTTTTCAGTTTTACTCTGTAATTGGCATCTACAGTGGCATATTCCACATAGCAGACCCGGCAGTCAGTGGAGGATTATTGTCATAACTTCATTCTTTAACATGCAAGGGTGTCTAATTTAATTTAATTTTATTCCAACAAAGATTGACCTCAATCATCCAGGTGAATACGACACAGAATCAACTGGACATTTTTTATAGATAGCTACCGAGGTTTCGAGAATGTCGAATTTCGAGAAGAAGACAATTGAATGATTCTCGAAACCTCGGCAACTATGTACATAAAAAAATGTCCAGTTGATTAAAGCTTCTTTCTTTCTTTCTTTCTTTCTTTCTTTCTTTCTTTCTTTCTTTCTTTCTTTCTTTCTTTCTTTCTTTCTTTCTTTCTTTCTTTCTTTCTTTCTTTCTTTCTTTCTTTCTTTCTTCTGTTCCAGTAGTTTTACATTTATAAGTTAAAATTCAGTAATGTAAAAACACATAATTGTTTTGGCTTGGGAAAAGTTTGAAATTCCAGGTTGTTGACATTTATTTGGAGTGGAGCTGAAAAAGGACTTTGCTTTGTTATGTTCATGTTTTTTCTTCATTGCAGTATGAAATGGTTTGAGGATTGCAGAGGCAGTGTGGAGGAATGGGAGCAGAAAAGAGAGAGGAGCGAGCAGCTGTTCAGAGAGACAGCCCCCGGGCCAATCTGAGCGCGCATGATGACGGGAAGTCATCCAATAAACTCACCAACGTACATCAGTCAAGTCTAGTCTCACAAACACTGTTATACTGTTACTGGCAGCATTGATATAGATAATCTATGGGGATTTACGGAGAGAGTTTGTCTAGTAGTTTTTTTTTCTTCTTCTCTTCTCCTTCTCCTTCATCCCCTTCTTTTTCTTCTTCATCTCCTTCTTCTTCTCCTCTTCTTCTCTCCTACTCCTTGTTCTCTTCTTCTTCTCCTTCTTCTCTTCTTCTCCTCTTCTTCTTCTTCTCCTCTTCTTCTCCTTCTTCTCTCCTTCTTCGTCTTCTTCTCCTTCTTCTCTCCTTCTTCTCCTTCGTCTTCTTCTCGTTCTCTTCTTCTTCTCCTTTGTCTTCTTCTTCTCCTTCGTCTTCTTCTCGTTCTTTTCTTCTTCTTCTGGTTCTTTTCTTCTCTTCTCCTCCTTCTCCTCCTTCTCCTCCTTCTCCTTCTCCTCCTCCTCCTCCTCCTCCTCCTCCTCCTCCTCCTCCTTCTCCTCCTTCTCCTCCTTCTCCTCCTCCTCCTCCTCCTCCTCCTCCTCCTCCTCCTTCTTCTTCTTCTTCTTACCCCAATCCCCCAACTAACTTTAGCAGTTCTCCAGACTGTTCACCCTGGTTGATTTTTGTCACGTCATTAATAAGAAGAAACATGGTTAACATCACTTAAGTGGGAAAAAAATAATAATGTGAAAATGACAGTATCATTATGTTCTTTGTACAGTAGGAACACCTCTGTAAAAAGTCCTTATTCTTCCTTGGCATTACCTTCTGCCCCGTTCTTTCACAGGGCAATTAGCTTGTTTTACGGCTGCTCCAGTTTTACTGGCTCAGGAGAAACACTATAAGGCCTAATTAACACTCACGTACAGATAGACTTCAGCACGGAGATGTTTTCTCTCTATTGCTCTGTGCACATCCCAAGTGGGCAACTATACCCCACACGTGTGCACAATATGTATAATAGTGCAGTGCATGATTACAAAACTCATTTAATTTTTACAGCTTATTCTTCATAGGGGTTAGAAAAGGGAGGACTGTATGCCAGAACAATGGGTTTATACAGAGTAACAAAAAAGAATGATGCCTTGAGCTTATATAACTTTTACCACTTTAATCCGTGTCGCCAGATATGAGCTAAACATGTTCAGACCAATAATAATGTTAATTTATTTCATCATTTTATTTCATTCATCCCATAAAAAAACATTTGATAATTCAATCAGAAAGCAGAATTAATAAAGCTGCCAGATCAAATGACAGTTTGGAATTGACGTTAATTTTCACTTGATTCTCGATGGTGGTATTGAGGGCAGACTGAGATTTGCTAATACCCTTTAATCTGATCAAAGTGGTTGAAGTGTCTTGCCCAACGGCACCACGACAGTATAAAGTAGTCAAAACATCAACCATTTTACTCTGCAGTGACAGTGCAAAATGGTGTTTACACTAACCTTTGTGTTTTTTTGTTTGTCTTTTTCTCACAAACGCATCAGAATCACACCCACAACCTCCAAAGTTTACAAAGAGACCGTGCAATTGATATGAGAAGACTGTGCATGAAACATCACCAAAACTCAAGTAGAAAGCAATTTCTCTTCCTATTTCAATCGTAACTTTTCTGTGACAAGAGCGCGTGGATGTCCATCTTTTGAAATGGCAAGAGACTCATTTCCCATTTATTTGCTCAGGGCCAGTAAACTGCATAAACTTGAGCTCAACAGAGGCTATAAAGACTAATACAGAGGAAACAGGCAGCATCCAACCATTACCTTAGGACAACATTTCAGAGTGCAGTAGTCTGAGATGAGGTCACATGAGTGCAATTCACCCAAAACACGCTTTGAAGATGAGAATTTGACTGCTTTTTTTCTTGCTTTAGGCATTTGGAAATATAAACACTGCATAAAAGTGAAGTTGGTAAATAAAAATGGATTCAACAAAGAAGCCGGGGAAAGGAGAAAATGTCATTAAACATTTTTGAGCTGTTTATCGAACTTTAGGATATGTATCCTGACAAACTATTCCGTTAACATCATGCTGGTTCAGAATGGTCACTGGATCATTACAGAAGATAATCCATTTGCAAATGTGGTGGAACACAGACGGACTTGCTTGCAATACAATCAATCAAACGAGCTGTATGTTTCATACTTCAAGTAGAAAACATGGGCTGTTTATGATCGTGCAAACACCAGCCCTTGAAGAATCTACATATGGCCAAACAAACTGTAATTTCTATTGTTGCAGATAGTTTACTGTTCCAACTAAGCATTGTAGATCTAGAACTTAAAATGCATTTCCAATGGCTTGATCATACTTGTTATCAGATCACCAGAATAGCCAAAACAAAACAGCCATTGATTCCTGCAGTAAACGTTTAAACATAAACCATTTGTATTTTAATACTGTATGACTCACTGAGGCTCATTACAGTAAATAGCCAGGTTTTCATTGTGTTACACTCCGGACCCTTTGTGCGTAATGGAGAAAAGCTCTGGCTAAAGTGGCCTATTGGGTAGAAGATTCAGTGCAGGGCACATCAACATGCAGCTTACTGCTGCAGCTAATTAGCATTAGCTTCATCAGCAGCAGAGGGCATTGGCATAAGCAACTCAGCAGTGAGGAGACAGAGACACCTGTTTACGGCGTCTCTATACATTATGTGTGTGAGGGAGAGGGACAGGTGAAGTATTGATCCTTTGGGGTGTCTGCTAATGATGACTGCAGCAGCACCAGAGCAGTGTAGATGCACTAGTGGAGAAGACAGGGATTCAGAGATCTTCACAAAAGGGAATGAAAATGGCTCTTTTCATGGTTGCAATTAGCAAATCGCTGAAGTTGCAATTATTAAAGTAACATGTAATGACCTCTTCAAGCTACAATACAAGAGGATACAAGAGGAAGAAGAAGAAGAGCTTTATTTATATAGTGCCTGTCACAAAGCGCTTTACATGCGACAATTGTACATTCACTCCATACTCAGTGGTGGTAAGCTACGATTGTAGCTTCAGTGAGACTGAAGACTGACAGAAGCGCTGTCACGACTGACCCTCTGACCCTCTGACCACCACCATGCATTCCCTCACACACATTATTCAGCCTATTGTACATATTTTTTGTGGTAGGGGAAACCAGAGTACCCGGAGGAAACCTACACAGACACGGGGAGAACATGCAAACTCCACACAAACAGGCCCTGTCCAGGTGGGAATCGAACCCAGGACCTTCTAGCTGTGAAGCTATAACCGCTGCGCTCCCTTGCCGCCTAAATGCAGCCACATTAACCCTGTAGGTTGGATCACAAATATGTTCTGAAATGCACATTCTTACTTTAGCAGCTTATAAATTAAAGTCTGTGATTTGGTGATAATGCTTATATGTTTAAAATGTGCACTGGCAACTGAATCTTGAATAAACATATAAATCACACATTACTATTGCAAGAAAGATTGTGTGTCTGCCCCCACACTGCACTCCTGTCCCAGCGCGGGAATGTGCCAGATGACTAATGTCTCACAGTTTGATCAAGCTAAACTGGAGCTAGCGACAGGAACAGTGTCCTTCCTGTGCAATGGACGGCCACGCGGTGAGGATGCAGGCTGCTGTACTGTGGCATTCACACAAATGCCCTTTAGTCATCCAGCAATCCGTTTCTTAAGGGTTTAAGTGTTTTCTTTCAGGTTAACAGAGCAGCAGAATATAACTGTAAAACATGCAGTGGCTGAGGGGGAGCAACACAAAATTAAGGCAAAGAGAAGTCGTGTGCACTGCCATTGTTGCAAAAAATTATTGAATTAAAAAATGCAACAATTTGTCACTAGAGCCTTAACTGGGCAGATGGTTGAACAGGTCAAAAGTCCTCTTATAAATAAGGCCTGGCACATTGTACAATGAAAGTGTGTAGATCAGGTGTTGGGTTTGTCCTAGGCCGCTGTGGCTTTGCATGCCGCCATTGTGGGCCAACCTGATTAGCATGTTCTTGAAGGGAGGGGAAGCCAGAGTCCTGGTGGAAACCTAGCTGGGTTCGACCCTGTTTCAGAGCGTGGTGTCCCGCACTAGTCAGCTCCTCCACCTCCGCCTTCCTCTTCCGCCTGTGCAGCTCCCTCCGCACCGCCCCCTCTCACTTCTTCTCTACTTCTTGCCTCTTGTGACGCCTCTCTGGTGTGTGGAGGGGCTCTTGGTGTCTCTTCAATATTTCAAAAGAAAAAATCTGTGGATTTGTAGCTAGCTAGCTAGAGTTAGCTGTTTGTTTACTTAAAAAAAGAAGAAGCTGTTTTCTTCAAGGCCAGCAAGGACTCTCCACAGCAAAAAAAATCTGCTGAACCTTACAAAACACAACAAAAATGCACAAAAACATCCTGCAAACCATGCAGTTCACATCAAAATGCAAAAACGCTGCTGCGCCAATGGAAAGGGAAGCCCCTTCTTGTTCTTAATAAACAGTTTTCCTCAAATCTGGCAAAAATAGGTTACTTCAAACACACAAGAGACAAAAGCAAGTGAGTGTAATTATAAAATAGATAGCAGTCAATCTGACCAAGTCTGCTGCTCACGTATTACACTGGGTCAAGGTCACAGAGGTGCTCCAGACTGCAGGATTACTTAAAACCCTTTATAGGGCCATACAATGGCGTCTGACAGCTCCCTCCATCACCCACACATCCAAATGAAATCTGTCTACACTTGAGTGGACAAACACTCCACTTACTCCACTCTAAATGCTCCTCACTGACAAGCCCCAAATTGAATTCATTACAAACTACCCAGACATCAGACCCATCTCTCAGTGGTCGAGATGCTGAGCTTCTAGTTCGAGGCTAAATGCTCTGTCCACTATTGGATCAAGAGGCTGCCAATCTCCAAGTGAGTATTTATTTTGGCCCCATCTTATACCGAGAACATGGATGCTATTGATAGACAAGAAATTGCCCGGGAAAAAAAGAAAAAACATGTTGTTATAGACACTGCAGGTCAATGGGGGAGTAGATTTCTGACATATATAAATAAGAAGACATGTATTGGAAGTTTTCTTTCATTTGGCTACAAAATCTGAAAAATGGATAAAACTAGGTTTAAATTTGTGGGTTTAATATAAAATGTAGCATTCTTTTTTTGAATAGACAAATGATCACCATGTCTTTGGAGTTCAAAGTTCAAAGCACAGTGAATCAGGCCTGGAATTAGATATTGACAAATCCTTCCCGACAAACAATATAGTAATACATCATCTTTTTTCATATATTATCCCTTTCTTATACATTGTAATGAACATCTTACCCATTTAATAAGGATGTTAACATTTGCACATAAGGCTTTTTAGTCTCCCTTCCTTCACACACTGTAGTTTGGGTGTCAATGCTACACTGTACGGCAGCAAGGCTTTTTGATAAATGCCAGAGAAAGAAAACCAGAACAACCCTGAAGAAAATGACATCACTTTGCACACAGCCCAGGGTGAGATTTAATATCTCCGTCCGTGTGGGGTGGGCATCTGCGAACTCTGTTATTTAGTAATATCAAAATGTGCTGCAAAGGTCATCCCAGTGGGTAGGCAAATATAATTGGAGGTGCAGGAACATGACCATGCATTTTCACACACATATAGATAGTGTGCCATTTTGAAAGTGCCCGTGCAGGACCCTTCCTTTAAATGTTTTAAAAGCCTGGGCACATTATCCAAAGAAACAGAAAATAAATGGTGGAAAAGGTGAGGGGTGGGTCGTAGAGATTATATTTACAATGTGTGTGTTTTGCACAGTATGAACAGCAAAATAACGTAACAAGATGCATGTCAGAGCATCTTTGTGGATATCAAGACTAATAGGATAATAAAACCGGGGGGCGACAACATATTTGGTTGTTTGCAAAGGATTTTTCACCTACATAACAAAACACCAGTCTGTGACCTCTGATAGTCATATTTCAAGGTTGGACAATCGCATTTTGCACTTGAAGAAAAACAACCAACTTCTCCACATATAAGTCAGGCTTTGTTGTCCTGCAGCTGAAGGAACAGCTGTTGCCTCTGCGTAAGAGATAGCTGCCCGCAAGGCACAAAACAGAAAGCACAAATTCATGTTTATTCAAGGCCCCATTAAAAGGGCGAACACACACATATATGGTGTGTGCCGACTGCATGCACACACTCTCTGCGACTAATATGGCATAATTAGGTCCATGCAAACAGCGCAGCCCTTCCTCTAACAGAGTCCGGATGGCTAAGTCAGGATGTTTTCATGCTCCGCACTCGCGCTTCCCCGGTGAGTGTTAATATTCCGTCAGCTGCTGAAGGAGCAACACATTTAATCTAAATAAGGTTTTAATCTGCACTATCTGCAGCCGGAATGCAGAGAGTTGGGAAAGTCCATAAACTTTCCTGTCAGCTATGATCCTATCGGCGCTGTATGTACAAGAAAATGAGTTTTGCTTACACACGACTTCCTCTTATATTGGTAAAAGAGCAAAGACATTTTGGGCAATACGATTGTTGGTTTTGTGAGTTCACATTTCCAGTTTTTCTTCAATTAGCCTGAGAAATTCTACATGTTCAGCATCTCCTTGCTCCTCTCAGAGGTGGTGCCTCTGCATTTGAAAGTCCAACAAGCTTCACGGGACTTGCTCCGATATTTTCAGAACTCTTTAAGATAATCATCTCTGGAAGCTATTGTTTTGGAGTCAAGATGTTTACATGCTCATGAATATGGACTTCATACATACACAAGTCGAGCATTCACAAGGTCCTCGGTGTCGTTGGCCCCTTTTTGCACAAGGATCCCATGATGTTCCCCCAAGGCAAGGAAAGTTTATTTGTAGAGCACAATTCATACACAAGGCAATTCAAAGTGCTTCACAGTTGCATAAAATTACAAGAAAGCAGATGTCAATTACAGTAAAAGGCAAGATTGCAGATAAAATACTTTCAGTTGTCATATGCACGGGTAAAAAGACCTGTTTTCAGCCTGGATTTGAACATTGCTAGACTTGAGGACTTTCTCACAGCCTCGTGAAGACTGTTCCAGATTTTAGCTGCATGAAACTGAAACGCAGCCTCACCGTGTTTATTATTGACTCTAGGAACCACCAGGAGACCCCTCCCTGAAGTTCTCAGGGCTCGAGATGGTTCATATGGCTCTAAAAGGGCTGGGTGATTTCGGAAAAAAATAATCACGATTATTTTACCCATATTGATCAATCTCAATTTCCGATTCGATTTTTTTGTTTAAAAGAAAAGAAAACAATAAATGTGGTCTTAGACTATCGCGCCTCCTGTTCCTCTGTCAGCTCCCTGCGTGTTTCTGTTTTGCCCTTAAAGGAATAGGCCACCGTTTTTACATACTAAGATATGTTCTTACCTCACTTTAGTCGTGTTAATATATCCCCGTCTGGTCTTTGTCCGTGCGCTCTGTCACGCAAACGGAGCACATACGCAGCCTCTCCCACATGTCACATAGCTCCAAAAAAGCTCACGATAGAAGCTACCAAGCTCTTCCACGTGTTCCCTATTTAAATAAAGTTACGTGAAGTGTTTTCATGCGAAGTATATTTACCCAGAAATGTAGCATGTCGATTTTATTATATATATATTATTTTAAGCAAATAAAAAGGGGGACTATATTGTGAGGCGTAATGATACGAGGAGTAAAACGTCCGCGCAGTAACTCCTAAAGGTTATTGACGGAAGTGAGCGGGGGAAGTCTTTAGGAGTTACTACGCGGACGCTGTGCTCCTCGTATCATTACGCCTCACAATATAGTGCCCCTTTTTATTTGCTTATAAAATCGACATGCTACATTTCTGGGTAAATATACTTCGCATGAAAACACTTCACGTAACTTTATTTAAATAGGGAACACGTGGAAGAGCTTGGTAGCTTCTATCGTGAGCTTTTTCGGAGCTATGTGACATGTGGGAGAGGCTGCGTATGTGCTCCGTTTGCCTGGCAGAGCGCACGGACAAAGACCAGACGGGGATATATTAACCCGGCTAAAGTGAGGTAAGAACATATCTTAGTATGTAAAAACGGTGGCCTATTCCTTTAAGACGAGTTAGCGCACCTTTGTAGCTGATTTTACACGTAAAATCACCAGGTCCTCTTCTCTGGCTTTCGCATGTGCCATCCTTCCTGTTTGTTTGGGCCGAGTGTTTTCCTGGGATTGACCTGACAGGCCAATTCTCCTCGATTAAAACGCACCATGCGAGAGAGATGTTGGTGCTAAACCATGAAAAGACTTGTAACAAGCAGAGCTGTTTTAAATCGTATTCTCTGAGCAGACCGGAGCACTGGACTAATATGGTCGTATTTCCTGGTTCTTGCTAGGACTGGAGCAGCAGCGTTCTGGATGAACCGCAACTGTCACCAGTGAGCATCCGTTACAGTAGTCTAACCAGCTGGAGACAAATGATGAAGAATTAGTTATGTCTTTTGGCTTAACATTACATTTAATAAAGACTATGTGAGAAAAATGCTGATTTAAAGTAATCCACAAGATCAATGTTTTCCAATGCCCTTGTTCTGTTCTGACAAGCTTTGGGGGCCCCACTGCTGTGTCTCTGAGGGTCCCCAGGAGGCCCCAGACCCCACTTTGAGCAGCATTGCACTATAAAACATGAAATACCACTGGTAAGCTTTCCAAATGTACTTTCAAATGCCCAAGCAAAGAATATTAGATATAGGGCATTTCAGTTTCAATTCAGGTGTAGCATAGAAAATAAAAAAGAACGTTTATAGTCACTTCTTTCTAGGTCAAATTATCATGTAAACAACGTCTGGTTTATGGAGGAATATTCTAATGTTAATTTTCACAGGTTTCCAAGATGATCCCACTGACTTGACTCCAGTCCACAGGCCCAGCGCTCTGTCTCATCCTGCAGGTGAAAGAGCAGGTGGTATTGCGAAAACCGGAAACGTACCCATCTTTGGCACGCACTGAAATTAGCATATTCCTTTCAACTCCTCAGTAAATGTCACTTTAACCTAAATGTAGATGTAACAGCTGTGACGATCGCCCACGCACCAATTACGGAGCGCTTACATTAGTCACAATGGCAGCCTTTCACCACTGCCTTATACCTGACTGAGCAGCCAGGGTATTATGTGCGCACAGACAGTGAAAAGAATCATTTATAGATTTTATGTTTACTCGGTAACTTAGGCTTTTGTTTAATTTCGATGAGAAATGTCTAAAATGCATGTGTAACTAAATCTATACAGTATGCAGCATAAAAATATTTAGATATAGACGCATAACAGAGAAGGCTTTATGCCATTTTATACTCCCCATAAAACATGAAAAATGAGGAGGTGGCATTAGAAAGGGCTGACATCTGCATGTGCCGCTGCCCAAAGGCTCAAATACTGCACAGTCAAAGACCGACGATTGGCCAAGAAAAGACCAGAGGAGATGAGAGGTATTGCAACTACTTTTGCTGCTATCACTCTTGTACTATACTCAAGAAAAGCTTTAATTTCTTGAAAAGATAGTAATAAATCTTGCTTCATGAAGTAGCAACCATGACCGGTTACTTTTCATTGTTGATTCGTCAAAACAAGGACGCAGCAGAAATAAACCTTTTGCTCACTCTGAAACATCATTACCATAACTGGAGTCAGGGTGACTTTGTGGTGGAGAACGTTCCTATTTAAAATTCACATGGTGTTTGTTAAATGCCAGCTGATATTTATCAACAAAGTGAACGAGAAACTATAAAATGATGTCCTTTTTAATATATCTTATTAATGTATGTTGCTGGGAGTGCAATATGAGAAAAAATAGTGTTAGAGGTGTTAGAGGAATACTAAGTAACTCATGCCCCCAGAGGCCATAAGTGCCACTGCAGGTGTCCTAGCATATTAGGTTATTTTACTCATTAATTGTCCGTGAGAGTAAATATACGCTGACAGAAAAGACAAAGGGTGACAGGGATATTGTACATCCAATTGCACAATGGAGATAATTTTTTTCACTCAAACTTGGCTGTAAGTACTGTTTAAGGGGCGCTAGCCAGCAGTTAGCTTTGCCCGTTAGCCTGTTAGCTTCTTCTTTGTGATTCTATTAGTGTGTATGGGTGGCACCGACCCCAAGGCAGCGAAGTTGCAATTGTGGTTTTCTGGCCAGAGATGAAAGACCCCCCAACCATCCCATTAACACTTGTATTACTCCCAGAGGGACTACGAAAAGGATTTATTAGGATAAACAAGCTACTTAGTACTGCTTTAAACATTGCTAAATTGTTTTACAAGACCATTATAAAATCTTAAATATATCTGTTAAAGTTAAGACTTAAAAAGGGGGAAAAGAGTAAAAAGCTCCTTATCATTCACTGAAGTGACTTGATGTATTTGTTCTATGCTGTGTCAGGGGGTAAAAAGTATGTCTCAGTTGTGATTTTGAGATAAATCTTGACTGCTCATGATAGGGAGATAGCGTCAGTCTTGTGTTTTGCCGCTCTGTCGTGTAGAATTCGTGATCTGCATCCATCTAATTAAAAGCCTGTGACTAAACGGACTGAGTGGAGCTGTCTGCCAGGTAAATTAAAGATGGGGAGATGATGGGAGGACAGGGCGGACAGGAGAAGGAGAGGGCAACGAGAGAGGTCACGGATGATGTAAGACTTAGTGTCACGAAAAGGTCAGGATGCTTGACAAAATATCAGTATATATCTACAATACTGTTTTGACTGATGTTGTTCCATACATTGCTATATTTTACCCCCAATGAAGCAATTTAGATTTTCTTTATTGTTCCACCTTTGAACAGAGCTCGTTGGTGACCCCTCTGGCCAATGGGAGTACTCATATTGCTCAAGCATTGTGACGCTTTGAGAATATAGAGTCTAAATGCAAAAAACATCCTTTCCTCAGACATATGATTCATGGATTGGTAACCATCTCGAATTGATTGAAACTTGTTATTTCCCAAGGCATCCCCAGCCCATGCGAGTTACCCTCTATGTGTCCTATATAGGTTTTCCCCCTGACGGAACTCCTAGGTGTCTGAATCCCTCATCCTACCTCTAAGCTATCTCTAACGGAGCACCCAGCCACCCAGCAGACTGGAGTAAACTCATTTTTATCGCTTGCATCAGGAATCTTTCCTTTTCTCATGACCATGGGGTCAATTGCATAAAGATTGACTCTTAAAGAAGAAGAAGAAGATCTTTATTTATATAGCGCCTTTCACAGACATGGTCACAAAGCGCTTTACATGAGACAATTGTACATTCACTCCATACTCGGTGGTGAAAAGCTACGTTTGTAGCTTCAGTTTCCCCTGGGGGAGACTGTTAGAAGCACTTTCGCGACTACACACGTCTGCGCCAACGGACCCTCTGACCACCACCATACATTCACTCACACACATCATTTATCCTGGCTTATTGTGCATGTTTTTAGTGGTAGGGGAAACCGGAGTGCCCGGAGGAAACCTACGCAGACACGGGGAGAACATGCAAACTCCACACAGAAAGGCCCCGTGCAGGTGGGAATCGAACCCGGACCTTCTAGCTGTGAAGCGAGAGCACTAACCGCTATGCTACCGTGCCGTTAAAGGAACAGGCCACCATTTTTCCATACTGAGATATGTTCTTACCTGAGCTTAGACGAGTTGATACGTACCTGTCTGGTCTTTGTGCATGCGCTCAGTCACACAAAACGACCAAAAATGTTGTTGGCATTTGGCCTCTCCCAGTATATACCTATAGCTCCAAATGGGGTGAAGTTAGAAGTTAGCTACCACGCTCTTCCACGGGCACGTACAAAGACCAGACAGGTATGCACCAACTCGTCTAGGCTCAGGTAAGAACATATCACAATACGGAAAAACGGTGGCCTGTTCCTTTAAAGGGACGAAATGGAAGTTGTCATTTTTATACTCACTACTGCCTATATTAAGCTTGTGCATACTTTTTTTTTTTTTTTTGAGTGACAGTGCAGGACTTTAGTTGTGGCAGTTGTGGTGAATTGGTCTTGGCTCAGTCTACACATTAGGACTTAGAAAATATGTAATTTAAAGATTTTTAAACTCCGCCTAGTCTCTTTTAGCCCGCCTTAGCCATGGGCATTTTCTCTGATTCAGCTTTTTCCAAATCTACAAAACGTTCAAATGTTCCTTGCATTGTTGCTGCACTGTCGTCACTTTTTTTTTGACATTTTCATTGCTTTTTGTCACTCTTTTGTTGCATTTTGATCAATTTTTTGTTGTTATTTTGACACTTTTTACATTAGCTTTTAGATTTTAGTAAAGTGTGCTGAGTTCAGGTGGGTGTGAAGAGGTCAAGTGCTTCAGCTAGTTCTTCACCACAACAGTTCGATGCAGCCACTTACTGACCATTTCATGGAATTCAAATAAGTTACAGATTTTGTTTCTTAAAATACAGTACTTTGTCCAGTGAGAAAAGACTGTCAAGTGTGTCCACACCATGTGTCCACCAGACATTTTGAATCTGTGTATACGTGTGATATAGACGAGGAAACAGTGAAGGGCGAATGACAAATAGAAATCTTATTTTAGAATAAAGAAAAGGGCTGACAGATTCTTGCAGACTAAACATTTTTTTCTTTTGTAATCTAAAACCCAAAACTTTTGCCTCGCAGCATGCGCGATCAAAATTCCGGGGGAAGCTGCCCTATATCTCTGTAAGCTTTCTCTCCGCACACAAACCAGGAAAAAAGACAAAGGGGCTAAGACAAAGAGTGCATATAATAGGAAGAGGAGATGGGGGTAGAGAGCAGAGGACCAGATAAAGATGCAGGGAAGTGCACATGCCAGACAGGCCAGTGTTTGATCATCCCAGCTGAATCAGCACTGGGCCCTTCTCATACACGATGTGAGTTTGCACTTCATTTATATGTATCACTTCCTTCCTCCTTTCGTTCACTTAGACACCACTTGTCTCCTCCATTCGGCGTTTTGTCTCTATACGGATGACAGACTCTCCCTCGTGTTCACTCTCTGCCTCCGACTCATTCCTCTTTCCCCACAATGAGCTCCTATATTGTTTCTTATATTCACCCAAAAGGACGTGTTAAACCCCGAAGCCATTGCAGTGTGGAAACTAGATTTGAAAGCATCCTGCCTTTCGTTGTTTTGTACAAAAATGTTGTCCACCATTTTCAATCAGAGGGAGGTCAGTCCACAGTGCTCTTAAATGACAGGGGCAGTTCACTGAGGTTTTGTGTTTCTATTGAGAATCCCTCCATTAAAATAGCAGGACATTTTGTGGATTTGTTACCAAAAATATTAGTGTGAGATAAGGCCAGTGATGTGACAACGATTTAAAAGACTTTGTACGGCTATATTAAAAAATGTGTTTCTGCTGAAGAGTGGACAAGTACTGCATACAATACTACAATACACTGCATGTGCAAAGAAAAACTCGAACCCTGACACCGACTTTGATGCCATGCCTCTTCAATTTTACCACAGCATAAAAAAACTGTGAGTGTGCAGTAAAAAACAACAACTATGTTTTACCAAATGTTTTTGGCCCGTTGGCTTTATCCTTCATAGAGCCCAGACATGTTGATGAGTGAAGCCTTCACCCTCCTACACACAGTTTCAAATGTCCCAAGTGAATATCCCAATGAAACTTACTGCCCATCTCGTAATTTTAAAATGTTAACTTATCCGCTCCAGATCTGGTGTATTCTCTATAGGCTTTCACAGAAACCAGGAAATCTGTTGCACTGCGGCGAGAGAAAGACGCGTGATGACACATGAAAAGGGACAGGTAAGTACCGGTATATGAAAGGGGGTGAAGCGGGGAGAGCCTTACCAAATAGGCTATCTGTGCGCATAAAAAGCCACTTGGTTTGAGTTGACATTTAAGCGATAAAGATAATAGATGTCTATGTTTCATCAATTAGTATCCAAGTGCCCCTAAATAGCAGTATCAAGAGCTACTGTACCTTCTTTCTACCGTATTATTTACAAAACGTCAAAGTTAAGTGCTACAGTAAGTTGCCCCCAAACGCCTTGAGGTGCAGTGAGTGAATATAGCAGCAGTGGCTTGAGGCTGGAGTGCAGATTGGCAGCCAGTTGCTCTCCTTCATTGTGTGACCACGAGTGAGGAGGAGTGAGTTCTCTGCCTTTATTTACACTATGTTGTTATTGGCTGCCAATCATTTGGTGCTACGAGCCAGAGGGGAACGCATAATTAGCGGCTAAATAACTGCAATGAGGACACACACAGTTGTTGCCAGCGTGTGTCTCTGGGGCTGGATATAACAAAGTAATTTCAGTTTTTGGTTGGGAGTTCTGGCCAAGTGGAGACATAGTCAGATAACATACTGGGCCTCAACAAAAGATACTGTGTGGGAGACAAGGAGTATACGGAGATAGCGATGGTGAGTTGTCAGGAGAAGTTTGGAAATCAATAAATTGGCTTCACTTTGCAAAGTAATATAGTGCCTTGCTAAACTTTTCAAAATTGAAAGGATAATACAATGAATACTGCTCAGCGCTCATACGTATCTATTGCATGGGCAAATAAGACCATTAATCTTAAGGCTTGTTGCCAACTCAACTCTTGCTTGTGCAAACTTTGACATGGCAATCCAGCACCTTTTTGGTGTGGAAAATCAACCTGGAGTATTTTGTAGTATGGGGGAGGTATTAGGAAGGTGTGAAGTCTGGCTTTGAGAAAACAGCCTTTAGCTTTTCATATACAGTGGTCCCTCGCTATAACGCAGTTCACCTTTCGCGGCCTCGCTGTTTCGCTGATCTATTTTTACACTTTTTTACAGTGTACGAACGCCATACAGGCATTGTGTTCTGCGTCCAGATTGACTAGTCGTAGAGTGACCATTATACAGTTTTTGGATCATATTATCACTAGAGTAGTTTTTAGTAAATCAGAAGAGTTGTTGGCTTCACAAATTCCTGCAGCTGTCAGCTCAATCAGGACTAAACACGGTGAGGCGACATTCCAGTTTTACATCCATCTTCTTCCACTTCCACTGCTCAGATGCCCAAACTTCCTTGTTCACGCGGACCTCCTCCAGCTGTTCAGGGGGGACCCCAAGACGACACCAGGTCACAGACACATGGTTCCTCCACTGTGTCTTGGGTTTTACGCAAGGCCTTCCCACTAAGACATGCCTGGAACACCTCCCGAGGGAGGCGACCAGGAGGCATCTGAAATAGATGCCCTAGCCACCTTAGCTGGCTCCTTTCGACGTGAAGGAGCTGCGACTCTACTCCAAGCTTCTCCTGGATGACTGAGCTCCTCACCCGATCTCAAAGGGTGCACCCAGCCACCCTGCGAAGGAAACAAATTTCGGCCGCCTTTATCTGCGATCTTGTCTTTTCGGTCCATTACCCAGATCTCATGACCATAGGTGAGAGTTGGAACGTAGATCGATCTGTAAATCGAGAGCTTTGCCCCCCGACTCAGCTCCCTCTTCAACACAACAGTCCGATACAGCAACCGCATCACTGCTGACGCCGCATCGATCTGTCTGTCGATCTCACGCTCCATCCATCCCTCATTCGTGAACATTCGTGATTTCGAAGCCAACAGAACAACATCATCTGCAAGCAGCAGAGATGAGATCCTGAGGGTCCCAAACTGGACACTTCACTTTTATAAAGCTAAAATGTGGAATAGTCTTCTTGAAGATGTGAGAAAAGACCGCACTAAGTTCAAAGCTGACAACGTTTATATTTAGTGGCGCATATATGACCAGCACATTATCTGCAGTCTTGACGTTTCACTAATTCTTGTTAATTCATAGCTTATTTGATGCTGCTTTCATCTGTGAAAGCAAGCTACAAATAAACCTCATTGCTAGAAAAGTTGTTTGTGTGATATTCCTCTCTGCTGCATGTTAGCTGTGCCCTCTTTATTGTGCATATAAACAGGACTGCTGCTGTGAAGTTGTCTTTTATGCAAAGTAGTGTTGGCCTGAATGGGAAGGGGGCAGACTTCTGAGACCTGGATCGTTGGCTTGATCCTGTGATTTGGCAGTAGAAAAACAAAGCACCTAATGCCTGACTTGAAATACTGCAACACAATCTGGCCAAAACAAAAGTGTTGCGTTTATAATTTTGTTGTGTGTAGCGCCCAGTGGTGAAAATACACAGGATGGCACCACTGCTCTGAACAGGTTTATGGGGTTGAAATTGAAAATGCAGGGCACACTTCTTGATACAGATTGGAGTGCTCAAGAGGAACAAACAATCACATAAAACAGGATTATGCTACTCAAACTGGTGTGAATTACATAAAATAGCCAACTACTGCAGGTATGCCAATAATTCATGGTATTGGTATTGGTCAAAGCTCACAAAAGTTGATTGAGCATGGTATGTGTAGGATGGCAGGTAAACAAACGCGTATGTATTTCTGTGCAGAGCAGCGGGATTACCGGGCCATTGGAGGGTACTTGACATTTCATTGGCATTTCAAAGCCTGTTTTCTTTTTTTTTTTTTATATATGCACGATCCAACCCATACCCCACACACAAACAGCCTACAGACACAGTGGATGACAGTCATCATCACAGACACACCCCTGTTTTTCTCTCTTCAAATAAATCAGGCTTTGTGTGTTGTTGAGTGTGATATTGCTGTCAGGGTACAAACTGTTTTTATGGATAGAACAAGAGGTAAAAGTGACAACCCACAGACGGGACAATTGGAATTTTAATCTCAAGATCACGCCCTCATTATGTCCTTGGACAAGTTTCTTTACAAAATGGATGCCACATCACCATCAGTCCATCCAGGACAGATAATGCCCTGCTGCAAAGCTTTTTACCCTCAGGACGTGCATGAGAACATCGAATAACGGACTATTAAAATGTGTTCCAGCCCATTCTCCATTCAATCAGCCCTTTTTACACATTCTCTGGAAATCTAATGCAAATTTTTAGAAAACCTAATGTCCAGATTCAGAGAAGGGTAAACACATTAACCTCCGCCTTACCCTAAGCTAAAAGCCTGCACTGTCACTGAAAAAGGCCCGAAATAACAACTATGTCTTGTCAAGCTTGACTTAGAGACTGCAGTTACGCACATGACCTGAGGTGGCAGTAGCGAGTAAAAAAATGACAACTTCCATCTAGTCTCTTTAAGCTTGATATTGTTTAATGTCTTACCTCCCGCCTGAACCGAGTGCATTTTCTACAGCTTGGCTTTACCCAAATCTAAAAGCTTCCCGACTGGAGAGCAACAGTGTGATGTCTCATTTGAAAGCTAAGACCTACGAAGCTGATTGTAACTTTTTTGTCTTGTTGTCGCCGCGTTCCTGTCATGTTTTCACCCCTTTTTTGTGGCTTTTTTTTGTCATGTTTTGCTGCTTCCTCATTGCTTTCTTTGTTGCTTTTTTATCCTGTTTTCATCTCTTTTTTTGTGTCTCTTTTGTTGTGTTTTGTCACGTTTTTTTGCTCTTTTGACGCTTTTTGATGTGTTTTTGTCACTTTTTGCGTCACTTTTTTGTCATGTTTTTGTCTTTTTTTTCATTGCTTTTTGTTGCTTTTAGTCACATTTTTGCCACATTTTTGTCACATTTTGTGGCTTTATTTGTTGCTTTTTCATCGCTTTTTTTCATTGGTTTTCGCTACATTTTTTGTGCTTTTTTAGTTGCATTTTAATCCTTATTTTTGTCCCTTTATGCTTTTTTGTGTGTTTTTTTTAAGCTTTTAGATTTGGGTAATGCCAAACTGGAGATAATGTGCTCCGTTCAGGTGGGGGTTAAGAGGTTAAGAGGACTTATTTGGCCAAATCTAATACTGGCATAGATGCCGACGGCAGCGCGTCATAGAAGGGGACATGGCTTCGCCGAGGGGGAAAATAGAATCTTCAGAGAAACACAGTTTTTCATACTTTTTTTTTCTGGTAAAATATGAACTTATTGATCACATACAAATAAAGTCAAGTCTAAATTGGGTCTATACGGACGTTTATTCACAGCAGATTGTTCAGTAGAAGTGAAAAAACGGCAGCTGTAGCTAGCGCTAGCTAGCGTTAGCATTAGCATTGTGCAAACATGTAGCATTCTTCATTATTTATGTAATTACGGGCTGTTGAACCACTTTGCTCCTCCCCATGTCTTCGTATCTTTATTTAGTAGAAAACTGTGTTCATAATTCAGCATTTGTTAAAGTAGTTTCTGAATAATTATAGAGAAAGTTTAGATTTTTCTCCAAACTGTTTCCCCCCTTTACTGTTTTCAAACATGACCATATAAGGGCCATTTCAGAGATGCCGTCTGTATCTATTGTGTGACATGAGGCTGTGGACGACTGGAGGCTGACACACAGGCCAACCTGGTAAATACTCAAAACTTATATAACGCTTTTCTACCTTCAGCAAGGAACAAGTCACCCATTCACTCTCCGATTTATATACCAATGTACACAGACACTGGAGACAAGAGAGGGTGGCGAGTCTTGCCCAAGGACACAACGACGACGTGCATCTTCAGGAGCTCCGATCATGAGGCGACCCAGTTGTTGTTTAGCGTCCTCATACGACCCTGCGTTAGCCTCTCAACAACATCCAAACCTTGAGCCACACCATTAGTTTATATATGAGGCCAATATCTGTCAGAGCCACCGCACGTCATCTTCATGAGCTGTCCGAGGCCCAACTACTTTAAGCGCAGTATTAAAAATCAAGGTTGGCAAGCGTGCAGTCAACATCTGTGCAACGGTAAAAGAAGTCGGCCAAATAAGTTTATGCAAGCAAGCCCCATCACTAATCCGCTACATCCACCACGTCAACTCCGCTTCTCTCTTTGCGAGTTTTGAAACACTTTTTTTTGCGTGTAATCTTCTCAGCCATTTTCTTCCCAGACCGCAGTCTCTTTGAACCGAAACTATCTGAGTAATGCTTTAGTCCCCTGAAGTAGTTTTTATCCGAGCATCCATCACACAAAAGCACTTACATTAGAGTTACATTTCATACTGTTTGGCTACGACTCCCGCTTTTCACTTTGCTAAAAGAACATTCTCATTACTGCTGCCTTATAAATCCATTCTGGATGATATTACTATTGTTAAAGCTATGGATTTATAGGGCTCGGACACAGGGAGGGATCTCCGCCCAAAGATTGCAATTGCATATGAATTTTAAACATACGGAACATTCATGCTGCCTGTTAAATATGGCTTTTTAGGTTATGGGTTTTATAGACAGATATTCACTCTTTTGCGGTTTCATACTTTATAGAAGCTGCTCTTTGCCTGTGAAGAAAGACATCATCCAGAACATTATTGAACACCTGCTGAGGCAAGATACTCACATTTACTGTACCTCTTTTACACCTTTTTGAAACTTTATTTTTGAAGTATCCCTTGAGTAAAACATTTGGCTACTCTTTCCGCTGTGAGTAAATCTGGTGGAAATGAACCAGAGTTTAGGCCCTGTCCTTACGAAGTCAAGCTGAGGACCAAACGCAGACATATTTTATCAATCCAGTGTATCGTCCATGCGAGCCAGGCGTTCTGTAAACGAACATTTTCCATACTGGGTCCCAGAGTGGAAAGATCTCAAAACGCCGTTTACGTGGTGCTGTTGTTGCGACGTCTCTGCAACTTTTACTAAAACGATGACATCACAGCGCCAGAGTGGTGTCTGTTATCTATAATCTACTGACCTTAGAATAAGTTTTACTCATGGATCTATGATGGTTTTACGCCGCTCCTCTTTGCTCCAGTCTGCAAGCCACAGGTGACAAGTAGAAAAACACGGCCAAGTCAGTTTGTGTTTTTGGACTGACAGTAAAAGTCCGGACACTGGTTTCTAATGCTTTAGTCCCGTTACGTCTGAAGAACAAACTCGCCTCATCTCTTCTGTAGATCGTAAATCCTTGAATCAGTTTCATTTTCACTGTTTACATTCCACAAAAGTTTACTGCACATGCGCCCTCTACATCTTGTTCTGTGTTAGCGTCACAGCGCCTCACACAGGCCTGGAAGATGAATTTACTTGTACCTTATCTTGCAAATGATTTGTATGTTCTCATTTCAGTATTCTTGGGAAACATTTCTGACATTATTTAATGTTTTGTTCATTTTCATTACAACAACACTAACTCTCATTTACCACATAACTCCCAGTAGTCGAGTAATATTGTCATCAAGCACTTCCTCACTTTTATTTAGTTGGATCTCTGCGTTTTGCTTGAGTTAATATTTTGGGTTTTCTCCACACCTGTGAACACAAGATTCCTCATTCCAGAACAGACTGTAACTGGTTCAGAAATGATCCTGATCTCCTTGTGGCCCACATTTCAAAATATTACACTTTTATGATCTTTCTGCATCTGTCCTATCCACTCACCCAATAATAATAAATCTCGCTCTTGCCCTCACCATGAGATCTGCACTGTTTCTCACAATCTGGGCAGAGCCGTTTGGAAAGTTTCACCATGGAGAAGTAGATCACTGTGTTTTAATCTTAAACAAGACGTCCTGACCCCGGCCGACCTGCATTTACTGCCCCATAAAACTCCTGGAACAACAGCTATCATCTGCTTTGGTAATGTGTTGTCTGTGCAATTACTTTGCTTGTACTATATCTTAAAGTTAGAGGACTTTTTTATTAACAAGGGCATTTTGATGAGCAAGACTATTATAGGCATACAGCAGTCGGTGTTCATTAACTTAGGTCATTAAGCATATATGTTTTACTCTGTATTTACTGCTTAGCCACTTAATAAAGTGTTTTATATTCTTGTAATGGCTGTAAAGGGTTTAATCTAACATTTTATGACCTGGCTGTTTACTTGAAAAAGGTCTATGCGTGAACAAATCTGTGTGCTGCTGTTCTGGATACTATAGCACTGAAACTATAATACTTGCCAGCCTGGTGACTGAGTGGCTACTTCTCTCGCCTGAGTCGCCTCACACTCCCACTGCTACTGTGCCATGTTACTGGCATTGAAGATGGACAACAACATACAGCGATCTGATCTCCAACCAATAGCTCACGATCTACCAGAAGCGCTCCAGACATTTCCAAATTGCTCCCCAGGCTTTCTACATTTCTACATATGATCAATACGTTACATTTCAAACACAAATTGCAAACAGCTAATTACTGTAAAGCATAAAGAGGGAATTCTATTCATTTTCAAAGTGAAATATTACTTTGCACCTCCAAGGTGAACTCCTCCAAAGTCACATAGTGAAAGTGTCCTCAAAGAATAAGTAGCTCCTTCAGTTATGTAAAAGTGTCTCGCAGGGTAAATGGTTTAAGACTCCTGATGTGGGTCTTGCCTATAATTTTGCAAATGCTGGATGCTCTGGGACACCTTGAGCTTTAATTCACGACTGCAACAGGAATACATTGTTTTATAACCCCATTTGACTGGATAAAGATAAGGATAGTAGATTTTAAATTCCACAGTTACCGTGGAGATCCGCCATCTTTGCAGCTGTTAGCATATATTTCCTTTGACTAACATTTCCTAAAAACAGTATAAAAAGTGGAGAAAATAGCCGTGGAACAAGTCCGTTAGCTGCTGAGTTACTGCTGGTAAATACACCTAACACCCTGTGGTGTCCAAGTGTTTTAATGTCAACAATAACTCCAGTATTTTAACTTTTAAAATCTCCATTAGTTTACATTTGCTGCTAATCCCATAATGCTTAACGATATGACATCACACACCAGTTTTGTCTCTCAACGACTTAAAAACACAACTTTTACCACCTAACTCTAAGTGAATATGGGCATGCTGTACATCATTCTAAAGGGGAGAACCAGCTAGTTTTAACTTCCGCAAATGTATTTCTGATCGCCGCACAACATTCCGTGGTTAGCATCGGTATGCTAAAGCTAGCCGGAGCTAACGCTAATGCTAGACTAATCAAAGTTGGGTCACAAACTATGATAGCAATATCTAAAGTAGCCTAATAAATAAATAACTGATCTAACATATTTGTATAGATCAGATCACTTTATGTGAGTTGTTTATATAAATGTAAACTAAAGCCTGTCATATATATAAGGATATTTAGCGTAGAAGTCCAGTGATCCTTGTTAAATTTTATCCAAGAGTTTATTAATAGATATAATAGATAATTGATCTGTAATATCATGACAATAAAATATGACTTCATTCATCTTAAAATGAAGAAAAGAGTCAATTAAATGTTTTTAAGAAAGTCTCTTCGTATCGGTAAATATTGGATGTCGGCAGATACTCAAACCCCAATGTCGGTATCGGCAGCTGGATCGGTGCATCTCTTGTAGTTTTACTTTCTTACATTGTATAATTGTGTACATATATACTGTTTGACAGGAGGAAGCGAGATTCTCACTAAAAATGGGCAAAATACATATTCACTGGTTTCATTACAAATACATGCAGGGTGAAATGTGAACTTCCTTTGGCGGACAGAGTTAATTAAAATTCTGGGCAGATTTGTGAGAGTGTGAGATAAAAAGTTAATGCCGACATATTTTGGTTCAGACTCCAGTAATAAAGTCATGGGTGAGTCAGAACATGAGAAAAAATATTTGTTTTTTTAAGATCTTCTCCATGGACACAGCTAACATAAGTTTCTAGAAATTAATGATATAAATTGATCATTTCCAAACGTGTGATAATTTCAATGTGACTATTAAACAGTGAACCCAGACGTCAGGGCGTGAATTATGTGCCAAGGAGTATTGTGAACTTTTCCACATATATAAAATTTGACCATCTACAACTGTGAATTTGCAGAATACAACGTACGATTAAGCACACACAAAGAACAGATCGGCCGATGTAAAACTCCATGGCTCATTGGGTCCCGGGTGACCCACACCGTGCACACAAACTGCCTCAATACAGTGAATGGCGTGTCCACACACATGCTGTACATACAACAGATGCTGAGGTCATTAGGAACTTCCCGCGGGTGAGATATGACAGTTTACTCTGGACCTGGGGGTGCCTGCTGGTCTGACCTTACCTCACTCCATCAACACTGACATCAGACTGAATTATTGATTCTGTGAAAGGTCAGTGAGAGGCCGACATGCGAATTATTGACTTTTAATGGGAATATACAATGTTGAGGCGTTTTCCACAAACCTGAGGGATGTAGAACCAAATCTCAGACATTGTTAAGTCTTTTATTATTGTGACTTGTAGATGTATGCCTGAATGAGTAATTGTCTCTAGATGTACAGACAGCATACCGACGAGTTTGGCCGACATATTGCTAACTTTGGAATTGATGATTAGACACTAACCTCTTAACCTTAACCCCCAATTGTGACGAAAACGAGGATGAAAATGCAACAAAACAGTAACAAAAAACAACAAAACATGAAAAAAGAGCGACAAAAGAGCGGCAAAAAATGTGCCGGAAAAGCAACCAAAAAGAGCCGAAAACACGGCTAAAACACTTTAAAAACGTGGCGAAAAAGCGACAAAAACGCGAACGCAGTCAAGAAGCTTTAGATTTGGGTAAAGCCGAACTGGAGAAAATGCTCTCAGTTCAAGAGGTTAAACAATATCAAGAGATTAGATGAAAGTTGTCATTTTTTTACTCGCTACTGCCACCTCAGGTCATATGCATAACTGCACTCTCTATGTTTAAGCAGAACAAAGTAACTCATGCCCCTAGAGGCCATAAGCGCCACTGCAGGTGTAGTAGCATGTTTTTTTTACTCATTAATTGTCCATGAGAGTAAATACTACACTGACCGAAAAGACAAAGGGAGAGAGGGATATTGTACATTGTGCCACAACTCAATGACACAATGGAGATATTTTTTTTCACTCAAACGTGGCTATAAATACTGCTAAAGTGGCGCTAGCCCACAGTTATCTTTTCCCGTAGCTTCTTCTTCATGATTCTATCAGTGTGTATTGCACCTCTAACCGGGAGGCAGGGAAGTTGCCAAGGGGGAGAGCCCCAATCATCCCATTAACACTTGTATAACCCCCGGAGGGACTACGGAAAGGATTTAGTAAAGTAAACAAGTTACTCAGTTCTTCTTTAAGCCTGTTCATGACAATACTCATAGTTGGTATTTCAGCCGGAAATACCACTTTATATACTTTATACTTTATTTTCAAATACGTTTTGAGTGGCAGTGCAGGCTTTTAGCAGGAGTTGTGGTGAACAGGTCTGGACTCATTTTACTCATTAGGACATTGCTGGAGCATGTAGGGGGTGGAAAATACATAATTTTAACATTTTTTTATTCCATCTAGTTCCTTTAATAAAGGCCCTATACATGATTTGTGTTGTTGTTTACAAACAGTGAAACAAAGGAGTGTAAAAAAGTTGAAATTGTTAGCTGTGGTCATCTTCCTACTGCATGTATAACATTCTTCTTCATTAGAGTTTTTAAGCGTGTTTCACAACTTTCAAGGAGCTTTTAATCACAACAGCCTTGATAATTAGATGCACAGCTTTCACAAATGTCCAATGTTGCAAGATACTGAAGGACAAAACAAATTTCATTCCCAATCCCCACAGATACAGGGTCTTTCAAACACCAGAGATATAACATTCAGGTGCATCAGCTGGCTTTTCTGGATAAAAGAAAATGTTTAGCTTCTTCAAAGGCCGGGTCTGTGATTGCGGCTTCCAACCACTACCCTCTGGTTGGTGCTCAAATGCTTAGCCCACTGCACCATGATTTTCTCTGCCTTCCATAAATGCCTGCTAACTTAACTTTATGAAATGTGTCAGTGCAGAGGTCAAGTCTGCTGTGATAATCCACCTGTTTTTTTTTTTTCTTTTTCCACATCAAGCCGAGTAATGAAAAAATGGCGCTCAGCTATAGCAGACCAGTCAGGGAATAGACAATCAAAAGTGAAAGAAAAAGAATCTACAGTAGGTCTGCTCTTTGGCCTATTCCCCACAGAGAGCTCATATCTGGGTCTGGGCGGCCACGTATCTGATGTCAAATGCCTTCAAAGGAGCTTGGCATTTGGGAACAGACATTGGTGCCATAAAGGTCTTATTGTGCTTTATTCGGGCTTCCATAATACTGGTGGATTCATAGTTTATATTTTAAGAACACATTTAGAAACAATCAAGGTAAATTAAATACATGAGACAAAAACTGCCACAAAGTTTGGTCAGTATCGACAAACTAAGGTCCAATATTTTCTCTAAATGGTTCCCAAAAGTGGCGGTGGTATTCAAAAACATGTGCTTGGTGATGGCCACAAAAAGACTTACTTTGTGGGTCTTCTGTTCGGCTATTACTTTCTAAACAGCACATCTGACACAAGGACATCATCAAATTCTAGAAAAAATGAAGACAACTTGTTTGGGGTCCAAGGAATAAGGCACAAATATATAAGGATTAGTCAAAAATCCCTGCACGAATGAAACAACACACAAATAACATGTCCAGAAGCTAAAAAGTAATGTCCTTCTGACAGATTATGATGCCTTCAACAAAGCCTGACTTTAAATTGAGCGTGTCGAGGCACATATTTTAATTGTGTCTGAAATCACCTGTAAATCACTGGCTTATGGCACTAAGGGGTTATCTAATTGCACATATACACAATTACACCGCCTCCCTGTATGACTAATGCCTTCCCAAAAGTGCGACTGATGGGTCTTATTTTCATAACTACTGCCTTCTCAAACTGTCCTTGTGAGACAAGCCTTCCTGCCGTTATGTATATGCACTTACTCTTCTTTTTATAGTCAAAATTGTTGTTTGATTGTTCTTTCTGCAGAGATTTGAAAAGAAAAAAAAGGATTTTGCTAAAACAGATGGACAAAAAAGCGAAATAGTGCTTCAAGAAAACTTGTTTGGATAAGAAAACCAAAGTAAATCAACTGTACTGTACTTTTGAAAATGAACACAGAAAGTGTTTCCCATTAAATGAAAGTGGAAGTTCATGCTCATTTCAGTGCACTGGATTTACATAGTAAAAATAGTTCACTCTGAAACTGAAGAAACATAGACAACGTAAACTACACTCGGAGTGTGACAATATATCAATTTTCCAATATATCACGATGTTTTGCGGGACGATACAATACTTTTTCCCCCCGATATCGATACTTTTGATGACATCATGCATATTAATGAGGCAGCAGTGCCAATAGTCAATAGAGACCAACAATGATCAAGAATTCAGTCAGGACAGCAGGGGGCAGCACTACAGTTTTAAGCACTTGGACCAAACACTGTCACACAAATAATTTACTTTTAATGATAGTTTTTGCATTTATATATACGGTTAATTTGGGGTTGATTTATTTCTTTTCAAATAGGACTGTGGTTTCTTGTTTAATTAAATGTCAATGAAGTCACTGACAGATCTATAGACCCATTTTCAGTGTGTAAGTCACGGATCATTTACAGACACAGAAAAAAAGGGTAGAAAGCACATGAAAAGAAATGTAATTCATGAATAGTATGTGGTATGTTCAAATTAAGGTTAAAAGTGGCATGTTTTTTTTTTATCGTGATGTATCGTACGTTATTTTTGTGCATTATATCGTTTGCAATATCAGCGTATCGCAAGATAAGCGTTATCGTAAGCCATGTATCGCGTATCCTATCGAGTCGTGATGTACACAGAGGTTCCCACCCCTAAACTACACAGTGCGTTTTAAAACTGACTCCACAAGTCTATAGCCACAGCTGCCTTGGAGTTCAGACTGACTGATGCGTGGCTACCAGGCTACACCAGTGTTGCCCAAACCCACTCTGACCACATCAGTCACTCACACGCTACACTGAAGCGTTGGCGAGATGTGAAGCGTGTCAAATGGGGCCTCATGCTCCATTGAAATGCTCTATAATATGAGATAAGGTCCCGCACCAAAGCACTGAATATGAATCTGTTGCATAGATTTCATTACTGTCAAAAACGTCCTCTCCTTCCATGTTCAAAGACACCCAGAGCAGTGACAGTGATGTGGGGAGGCCAGCACCTTTTAAATTAGAGCTTGACATCTGCGCCTTGGGCCATATCCGGGCAGTATCCATCAAAATGTATAGGTTACACTGTAGCATGTGTTTGCGCTGCCTTGGGGAACACCACTAGACTCCATATTCAGGCAGATACAGGCACTCAAAGTATGTAGCCTTTTATTAAGCTGAATGCAATTTTCACTATGACTCATTCTTACAAGCATTTTTGTGAGGCAAAGAAACACGAATTGTGTGGCCTATACCCGGCAGTAATATGTGCCCCGTAGTCATCTTTGTATATGCTTACTAATCCGTTTGCCCGGAGCATATGCCTTTGAAGCGGTGCGCGGTCGGCTAATAGCTTTTAATTTTAATTCATTTCCTCTCTCCCTATTAATAACCTGTATCATCCCTGAGTGGAGAGGAGTTTTGGAGGTGCTGCATCGCTCATTAGCCAATTGCTCGATAATAAGAAGGTGCACAGCCAGCAGAAACAAGCGAGTTGGCAAGGTCGTCCAAAAACTGTAAGGTACGGTTACTTTAAAGTGGCTGAGAAGCTGTTAGGCAAGTCAAAAGTTGCAGGTTGAGGGGGATTTGCAGGAAGCGAATCACTCTTTACTGTAACTGCAATGAAGAAACCACATTTCAATGCGGGATTAACCGAGAGATGTATTTTCGGAAATGTGTTCAAACAAAATGCTTGTCTGAGAGTTTGCCGGTGGCCTCGTCCCAACAAACAATTTCAGATAAACTATTTTGAGATTTATCTAATAAGTAATTTGCAGGTTCTGTCATGCTGTGTGGATAAAAACAAATTTATGACATGCAAGAAGTAACTGTAATGCAAAAAAAAAAGGCACATATTAAAGTACATTTCCTTTTGTAGAAACTTTTCTGGGTCATAGTCGGGACAGATCAGGGTGAAAGGGGTTAAAGCAGGGGCCACATGAGAAGCCTCAATTGCAAGGCCGTGGGAACCCAGGGTGCTGAGGGCACTGCAGCACCCCCTGCTGGATAGTTTGTGAACTGCAGGCAATATTAACCCCTTAACTCCCACCTGAACCGAGCACATTTTCTCCAGCTTTACCCCAGTCCAAAAGCTTCTGGAAAAAAGGTGAGAAAATAGCAACAAAGCTGGGACGAAAACAATGATGGGAATGTGACAAAAAAGTGAGAAAACATTGACAAAAAAGTGACGAAAAATTGATACAAAAAGTGGCAAAAATGTCACAAGAAATTGACAAAAAATGACAAAAATGTGACAAAAATGTGATAAAAATTTGACGAAAAATTGAGAAAAAATGTGACGAAAAATTGAGAAAAAATGGACGAAAAAGTGACAAAAAAGTCACGAAAATTTGACAAAAATGAGATGACTGCCCAACAAGAAAAGTGATGAAAAAAAATCTGATGTGAGGAAAAAGATCAATTTAGTTTTGTAGGTCTTTCAAATGAGGCGTTACACTGGCCTACAGGATTTGGGTAAAGCTGAACTGGAGAAAATGCTCTCGGTTCAGGTGGAGGTTAGAGGTTAATAAATAGGATTTATGCACAGAAAAATTATTTTGGGGGTAAATTTTATCCCTCAGCACCCCCTAACTAAAATATCTTCCCACGGCTCTGCTCAGTTGAGTCAAAGGGACGCACCTACAATAACTCAAACTTATTCTGCTCAACTTTATCCTGTTGTACATTACACTGAGTTGTGTATTTTGAATAGCTGACACCTACTGTTATCTAGGACTATTATTTTCTGTAAATATTTAGCCACATCAGGCCAAGGACCCGCATGTGTGTATTCACCTTCTTATCCTCATTAACTTCTACCATCGCACTGAAAGCACCTCTATTATTGCAGGGGTCTTCTAGTAAATTTCCCTGGGGGCCAGAATATATCGGGAGTGTATCGCCGGGGTCCATGAACAAAAGCTACAGAATAAAAATATGTTTTGATTGGGAAATTACTATTGAGGAAACTTTTTTCAATAAATGAATAATAATGAGCCTGGCAGGACTGTGGCCTCATAAAACTGTCTTAAACTCGTATTGCACTTTACCAGCCTGTGTCAACCTGTGGCTACAATGTGTTGTTTATATCCTGATCTTGCATTATGTCAGTGCCCTCTGCTGGACATGTGTGGAATTCTTTCCTTTAATTTTCATTTAAGCTGCCCCCTAGTGGCCGGAGTGAGCATTCTGGCAAAAATCATAACTCCTCACAGGAATGGGCGAGAGACTTACTTTTTCTTTTGACATACTTATGCTCTACAAAGGGCCGGATTGAATCATTTCACGTGCTGGAAGTGGCCTGCAGGCCGGGGTTTGCCCAGGTCTGGGTTAAAGGATTAGGCCTCCGTTTTTCCATACTGAGATATGTTCTTACCTGAGCTTAGACGAGTTGATGCGTACCTGTCTGGTCTTTGTGTGTGCGCTCAGTCACATAAAAAGACCAAAGATGTTGCTAGCATTTAGCCTCTCCTCCTGAAGTTAGAAGCGACCAAGCTCTTCCACGTTTTCCCTATTTAAATATGTGAGCAGTTACACAATCAAAGTATAGTTAAACAAAATTAAACGTGTCAATTTTCTAAGCGGATTAAAAGGGGTACTATATTGTAAGGCATAATAACACCTTAGGAGGTCGGCAGTTCAATTTCAATCATGACACTCAGGCAAAACACTAAAACTGCCTCTATGTGAGGCAAAAATTAGGGCTTCTTTGTGTTTATTTTAGGTTACACAACATAAAATACCAACTGTTATTAAAAGTCCCTCTGACATGTCAAGATGGTCCCAACTTATATAGCGCTTTTCCACCTGCATTAGGCACTCAAAGAGCTTTACAGCAAGGATCCACTCACCCATTCATACTCTCATTCATACACCAATGTACGCAGACACTGGGGGCAATGTGGGCGAAGTGTCTTGCCCAAGGACACAACGACAATGTGCACTTTCAGGAGGTGGGATTCGAACCCCCGACCTTCCGATCATGAGACGACCGTCTCTACCATCTGGGCCACTATCGCCCCCAGATCTTATTTTCAGCAGAGTCCTGGCCTCATGACCCTATAGTACATGTTTTATCAATGATGTCCAAATGCAATGTAAAAGAGGCATTTAATTCAAAACGTATTTCCTTAAGTTATTAAGTATTCATTTACGGCAGGTTCATGTTTTGGGACGACAGTGGCTCAGATGGCAGAGCAAGAAGTCTTATAATCAGAAGGTTGGCTGTTTGAATGCGTCTGATTGTGTTCTTGGGCAAGACACTTACCCCGCCTGTCTGTGTAGATACTGTCAGGGCCAACACTGCAGAAGGGCTGCTTACCTCAGTCAGTACGTGGAGTGAATACAACCTCAGTGTTTTGCTTATAGAGTAACTTATATCTGGCCACCACCAACCAAACGAGGCAGTATTTGATGAAAGTGAAACCAAACTCACTCCCTTCACAGACGAGACTGCACTGTCAGCTGCTTCCTCTCCGTAACGTGTCCCACCAGTCAGGAGCACAAGAGCCCTCTTCCTCCCGTGGTGCGCTTCCTCCTCCGAGTCTCTCCCTGCGCGCTAACAGGGCTTTCCTCCCAAATGTTTCCTCTCTGGCGCATGCATTTCCTCGTTAAACTGTCCGCCTCCCCCCCCCCGCCCCCCGGTCTCCCCCAGCGCGAAGCATCTTGTTCAGTTCATGAGCAGACACAAGAGGAGCGGGAGCGCGCGTCAGTCATTGGGGGGAAACTTTGAGGCGCCGACTTTGTACCGGGCGTTTTAACAGTGCGAGACGTGTCGGGCATAAAAGTGGAACAAATATGCGCAGTATTTCCCAGTGACTGAAGAGAATTTATTCAGTGCGCGGAGATAAGAAGCAGGGCGCCTGTAATCTTAGATCTGACCATGAACGGGGCTATAATATCCCCCACCTGCGCTTAGTTTGACGGAGCATTACTCTGGATAACTTCAAAACGAAGAAGGTGCATATTTTGGACACCGTGGCGCAAGAACTTCTCGAAACAAGGTTATTTTTTTTTGTCCCACCACCACCACCACCCACGGATACTTAATTCCAGTGCATTTTGTGAAGTCGCTCAACAAGTGGATTAAAGTTGCGCTGTTGCCATGAGTGGATTCGCGCTTTTCAACCTGTGGATGCTGCTGTTGTTGGGCTCTTCAAGTGAAGTGGCGAGAGCTAAAGTCGCCAATGCCAAAGTGACGAAAGGAAACTTCAGGAGAGATGGTAAGACCACTTTATTTGAGAGCTCAGACCTCTGCTTGTTTAAACAGAACCTGGTGAATATAATGTTACTCGCTTTAAAAGGGACACCTCGCGTTGACCAAGTTACAAAATGTTTTTCGATCTTGTTTTAGTAACATTTGTGTGTGTTTTCTTTGTATGAGGGGGCATATTATCTTTTAAAATCATCATCTACTTGAGCTCCAGCTTTTTTTTTTTTCCCCCTTCGTCAAAACTAAAGATTGAGAGAAGCCGTCTACACATGGTTGGGTACACCAAAGGCCAAACTTTAATGTCAGAATGAAAATTACTATAAAACAGCATCCATTTAACGTGAACTAAATTAATCAATAATACTACATTAGCTACCTGGGCTGCACAATATTGAAGTGAACTTGCGATATGCGATACAGCTGTGCAATATTGCGACAACGATATTATTGCGATATTTCACTAAACCAATTCAACTTGATATGTTCCGTTCTAATGAATCACAAATCGTAACTAGTTTTTCAGCAAATTGTGTCAAAAGAAGATTTAAAAACACTCCATCAGGACCAAAACAAGACTAAAATTTAAGTAAATTAGGAAATGTTTAGCTAAAACGGAACTTCCACACATTTATAAGTTCAATGCAATGTTTGTTTTTGGCAGAGTTTGCAAAAAAATATGTGTCGATTCCTGAGCCAGAAGAAGACTTTAGTGATAGGCATATTGCATCACTTAAGGGGCGGCACGGTAGCGCTTGTGCTTCACAGCGAGAAGGTCCCAGGTTTGATTCCCATCTAGACGGGGTCTTTCTGCGTGGAGTTTGCATGTTCTCCCCTGTGTCTGCGTTGGTTTCCCCTACCACTAAAAACATGCACAATAGGCCAGGATGAATGAGAGTGTGTTTGAGAGTGTGCGCGGGGGATGACGGATGGAAATTTGCCCAAGGCTACAATCCGGTGTGGCGTGTTTACATGCATGAAACCCGTTTATGTTGATTAACATGCACTGTCCCAAATACACCAATAAATATATCCTGGCCACTGACATCATTGTGTGTGTAGTACGGCAACCGCAACAATACAAACCTGAACATCAGCTCACCTTCTGGTCATATTCTGCACCATTATCCTCTGGTGATGTAAGGCTGGCATCATTACACTGTGCACAGATGCTCTGTCTCTGTGGTTTGCCCCTCCAGCCTTTTCACTTCACCAAACTGGGAAAACATGTACATTATCTGATGCAGAGTGCGGGCCATGTGTCTGACCTCCATTCATTACACGCAGCAGCCTGGCCCATTGAGTCACACAAATGATCCTCAAACATTACAGTGCCCTCCACACGCAACACATCTTACGTACACGTTGTTTAATGTAATTTCTCTCTCACACACACACACACACACACCCTTTTCCATTTCTAAACTTTTATGCCAAGGAATAGAGCATATCTCCAATGTGAGGACGGTTCCAATTGCCAAACCTTTCCATGAATCACTGCTGAAGAACTACAGAAATGTGTTGGGTCTTTGATGTGAGAAAGTTAACTTATGTCTCAACTTATAAACACTTCAGCAGGGCCTTTATCAGGTTCACTTGCAATTTTTCTAAGAACGTCGTGGAGCAAACATCATTTTTTCTAATACAAAGAGGAGTAATTGTTGCACATATTCCTGAGCTGTCTCCACTTGCCATCTGGCAGACTTGTAGAAAAATGTTGAAACTGCTACGATTGGCTTTGTGCCCTCCAACTCAGAACTGTCAGTGAAACAATGGTATGATCAATATGTCTGTCCAAGTGACCAGACAGTGCCTTTGGACAATAGCTAAAGGTATTACTCCAGTGAAAGAGATTATTAGGAGATCGATAGAGTTAAGCTTGAATTGATTGTTACTGCCCTGTTACTCTATAAGAATATTTTTTGGCATTTGGAACTGGCATTAGAGCAGGTTTTAGGAATTTGGGTCACTTAAGTCAATTATGTTTTATTTCTTCACTGGAAAAGAAAATTTGCTTAGACGCTGTGAACGTTGCCCCAGTAATGTCTGCCTGTGTGCATTTTTACCAAGCTTATGTGCAACCTGAGCATTGGCTTGACTGCTTGATTGACTGGTGCTGACGGACTGTGTTTCCATGCGCTGTGTGGTGACCCTGCAGCTGGAAGGGGCTTAAGCGGGGATCACTTGTCCGTTTGGGCTGTTGTTGCCGTCCCCTCCGTGGTGCACCTCCGCCTGTGTGCCAACGCTCTGACAGTAGGCCCGAACTTATTCCAGGAATTCACCCCAAGGCTCTCCCTCCCATGTTTACTCAGCGCTTTGCTCCATGTCTGCTCTCCTTCCATTGAAGTGTGTCAGTGTGCATTAAGAGGTTAGCGGAGAGGGAGGTAGGCTGTGGGACACTGTGGGTATGGGCCTATGCAAGCAGGGAACTATGCACTCGCACAAGCAGGTACAGACACAACCGCCAACACAATCCATGACTTACCAAAAAGTTCTTTTGCAGACTTGGGTTGTCTTTCCCGGAAAAAGACACGCCTGCATGTCTGAATGATGGATGTGTTGGTACTGTGCAAAGCAAGTCGCAATTTACTATTGAGAACAATTCCAGTTTAAAGGTCCAGTTCAATCCTTAACTTGCCATAAAGCTATCCATCAGCTATTGTCAATCGTCCTTACCATCTGCTATCCAAACTACAGTGACCACTTTAGTCCGTCCGTGCTTCACCTGTCACCAGTTCATCACTTTTGGACAAGTGTTGACAGTTTCTCCGCACATTATCCATTACAATTTGGCCTTTTGCCGAGGCGGATAAAATGTTCACTCTCTGCCCAATGTTGCATGTCATACTCGCAAAGCAAGCGTTACAAGGGTGACCGCCTCAAAATATACTGTAGCAAAAGTGGGACAAGTTGTGTGATTTGGTGGGGCATGGAGTAACAGAAATTAAAACTTAGATTAGATAAAGACCAGCACTGAAACGTTTAATGTATTAGTTTAGGGATAATAGGACACAGGGATAGCAACAGGTCACAATATAGTGTTAGAAAGTTAGGACACACAATATATTCAATGAGTGTGTCATCCTCGACTTCACTTGGTAACATCAGGACATTGTCTACATAGGTGGGACATGGGACATTTGAATCAATACACGAAACATGTGATGTACAGTGATGGTCATTTAGTGCAGTAGAAATTGACATTTGTTTCAAGTGTTTTGAGCAGCCAGTTGCAACTAGAGATGGTGATATATCGGCCACAAGAAAATATCAAAATTGCTGTTTGGAAGATATCGGTTATACCTCATATCTGTTGAGGACAATAATTACCTTTGTGAGAGTTTGCAGTTTGGGAGAAAGTCCCCAATTATATTGAGGTATTACTTTTGGTCAATATGGCCCGACCCTGTAGTTACAGCTGTTAACTTTCTTCAAAAACAGAAGCTTGAGATCAAATAATTGATCCGCTACAGGGGTGTCCAAAGTGCGGCCCGGGGGCCAAATGCGGCCCTCAGACCAATTTTTGGTGGCACTCTGCCTTTTTGCTGAATCGGGACACATCATCAGAGATAGTCCTTTATATTTGAAATGTAATAATTCTACACAATTCTAACCTAACAACTAACCTTTTACTGTGAGACAGAGCTGGCATGAAGGTTTTGAGCATAAATAAAGGTGTGGGGCACAATTTAAACCTCTGCTAGTCAAAGGTTTTGCGGCACTAACTACCGATCTATGGCCCTTCACCCTGTGTACGCTTCAGTATGCGGCCCCCCATGAAAAAAGTTTGGACACCCCTGCGCTACAAGATTAAATGGTCACATTTATACAGCGCCTTTCTACCTGCTTTAGGCACTCAAAGCGCTTTACATCAATGAACCAGTCACCCATTCACACACCAGCGTGCACAGACACTGGAGGCAAGGTGGGTGAAGTGTCTTGCCCAAGAACACCACGACAGAGTGCACCTTTGGGATTCGAACCGCCGATCCTACGATCATAAGACCACTCGCTCTACTCTCTGCGCCACCCTCACCCCAAAAAGCATGGCAGTAATTTTACATTACGCAAAAATATTAAAAAGTATTCTACAAATGCTGATACGATAATCAGTGCATGGTGTCATGGAGACCGTATATTGAAAAGTAGAGAAATCAAGCAGCATTTTACATCATCAAACTCCAACGCCTTCCTCAGTGCGCCGCAGTGGCTGGACTGGTTTAAATGGCCCCACACAAATAGATGACAGTGTTTAAAGGCTGTGTGTCTGTAAATGTCAAGCCTGCGATTAACTGGCCATTATCCGGAGTCCACTCATGTCGTAATGTCAGCTCAGATAGGCCCCAGCCCACGGGGAGAGGTAATGAATTATATTTAACCCATAACACTGAACTATTAGTGACAAACCAAATGTAACAGCCAGAATAAGTCTTACCACACTGACAGAAAGCAGCGTGTGCACTAGCAAACACTGGGAGCCAAGGCAATTCGTCTGACTGATAACTAAGTAGCATTGGGGAACTTCTCACTTACATTAGGAACTTTATTATTAATTGTGCAATTGAGTTGTTGGGCTGTTCACTGCTTCTCATTCCAAAGACTTCTTCTCGCCAATCTCATCAGACTTATTTAACGCTCTTATTTCAGTTCTGGCTTCTCTTTAGGGGGAGAGTCATTCTGTTTAGACTAAGCCCGTGAAGAATAAATAAAACGCCCTTAATCCAAACAACCTTGTCCAATTGAAGATTTTGTTAAAAAAGTTATTGCCTTAGTAACAATAGATTGATGAACATGAATATCAAAATAGTAATTACAGTCTAACAAATGGACTTTCTGTTTAGTTTCTTTTCTGTGTGTTCTGTCACTCGGTTCCTTGTCATTCCATCTGTACATTTTCTCCTTCAATCTATTCTCTCCATCCTCTGTTTATCTTCCATTCTCGCACCATCTGTTTTAGCTCTTTTTAATCAGAACCTATTTCACCCCGTCGACTCTCTGAGCAGATATAATGCAGCAAACAGTGTGACGGACACACTGAGATTACAGTCAACACAAAGGCACCTGTACAAGGACAAATCACTTAGGCCGTCTCTGGCAGCCCCCGCAGCCTCCGCACTCTTCATCCTTTTCTGAGCACACATTATAAACAGTTGATTCAAACCTTGCTTTCTTCTGTAGCATTGGTGTTTGTTTGTATCGCCGCTGCATTGTACAGTGAATTTTGTATGTTTTAATTTGCTTATCTAATGTAATTGAAATTGCACAGACTAGTGATTCGCTATGCAAGAATTATTGCAAGTAGATCATTGCACCTCGGGTAACAATGGTTTACTAACTGTGCCTTGAGTAACATGAGAAAAAAAAAACAGCCATTGATCAGCAGCTAACATCAAAAGAGCTCCAACATTACGCAATGCGAATATGTTTTAGCTACAACCTGTCAGATAATGTCTAGGGATGCACCGATACCAGTATCGGGTATCGGGCCGATACCACATGCTTGTACTCATACTCGTATTCATTCATGAGGTCCCGATACCAGAAACCGATACCATTTGACGTGCGGCCAGCGCACCTACGAGGCGCACCTCTCAGCTGAGGAGAGAAGATAGCAACAAACTGGAGAGTTGTTTAGTGGAAATACAATATTCCACATAGAGCTGACTTTATTACAGACTGCGCTCTCTAAATCAGAGTCTGTGCAGGATTTAACCAGAGCTAAATATTGTTCGTGCTGCAGCGTCTGCAGTGTTTACAACATACAGGCTAACGTTGCTAACTCGCGGCAGTTTTGGCGATTCTGACGCCATTTTAAGCCCAGGGGTTTATTCATCTGAAAAACTAGCCCAGCGACTAAAAAGTCCTCCGAAAATCCAAATTAAAGAGATACAGCGTGTCCATATTGAGCGAAAATGAGCTGCAGCAGAACAATGAAAACGCTGTAGCTACTCGCTAAGTTGCTACAAAACACACGAGAAAATCTACACAGAGCTGAAGTAAAGACGAAAGGGGCCATTTAAGTAACATCTCAATACTATTGTTGAATAAAAATACATAAATGAATAAAGCACAGACATTGAGGAGCTTTTGGACATGGGGTTTTCTGGCTATGATGGACAGTGCAATAACAATTAAAAATTATATTGAATGAAAATAAAATAGTGGCATCAGCACAATTCTAATATAACTGCTCTTAAATGTGTCGCCTACTTTACTTAAGGAAATGTACATGAGTAAATTAACTAATTACAAACCAATCTGCTGTGAAAAAAGTAAGAATATTGCCTTGTACTCGTATCGGTTTTCGGTATCGGCGAGTACTTAAATCAAAGTACTCATACTCGTATCGGTTTTAGAAAAAGTGGCATCGGTGCATCCCTAATAATGTCTGCTTATACAGGGACAACAAGCAATTTTAAGTGGCCGACATCCTTCCTTATTTTGGTCCAAATTGTCACAATTTTGTGCTTTTTAATTATGAAAACTAGCTCTTTATTGCGTATCTTTAATACATAGAGCATTATGCACTTGGTCCACCTGTATATTTCATTTTGACTTAATGTGGTACATTAAAGGGACTAGACGGAGTTTAAAAATGTTAAAATTATGTATGTTCTGCCCCTTACATGCTCCAGCAATTGTGTGTATTCACCACAACTGCCTCTAAAATCCTGCACTGTCACTCAAGCAGTTGTTGCTTCGGGCCCGAAGTGCCGTCATGCACGAGCTTAATACAGTATAGAACCTGCAATTACACATAAGACCTGGGGTGGCAGTAGCAAGTATAAAAATGACAAGTTCCATCTAGTCCCTTTAAAGCAGAACTAAGTAACTGATGCCCCTTGAGGCCATAAGCGCCACTGCAGGTGTTGTAGTATGTTGCGTTTTTTCACTCATTAATTGTCCGTGAGAGTAAATACTACGCTGACAGAAAAGACAGAGAGAGGGATATTGTACATCCAATTACACTTACTTTGTTCTTCTTTAAAATGTGTCTTGGTGCAAATACTACTGCATAATAACGATTACATTCAACAATAGTGTGCTTTATCATGCAGTTGGTAAGCGTTCTTCTTAAAAGGAGAGAGTAGTTTGGCGGTGAATGTGTGCATGTTGTTACTTGGATTCTTTCCTGGTTCTCCACTCTCTGTAATGACATAGTTGTATTATTATAGATAACTGTGAAGTGAATCGAAGGATGCCTTATTTCCACAATTTGTGATAGGATATCTCCTTGTTCTCTTTACTTACCATCTCCTCACTGTTTGATATGTCAAATAGATTGACTGGGAGAACCAGGCGCATTTGGTGATGCAACCAAGTCATATTCGGAATTCCCCTAAACTAATATGACTTGGTTGCTGATCAAAGAGCTGTTCTCTCTTGATGTATTGGTTCTCATATCCTCACTCGCTTATGAAAACAATTGGGCTGTTTAAATATTGTCAGTGATTCTTCTTCCACCTCTGCTCATATGTAGGGGATGGGTTCGCTATGACGTACCAGTGCTCCCCCCCAAGCCCTTGACACTCACCATAATAATCACCAGGCTTTCTCTGGGCGTCCCGAAGACCGCGTGCCAATGTTTTCGTGTGTGTCACAGCCAAGCAAAGGGCCAGGGGTGTCGGTGAGGTTATTGGAACGCTTGAGTCACACACACACACACATGCGGATGGGAGAGGAACACCCACAGCACAATGACAGGATCTGCATCTTATGGAGAATACCACACACTGTTCATCGTCTCCTGCCCCACCTAAGGGTCCTCAGTCTTTTCCTCTAATAGGCCATGACATAGAGAGGGGAAAAGGGTGTCTCACAGTTAGACGGACACGATATCAAAGACAATGTTTTACAGAATCACAGGAAATGTCATATCTACCTAGTTTTCAGAATTCATTTGATTGGACAGTCAAAGGACAGACATACTTTCCTCTCCTCCACACACTTCCTCCCATTATTATCTAGCCCGTTATCCTTGCAATTTGAACCAACCAAATTTTGAAGAATAGAGCCGCACCTGTTATGTGGAATGGGAGTTAAACATTTTGGTGCAGGGGATATTCCAAATCTGAACAAATGGTAAAAGTTCAGAAAATGAGTTTTTTTTTTTTTTTTTTAAGTTTAAGGGCTGGAATGTAGGTGGAGTGTAGCGGGAGATAAGTTCAAATAAGCCATCACTTAAGTTTTTAGCCCTGTCAGCTTTAGAGGGAAAGATAGTGGACCAACAGGGAAGCCAAATGAACAAAGCCCAAAAAAAGATGAAGGACAGAAAAGAGAAGCATAGGACACGTAGATAAGGTAGTTCTAGAAAGGACAGGCAGATAGAGAGTAAGAATAATATCAGATCTCCAGCAGAGTAAAGCAATGTCACTGCTATAAATCTTCAGAAACAGTGTGTCAAATGCATTGGGCCTGCCGTATTGATTTTTTCCTCTCTTCCCCATTATTATCTTGAGGTGGTGACAGGACGTTTATCTGTTTAGTAAATGAGAGGCCCCCAATGAGAGTCGACCTTGTTTCTTGTACCATATACACTAAATTTTTAGCTCAATATGACATAGTATGGGGATATTAAGCCAGAAGTTGCATTTACATGGATCACTGACCAATGTTTGCGTGGAAATCGATACACAATAAAAGATTTTGTTGCAATTTGATCTCATTGATGATCTGCTAGTTTGGTGATGTCATCATATTGTGATTCTGTGTGTTTTATTTTCTGTTTTATACAGCTCTGTTTTCAAATGAAGACTCCCTTTTCCCACTGACTCCATCTTTTGGTCAGTCTCTGTTATGCTTAGAGTGAAATTTCAGAAGCAGATGGCTGTGGTTTCTTCTTCTTAAAGCTCCCGCAGCTCCCGCAAATGCACACTGTCGTTGTGTCCTTGGGCAAGACACTTCACCTTACTTGCCTCCAGTGTCTGCGTACATTGGTGTATGAATGAGAGTGTGAATGGGTGACTGGTTCCTTACTGTAAAGCGCTTTGGGCCTGATATAGGTAGAAAAGCACTATATAAGTTGAGTCCATTTACCATTTAACCATTTAAAGCAGTGCTAAGTAACTCAGACCCTAGAGGCCATAAGCGGCGCTGCAGGTGTAGCATGTTGCGTTTTTTTACTCATTAATTGTCCTTGAGAGTAAATACTACACTGACAGAAAAAGATAAAGGGAGAGAGGGATATTGTACATCCAATTACACAATGGAGATAATTTTTTTCACTCAAACTTGGTTGTGTTGCTAGCCCGTTCTTCGTGATTCCATTAATGCATTTTGGTGACTCCGACCCGGTGCAGGAAAGCTGCAAGTGTGTTTTCTGGCCAGGGACACCAGGGGGAGATGAAAGACCCCCCAATCATCCCATTAACACTTGTATTACCGTCAGAGGGACTACAAAAAGGATTTATTATGGTAAACAAGTTACTCAGTTCTGCTTTAAAACTTCCTCACCAAATGTATGGCTCATCTAGAGATGGCTACCGGGGTGCTGCCTTGTGGTCACCAACTGCCCTCAAAAGGTTGCCCCAGTGGCATCGGCGCGCGTGTCAAAAGATTTGGCTGGAAATGTAACAGATGATTTCGAGTGTATGGTCGTCTCAGACTACATTATGACATTGTCAAGTTTCAGCCCACATTCACACTTAGTTCTATAGCTTCTTTTTACTCCTCCAGTATCTTTAGAAACTTTATTTTTTACCAAACTAAATTATTCCTGTAGCGTCTTCTCTTGATCTTTTTGTAATGATGATTCTAACTTCCCAAATTAGATTTTTTTTGTGTGTGTAAATCTTTTCCCTCGGTTCCTCCTCTTAACTATTCATGTATTCCTCCTTATACAGAAGCTCTCACTCCTCCGTCCTCACCTCCGTCTCTTCATCTGACTTTTATCACGCGCTCTGGCTCTCCCCATTGGCCTAATCACACTCCGCTCTGATGTGTCTCTTGGCCTTACCTTGCGCACAGTCTCTTTCTTGGTCTCGTTCCGCCACATTTGCAGTCTCCTGATACAAGCATTACACATGCCACTCACTCCTGCCTTCAAGACGCCGGCATCAATCTGCGAAATGCGGGTGTGTGTCCTCTGCAGCAACTCAATTTAAGAAAAAAAAGTTTATGTCAGAATCCAATTTAATCTATTGCTCGATTGCATCATTCCAAAGACAGTTTAGTAGTTTATTTTGGAAGTATAAAAAAAAAAGATGTCAAAAGTTGTCAGACATGACAAATTTATTGATTTGTGGAAGTTGGCTGAAACCTGAAGTAACTCTTCCTACAATGGATGGTGGTAAGTAACTACAGGGAAAGGATGGGAACATCCTTTTTTTTTTTAGAGTTACAAAACTCTAGACACTCTAGTACACCTTATGTGTGATTTTGGAAGCTCTGTGATGAACAGAAGTGAAATAAATGACGATCAAAAACTTGTGAAAAGTCTGGACATTTGATATATATTTTTGCGTTTCTTTTCTTATTTTTTGTCCCAGGTTTTGTGATGTTGAGCATCACGACTCGCTCTCTGGTTTGACAAAGCAGATCGACTTCCCATGAAACAGTTGAGATTTTAACATTTCTATGCGTTTTTAATTAGTTAAAATCAGTCCAAGGACGTCTGAGAAACATCCTGTTTAAGTCTTCAATCCGTGAACCAGGCTGTTTAAATGCACACGCGAAAAAGTGATCGATAACAAGCGGTGTTTCAAAATGTGTTAACAATGCTGTCATTGAAGATTGACTTGAAACTGAGATATTTATATTTAGGCATTTACCTCTTCCTATAACGTTAGTGCCTGTAGAGGAGACGACAGAGGAGTTAATCAGAAAAGAGAGTGTTTCATAAAACACGCAATATCTCCGTGTTTGGAAAAAAAAAGTGATTTTAATCAACACTTGCCTCTGTTTAACTGAGATTTCTCAGGAACCGAGGCACGTAGAATTAAACTGCTTTCACCTACGGAGAGCTTAGAGTCTCCCCTTTCATACGAGCCATACCATGTGTCCATAGCCAGTTTACGTCCTCTTTCAGGGAGATCAGTCGGCCGTAGAAGGCTTCTCTCAAAAAATCCAATGAAATCCATTTTATTTGGGTGAAGAGAACATCCCAACATGCCAAGGGCAACTACATTTTTATGAGCAGAACGCACAGACAGACAAACTAATTTGCAGGTGTTGTAACAGTAACAGTAAAGCTTACTTTCTTTTGGACACATGCTTTCCTGAAGGCATCTGCCCAATATATTTGTGATCAGGAACACGACCCCGCGGGAGAATTTTGGAAGTGCCGATGAAAGGCGCATTGCACCAAGATGATATGGCCGTTAGAAAAATACGCTTCTATGGCAAAAGCAGAATCAAAATAGTTTTTTATTGCCATTGTTTGCAAACAGGTTCACAAACTACGAATTTTTCTCGGTCAAGACGCCCAACATTAAACATAAAAACATATAACACAGAGTTTAGATAAATATGGGGAGACGCTGAGGGACGGACCGGATGGAGCAGTAACGGAGCGCTAGTGGAGTGACACAACATGGCGGCATCTCACAAACAGTAAATACTACGAGCTAAGACCAAAAAAGAAGACAAAACGAACGGATTACCCCCTAAAAACCTGCACTGTGCAAATTTGAAAACATAGCCAGCTACGCGCAACAAAAGTGGAGGACATAGAGAGCCTGGAAGCTTTTATCGATCACTACTACGACAAACAGCAAACAATGAATGCAGATGCAGACACCGAGCCAGACACCGCTGTCAACCCAGCGAAAAAGAGGAAAGCAGACTCATCAACCGATACGGATGATCTCTTCACTTCGGGAGAAGAGGTCAGTTTAATGGCAAGCATCAATAAAAAACTGGACATTCTTATTCCGCTACACCAGGAAGTTAAAGACATAACTCACAGCTTAGAGTTCGCTCACGAACACATAGTGACACTGCAGAAGGCAAATATGGAACTGAACACCACTGTGCAAACGCTCTCGGATCAAATGACAAAACTCACTGCGGACAATAAACAGTTAAAAGAAACGGTGTTGGATTTGCAAAGTCGCTCCATGCGCGACAATCTGATCTTCTCCGGATTGCCGGAAATAGAGAGTGAAAACTCTGAAAACGTCATAAAGGACTTCATGAAAACTCAACTAAAAATCCCTTCAGAAACACTGCACAACATTACCTTCCACCGAGTCCACCGCTTTGGGAAACGCACTAATACATCACCTCGCCCCATCGTCGCAAAATTTGAACATTTTCAACACAAACTACTGGTTAAAAGCAAAGGAAAAGAGCTCAAAGGCACACACTTTGGACTTAATGAACAATTTCCTAAGGAAATAAACGATCGAAGGAAAGTGCTGTACCCGATCATGAAAGAAAATAGAAGCAAGAACATACGCACATCACTGATCGCTGACAAACTATATGTTAACGGACAGTTATTCAGAAACAGCAAAATAACACCCTGGCTCTTTTGATTAACGCAGCCGCAATGCAAAGATACATATTAAAGCTGTAACTCCCAGCATTGCTCTAACTTACTGGCCCAGTCCAGTTTCCTACCCCTCATGAACACACCGATATTCTATGATGCTTTGTTTTTTCACTTATCTTTTTCTTGTTATATGTCAACTGTTCTGTTACCTGATGCACCCCCCTCCTGCCCGCCACCCACCCATCTCCCTCCCCAATGTGCAAAATTTGCTTTACCTAGACAATATAGATTCACAAACACATCAACATGTACACTTTTAAAATTGTAACTTGGAATGTGCGTGGATTTCGTACTCTGTCTAAAAGAACAAAAATAATTAATCACTTATCAAAATTGAAGGCTGATCTGTGCTTCTTACAAGAGACCCACATAACCCAACATGAATCCCAACAGTTACAACTTAGACAGTATGATCAAATATTTTCAGCAACATATAATAGCAAACAACGAGGAGTTTCCATTTTAGTAAATAAAAACATCTCATTTAAGAAACATTCAACAATTACTGACCCTGAAGGAAGGTTTGTCATTGTAAATGCAACAATTAATGACACGTTGTTTACACTTGCCAATATTTATGGACCAAACAATGATGACCCACTTTTTTTTCATACTCTCTTTGCAGCACTGCTTGACAAAACAAATATTATCCTCGCTGGAGATTTTAACACAGTTATCAACTCCACACAAGATCGCTCCAACTCTGGTAACACAAGAGATACACATTCATCAGAAATAGTCAAACAATATATGCAGGATTATGGCCTTAGCGATAGTTGGAGAGTGAAGAACCCTACTCATCTGGAATACACATACACCTCTCCCCGTCATCAAACATCTTCAAGACTAGATTTTTTTCTTATCAGCAACTCACTCACTCAGCAAATAACAGAAAACACAATACATCCAATAATAATTAGTGACCACGCCCCTGTCTCCCTCACAATATCTAACCACACCAGAATAAATATACCACACTCAAGATGGCGGCTCAACACATCTCTACTAGAGGACACAGAGTTCAACACGCTTATACGGAGAGAGTGGGCATCTTTTCTGGAGATGAACGACTCCCCAGAAATCTCCCCATCACTTCTATGGGAAACAGGCAAAGCTGTAATCAGGGGCACAATCATATCTTACTCATCACACAAGAAAAAAAAAGAGAAGGAACAGGAAAACAATCTGGAACTTAAAATTAAGCAATTAACAGATAAATACAACACAAATCCAGATGAACAGACACTACAGGAACTAAAACAAGCTAAAACTAAAATAAATAGCATTCTAAGCAAAAAGACAGACTTTATTATCCAACAATTAAAATATGAACAATTCGAGTATAACAACAAATCTAGCAAATTACTTGCTAATCTACTGCAACATAAAAAAGAAAAGGCAACAATCGCAGCAATACAAAACAAATCCGGCGTTACTACATATAACCCACAAGAAATAAATGATATCTTTCAAAAATATTACACTGAATTATACTCCTCGGACTGCACTCCCAGCACCTCAGCAATAGAAGCCTTTCTCAACAAAACTGACCTTCCAACACTCCCATCTGATCAAGCACGCATGTTAGATGCACCACTTACAGCAAATGAAATTTATAAATCTTTAAACAAAATGCCCAACAATAAATCACCAGGACCAGACGGATTTCCAGCAGAATTTTATAAACAATTTTGGGATATCTTATCACCGCTCCTACTGAAAGTGATTGCAGAAATCAAAACAACATCCACAATTCCACCATACATGAACACTGCCATCATCACCCTTATACCTAAACCAAACAAAGATTTAACACAGCCGTCTAATTACCGCCCACTCTCACTGATAAACACAGACCTCAAAATAATAACTAAAACACTTGCAACCCGACTAGAGACGGTTGCTCCATTACTTATTCACTCGGACCAAACTGGCTTCATAAAAAATAGATATTCTTCCGATAATCTCCGTAAACTCTTCAATTTAATAAACATAGCCCAATTGGGAAAAAGGAAATCCGTTATTCTCTCTTTAGACGCAGAAAAAGCATTTGACAAAGTTAACTGGCAATTCCTGTTCTATACACTCCGTAGATTTGGTTTTGGAGAGTCGTTCATCCACTGGATACAGACATTATACACCTTACCTAGAGCCACGGTAACCACAAACGGAATCACTTCATCTAGTTTCACATTGCATCAAGGAGCCAGACAAGGATGCCCACTCTCTCCATCTTTGTTTGCTTTATTCATTGAACCACTTGCAGCCACAATAAGGAACAATAGTAACATCAAAGGAATACAAAATGAAACAAAAGAATATAAAATTAGCCTATATGCTGATGATTTATTACTGCACGTACAAAACCCACATACATCGCTACAAGAATCCTTCTCTGTTATTAACACTTATTCTACCCTCTCCAATTATACAATAAACTGGTCAAAATCTACATTACTTCCATTAACTCTAGAATCATGGGACCCTGCAACCCAGACCTCCTTCCCATCCCTACAATTAGGTAACATAAAATACTTGGGTATTTGTATTTCTTCCAGGTTATCGGAGCTTTTCAATTTGAACTTCACCCCATTACTCAAAAAAATAGAAGATAGCCTCAGGGGTTGGAAAAATCTTCCTCTAACACTAATTGGACGAATTGCTGCAATCAAAATGAAAATCCTACCTCAAATTACATACCTATTTACAATGATTCCGATCACCCCTACCGATAACTGGTTCAAATCGCTCAATTCTATAACTACTCAGTTTTACTGGAAAAATAAAAAACCTCGCATCTCCCTCTCAACATTACAAAACAGCAAACAGCACGGGGGGCTAGAAGCACCCAATTTTCTTAACTACTTTTTAGCAACTCAACTACAATACATGAACATCTGGATAAAAAAACAACACCACAACAAACCATGGATACAGTTAGAACAGAGTCAATGTCAGAACACACCCATAGCAGATCTCCCCTTTTTACCCCAATCAATAAAAAAACTTGACTACTTCAAATCCATCACCATATCAACAACGCTGAAAGCCTGGTGGAGAACCATTAAAATCACAGATTCATCCCTAGCCTCATGTAAATACACCCCAATATGGCACAACCCCGACTTTCAGTTGCATAATTCCCCCATATATTTCCCACTATGGCACCGAAAAGGAATATCTCATCTACACCACCTGTTTGAGAGCAATGCATTTATTTCCTTTCACACATTAATCAAGACGTACGGGGTTGGAAGAGAAGAATTTCTCCACTATCAACAAATCAAACATATAATTAAATCTAAAAATATCTCATTACAACAACCGTCTACTGTAATAGACAAAATTTTGAAAATTTCAAGCACAAAAAAAATTACATCCAAACTTTATAAAATTATAACATCAAAACATCAGCTGACAATGCCACTTCTTAAATGGGAAAATGACTTGGGTATATTACCAAACTCCAGCATCTGGCCAGACATATGCAGAAACATTTTTTCCATGACAACAAACCCTAACTTGCAATTAATACAATATAAAACCCTCCACAGATTTCATCTGACACAAAGCCGATTGCACAAAATGGATCTAACTGACACGGACATTTGCACACAATGCAATTTAGGTAGCACCGATAATTATCTACATGCTACATGGGACTGCACTCCAGTACACTTATTTTGGCGCTCTGTAACAGATAAGCTCTCCACTATTTTGAAGTGCAGGGTCCCTTTGAACCCATCATTGTGCCTTCTAGGAGACACCACACAACTAGCCCTACCGAGCAAGTATAACAACCCTCTCCTCGTCTCTCTAACTATCGCTAAGAAAATAATTTTTCAAAACTGGAAATGCAAAAAATCCTGCAACATTAACCACTGGATTAACCTAGTAACAGATTATATATCAATGGAAAAGAACATGGCTCACAAACAAAAGCACATGTCGTTATTCAATGAAACATGGACTCCGTTCATTGAACATCTACTCGTGTCCATAAACCTCGAACCTGCTTATACGGATTAATTATACACACACAAAGAGGAAAGGGGAAGGGAAAGAAAACAAAGAGAACAAAACAAAACAAAACAAAACAGAATGACCCCACCACCAAATAATGTAGATGTCCCCCTTTGTCTGTTTCTGTTTCTTCTTCTCTCCTTCTTAACTTATATTATGTTACATGTATGTATGTGACTATATTTGTGTGCATATGAGTATTTGCAAGAGTATGTGTACTACCTTTTCAAAAGCTATATATATAGTTACTCTAATTTTATCTTACCAACATTACTATCTCTCGCTGTTACTATTTATCTACTGTTGTTTGTGAACTGTGGTGATTATTGTTGTCATTGCTGCCATTATTGTTTGACCTCTTGTCCCCCCATGCTTCCCCTCTGTTTTTTTTGTTTTGTTTTTTTTTCCCCTTTACTCCTCCTCCGTTCTCTCTCTCTCAGTTAGCCCTTGTTGTGCCCGGCCCGCTTTTGCTGTGGGGTTTGGGCTCCTCCTGGCATTCCTCCGCTGCCTTGGGCCTATACCGCCAGGGGCATTCACTAACCCACCCGCCTTCACACCCTTTTTAATGCACCACATAAGAACAGACAAAAAGACAAAAACAATGGGAAAACAAAGGAACAAAACAAAAAACAAAAAGATAGGGTAAGCCTCATGCTTATTTTAATGCACTCTACACCGATCTAGGTACAAAACATGGGAATGGGAACAAAAACTAGGGCTGGGGTTGAAGGCTCTGTGGCGGATTGTCCCTGACCTGGTTTTGCGCCTGGGGGCTGGGGTGGATGTTGGGGGGTGGCCCGGGCCCTCAAGGTGAGGGGGGGGCGGGGGAGGGGGGAGGAGGACGGACGAACGGGATGGGGGTGTGGGGGGATGTGGGTCTCGGAATGTCAATGTAATGACGACGCATGATCACACAGGATTATATCCCTTTCATTTAGTTCTGTTTTACTTGTCCATCCAATCACGTAATCCTTCCTCCCCATGTGTATCCCATCTTTCTCTTCTGTTGTGTCCTGTGTCCTTATCACTTGTGTATTTGTGCACTTTGTATCTTATATATTCATCACTTAATAAAAAAAAAAAAAAAAAAAAAAAAAAAAAAAAAAAAAAAGAGTTTAGATAAATATAAGCTATAAAACTTTAAACGGTAAAGGGCTATTGGGGGCATGCATAAAGAATTAAAAAAAAAAAGAAGTAAAATATACTAAGACAACAACAATTGACAAAGGACAACATTGGATTTAAATATTGTGTAGGTGTATAAAGTGTTAAAGTGATATAAAGTGATTTCAACCTGAAAAGACTCACAGAAACGGAATGACGGTATGAGTGTTTTATTAACGAACATGAATTATTATGGGGGCTCAGACCCCGGCGGAAGACTGAACGAACGATATGGAATGCATGGCTTTGACGAATGATAGCCATGATCTTCCCCGGAGCCTGGACCCTGGTGGTGGTGGAAGAGACCTGGGTTGGCCACTTGATGAGCGGAGCCGGGGAGGAGCCAGGCGGAGAAAGGGGTGGAGGAGGGTCGTAGCACGGCTGGCAAGCGGCTGAGTGATTGACCAGGAATCTTAAAAAGGGGATCCTGGGCGATGACAGGCTGCTGAGGGGATGAGCAGCTGCGGTGATTGGCTGTTGTGAAGGTGCGGCTTGATCGGAGTCCATGATTGGATGATTGGAGTGCGCTGCCGGTGATGAGGTGATGAATGAATGCAGCTGGTAGGTCTTCCAGGTTTATTTTGCGCATAAGCTTCATAAGTGATAGCAGCGGATCTAAGTGTGGACATACCACATAGTGCAATAGAGCCAATTACAGAGTTATTAGGTCTTGCTATCGTTCACACTGCTCCCTCAGCAACATCATATTTTCTAAAACAGGTATGGACCTAAACCTCCCATTCATCTCCTTCCATTGGGCCTTCTCCCACCCTACTGTGACCCTCCTTAACATCACCACCCCCTTTTCAAAAAAGTTCCCACACCCCACCCTGTACATAAGCCACATGGCATAGTGACAGACTTATGGTTAACAATCTGCAACCTCCAGTTCCTTTCCAAATGCATGCACCTTCACAGTGATCCAAGTGTTGTTCAAGGATACAATGTGCATTGGTCAAACCTGGCACTGAACCACTTAGATAGCACTTTCCTAAGTTTGTTACTTTTCTCATACAAATATCATTTTGCCGGGGATCTAGTTGTGACTTTCCACCAGTGAAGATACTGTAGCTGTCTAGAAAAAGCGACAAAAGTTCACAACCAGATAGTTCAAGTCAGCAATTTTTATAATGTATATAGACCTGATTTTGTGTACAGTAATAAAAGTAAACAGGGTACATCTACAGTATTTTAGTCATGTCAGTGTTCATTTTGATAATTCTAATATAATTTCATTTTGTCTTAGTCTTTTGACATAACATATTAATCATTCGATAATTATATACTGTAGGTCTACTGCTGCTTTTTGTTGTGCGATATTGATTTATACACATATAACCACCAACAGGCTTTTTATATGGAAACATAAGCAAATTCTGACTTGTAAAATAATGAAGTGGGTACCAGTGAACCAAAGAGTTATTGTCAAGCCCTGACACCTCACATTGTGAAAAGACCTGAGCCTCAACGTCATGGGAGCTGTGCAGGTTAAGACCAAGACAAACATCATCTGTGACAGGGAGAGACTGGTCCGACTCTCAGAACAGATAACTCTGGGTTTATGTGCGTTGTGTGTGGAGTGCCTGTGACAAACACTCCAGTGCACAGTAGAAAGCCGTGTCTTTGTTACTCCCACAATGGTGCTCTGACATGAATGAGAACGAATCCTTTCTCCCCCTCTTTGTCAAACGCCTTTATCTTTGCCTCTCCAACTGTCAGCGTTTCCTCTCACTGGCTCTGATTGGGCGTTTGTGTACCTCAGCATTCCTCCATCTGTCTTCTCCTCTTTACTCCGTCCCGCCGTGTCTTCATTAGCTTCTCTCTCACCGCTTTCCCATCATTAACACTCAACATTGCACCTCTGCTGAGATGTTGGACATTGCTAATGCAGAGTTTCAAGGCGAAACATAGGGGCACCACTGTTGAGTGAAGTGCATTAAACAGATTATCTTTTCATTATGGCCAAGGGCCCTTAGGGTTGTAGATTAGGCACCGAGCGAATATGTTGTCTTCAAGTGGACATGACTGAAGCTTAAAAACTCATTGACATTTTATATTTTAAAATTTAACATCTATGGAGTGTAAGAATGGGCAGATCAGGAGGAGCCCTCTGCAGGTAGTGGTGGGAATGGCACGCTTTCATACAGTGAACATTTGCTTTGACTTTTCAGCTAACAGCACGTTAGGAAATCCATAGTGATGAAGTGCAGACCCTGGTGATGGATTATGGGCTTTTAAAAGGTGGAGGACAGTTTTGTATGAAGGAAACACAGATGGGAGCACTTGAGCAGTACAAGAAAAATGATCAAAGTGAACAGGATTACTCAAGACTGCGCGATGGAGTGCAATGCTTCTCCATGGTTTTGACGAATGAGCTACGCTATGTCTCCATTAAAGGAACAGGCCACTGTTTTCCCACACTGAGATATGTTCTTACCTGAGCTTATACCAGCTGATGCGTACCTGTCTGGTCCAGACCAAGATGTTTTTAGCATTTAGCCTCTCCTCTATGGGGCCAAACAGGGATGAAGTTAGAAGCGACCAAGCTGTTCCACGTTTTCCTTATTTAAATAGGGTTACGTGAGTAGTTACACAAAAATAGTCACACAAAAAAGGGGTATTATAACACCTTATAAGCACTTCGACATCCGTGCACTAATATCTTCACTTTGCTGCGCGGCCGTCGAAGTGCTCCTAAGGTGTTATTACGCCTCACAATATAGTACACCTTTTTATCTGCTTAGAAAATTGACATGTTTAATTTTGTGTAACTATACTTGCATCGTGTAACTACTCACGGAACTGTGTTTAAATAGGGAAAACGTGAAAGAGCTTGGTCGCTTCTAACTTCATTCCCGTTTGGCCCCATTGAGGAGAGGAGGAGAGGCTAAATGCTAACAACACCTTTGATCTATTTGCGTGACTGAGCACACGCACACAGACCAGACAGGTACGCATCAACTCGTCTAAGCTCAGGTAAGATCATATCTCAGTATGGAAAAAAACGTTGGCCTGTTCCTTTAAGGTAGACTTCACTGAACCAGTCTTTAAAAGCATAGGAGCACAATTTAATGTCTGGAAGCTGATACAGACCGTAAGCTAAGTTCATGGTCAGTCGTACCTAGTTGGACGAGTAGCCGGTGGTGCGTATTTTAGTCTAATTTACAAAATTTAAGGAAACCCACATCTACACTGCTCTATTCGGCCCCGAGAATCAAGCAACTGTCTCTCTAACTTGTTTTGAAATGCATGTGATTGTTGTATTGATTTTGTACTTTATAACATCCATATTCTCGCAAAGACATATTAAAAAAATGAATAAATGGGTTGAAATACCCCTAAAACCGCATGTTTTGTTGGTTTTTCTGAGCTGCAGCTGCAGTCTCTATCCCTCAAAAAGCCACGAGGGAAAATGGATTAGTGTTTTGTTGAGGATTGCATATTACCGCAGTGGTCATAATGTTAAACCATTATATAAGTTCCACTTTTGGGGGCATCATCTGAAGCCATTGCAATAAAATATGTCAAAAGGCAGAAAAGTAAAGTACTATATGTGTGGCAGTGTGAAGCCTGGAGCAGGGTAAGTGATCCCAGTGGTGAGTAAGAGGTCAGATCAGTCCGACAGCCAGGCCAGCGCTTAACCCCGCTCAGTTACACCAGCGTGCACGGGCAGAAAGCACACTTGTAGACACACTGATGCTCTGCAGACAGACAGGGCAAGATGGCTGTCAAAACATCAGCACAACACCATTGGAGAGCTGGACTATGGGGGATCCTATTTGATAAACTAGTGCTACTCCAGTTCAGGCTTATCTAAAAACACACTCCCCCACACAACGGCTGATTCTGCAGAGTTTGGCTCAAGTTGTTGCGCAAAATGTATTTCTATGATTGTGCGGATAACAATGGATAAGGTATTTCCATTATAAGATAGGGTTTGGAGTGGTGCAGCATTGGGAGCATATTGACATTTTGGCCTGACTCCTGACACTTTAGTTTGATATCAGGAAGTATGGAACCGTGAAATGCAACAAATATCAATACAGCCTCATTAACCACAAACTATGATGAACACTGTATTGTCTTCAATTTAAGGTGAAACACTGCAGATGAATTGGTCAGGAAGGAGATATGATATATGAGAGTGTATGAGGTGTGTGGAGTAGAGATTTTGTTGGTACAATGAGAGGAAAATGCATTTTGAGAAAACTGCTTTTGAACTTACAATTTCCCATAAAAATCTATGAAGCAACTTTGAATCACAGATAAAACAGTACATAATAGATCATGGCTTTATTTCTAGTTGAAAGTTTAAAGGTTTAGAGAGTAAAACAGACCAAAAACTGAAAAACCTACATGCAGTGCCTCTTAAAGGAACAGGCCATCGTTTTTCCATACTGAGATATGTTCTTACCTGAGCTTAGACGAGTTAACACGTACCTGTCTGGTCTCTGTGCGTGCCCATGGAAGAGGACATGTTTGGTAGTTCCCCCTTAAAGCAGTACTAACTAATGCCCCTAGAGGCCATAAGCGCCACTGCAGGTGTCGTAGCATGCTGCATTTTCTTTTTACTCATGAATTGTCCGCGAGAGTAAATACTACGCTGACAGAAAAGACAAAGGGAGAGAGGGATATTGTACATCCAATTACACAATGGAGATAATTTTTTTCACTCAAACTTGGCTGTAAATACTGTTTAAGTGGCGCTAGCCCGCAGATAGCTTTGCCCGCTAGCCTGTTAGCTTATTCTGTTGATTATTTTAGTGTGTATTGGTGGCTCCGACATGGTGGCAGGAAAAGTTGCAATTGTGGTTTTCTGGCCAGAAACACCAGGGAGAGATGAAAGACCCCCCCAATCATCACATTAACACTTGTATTACCCCCAGACGGACTACGAAAAGGATTTATCAAGGTAAACAAGTTACTTAGCACTGCTTTAAATGGCAGATGTTAAATTCAGTATAATTGAAGTCTAGAATGCACTCTCCAAACAGCTTTGCGATTTGGTCTTGTCCACTTCATGACTAATTGACTAACACGGTGGCCAGGTTTTGTCTTGTCATGATGCGGTATCTCCTTTTTTCCCTGGGTTCCTCGGTCAGATGTGCGTCGGGTCCTGGGGCTGCTCTCTGACTGTTGCCTCTTATGCCCCTCCAGAGGCGCTCAGTGATGGATGGGTTAAGTGAACAGTGAATTTCCCTATGGGCTTAATACAGCGATCCTCTGCCCCGCTCTGCTCCACATTGTGCTGTCTCTGTGGCCCCCGTCCTGACCCGCCATTATAGCTGTCCCCTGTGACTGGATCCTGACTTGCCAGATAGAATACCAAAAGCCAAGCACTCAATGGCAGCACTCGGAGGTCCAGTCTCTCGGGGATTATTTTAAGGTGATCCGGGGCGGTTGTTTTATGATGTGGAGAAGTACTCCTCGTTGTACCTGCTTGGAAGTTAAATGTGCTATTGATTCTCAGGTAAAAAAAAGTTTTGTTTCATAACTACTCGGCAGGGTTGCAGTATTGATTGCTATTTGAATGGTTGCCACAATTATTGAGTTGATATATAATGTCTTGTGAGACTAAAAAGTATCAAGATATTTGCACTGGTCTTCTTATGCAAAGCTTAAAGGTGCACGATGCAACTTTTTCTGTATTAAAAAAAAAAAGAAGTTGATATTAATTGTATTTGACCTTTCAGAGACCCAGCATGATGCTTGGGTGGTTAGCATAGCCTTTACTTACCATCCCGATCAATTGTTTTTTCGGTTTTCACTGCTGATTGAACCATATCCATGGCTACGTAAACATTCCATTCCAAAAACCTATCAGAGATCTTAAAAAACCTTAAATAAAATTGATCCTGATGATGACGCCGACTGTAACAAGTGAATTTCTCCTTTGCGAGATCAATAAAGGTTTATCTTATCTTATCATAGGAGCCACCGGGATGGAAAGTAAAGACGCTAAGCTGACTACTGGGTCAGTGATAGGTGAAATACACACTAATATTAACTTTTAATATATATGTAAAAGTTGCAAAGTGCATCTTTAAAGTTTAAACCTATGCAATTGATCTGGAATGCACATGATTCAATCCTCTTGGAAAGAAAGTCTGAATTCAGATCCTTAACACCAAAAGATGCAGTTGGGGGACTCTTTTGACGAGCATAAAGTAAAAATACTTGAAAATATGCTATTTAATTTATCAAATTATTTACTATCAAAGCTGGTTACAGTATAATTAGTACTAATAGGGGCGACAGTGGCGCAGAAGGTAGAGCAGGTCGTCTCATGATCGGAAGATCGGAGGTTTGAATCCCCTTCCTCATCCCCCCTCCTGCAGGTGCAAACTGTCGTTGTGTCCTTAGGCAAGACACTTCACCCAATACCTATGTGTGAGTGGTTGGTGGGGGTTGGAGGGACTGTTGGCGCAGATGTGAGTAGCCTCGCATCTGTCAGTCTACCCCAGGGGAAACTGTGGCTACAAATGTAGCTTACCACCATCAGCATGGAGTGAATGAACTGAATTTTAAGTGTGAAGTGCTTTGGGTGTGATTTGTGTCATATGAAAAGTGCTATACAAATAAGATTACCTTCCCTATAATTGACTGGGCTTGTACTAAATAACTTTTCAATGCAATCGGATTTTCCAACATCCTGTAGGTAGGATGCCAAATATTTACATTGGATTTCTGGAATAATGCCATGTACATGATCTCCCTACACCATAACAAATCCTATGTTGTAATGGCCATGTCTCTGTACCACTTCCCACACATTTTAACTAAACCTTTAATCTCAGCAGGAAGAGCTGTTCACTGCCATAACAAAGTGATAAAATGGCTTCTCGTGTTCCGTGTAGCATGTTGAACCGCCGTGCCTAAATTGCCTTTGCATCGCATGGTGCTATAGCTTTGTGCTTCAAGTCTGCAGGCGCCCTCACGTGAATATCAATGTGTGCAGCCTGTGTGAGATGCAAGGCTAATTGATTGTCCTCGCCGGCCCCCTGTTTCTGACTGCAGTATCTGTCAGAAGGAGCCAATGCTGCCAGTTTTAACAAGGCTTTTCCGACTCAAGCCCCTGAACACTCCATCCTCTCAGCGGCATTATCGCGCCGGGCATTAATGGACAAACAGGCGCGATTCATTGCCGACATAAGTCATCAGGAATGCACACACATGGACGGCTGGAGATGCCGAGTGGAGATGGGCGAGGGGCATTCTTGACATTTGCGGCGTGAACGACAGGCGTTGGAAATATGTGAAGAATTCCTTGGCATTTCTCGAATGGCGCAGCGAAAGCCGGCGTCTAATCTGGCCCTGAGCCTGAGTTACACATGAGCGTCAGTGCAATCGGAGTCGTCATTTGATGTGATCATTCTATGGTCTTTGTACTGTGAGATTCAAATACTGTACTGTTGCTCAAGTACAAGGCCTACCGGGAGGGAAATCTCTCTTTCGGGTTCTGTTATATAATATGAAGCTATGGGCCCTTTATCTGATTTTTAAACACAGTTTGTTTTGCTCCCTGAAAGTTGTGAATCACCTGAAAGTTGAAAAGTAACGAAACCCAACACAGCGCTTACTTAAATAGTACAACATCCTTTTCAAGCAACAAATGTCGCCTTCATGTTGACAGATCTACTTGCAGTAGCAATACTTGCCAGAAAGGTCTCATTGAGGTGGTGCCTCCCTATATAGTTACTGACGTAAAGACCACAGAGGACCATTCTTTGCACCATTAAGTTCAGGAGGAGGAAATGTGTTGGTAAATACATTCCATCACAGCAGAGGAGGTGAGACCAGGACGTACCCCTCTTATCACTTATTGTTTGTTTCCATCTATTCTGCTACTCCCCAGAACCCTCGCCACAGTCTGCTCTTACAAGATAATCTCCCTTTTCTGCATCTCTCCATGGTAATTTCGTTTTCTTCAATACTTATTTCCTCTCTCTCCATCTGCTCTCACTTTTCTTGAAATGTGCCTCTTTTTTTTTTTTACCAAGATGGATGTTTCTCATCCTCTGACACTTACTTGTTCCTTTGCCTCTTTCCTTTAGCAGAGCAGCATGTGGACATGTGGGCATCTCCCTGACCGTGCGAGCTCCTACTTATTAATGTGTCATACTGTGACAGAGTAACCATTTAGTTATGTGGTGCATCAGCTAGGGCTGTCATGATAATTACTATATCAACTTATCGTTCAATAAATAACAGCTAAGCGATATATTTTTTTATTTTTTATTTTGATATTTATCGTCTGTACATTTATCAGCATTTCCAGCATATTTTTCCTTTGTAAAACTTTAATTTCTAAATGAATCAAATTGAGTTACATTATATTTCATGTTTATTGCAGCTTGTGTGGTATATTAGGATATGATGATGCACTTTTAGAACAAAGGTTTACTGTCATTTTTAAGCCTGAGAGTTGACAGTATCGAGTATCGTTAGAGTCAATAATATCGTTTATCGCGATACTTTCCTGCCCCAATATATCTGTATCGGACAGTTTATTTTGAAGTTTTGTTTTCCGGTGTGGAGCGCTTCCTGTTTGGGAGGAAGTAGGAAATGTTCAAATAGAATAGGGCGGGTGGGTTCGCCAGACGTCCTCACAATGGTCTTGGCCCTAGCTGATTGGGGAAATAAGGTATGTTTTTATTGTACGGTCGATTCTTTGTAATACGGTATCATTAATTCACTGATGTTTTTATATAGCTCTTACGGTGGTGACTATGGAAATAAAAGGAAACGTGTAAAAGGAAAACCCACCTGTACGCTCATTCATTCAGCTGGGAGCTAAAGTAAGAGCTTACTCCACGGTTTGATGCGAGTGATTCACCCGGGACCGATCAAGGAGCCTGTAGCTGCTACGGAGTGTCGTACGAGTCGTCAGCCTAGCAGTGACACGGGATCCCGGCCCGGTATGAAGCCCCGCTGAGGACGGCAACACCGCCATGGTTAAAGGAGGACACGACTGACGAGTTCTGTGGATATTGTGAGTACGCTACTTTCTCTATCCTCGTGGCTTGGAACTAAATGCTAACGAGCTAAATCGGACTCGAGGATAAAGTAACCTATTTCGTGATGGATTAAGGACACGTGCGTGCGTTTTGGAATTTAACGTGATTTTGCAACATCATAAACAAGACTTTTGCGCCCCGCGTTCATCTCGTTCTGGACTGGACTAAAGTGCAAATCAATCATGGAAAATGTTGGACTCATTTAAAAGCTGCTTATTCATGTTGTGCACACACTTCGATGAAATGTTTAAGAAAAGTTTCTTATTGGTGTGAATTAATGCTAATGAAATGTCACTGTTTTGATACAAACTTTTAATACTGTTGTTTCCATTCAGTGTTTTTCCTATGAGTAATCACATGAAGTTTGTCCACTCAATTAATAATTTTTGTGGGGTTTTGAAATTATTGTTATGAAAGTGTGATTGTTAAATACGTCAACTTAAACTACAAACAACTAATAAGAAAGCCCTTTATTCAAAATGTCTGAAACACAAACAAATGAAGAATTAAATACAAATGTTTCAATTGCACCAATGGAAGAGAACATTAATACTGTCCAAATCGATAGGGAGGTGCAAGCAACTGAACAATCAATTCTTGAAAAGACAAATGCACCTCTGGAAGAAAATATGGACAGTGAACAAACGGTACGTTCTAAGCGTATGAGAAAACAAACAGACAGAATGTACGAATATCAAATGGAGGAAGCGCAAAAAAGAGAGAAAAAATTACATTCTTTATATAATAAGTGGAAAATTATCGCGCGCGACAGCAGAAACAAATTAAAATCGTACATGACCGAAGATGACATATGGAAATTAACTGAAGAATTGAAAGCAAATCATAAGAACATCGTACGGCTGTTTGAAGATATCCGTACAATAACTACTCCATCGGTGGATGTGAGGAGACGGATTGATACTTGCGAAGCTGTGACTAATGAATTACTGGCAATAGCCTATGGTCGAGCAGTTGATGATAAGGATGACTTCGATGCTGATAAAGAGCAATGCAGAATGCATGAGTTGTTAAGTCGTGAATATGCTCGCTCAGTTTACGGGTCAGATGCCTCAATCTCCTAACCTGGCTAACACCAGGCTGCTGTGTGCGCTCGAATTATTTCGAACTGCACAACAGCCTGGGGACCATGGCCGAAATTTCCCGGTGGATTTGGGAACCAATCACAGAGCGAGGAGGGACGGCAAGACGATGACGCGCTATTCGATATATGGAAGCTTGTAGTTTATTTACGGATAATTTTAAAAAAAGTTTATTTACGGATCCAACGTGACAGCAGCAGACACGATGGTATTTTTTGATCAAGCTTTAGACCTTGTTCAAAATAATTTAGCTCAAAAGTTTACAGCGGGTACGTCATACGTCATCTCATACGATGATACGATTGGCCATGGCTACGTGCAGACGCATGAGACTTTTTTTTTTTTTTCGTATCGCCCAATAAACGAGTATGGACGATCGTAAACCACACCTCTCCTACGAGAAAATGAATTGGTGGTCCCCAGACTAAATATCACTTGTGATTTTAGTCTGGTGTTAGCCAGGCTATCAATCTCCAGCTATGCTTCCTCAAGTGGAGTCTCCAAGACCTCATTGGTAACTAAGAGGACTGAAGCCGCAGCTGATTTCGCCGCTAAGAAAGCCAACTATGAGCTGATGTTGGAAGAGGAAAGGAAAAGGACTACTATAAGGCAACTGGAGGAACAACAAAAAAGAGAACTAGAAGATGAAAAAAATGCATTGAAAAGGCTGCAAGCATCACGAGAGGTCAGTGTGGCTGAAGTCAGGCTAAAATTCTTAAACAATGAGATAAATGAAGATAAAAATGACTTCCCTGACAATAAACCAGAGCTGTCTGCGAACCCCTCTACATCTGTTCACAGTAAGCTTTCTGATCGCACTCATTCTATGGGACTCGCTGCTGGTCAGGCGACGGTTCCAATAGTAAACCAACCAGCATTTATAACTGTCAAGGCTCCTGCTTTATATGCACCGGTTCTTACCAAGCGTTCACATATGGTTAGAACTTCACCCAGGGATTCTGCAGCCTCTGCACCCATTCTTGTCGATCCACCTGCAGTACCTGGTTTTTCCTCCTTGGCGCAAATGCTTCAGGATAACCTCGTCCTAAATCGGCTGCCGGTCCCTGAACCACCTGTATTTACCGGTGATCCAATACAATTTATAGAGTGGAAGGCTTTGTTTACCGCCCTTATTAGTAGGAGAACAACGGATCCAGCAGAAAAACTCTACTATTTAAAAAAATATGTGGCGGGGCATGCTAAGCAAGTGCTGGATGGGACATTTTTTCGAAATGATGATGAGGCCTTTGTGGATGCCTGGAATAGATTAGAGCGAAGATTTGGACACCCATTTACTGTTCAAAGGGCATTTCGGGAGAAGTTGAACAACTGGCCCAAAATTCATGCAAAAGACGCTGAAGGTTTGAGGCATTATGCTGATTTTCTAAATACTTGTCTTGAGGCAATACCTCATGTTAAAGGACTCGATATCTTAAACGACTGTGAAGAAAATCAAAAGTTGATTGCCAAGTTGCCAGATTGGGCTACTGCAAGCTGGAACCGGCAGGTGACGCAAAGTCTGATGGAAAAGAGCACCTTTCCCAGTTTCAAGGACTTTGTGTCCTTCATTACATTCGAAGCGGATATCGCCTGCAATCCAGTTACGTCTCTACATGCTATATATTCTGCGGACTCTCGTTATGATAAAAGGTACCTTTCAGACACAAGAAAGCCCAGAGCCAGTATTCTGACAACGCAAACAACCGATTCAAGATTACAAAAAAAATGTTCTTTTTGCAAGGATGATTATCACCCACTTCACATCTGCATAAATTTCAAGGAACTTTCTCTTATGGAACGCCGTACACTGTAAATTCCAACTAAGGTCGCAACATGAAATAAAGTGTTATAATTACTAGAAGACCTGAAATTTTCAGCATTTATCCTCTATTCCATGTAAGAAGTACATTTTCAAGAGAAAATTGTGATTAATTGCTTTTCCGTTTTACAGCAACATGTTTCTGCTCCAAAAACAGGGTTTTACAAGTCCTGACTAACTTTACATGATGCCAGTAATGATTATTTGTCGTCCTGTTGTGCTCATGCTCATTCTAAAGCATCCATTATCAGATTCTGTCCTACTTACTAGGATTTGCCCGTTTTGAATAATATCGGCTGAACATTGGCTTGACTTGCTTTTCTCTTTATCCAGTACATGGTTTTAGTAACTCTCACTAACCTCCCCAGTGTCCTCTACTGCCCCCCTGTAACGGGAACTTGACTGTCTAGTAATCGTAACTGACAAAACTAAGCTGTAACCTATGCTGCCCGTGATTGGTTCAGGTCATATGTCACATGTACAGAATGAGCCAATCAGGTTGCTCTGAACTGTTTTGAATTCAAAAGAGAAGTGTTCGACAGCCTCAGTGTATCATCAGCAGAAACAGGAGAAAACAGGACCTGTCCTGTTTGATTTCTCATTAATCGACATAAGGTGAGTGTGTCTTTGCATATATTTCTGTTTGCTCTGAGAGTTTGATGTATTGTTACTATTTTCAGTATTTTTTTATATTTGAAAAATGCAATAATGCTCTTGCTCTACCTTAAAACACATTTATTATTTAATTTGGTGACCACACAGTGGCCTGTCTAATATTAGTGATACAAATTTAAGTAGTAAAGCTCCAGATGTGTCTTTTAAAGACAGAAAATAGATACTTAAGGGTAATTTACTATGTGTTCTTGTGCAAAAGTGCAGCAGCACAGTCATTTGTGCATTTTTTACTCAGCCTGTCCACAACATCTAATACTGCTGGTTATGATTAAAGTTTTTCTTTTATTCCCAGACAGTGACAGCTGTGAAGATTTAGAGACTGACTCTACATCAAGGCTGAAGGTAAGACTGCACTGATCAGTGTTTAAAACAGCATGTAATTTAGTAAAATAATCTTTTAAATGGTTTGTGTGTCCAGTGTCAGACGTAGGAGTCCAGCTGTGGAAGGACCTGATGAGACGGAGCTGAACACACTGAGGTGAGACACTCAAATGTTTGTGTCAAAAACATTTTACCTGTGGTTTGGACTTTAGTATTAGTACAGAAGTGTTTAGACTTCAAATATAATATAAATATATAAATATCAATCCTGATTTTTTATATGATAGTTTATCCTTATTGTCATAAAACACTGAGGAAGTCCATAGTCTTTTTTTTTTACCTGTTTTTACTGAGCTTACTGATTGTAATTCTTTGTTTTACAGAAATCTGAACTGCTGTGAAAACTCTTAGACAATCTCAGCATCCAGGCTGTAGGTAAGACGGCACTCATTGTTTTATTCTGATAAAGTGGCCATAAGTTGGATGTGAAATAGCATTTATGAATGCTTTTGTGTGTGTCCAGTGTCAGACTGAAGAGCAGCTGTTGAAGGATCTGCTGAGGCTGGAGCTGAACACACTGAGGTGAGACAGAGTCAGAGCTGAGATGTTTCGAAGAGACAAAGGAACATTTTACCTGTAGGTTTTGGTCTTGCCATAGGGACTTGTATCTAAAGCATTTTTGTTCTTTTTATGTCTTACAGAAATCTGACCACGCTGATGAAGACTTAGAGGAGTGAGCTTTGACGGTGATTTACAAAGATGCCCTTCCTCCTGCTGTGAGTCTGCAGAACCTGCTGCATGTACAGAGTCTGTGGAACCGTCTGAGACACTTCAGCTCCTCGTCTTCATCAGCTCAGTACAGACTAATTCACCTGTTTGGACTGATGTGAACTATAACTGCAGAAATACAGATGTTCTATCATTAATTTCACCAAAAAATGTAAGTGTTTCACACTGTGTTAATGTTAAATAAATTGACTTTATAACTACACTTTGTTTTGCTTTATTACAACATTTATATCTTGTACTAAATTTGTAAAACTTCATTAATGGGAATAACCAATAAACCATAAAGGGAACAGGAATGTTCCATTAACCAGTACTAAGAATAGTAGTACAGGTTAAGGTCATATTTAAGTAACAAAAGTAATCAGTACTCGGAATTCCCAGTTGCCAGTACTAACATGTCTAGTAATCAGAACTTGTATCATTAGTAATGAACACTGTGAAAGCCGTCTTAATCATACTAGCGTTACTAGTAATCATGGCTTAATATTGGGAGTAATAGTTATGCATCGGGTTTACAACTTATTCCAATTAAGTGCAATGAGTTGGAATTTACAGTGTACCTACATTAAGGAGAATGGTTTATGCTACGGATGTCTCAAACGTGGACACGGTGTGAAAGATTGTAAACAACGACACTTATGTCAGGATTGTGGGCGTCGGCATCCCACTGTTCTCCACGACGACAATTTTGGAAGAGAAGTCATTGGCGTCACTGTACAGGGGGATAGCACTGCAACGTCTCTTCGAGTAGCAGCTAATGCAAACCTCCTAACATCTATGATCCTACCTGTGTTGGTGTCATCAAAGAATAAACCATCTGAGGAGATAGTGATTTACGCTCTTCTTGATTCTCAGAGTGATACTACCTTTATCGATCAAAATGTTTGTGACATGTTGGATGCTGATAAACACACTGTAAAACTGAAACTGACAACAATGAGTGCCACAGGCATGGTAGTTTTGAGTGAAAGAGTATCGGGTCTTTGTATCAGAGGTTTTAATTCCGATATCAAAATTGACCTTCCTGTAACCTACTCAAAGGATTGTATCCCTCTGGATATCGCTCATATACCAACCTGTGAGACGGCAAAGAGATGGAGTCATCTTGCTAGGATAAGTGAAGAGATGGAACCCTTGAAGAATTGTGAAATTGGGCTCCTAATTGGATACAACTGTTCAAGAGCCATGGCACCAAGGCAAGTCATTTCTGGAGGTGATGATGAACCTTATGCTATTCGTACAGATTTAGGTTGGAGTATAGTCGGGGGTGCTCCGCAAGTTGGTGATGCATTTATAAATCACACCTGTCATAGAACCCTTACGAAAGAGCAGCCACCACTGATTCCATTTGACGCAGTCCGTGTACTTGAATCAGACTTCAGAGATCTTGATAACGACGAGGTGACCTTTTCACAGGATGATGTTGCTTTTCTTGATAAAATTGGCGACAAGATTAAAAAGAATGAAGATGGTCATTACGAGATGCCTCTGCCCTTTAAAAGACGACCAGTGTTGCCAAACAACAAGGACATTGCCTTAAAACGGCTAAATCAGCTAAAGAGGAAGCTGCAACGAAATCCAATTTATAAAGATCAGTATGTGAAATACATGGAGGAAGTCATTCAATCAGGAGATGCAGAGCCAGTTGAGGATGAAGGATGTGAAGGAGAGAAATGGTATATTCCGCATCACGGCGTTCCCCATTCGAAGAAGCCAGAAAAACTCCGTGTTGTTTTCGATGGCTCTGCTGAATTTAAGGGAACCTGCTTAAATGATCATCTTCTCTCTGGTCCTGATCTGCTCAATAGTTTATTTGGCATCCTTATCCGATTTCGGCAGAATCCAATAGCCTTGACATGTGATATCGAGAAAATGTTTCATCAGTTCCATGTAACTAAAGAAGACCGAAATTTTTTGCGCTTTCTTTGGTGGAAAGGTGGAGATCTTGATTCTCATCCGAGTGAATTCCGCATGAAGGTGCACTTATTTGGAGCTGCTTCATCTCCCGGATGTGCAAATTTTGGCTTGAAACATTTGGCCAAAGAGAACAGTGCTGCCTTTCCCTTCGCATCAGAATTTCTGCTGAGAAATTTCTACGTGGATGATGGCTTGACCAGTGTCTCAAGTTCTGAAGAAGCCATAAGGTTGGCAATGGAGGCAATAGATCTTTGTGCCATGGGAGGACTGAGATTGCACAAATTTGTGTCAAATGATCGAGCAGTTGTCAATGGTATCCCAGAATCTGAGCGAGCTTCTAACATCAAGAAATTGGATCTCAGCTTTGAGAACCTGCCACTCGAACGAGCACTTGGTGTTCAATGGAATGTGGAAACTGACCAATTTACATTCAATTTAAATCTCAAAGAGCAACCTGCTACAAGGAGAGGAATTTTGTCAACAGTGGCCTTCTTTTATGACCCCCTTGGTTTTGTGGCGCCAGTGCTTTTGAAAGCAAAAACCATCTTACAAGAAATGTGCAGACGTGGTGTTTCCTGGGATGATCTCATCTCAGTGGAGTTGCTTCCTCACTGGTTGAAATGGAAGAGTGAACTTGCCAGCATGACCAATGTTACAATTCCCCGCACCTATGTACCTGTTGGATTTGGACCAATTGTCAAGGTAGAGCTTCATCACTTTTCAGATGCTAGCACAAAGGGCTATGGACAGTGTTCATATTTTCGCTTTCAAAATCAAAAGGGTAACATTCATTGTGCCCTAATCCTGGGGAAATCTCGTGTGTCGCCTATGAAGGTTACGACAATTCCTCGTTTAGAGTTGACTGCCGCAGTTGTTTCTGTTCAAGCTAGCAGTTTTTTGAAAAAAGAATTACAATATCCAGATGTAGAGGAACACTTTTGGACTGATTCTCGGGTGGTCCTGGGATATATAAAAAATGAAGCCCGAAGATTTCATACATTTGTTGCAAATCGGATACAGAAAATTCATCTAGGATCTTTGCCAGAACAATGGAGATACATCTCTTCTGACGAGAATCCAGCTGACCATGCATCGAGGGGGTTAACTCCTAATGAACTTTTGCTGTCAAACTGGTTGACTGGACCTGAATTTTTGTGGAAGGGGGATCTCGGGTTATCAGAGGAAGAAACTCCTGAAATTGCAACTACAGACCCCGAGGTCAGGAATACTATAGCATTTAACACGGAAGTTATTGCTTTCAGCAGTCTTGTTGATCGGCTGTCCAAATTCTCATCTTGGGCATCGGCGGTTCGAGCGGTCGCACGATTACTGCGACGGGTTAAAGGGAGTAAGGAGAATCACCCATCTTCTGTAACGGAAAGAGAGCAGGCAGAACACTGCATTATAAAGGACTTACAAGGTGCTGCCTTCAAGGATGATTTGAACTGTCTGAAGGTTAAAGGGTCATTGCCCACTCGAAGTCCACTTTATGCTTTGGATCCCATTGTTGACCAGAAAGGAATCTTATGTTTGGGAGGAAGACTTAGTAATTCGCTTCTTGACAATTCTATTAAGCATCCGGTAATATTTCCAAGAAACCATCAGCTCACGCATTTGTTAATATTGCATTGTCATGAAAATGTGAAACATCAAGGCAAGGGAATGACAATAAATAATGTCCGAAGTAATGGATATTGGATTCCTGGAATTGGGCATGCTGTTGCCTCTTGCATTTATAAATGTGTGAAATGCAGACGCCAGAGGAGGCCAACGGAAAATCAAAGAATGTCGGACCTACCTCAAGAGCGTGTCGAGCCATCACCTCCCTTTACCTTCTCTGGTATGGATTGCTTTGGTCCGTTTATTACAAAACAAGGACGAAAGGAAAATAAAAGATATGGCCTGCTCTTCACTTGCCTTAGCTCTCGTGCTATTCATATCGAAATGCTGGAAGATTTATCTACAGATTCCTTTATCAATGGACTGCGTTGTTTCATTGCCATTAGAGGCTCTGTGCGATTGATACGGTGTGATCAGGGCACCAATTTTGTGGGAGCCAAGAACGAATTTGCACATGCTCTACAGGAGCTGAGTCAGGATAGACTCGTCGCCTATTTAGCAAATCAACAATGTGATTTTGTCATGAATGCTCCCCATGCAAGCCATGCAGGTGGCGTATGGGAGAGGCAGATTAGAACAGTAAGAAATATCCTCCGCGTGACCATTGATCGATCTAAGGGCTTGAGGGACTCTTCCTTAAGGACCTTCTTTTATGAAGCTATGGCAATTGTTAACAGCCGCCCTTTAACTGTGAATACACTCTGCCATTCAAATGGTCCTCTGCCACTCACACCTAATCACTTGTTAACTATGAAGACCATGCCTGCATTGCCTCCACCAGGCCACTTCGTTCCTGAAGAAGTGTACAGTAAAAAACAGTGGCGGCAGGTGCAATATTTGTCGGAGCAATTTTGGAGTCGGTGGCGCAAGGAGTACCTGTCCAATATAACTATAAGACAGCGATGGCATAAACCACAGAGAAACCTACAAGTTGGAGACATTGTTATTTTGAAGGATGAAGAAGCTGTTCGAAATGAGTGGAGGCTTGGAAGAATTTCTGAAACTGTGCCGAGTAAGGATGGTCTAGTGAGGAGAGTGCGGCTGATACTGGGAGATCGTAGACCAACCTTGAGTGCAGAGCACAGAATGAAAAGTTCAGTGGTCGAACGTCCAGTTCAGAAACTGGTTGTGCTGGTGGAAGCCACTAAAAATGGAGACAAGTAATTTAAGGGCAAACGACACAGAACAAACATAGGGCTCACAAAGGCCCCTCCTCCTAATAATAGAAAAAAATAATAATACATTTAAAATGATCTGATAATCACTCGTTGGATGCACTCGTGATTGCGGGGAGTGTATCGGACAGTTTATTTTGAAGTTTTGTTTTCCGGTGTGGAGCGCTTCCTGTTTGGGAGGAAGTAGGAAATGTTCAAATAGAATAGGGCGGGTGGGTTCGCCAGACGTCCTCACAATGGTCTTGGCCCTAGCTGATTGGGGAAATAAGGTATGTTTTTATTGTACGGTCGATTCTTTGTAATACGGTATCATTAATTCACTGATGTTTTTATATAGCTCTTACGGTGGTGACTATGGAAATAAAAGGAAACGTGTAAAAGGAAAACCCACCTGTACGCTCATTCATTCAGCTGGGAGCTAAAATATCGAACTTCAAATTTGTTATCGTGATGGGCCTAGCATCAGCTATAAGCTGGTCTATTCTGTTAGTTCACCATAATGAACAAATGCTCAAACTTCTGATAGTGTTCATTTTATTTTAGGTGTCATCCTTACACCAAAGTTTAAAGGTGTGCTAACCTTCAAATAAGCTGTTAACAAGTTAAATTGAAATTCTTGTCAACTATGCCTGCAACAATGATGAATGGGTCAAATGCAGCGGACAGTTTTTTTCTACAAGGACAGTATCTCATGGCTTAATTACTTTAGTGTTAAATGCACCAAATTGAGTGTGTAACGCACCAAATTCCAGCCATTATTTACACAGACATCTCTTAATAGACAAACATCCGCCCAACAAACAGGGCACTTACCCAATCTCCTCTTTTGCAGTAGTAATTTTATGTCTAGTTCTGATGATGCCCAGTTTGTCACCCGCTGCAGTGCCAAAGGATATCACACCTACAATTATGCAATCCTACCACTGGCTTCCTGCATCAACAAAAAGTTATAAAAATACCAGACCGTTTGCTCATAAGAGGTGCCATTTCCTTGATGACTGCAAATGGGCACAGCCGTCAATCACCTCTCACACGTTTTTATAAAGAGACATTTCATATGCAGTTGCGAGTTGGCATCATCCAACGGCCAGCTGTCCCAGTGTCTCAAGCATAACCCCAATAAATAAAAAGTTGGGCTTTGGCTATAAAAACTAGTCTTAGAATTAATCGGAGCGGTCCTCGTGCAAAGGCATTCACAGGAAGGTTTGATTCCTGTGCCGTGTTTAGCCTCTCCGAGTTGGTTCACTCTTTTTAAGCCGGATACAAATACAGCTAAGATATCAATTTTGAAAAGGTGTAAACTGTAAAGCAAACATCTTAAAAACCATGCTCCATAAATCCCCCAAGCTTAAAGCAGAACTAAGTAACTCTTCCCCCTAGAGGCCATAAGCGCAACTGCAGGTGTAGTAGCAAGTTACGATTTTTTAACTTATTAATTGTCTTGGAGAGTAAATACGATGCTGACAGGAAAGGCGAAGGGAGAGAGGGTTATTGTGCATCCAATTATACAATGGAAATACTTTTTTTCACTCAAACTTTGCTGTAAATACTGTTTAAAGTGATGTTAGCCCGCAGTTAGCTTTGCCCGTTAGCATGTTAGCTTCTTCTTCGTGATTCTATTAGTGTGTATTGCATTCTCCGGACCGGTGGCAGTCAAGTTGCAAACATGGTTTTCTGGCCAGAGACACCAGGTGGAGATGAAAGACCCTCCAATCATCCCATAAACACTTGTATTACCTCCACAGGGACTACGGGGAGGATTTATAAAGGTAAACACGTAACTTAGTACTGCTTTAATAAGTACACTGGCTTGTTTTGGTACAGCTGTAGTTGTGGTGGTAGTTATTGTTGTGGTAGTAGTTATAGTATAACAATAGAAGGAGGAAGTTTATTTTTCAGAGATCCTACAGCGACTGACTCCACTATAGTGCTGCTAATCACAGTTCCAGTGCGCTCTATAGGCAGATGTGTGGGCTTTAATGTACATTGATTAGGCATTTTGGGCCTATCTCTCCTGTGCAGATTCCTCTGGCTCCTTCTCTACTCTCCGCCCTGCCTGCTTGTCTGTGTCTATGTATGCGTACATACTAGGCTTGTGTTGTGGCTGCCAGACTCGTTCAGCCGCTGCATCGCCTCTTACTTCTGTAGCTGAGTCAGCGAGAGCGTGTCCCTCTCTGCATTATTTAGGGAGCTCAGGCGGAGGTGTTAACCAGGAGTGCGTCGTGGCAGAGGACAGCCCCTTGCTAAATGGGCTGGCACACGACGGGCACAATGACATACTACACTTCTAGGATACACTAGAGAGAACCTAAACTGTGAAATGTTGTAAAATAAAAGTAGATCATTGAGTTAAGCCAGTTTCCTCCATTCAGTTTTATTGAGTTTTTGCAAAGTAATGTTAATGGTATAAAGAAGCATTTTGCAAAGCACGAGTGAAGGCAAGGCAAGTTTATTTGTAGAGCATACAGAAGGCAATTCAAAGTGCTTCACAGTTACATAAAACTACAAGAAGGCAGATCAAATCAATCCATAAAATATGTTAGAAAATGTAATTAATTCATTACAGTAAAAGCAAAGAGTACAGAAAGTACTTTTAAATGTCATATGCATGGGTAAAAAGAACCGTTTTCAGCCTGGATTTGTACATTGTTAGAGTTGAGGCCTGTCTCACATCCTCATGAAGACTGTTACAGATTTTAGCTGCATGAAACTGAAACGCAGTGTGTAAATTATTGTCTCCAGGAACCACCAGGAAACCCCTCCCTGAAGTTCTCAGAGCTCTAACATGTTTTTGGTGGTAGACGGAACTTGTAAATAAGCAAAGCTGTTTTAAATTATATTCTCTGAGCGACAGGAAGCCAGTGCAGAAACCAGAGCACGGGACGAATATGGTCGTATTTCCTGGTTCTTGTCAGGACTTGAGCAGCAGCGTTCTGTATGTTCTGCAGCTGTCGGACAGCCCGTTTAGAGAGGCCAGTGAGCAGGTCGTTGCAGTAGTCTCACCTGCTGGAGACAAATGCATGGATAAGTCTGGTTCCCACTAGGGCTGGGCCATGATATAATTTATGTTACGCTCAGCTCCATCAGAGCAGCATAAACACTGTCTGTAGAACACGGGGGACAGGTGCTTTAAAAGTTAAATGAAATTACCTTCTTATGAACCATTGGAAAATCGCTGCAATACTTTGCATCCCAGTCGACAGAGGAGTTTGGGAAAGTGTGACAAACTGAGCCTGAGATGTAAATTTCAAAGTAAATGTCCAGATCCAAAAAATAAAGGTTGTAGTAAGTTGCTAGTATGATAATTGGTAACGATTGTAAATTTGGTGCCACTACAGTAAACAATGTAGAAGCTATTGAAGATTACCGAAAAACTGTCATATTTCTGCATACATTTCAAAATAAAGGTCCAGACCTTAAAAGTAAAGGTTGTAGAAAGTTGCTGGTATAATAATAATTGGTGTAAATTTAGTGTCACTATACATTGTGTGTGTCTCTCCCTCGTGTGTGCTTGCACTTTATTTAGACTAATTTAATATTTTCTTTTTCTTATTAATGACTAGATGATGAAAAACTTATGTTTTCCCTTGGTATTTATTTATGGTTTATTTATTTGGTAGGGACAGTGCAAGTTAATGAACAAGCCACACCGGATTGTAGCCTTAGGCTAATTTTCATCCGTCGTCCCCCATGCGCACTCTCAAACACACTCTCATACATCCTGGCCTATTGTACATGTTTTTAGTGGTAGGGGAAACCGGAGTACCCGGAGGAAACCTACGCAGACACGGGGAGAACATGCAAACTCCACACAGAAAGGCCCCGTCCTTGGTGGGAATCGAACCCGGACCTTCTAGCTGTGAAGCACACGCACTAACCGCTGTGCTACCGTGCCGCCTATTAGCAAAGTATTAGCAAAGTAACTGTATTCTAAATACCCTCTGACTAAATTTTGTAATTCTAAATGCGTAACGGTGGTACATGTATTCTGTTACATTGTTCAGTAGATCATATTTGCGAGGAAATTAGTATGCCATAGTAATAAAATATCACTGAATTAATCTTCCCAATAGGCGTAAGGCTGGAATTTTTAAGTAATTTGTCCGTTGTCAATTATATCATCAAATATATCGTTATTGTGATATTTCTTTTTTATATCGTGATATAGATTTTAGGCCATATCGCCCCGCCCTAGTTCCCACACTACCTCTTCTCCTGGCAATGTTTTTTAGATGATAAAAAGCTGCTGATGTTATTGCTTTTTTTTTTTTTTTTTAGGAAAGCAGGATTCTCCGACAAACAAGAGCCTAAAAAAACATCCCCAAAGCCTTTTCATCTCACCAGGATAATGTTGGGTTTGAAACCTAAAAATACAAGCACAAACAATAGTAGTAGCATTAGCAGCGACTGTAAAGAGCACAAGTAATAATAGCACCAGCTGTCGCTATAGCAGCAAGATTTACAGTTTATGTACCCTTTACTTCAAAAACACGTTAGCGACGCCACTACGCGCTCTTTCCACAGAGACACTACATCTGAGTGAATATCATGAGCTCGCTGTAATGGTCTATCCGAAATATAATGCAATCATATCCAAAATACAACGCATTATCCCTTTTGGGCACAAAACCGGTGGAGTGCTGTTTCGCCCCTCTTCTGTTGTAGCCATTAGAATAATTCGTCCCCATCAACAGGTGCTGAGTCACATAGGCCCGAGAGGCACTCACTGAACCAGAGTGGATGCTAATGCTAATCACATGCTCAAAGAGGCCATGGAGACCCAGGGGAATAGATGTGCGGACGGGATAAAAAAGGAAGCTTAGCGATTGCTTCTTTGTTTTGCTTTTTTTGTGCCTTTGAAGAGGATGACAGGAAAGATAGCCATAATAGAGTTGTTGCTCAAACCGTCACACGTTACAAAAAAAGGGGCACAAACACAGCACATAGTTCCACAGCAGCACACTATACGCAGAGCAAAGTGACTTATTCATGAGAGGAGCCGGGGCGTGCTCTTTGGTGAAGCCCGGGCTGCGTTTGATGTGCAGAGGTGTCTGGGGGCTTTGTGGACTTTTCTTGTTCTTTCTGGGCCGCGCTTTCACTCCGACCAAGTCTCTGCCAATTCTGCTTCATGATGTTTTTCAATCATTCATTTCGGTTACCATTACGCTCTCGATATTTCTGGAGAAGATCAAGGAAATTTTAATGGGGCCTCTCGTTGCTGTCTCATAAAAATGAATGTATTTGTTGAGACGAGAGTATTAAGAGGCTGCTTAACCGATGGCCTGATCTATTTGAATCACTATTCATTATTCCGATGCAACTATTTGAAGTACTGTGGTGCCTACTTGCGTTTTTTTTTTGTTTTTTTTCATACATAGCTCCCTAATTTCCTACCTCCTATACACAGGAACTTGCCAGCCATCCTCCTGCCAAGACTCTCGATCCATATAGCATGGCCCTTTTGTTTGCAGCGCAGAAAGTGACAAAAACATTGCACTGAGCTTTGCTACTTCAAGATAACACATTGTCGCCCATTCTGATGCTCGCGCTGTTGCTCTTAAAGAGACACAGGTGATTCGTGAAATGGAAGTGAAGTGAAGCCAAGGAAAACTGGAGATCTATGAATGTCTGAATAAAACCCCACCATCACCGTGACAATGAAGTATAGCGCTCATCTCTTCATTATCTTTATGTGTTATAGATACAGACGGCATCTAATCGCCCATTGATGGTGATGTTTGAAAACAGTTAAGGGGGAAAACAATTTAGAGAAATATCTAAACTTTCTCTAATTATTCAAAAACTACATTAACAAATGCTGAATTATGAATATAGTTTTCTACTAAATCAGTGGTTCTCAACCTTTTGGAGCTGCGACCCCCATTATAACAGTTCATTAAGATCGTGACCCCAGCCCGGGTCAGATAATGGGAAAAAACAGGACATTAACCTATATAATTTAAAAAAAACAAAGAATAAACAATGGCTAAAATAAAATGTATCAAACTTAGAACAAATAATAGCACCCTGGTAAAATAGCATGTATGCTACAATACCATAATAATAATATTAAAATATGTATTTTTATCTATATGCTCTGGCGACCCCCCAAATTTGTCTCGCGACCCCTTGGGGGTCCTGACCCCAGGTTGCGAACCCCTGTACTAAATAAAGATAAAGACATGGAGAGGATGTTAACATGATGTTACATGTTAGCATCGTGCTAATGCTAGCTAGCGCTTTCTATGCTATGACTGCCGTTTTTTGCTTCTACTGAACAATCTGCTGTGAATAAATATCCATATGGACCCGATTTAGACTTGACTTTATTTGTATGTGATAAATAAGTTTAGATTTCGCCAGAAAATGGCTAAAAAGAGTGGAAAATTGTGTTTCCCAAAAGATTCTATTTTCCCCCTTGGCGAAGCCTTGCCCCCTTCTATGACGCGATGCCGTCTGTATCTATCGCACAAACTGGACGCACTTCTCGCCACTTCACCACCGCGAAACATGCTTCACATGAGCCTGCTGTATTTAGTTTCCTCCCGTAATAAAACGCTACGAAGATGAATCCATTTTGCTGTGTTGTGTGGTAAAAATAGCACGCTAAAACACGATGGTGAAGTGGAGAAAGTGAGGGGATCACCGCACAAAGCAACATAGGCACAAAGGTGGTGGCTCTCGTAATTATCCATCTAGCGGGTGGGGGTAAAAGTGCAGTGAATATTGCCCCCCAAAATAGATGTTTAAATATCGATAAAGACACTTTTTGGATTTCTTTTTTTTTTTTTTCATTTTTCAATACCCCTAGATATATTACAAAAAGCTTATTGAAGCATAAAACCTTTAATGCCGCCGCTATTCATTCACCTCCTCCTGTTTTGAGATGCATTGTGGAAAAGTGGTTGAAAATATATTAAGGAGCATTAGATAGTACATTAAAAACTACATGCTGTAAAATAAAGACATTTTCAAGGGCAGAGCTGCCAGTAAAAAAAAGAAAGAAAAAAAGATAGTCATAATGTAATCCCTCCCTACCCTTGCTTCTGTAACTTACTGACTGTTTTGGCAATGGCATGACATTGCAAGTGACTTAGCTTCCTGGTTGTCAGCCACAGCCCCCCCACGGACAAAAAGAACACATGAGAGTGGGAGATACGAGTTCTTGTCAATCCAAGCTGTGCCACGCTGAACTGCACTCTGGGCAAATAAGGCACATTGAGCTTTCTTTCTGTCTTGTCACTACACGCTGAGAGACCCAGTGAGCTGTGCATGTGCAGTTTTGCTTGTGTCTGCCATTGTTTTGCTAACCTCCGACCTGGCTCCGTGCGTGCTTCAGTGGAGCACACGTGAACACATATCGGGGGCGCGGAGTGGAGTCACTACAGCTCCCTACGGTGTGTGGGATTGTGTTGAAGTGGCCGTCGTGTTGGGCACAAAGGGACAGTGAAGGTCTGACGTTCAGGTATTCATGAGGAAAAAAAAGGTTATCCAGCACAAGTAGCAACAGTACAATACTTACAATATACTTACAAGTATACAATGATAGCCAGTAAAGTTAGTTGAGTGATTGCCTCCTAAATCAGTGCAGTCCTATTAATTTGATGTATTTTCACCCTGGTGTATATTGGTGGAAAAAAATAACCAATAATGTTAACAATAATATATTACAAACAGTACAAACAGCAGTACTAAGTAACTCATGCCCCTAGGCCAGGGGTAGGCAACGTCAGGCCCGGGGGCCAAAACCGGCCCTCCATCACCAAACTCTGGCCCTCGAGATGATTTTGAGAAATATTATGACCCAAATCAGAGATCAAATGCCTGTTAAAGTACTCTAGAAATGTGAAAAATACTGTCAATTCCTTAAAATGTCTTGGCAGAGCACCCTTTTAGGCCATAATCCTAAAAGAATACTCATCTATAGGTAGAAATGACTTAAATCTACTTGAATTAAGAGATTAAATCTACAGTTGGAGTAGATTTGGTCTGGCCTTAGAGCAGATAAAACCTATTCTTGCCAATGGAACAAGCACAATTTTTTTCTTAATTCAGATTATTTTGCATAATTTCAAGTGAATAATAAATATTTTTTACAGAAAAGGTTAATTTACCTGATTTCCAGTGGGATTTCTATTTGTTTCATTGGCATTAGCGTTTTTGTGTGATCTTAGATTAGTTCAAACCGACTCAAATTTAACATAAAAAAAACCTTTATTCAAGTGATTTTAAGTAATTTATCTAATTTAAGATGGACATTTTTCCAGTGTATATGATGTACAACACTGGCATATGTAGAAAGTGATGCTTTACTTCAAATGCTTCAATTGGAGGGTCCGGCCCTTGGTCTTTTGACGATGAAGAAAACCGGCCCTCCACCGAGCAAACTTGCCTACCCCTGCCCTAGGCCATAGGCGCCACTGCAGATTTTGCGATTTTTACTCATCGATTGTCCGTGAGAGTAAATACTACGCTGACAGAAAAGACAAATGGAGAGAGGGATATTGTACATCCAATGACACAATGGAGATAAAAAAAAATGTTAACTCAAACTTGTCTGTAAATACTGGTTAAAGCTGCACTATGCAACTTTTTATGTGAAACAAAAAGTTGACATTTGTGTGTATTTGACCTTGTAGTGACCAAGTGGCTGTATGACTGGTTAGTATGGTGCCTTTACTTTCTTTCACAGTGGTCTCTAGGACGCTCCAGGATGAATTGTTTGGAAGGTTTTCACTGCTGACAGACTCTCTCACCAGAAAGCCTACAAAACAATTGATCCTGGAGTGTTGTAGAGACCACCGTGATTGGAAGTAGACGCACTATACTAACCAGTCATACAGATCACTACAAGATCAAATACACACACAGAAATCTACTTTTTTCTCATAAAAAGTGGCATACTGCCCCTTTAAGTGGCGCTAGCCCACAGTAAGCTTTGCCCGTGCGTGTTAGCTTCTTCATCGTGATTTCATTAGAGTGTATTGGTGGCTCCAACAAGAGACACCAGGGGAAGATGAAAGACCCCCCAATCATCCCACTAACACTTGTATTACCCCCAGAGGGACTACGAAAAGGATTTATTATGGTAAACAAGTTACTTAGTTCTGCTTTAAGAGATTAGACACATGTGCCTCCTCAAAAACATATCGGGTTAGAATTTTTGCTTTATTCACACAGTTTTGAGTAATCCTGTTCACTTTGGTCGTTTCTTCTTCGACTGCCCGAAGCGCTCTGGTTGGTATTTCCTGAATTGTGTTGTGTAATAGATAGAATATGGAACTCTCAAGGCCCATTTATCACTACTGGACACATTCTTTCCAGTACAATATAACAAACCCAGATCTACACCAGTGAGAATTTAATTGTGTGTCTAATTAGGCCAAAGAAACAAACCAGAATAAACCCACAACATAGGAATCATGCAAAGCCAGGAACAAACCTAGTACAACTCTTCTTTTAATGGAGTCCAAAGGTACAAAATCTTGCACACACACCTGAAGTAAAAGCATATTTGGCGCCTATATAAGTGAGTCTATGCGTAGGATTAAAGGCTGGTCATGAGTCATCACAAAGTGCCTCTCAAGTTTGAAAAAGCCTTTAAATGAAAGACGTTCACTTGTAAAACGTAACCAGGGCAACCAAGAACATTTATTTACCGATGAAGAGCAAGAGGACTGGCTCCAAACGCACAATACCTGTTTACCTCCTCCTCCTCGCGTTCTGTAATGTATGCAATGCATTCATTTTTACAATTATAAATGGTGCATTTTCTATACTCTTCGCAGTTTTCTATAATTCATGCTTCGTGTGCCGCAGCTACTGAAGCATGTACTGTATGTGATTTGCACATGAATGCGTCTGTGGTCGTCCTAATGCACTGGACACTCCCACAACGCCCATGTGGAAGACTCTCTGTCTTCATCTTTGGGTACGATGTAACCACAAATGTCCTCAACGTCTTGGCAACTTTGCAAAGAAAAAGTAGTTTTACGTCGTGACATTGTAATATAAAGATTTCAGACCTGTTCTTTGTTGTCATAATGTATTGGCCAACATTTGCTGGTCTGTAAAGATAGAAACTACTGAGGTGAGCTCGTGAGATCTGTTTTCTTTAGGCAAATCTATCCATTGCAGAGAAATTCATTATTTTTTGTAATTTCCAAGCCTGGACAAATAGAAAAGGTCCCATCTAAAATCAAAAGAACTTTGGCCCAGACCTTTTTTTTTCATCTATTGTAGCTTATACATTTTGTCGCCAAATATATAGCAATACTTTAGCTATTGCGCAGCCCTACAACCTTCACTATTGGTCACATTTGGACAAAGATATTGTTTATGATTCCGACATTTCTCAGTTGTAAAGGGAAAAGTCTTCTGGCATCCAATGTCCAACAAAAGACTTCAACAAAAAGGCAATTTTTGGGCGCTTTCTTGCCAACAGAACAGGTCAGCCAACAGAGTCCAATCCAAAATGAGGTCATATATTACATTACTTTACACCAGTAAGCGCCTATCAAGCTCTGTAGATTTATATAGAGTTGAATTGAGCTACATAAATCCACGACAATGTATTATATTAGTCTTAGTCGTGAATGCTGCAGGATGTATTAGAGGGAGAAGTATGAACAAATGAAAACAGAGCAAGAAGAGAGGGGACTAGGGCGAAACACTGACCAGATCTGACACCCCCGCCGTGCCCCCTTCACCCACAGGCCAATCATGTGTGCTTTTCATGCCTCTCTGCCTGCACAGGCGTGACCGAGACACAAGGGGCAATATTTAAAGCTGATTTGTCATAGGAGAGTGGCTGAAGATAAGCAGCACACATCTCCTGACACCCATAAGGCTGCGGGCGATAGCATTTAGCCAGATGGAGAAGTCTTGGCGTTATTTCTCCAGGGTGCCTATATGCTGAGGTTGGATGTATGGAGTCCCACATTAGTGAGTGAGAATGCATTAGTCGTACTGACAGATGTGCATGTACCAGATGTGCAGGATATACACAGAGGCAAAAGCTCATGTGCCAAGCCAATACTGTATTTATAATGTGCTTGTGCAGCTAATGGGCAATGTTTAACACCGACCAAATACAGATGTGTAAACAGCTAGGCGGATAGCTGGAGATGGAAAGCTGGTTCAGACAGGAAAAATATGAACCAAACAGGAATTCAGCCTGAAAAAATATAAATATAAACAGACTGTAAAATGAGTGAGTAGCAAAAAATTATATTTGTAATGAACAGACAAACTTGGGTGTTTAGAGTCCAATCGCTGTGGCAAACTTACATTAGAGAAAAGATACATTTTTGGTTTTATTGGAAACATTTTAATGTGCAGCAAAAAGTATCACGATAAATGATGTTATTGACTCTAACGATACTAGATACTGTCAACTCTCTCAAATTACAGTAACCCTTTGTTCAAAAGGTGCATCATCATATCCTAAAACACCACACAAGCTGCAATAACCATGAAATAAAATGTAACTCAAAGTTTTACAAAGAAAAAATAGGGGGGGATGCTAATAAATGCACAGACGATAAATATCGAGCCAAACAATGTATTGTTTAACTGTTATTTATTGAACGATAAGTCGATAGTAATTATCGTGACAGCCCTATGCAGCAATGTGATGTTTAGAAAATGTATAGATGACGCTCCATTTAATGATTTGAATGGAGAAAAGAAAAGTCTATGTCCAATTTGATACATTTTAACATATACTAGGGATGTTGTATGTATCAATCATTAAAGAAGGTTCACTTCGCACATCTCTTTGTTTTAAACAGGTGCGTAAGAGAAGGCATAGAGGCCAAATGTAGAAAAGGAAAAATCTCTCGTACACTGTATGCTTGCAACACCAGTGTTCTTTTATTAATGCAACGTTTCGGCCAGTGGCCTTCGTCAGGCAAAATGTTTTTTGTGAATGAGAAGCCATCCTTAAATAGGGTGTGGCCTGCTGCATCACAGGAAGCTGTCATAACGGCCTATGGCTAAACATAGGCAGCATATGTGTACAACATACATCCAATCACAGAAAAAACAAAGCCAGGATATAGTGAATAAAGCAGTCAAAAATATACAAATATACATATATACAGTAAAAATATATATACAGTAAAAACGTTTTAGTGGCACATGCAATACATATGGGAAATGGATATATAAGACAGCTCGAAGATAGAGAAGATCTGCCTAAATATATGCAAATCAATATGTACACCAAGGAAGTAGACACAGCCTATGAACATGGCATGACACTGGAATCTCTATAGAAAAACATTCAAAACAAGCTCATCATTTGTATGTATCAATCATAAAATCATTTGTAGATGTGTACAAGGTAGATTAATGTGTTTTCAATTCTGGATGCATACTGCTCTATTTACTGTATGTTAATAATACATTGATTTACTGTCATTATTCTTCTTTTGAAAAATACATATTGAGGCTGTACCTTCGGGGCAACGGATGTGATTTACTATTGACTTTAAAGGCACTATTCCTGATTATATTCTAGTAATGGAACAAAATTAGCCTCGTCCTCCTTTTAGTATATTGTAAACTCAGATGCTTGTGGGACACCTTGCCTGTAAAAAGGAACAGTTTTATGAATTTGCCGGCTAGTTTTCTAGCATTTGTGTGAAAGTGACCCAGAGAACTGACCCTGCAAGTTGTGAAAAGTGCCTAACAACTCGCCGCTGAAGAATTGGGATGCTGCAAATATGTTAGGAAAGTTAGGAATGAGTTGGACCACAACTAACATTCTCATTTTGTGGCTTCACAAAAAAAAAAATCAGGTATAGGGCCTTTTAGGTTTATGAATGGTCAAAAGTTGCACAAATGGATCAATGGAATAAGTCTGCAGATGTTGTGTATGGTCTCATTATGTCACTATGATTTCTTTGTTTGTACGTATTTTTGAAAACTTTATACATTTCTATTTTTATATATTGTTCCAGGGAAATCAGTGTTGCAATTTTACTTATGCAGTAGAAGACATGATTTTAGATTGAGGCTGCTTCATAATAAAAAAAAAAAGGTCTGTACTGTAGATAGATAGCTTAGCTGAGTTTCACATCACAAGCTTTGCGACACATTTACTGTCTGTGAGATCGTAAAGGTGATGTACTGAATCTAGGAGTGTCACAGAGAACAGGATCAACAGAGTCTGGTTTCTCCGGGGAGCTGCTGTGCTGAAATTGAAAGCATCATGTGTTTCCCTTAACTGTGTTCAAACTTGAGAACTCATTTAGATGAAAGTCAGACAGAGTGAGGAAGTTGGGAGATAGGGTTACCTTGTACAGCTCTGTCCTGTGGGAGGGACTGAGGAGGCGCCGTATGAACTGTCACTAAAAAAACAAACAGACGTCTTATTCATAATCATATTGCGCCTCATTCTGGCTTTTGAAACTATACTGTTGGACATTTAAGCCTCTCTACTTTTTGTTGCATAATTTAAACTAATGTATGTGTCCAGAAAACGGTTACGGTATTTTATTAATTAATTGTCCATGAGAGTAAATATTACGCTGACAGAAAAGGCAAAGGGAGAGAGGGTTATTGTACATCCAATTGCACAATGGAAATAGTTTTTTTTTCACTCAAACTTGGCTGTAATTACTGTTTAAACTGGTGCAAGCCTGCAGTTAGCTTTGCCCGTTAGCCTGTTAGCTTCTTCTAGTGATTAGTGTGTATTGGTGGCTCCGATCCGGAGGCAGTCAAGTTGCAATTGTGGTTTTCTGGCCAGAGACACCAGGGGGAGATGAAAGACCCCCCAATCATCCCATTAATACTTGTATTACCCCCAGAGGGATTACGAAAAGGATTTATAAAGGTAAACAAGTTACTTTGTACTGCTTTAATCAAACACATGCCTGGAGTATAGTATGTTAACCCCCATCTTAACCGAGCAGATTTTCTCCAGTTCAGCTTCACTAGAATGTAAAAGCTTCATGACTGGAGCCAGAGTAACGCCTCATTTGAAAGCTAAGACCTACAAAACTGATCAGGACTTTTTTGTTGCGTTGTCGCCGCATTTTCGTCACATTTTTTAGGCATTTTTGTCGCGTTTTCGTCTCTTTTAGTTTTGTTTTTGTGTGTTTTTTGTTGTTTATTTTTTTCATGTTACTGTTGCTTTCTTTCTTTTTTAATTGTGTTTTAGTTGCTTTTTCATCACTTTTTTTTTCTCTCCGTGTTTTTGTCATTTGTTTATTGCTTTTTTCTTGTATTTTCATGGCACTTTAATACATATAATATCAATGCAGAGATTTGGTGTCCCGACTCTGTTGTGCTTTGACATTAAGTTCACACGTATTGGCTGTCATCTTCCAAATACATTCATTACAGATTCACATACACATTCATTGTGATAACCCTCTGCAGAAGAGAGCATTGCTTTGTATTTATCTGATAATCAGGAGCACATTTGTTATCTCTGGTATCTAATGTTTTTTGACAGTTTTGTGTTCCGCAGTACGGCTGTACAAACATCCAGGTACAGTAGCATCACTGGCCACTCAATTAGCAGCCTCGTTATTATGGACGCTTGTGTTGAGGTCCTTTACATAGGGCAGGGTCAGCAAAATCCAATGGCTCTGTACTCTCAAATTAGCATTTTTGTGTGCTGCACTATAATTCAACACTGACTCATCTTCCAACAAATTATTCAGCGTCCTTCAGCCATCTTCTCTTTCGGCCTCAGCGTGAGCACCACTTCGTATAGATTCTAGTTTGCCCATTAAGTAGCATCACTGGGAGAAACTTTGAACAAAGGATAGCATAAACTTTGTAATTACTGTACTGTGTTAGTCACGCTGCGCTCCTTCCCTGTCACGAGCACTGTACACATAGCTGTGTTTCGGTCGCCGCCACGTGCTGGTTGCCGGGCGATTAGGACTATGATTGGCATTTGGATCCGAAATAGATCTCACAGCCATAGAAGAACATCACACTCTGGCTCTGGGGGCGGGAGCTTGATTAAACAGAACGTACCCACATATGTTACGTATATATCCTTGCAAACTATAATAGATTCACACTTCTTCAGATTCAAATGATATTATGGCATGGACTTTATTAGATTGCACATACGTAGATATACTGTCAGGGTAATTTAACTGTCGGAGAAGACGGAAGGTCAAATTGCCAGTGTCAGACATAGCGTTGGTGGGTTAATGTGACTTCAAATGTTGGAGAGAGAGTGAGTCAGAGATTATATCAACACTCTTGACATCATAAGTTCTCACGACTTAGGCCTGATTAGATGAAGAGTTAAAAGTTATTTTTGTGATATGGTTGAAAAAAGAGTTTTACTGACTTAATTAACTATGTTTCTTTAAAGCATGCCATGATGGGGAATCTTTAAGCAAGAAAGAAGTTGATTATAAGTAGTGAGATGAGTAAGCAGCTGCTTTAAAGTGGTGACAAAAGTGGTAAATGCAGTGGTAGTTGTCGCTATAGACTGTAAAATTGAGAATGGACTGAGGGAGCGAGGCTAGAATATTATTTTTACCAAAATAAAAATAGTGAAATGATGATGTTGTGCAGTGTAGTGCTAAGACACACAAGCGGAGGTAAGAATGACAAGTTGTGTTCAATAATGACTTAAATCTTTGACATAGAGCCTCTTTTCCTATAGTTATAGTATAGAAAGAGTATAGTTATAGAGTGTCGTTGATTTCTGGAGATACAGTGCCTCTCGTAAGTATTCATACACCTTGAACTTTTGCACATTTTGTCATGTTTACAACCCTAAACAAAAGATTTTATTTCGATTTTTTAACTCAACGTTCACACACAAGTAACAGACAACTGTGAAGTGAAAGCAAAATGATACATGATTCCGTTATTTTTCAAAAAATAGAAAAGTGAAAAGTGGGGCGTGCATAAGTATTCATACAGCATTTTCTAAGTGCATTAAATTGCCTTTATAACATTCATAATGACTCCAGAATGTTCACACCTTGGCCTAACCATTAAATAGAGGCCACCTGTGTGTAATCTACTCTCAGTATAATTTCAGCTGTTCTTTTAGGCCTTCAGAGCTGTGGTCGGAGTGTATTGGTCACTAAACAGCATCATGAAGGCCAAGGAGCACCAGAGAGGTCAGGGATAAAGCTGTGGAGAAGTTTAGAGGAGCGTTAAGTTACACAAAGATTTCCCAAGATTTAAACATCTCCCGGGGCACTGTTCAATCCATCATTCGGAAATGGGAAGAGTGTAGCACCACTGCCAACTTACCAAGACACGATCGCCCATCTAAAATATTAGATCAAACAAGGATCAAACCAAGTGCCCCAAGATAACTCTGGAGGAGCTGTGAAGTCCTGCCGCTGAGCTGGGGGAAACTGTACATGGGACAACTATAAGTCGTACTCTACACAAATCTGGCCTTCATGTTCGAGTGGAAGAAGAAAGCCATTATTGAAAGGAGGTCATAAGAAATCCCATTTGAAGTTTACTAGAAGTCATATGGAGGACACAGCTCCATGTGGAAGAAGGAGCTTTGGTCAGATGAGACAAAAATTGAACTTTTTGGCCCAAATGCAAAACGTTATGTATGGAGCAAACCTAACACTGCTCATCGTCCTGAGTGCACCATCCCCAGTGTCAAATATACGGGGGGGAGCATCATGCTGTGGGGCTGCTTTTCCTCAGCGGGTACTGGGGAGATTGTAAGAATAGTCTGGAAGATGGATGGAGCCAAATACAGGGACATTTTGGAGGAAAACCTGCTGGAGTCAGAGAACTGAGGCTGGGGCGGAGATTCACCTTCCAGCAGGACAATGACCCTAAACACAAAGATAAATCCACAATGGAATGGTTCAATAAAAACATATTAATGTGTTAGAATGGCCCAGTCAAAGTCCTGACCTAAATCCTATTGAAAATCTGTGGAATAATCTGAAAGCTGCTGTTCACAAACGTTCTCCTTCTTATTTGACAGAGCTTGGGTTGTTTTGTAAAGAGGAATGGGCTAAAATGTCAGTCTCTACATGTGCTAATCTTGTAGAGTCAGACCCCAAAAGACTTTCTGCTGTTATTGCAGTAAAAGGGGGTCCACAAAGTATTCATGCATGCTGTATGAATACTTATGCACGCCCCTCTTTTCGGTTTTCTATTTTTTGAAAAATAACAGAATCATGTATCATTTTGCTTTCACTTCACAGTTGTCGGTTACATGTGTGTGAACGTTCAGTAAAAAAATACAATCTTTATGTTTCGGGTTGTAAACATGACAAAATGTGCAAAAGTTCAAGGTGTATGAATACTTTCGAGAGGCATACATGCAGCCCTTATATTTGAAGAGTTTAGTGTTGCTAGGCTAGTGCTAGGCTAGTGCATGTCTATGGTAACTAGTAGTTAGCATTAAAAACAGTCTGACTCAAGCACAGTGCACCTGAGGCAAATCACTTATAACACCAGACTACCCATATAAATGTCTGCGTTGACTGAATAATTTTTGAAATATAACCATTTTGCATTTAAAAGAACTTATATCTGGTTGTAAGCTATGCAGAGGCAGAGTGATCTGCTAGGTTACCTGATCTACAGTAGTTTGTTTACCTGTGGCCGGCATTACTACACATGGAATTCACAAAGGAGCTTTCTACAAATCAGATATGCGTTTGGAGGACTATCCGATGATTTTGAAGAGCTTTTTAGTGTAGGCTACTAGTTACCATAGACATGCACTAGCCTAGCACTAGCCTAGCACCACTAAACTCTTCAAATGTAAGGACTGCACAAATTTAAAAAAACAAATACAATTTCCAGAAATCAACAACACTAGGAAATATATGTCAAAAATCCTGAAATATCCCTTTAAAGAGGGACAACTAAGTTTCAATGTAAAGTCCATAGGAGCCAGGAACTTACTGAGCCTGGTTACAGGAAGAAGTTCTTAATTTTACAGTCTATGGTCGTCACGCAAGCAAAGTTATAATTACTATAACTGCAACATCTATTTAAAATGCACATTTACAAACAAAATCTCAAAGTGTATCCATTTTTAGACAAATAAAGTTCACAAGTTTCACAAGGCCAGTTTAAAATGGCGGGTTTTTAGCGCCTGTGTTAAAGTCATAACATGGTCCTGGAGGACGTTCTACAAACGGTGCTGCCACCTGAAAGAATCAGTCACCAATTGTTTGGTGTGGTCTCGGGACATGGTGGTGGAACCATTTTGAAATATTAATGTAAAATATCTCATTGTATCTCATTACTATTTGAAGAACATCAACAGATTCGCTCATGGTGTCCATAATTGAGCTCTCTTTCTTCCCTCATCATTTGCATGTTCACAATCTTTGACATCCCTACATGATTTATGGTAAGGTCAACGACATGACTGTAAAAACACCCTAAAGACTTATCTTCTTGCTCTGACTGTGGGACTTTTACACTTACAAGATGCTAATGCAGGCCTATTGCAGTCATATTATCACCTCAAGCTGGCATAAATATACATTCATTTGCACCTCTCCTCTGCCTGTAGGAGAATAGCTCCAGATATGTTCATGCAAATATTAGGCGTGACTCAAGGCGCGAAGTCAAGTTTTCTTCAATTCATTTAAAAAAAATGTGATTCAAATGCTTTGAAAAACTGTTATAATTTCACTAAAATTGAGTTGTCAAACATTTTCAGTGGAAGCTGTCAGTTTTTGTCCCCATTTTACAACAGTGGATTAATAATTCAGAGGCTGGATCACAGTTCAGTCACTAAAATCTCTCCCGGGAAAGAGTGGAGGATTGCTTGTGAATGCTGTATAAGAAGGTTATTCTGTATGGTTGCAAAAATGTGACACAATAGTAGCCTGAAACCAAGAAAAAAACACAAATTTACCCTCAAGGCAGCAATGGTCTTGTAGAGCAAAGTAGTTTCATAGTAATTTCATCTGCAAGCCCGAAGGTGTGAGTGAGTGAGTGAGTGAGTGAGTGAGTGAGTGAGTGAGTGAGTGAGTGAGTGAGTGAGTGAGTGAGTGAGTGAGTGAGTGAGTGAGTGAGTGAGTGAGTGAGTGAGTGAGTGAGTGAGTGACATGAGTGATCATTGGTACAAATTGGCTTTTCCGTATGTGCACAAATGACTCTCAGTACATAAGAACAAGATGGGAAGCGGAGATGACAATAGCTATACCAGAGGATATATGGGAGGAGATATGTACTGAGGCACATCTAACCACAAATTCGAACATTTGGAAAGAGTTTAAATGGAAAGTGATCACTAGATTTTTCAGGACACCAGAAATTTCAAAAAAGTCAATGAAACCCTTGTCAATATGTTTCTTGGCGTTACCGTAGCGATGACCAGAACTCCCCATTTACTCTAATAGACAAATTGTATAATTGCACAATTTTACCAAATGACAAGGGCAAATTGTTTTTCTCAGAGCTTATACCTTAAGGTATCCAAAAATGTATTTATATTTTCATACTCTCCACGAAAATCCCACAACAGTGGAAATCAAAACATAGTAAACCAGACTATTACCATTATTATTGGAAATTGATGTATAGTAAAGTAAAATTGCAGAATAAAGAACAGTATACATTTACTCATCAAATAAATAATTACATTTTACCCAAAAATTACAATATACAGAGGGAGGAAAAAGTGACTACACCCTTTGGAATTTCTCCTGTGATTGTTTACATGTTATGGCCAATAAAAACATGACATTTTTATTATATGTAATTGTTTGGGTGGTGTTTGATAATTCTTGTGATTTTAGTAAAGATCAGACCACATTTTATGACCAATTTAGGCAGAAATGTAATGTAAGAAATTCCAAAGGGTGTACTCACACTCGCAAGAAATGACAACAAATGTATCAATTTCATGAACCAGAAAGTGATGTTCTGGTCAAACCAACATGGGTTTGGCAGTTTTGATGACTTACTAGAAATATCACTTCCATGCCCAAGCCTTTTTTCCCCCCCTTTACTCGTTTGGGTGAAAGTTCCTTAGTCTGACATAAGCACTTTTAGTCGCCAGTGAACTTACACTGTCAGCTCTGTGATCAGCCGAGTGGAACAAAAACCTATACCTACAAACTCTGACACACATGTACCCAGCTTGGCCTTTTGAAGAGTATAATGACTAGTTTAGGATTACAGGTAAATGATATAGTAAATATTTGTGGCGTATATATCTGAATACAGTGTGCATGATGTCTGACAATAATCTGCAATATCAGCAAGCAAATAGCATGATAAAGGGGGCAATTTGAGCACTGAAAGGATGATGAAAGTTGTGTAGACTTGAAAATGGAGCCTCATGTGATCAGCTGGTGTGGAGCTCTTTCGAAAGACTCAAAAACGCAAGAATGAAACAAAATACTACTCCCGTTTTCTCACATAGTAACATAAAATGGCCGCCAGGCAGTTAAGCAAAATGTGGCGCCTGTTTGGAGTTTTGAAACATCGTTGACGGCAATTGGTTGTCAATGATGTGCTTGAGTTGTGAACATTTTTGCCGCAAAGTAATGTTTGAAGCATGAAAAATCAGTAAAGTGAAATGATGTGAGTGAGTTTGACAGGGGGGCAAATTGCGAGGAGCTACTTGGTGAGAGCATCTCCCAAACTGCAGCTCATTGCGGGATATTTTCGGGGCATGCATTTGTCTGTACTTGGAGATGACGAGGGGTTATTGGCAATTATATAGGCCCCAAACATTATATATCACACTGTGTCCCCAAAAGCTTAGTTCGACCTTAGTAAAAATGAAGAAAAAAAAAAAAAAAGTGTTCATGAGAGGATAGACAGGATGGGCAGGCAGTGGGAGGAGAGAGGGGCTGTGCAGTAAAGAGGTGGAGGAAAGGCTAAAGCTTCCTCCTCATCATCATCATGTCCCGGGGGGAGACTGTGGAGCCTTGATTATGCATTCAGCTTTCCCACAAAAACCAGCCAGCCTTCACAAAATACAGCTCCGTCAGCCTGCTTCAGCATGGCCGACCTTCACTGTGTGTGCATTGCAATTTGCCAACTCAAAGATGCTGAAGTAAATATGGTTTTACAGGGGGCAGTGTTAACGAAATAAAATCAAATTAGGCTTAGCTACATAGATCATTAGGTATTTCACTCTGAATGAGTTCTGGCAATCCATTTTATGGGCCTAAAACTGTCGAAGGCCACCAGAAATGAATCCTACAAAATATATTGAATTCCAAAAATCAGACTGCCAAAACACCCATTAGCTTAACTTCTGAAAGATCACACATCGATCACTCATCAACAAAATCTGTCTTCTTCTGTCAAGTTCTCCAGCCACACGCAAAGACCGAAAGCGCACTGTTTCAAGGCTTGTGTTTGCTTGTTCCTCGATGTGTCGATAAGTCAATAATTAAATGTCAGGTCCGCAACAACTCTGATCCTTCCATTTGTTTTATTGACTTTGTAGTGATCTGCGGAGCACCTTCAGCTGACAGGCTTATTGATAATTTCTTTCAAATAAGACATGTCAAAGCACACGGCTCACGAACATGGGGAAGGCAGGGCAGTCTGTACATGAAGCAGAATATGTTACAGCAGTAGTTCTCAACTGGTGGGTCTCTCTTAGATATAAGAGAGATAACTGGTGTTCCATTCAGCCACATTCACAGTAATGATCCTGAGTGCTCTGAGACAATAACATTGCTGAACAAACACCACCTACGAAACCTGTTCCTTAAAAGGGCAAAACGGCGGGAATCCGCACCCTCATAGGGCGGGCGGTCCGGCTACGAGCCCCCACAGTGCTCCAGAGCCTGTTAATCCTAGATTTAGACTTCCCCTTTTTAAAGCTGATGTACAAAAACCAGCATGGTTCAAAATTACACCTAGCCCAGCGTTGTCACATGGGTCATGGCATTTTTTTTTTCTTTGAAGCCAGGCTTTTAAGCAGTGCTAGGGAGGTGTAAAGTCACCATTGGAATCCTGTTTACAAAGTGTCTGTTGGAGTCGCCCCTGGCCACCGGGGGGTGGTATTACAGCAATGTCATCTCCCCGCCATGAGGTCCAAAGAGAAGGGCTTTCCTCGCCTATTGTTCGGTACCCAAATGTGGGTCACTGAACCATTTTCAGTGGGCTGCGAGTCTTTTCCAAAGTACATTTCTTTCAACATAATTTCAGATTTAGAGGTTTATTTGATATTTATTGAGCATTGATTTGTGCAGAAAATACAGTATTTCACATTTATACAAAAATTCAGTTCTTGTTCTTATATCGCCCTGGTCAGAAACACTGCTTTACAGAATACATACAATTTTAATCAAAGGCAGATATAAATCATTACACCAACTGTAATCTTTATATAAGTATTTTATTCTAAAAGCTCAGTGTAAATGCATATCTAGTGTCAAATGCACAGTTAACACAGCTTGACACAGCACAGCTTGGATTTTAACATTGTCAGAGTGTAGACCGTTCTCACATCACAGTGGTGGACTTGTAAGTCATGACTTGGACTTGAGTCAGACTTGAGCCATTAATCTTACGATTTGAGGCTTGATAAAAATTGATGAAGACCAAGGAGTCTCCTTGGAGTTGGGCCCTTTGACCCGGCGCTTCACCTCAGAAACAATTGAACTCAGAAAAACGTTCAGCGGGAGGAGAAAGAACATATAAATCTGATGGCATTTGCTGAATCTGCACAGACTCAAAAAGGCTTCATATTCTCTGTCAAAGACGTTTCCGGATTTTAGTGTCAAACAAAAACGTGGCCTTACGTTGGTTTTGGTCCTGGTTTTGTCCAAATTTGGCTTTAAGGGTTACACTGTTTTTACAGTACATGGTAATGAGATTTAAGTAGCATGGTGACTATGACAAGGGATAACACATGTTGCTGTTCTATATTATCACCAGGAAAAGTCTGTATATTGGGTTAAGTGTTGGGCTAGGGTCAGTACAACCATTTTATTATATTACCATGAAATAGAGTATGTGCGTGTCATGCCAACAAATGTTATTACAGTTTTTCGATACTATATTTCCATCAATTACTGTGCTGTAAAAATGATGAAGCTGATAAAGTACAACTCTTAGTGTCAGTCCACCTGTCTGAACTGAAGCGAGATAGATCGTGAACGACATGTGAGTAAAGTGGGGTCTTCTTACAGAAACCTGACTCAACCTTAAGACTCAAACAACCATGTTATATCTGAAACGTTGGTAGATTGTTTGATTTGCACTTACTAACTTTGTAACCACTAACACACAATCACCTCACTACAGACTTGTACCGCAGTGTGGAGAGCATCAACGTGACGCAGCTGGGAGGAGTGATTTTCAGCCCGCGCTTCCCCAAACCATACCCTCGCAACCTGATGTTGTCATGGAAACTGCTGTCTCCGCCGGGGAGCCGCATCCATCTGGAGTTCAAAAACTTTTCCTTGGAGGGGCCGGTCAAAGGAGTGTGCAGGTAACAGAAACGCGATGGGAGAGATTATAGCTATAGATTATAGTGAAAAGCAGAGGAAGATGGGAGGAGGGTCACGCAAAGGGGATAGATGTAAATCTGCTTAAAACAAAAAACTTTTTGAGACATTGCAGGGTGTTGTTATGTCTAAAATTCATTGGAAATCCCACAACAGTGTCCAAACTAGAAAGGTGGAGACATGATTCAGCTCTTCATCAGGTTTTATCTATGAGGCAAGTCTATTTGGACACATGAAATCCAGAGAGCTTACAAAACTGGTGTGACATCGTTTGACTGAGTATCTTTATCCTGAACATAGATCAAATAGAGCTAAAAATGTTCAGAACTATTACATTTACTGCTTTCCTGTAGGATCTCACAATATTACAACACGCAAAAAATCCCCCTTGCAGTCATAGTATGATTTATGGTAATTAATGCAGTAATATCAGGGGAGACCGGGGCTATTTGTCACACTTTTTCTTGAAGAGTTCAGAAGAGTCAAACTGCATCTTGAACTCTTGACTTGAAGTAGACCTCACTTCCTTTTTTCTATCATATTGTGATAAACAGTTATTAACCGTCAAACACAACAAAAGCCCCATGTGAGAGGCAAGGGGTGGGGCAGGTTGTCACTATCGTTTTTGTTGAGTTTTTGATAACTTAACTTGAAATTTGATAAACCTTTGAAACTGTTGTTAAAATAAAGTGATCAGAAAAAACATATTAGACCCAAAAGAAAAAAAAAGACCCACTATTGATACACCCATGTGACAAATAACCCCTCAGTTTTTGTGACAAGTAACCCCAAGTGTCCACTTTACGGAAAATGTAAGCTAGCTAACAAACGCTTTAGCATGTGAGCTCTAAAACGACTCAAATCGAAGCCACTATCTGTGTCTGTCAGATCAGTGTCTTTTGTTTATGGGCACTAACAAAAGGAAAGCGCTCACGACAAAAATAACCCAGACATTACAGTTTGGGAAAAGGCATAAAAACAATTAAAATGTTTCCTGACCAAATGAGAACATTATTATTTGAAGAGAAGAGGACTACCAATACACATATTATACATCAGTACCAGCATACAGCGCCCTCTAGTGTGGCTATAAAAAGCGATGGGACAAATTACCCCCGTATGACAAGTAGCCCCCCGGTCTCCCATACTCTTGAATTACAGTAGATGGTGCAAATATTTCAGTTCATTTACAAATTGGAGGGGGAAAAAAAAGAAAAATGCATGTCATAACTCAGCGTTGAGACTTTCTGGTGCTGTGATATCATGTGCATACCCTCTATAGGCCAACAAACACATAGGATAACAACCACGACTCGTTGGTTCACCGCTATGATGAAAAGGCGTCGAGAAAACGGCACACAAAGGCGCAGGGGAAGATCACTTTCAGAGAGATGGAGGCCTTCTTGGCGAGAGAGGCAGAAGATGCGTGTCCTTGAGGGTTGAGCGGAAAGAAATAGACGTTTTAATAATCTCCGTTTGCAACTCCGGCGTCTTTGTAAGCACTTCGCAGAGAGGACGCGAGCAGCAGGAGGCAGGAGAGGTGAGTGTGAGGGAGACGCACAACTCTGGCCACAAACTTTTCCTTTATAGATTTGAAGCAAGTTGATTCCTCCATTGTGAGAAGTCTTATCTTATCTTATCATAAATTAAGATTACAGGACCTCAAAACAGTGGAGGAAAGTTAATTGCGTTGATCTGTGAATCTCACGGTTATTCATGCGTGTAAATTAAGTAATGAAACAATAGTGGAGGGAGGCAACACATCGCAAATAATATGGCAACAAAAGGCTTAAAGTGCAATATATGTATACAGTTTGTCGTGGCTAAGTTCCTGTTGGCGAGTGCAGGGTGACAACTAGAAAAAAAAGGAAGTGAAAAATAAACATCATGCGGAGTGTTTTTCAAGAAAAGTAGCACAGATTGTGGCGCTATTTTAACATTTGTTAGCGTCAAATTAGCGCTAGCCTTTAGCTTTAGGACTAAAACACCTACATTTATAAAACTGAGGTCTGGTCTGGTGAAGTATTTGCTAGGGATGCACCGATCCAATACTGGCATCGGATATAGGAGCCGGGAGAGAACCAAGGGAGAACCAAGATAATTCAATCGCAGAGTTAGTTTTAACCTCTACAAATGTATTTCTGATCGCCGCGCAAAATTCCGTGGTTAGCATCAGTATGCTAAAGCTAGCGGGACCTAAAGCTAACAAAAACTTATCAAAGCTGGGTCACAAACTCTGATGTAAATACCTAAAGCTGCCTAATAAAGAAATAACTGATCTAACATATTTGTAATGGTCAGATCCCTTTATGTGAGTTGTTTACATGAATGTAACCTAAAGCCTGTCATATACCCAAGGTTATTTAGTGTAGAAAAGTCCAGTGATCCTTGTTAAATTTTATTCCAAGAGTTTATCAATAGATATAATTGATTATTGATCTGTAATATCATGACAATAAAATATGACTTCATTGATCTTAAAATGGAGAAAAAGGTCAATTAAAATTTTCACTCAGAAAAGACACTTTTAAGAGAGTCTCGGCAGATTCTCAAGCCCCAATATCGGTATTGGTAGCAAAAAAGCTGGATCGGTGCATCGCTTGTATTTGCATCGTATGTAACATTTTAACATGTTTTCAGTGATTATCGCCGTCTTGTTTTCCGCCACATACAGTGTAAGTATTTGCTTTAGTGAGACATGACTATCTCCCCATAGAAATTAAACAAGAGATAATCACTAAAAGCAAAACTGCCTTTGATACTAATGTAAGCTGTCTCGACCTAGAAACCTTTCTGAATTCTGAAGCTGTTCTATGCATTGTTGCTATAGCTGCCACGATTAGTCATCTAACTCAAACTCTATTGGACTTTGAGCTCCATTGCGGTTATTGTTGCTGTCCTATTTCTTTACAAAGAGTGAAGTCATAACACTTTGCCCTTTGTGTCCCTCCAGCAATGATTTTGTGGAGGTGGAGGGCCTGAACAATGCGGCCTCTATCGTCTGGGGTCGCTGGTGCGGGCGGGACGTGCCGCACAGCATCAACTCCACAGGCAACATCCTCCGCATCGCCTTCAAGTCCAACGACCTCATTGTAGCTAAAGGCTTCAAAATCCAGTTCTCCTTGCTGGTAAGACCCTCTAACTTTTCCCCGCCCTTGATGTATGAAAATCTTTTGGGGGTTTTTCATATTAGCACAACAAAGAGTTCCAGGTGGATAAAAGAAAAGGGAAAGAGGGTGGATCTAGTAACACTGTCAGTAAAATGCCAAAATGTATTAGCCGGCGGTGGTTTTCCCACACGTCCACTTGACAGCAGAGGAGGCAAAGAGCAGACAAGGAGAGAGGAAGCATGCAGGAGTGGTCTCCTAACGGCTGTCAAAGGAACGGATAAAACGATTAGCTTTGTCATTCTGTCGGAAAGTGTTCCAAAGACTTTTCCTCCCATCCGTAATCCAAAGAGGGTAATCTAAGAAAATAAGCAGTGGAGATAACTAGTATTGGATCACTATACTCTAATGCAACAGTTCGGGTAATTGGATTATCTTTGTGATCGAAATAGCAAGTGTGGTGTTCTTTCTTTTAGTCACCGACCTGTGTCTAGTATTCATAAAATCATGAAAGTGTCTCATAATTCTATATTCTCCCCAAAAACAAGACGAGAGGTTAACCATTTTGAAGGGAGTGTCCCTATGTCCCATTAGAAATTGGTCTGAAAGGGATATTTCAGGATTTTTTACATTTCCTGGCTATCCAGAGTGTTGTTGATTTCTGGAGATTATTATATACTTTTTTTAAATTCATGCAGTCCTTATATTTGAAGAGTTTAGTGGTGCTAGGCCAGTGCTAGGCTAGCGCATGTCTATGGCAGTCTTCCAAACGTTGCCATATCTGATTTGTAGAGAGCTCCTTTGTGAATTCCACATGTAGTAATGCTGGCCGCAGGTAAACAAACTACTGTAGATCCAGTAACTTAGCAGATCACTCCACCGCTGCGTAGCTTACAACCTGGAAGCTGATGCTGCTCAAATATAACTTCTTAAAAATGCTAAATATTTCAAAATGTATTCAGTCAACACAGACATTTATATCGGTACTCTGGTGTTATAAGTGATTTGCCTCAGGTGCTCTGTGCTGGGGTCAGACGTTTTTTTAATGCAGGCTACTAGTTACCATAGACATGCGCTAGCCTAGCACCACTAAACTCTTCAAATATAAGGACTGCATGAAAAAAACAACATATATATGTTATATCTCCAGAAATCAACAACACTCTGGATGTCAAAAAAAAAAACATAGTTAACAACCGCACTGTACCAATGGGCCACGAGCAACTCCCAGTTTTATCCTTGGATGGTGTAACTCTCCATCCATCCATCCATCCATCCATTTTCTTCCGCTTTATCCGGGGCCGGGTCGCAGGGACAGCAGTCTCAGCAGAGATGCCCAAACTTCCCGGTCCACACACACCTCCTCCAGCTGTTCTGGGGGGACCCCGAGGCGACACCAGGCCAGCTCGGAGACATAGTCCCACCACCGTGTCCTGGGCCTTCCACGAGGCCTTGTCCCACTAGCACATGCCTGGAACACCTCCCGCGGGAGGCGACCAGGAGGCATCCGGAACAGATGCCCGAGCCACCTCAGCTGCTCCTTTCGACGTGAAGGAGCGGTGACTCTACTCCGAGCTCCTCCCGGGTAACTGAGCTCCTGACCCGATCTCGAAGGGTGCGCCCAGCCACCCTGCAAAGGAAATCATTTCGGCCGCTTGTATTCGCGATCTTGTCCTTTCGGTCATGACCCAAATCTCATGACCATAGGTGAGAGTGGGAACGTAGATTGATCGGGTGTAACTCTCCCCCTTCCCATATCACTTCTGTTTTAGAAAATTAACAATTCAACTTTGTAGAGAATTTGAGGACATTTTGCCACTATGTTCAGCCCAATCGACGATAATTTAAATCTGCATAACGATGGATAATTCATGGACGACTGAGAGCCGACACAAACAATAAAAATGTCTTCATAGAATTGGCCGTTAATTGGTTAAAAAAAAGTGCATCTCTTCATCCCCACCTGAACCAAGCACTTTTTCTCCAGTTTGGCTTTACCCAAATCTAAAATACAGTATAAAGCTGAAGAAAATGTGCTGAGCTAAGGCGGGGGTTAAGAGGTTAAACACCAAATCTATTTTTACCACTGAAAACCTCTATCAGACTTAGTAATAATTGGACAATTGAATTACATTTCAAATTGCAGATGTAAAAAACCTTCAGTTGACCGAAGAGCTTCACAGACACACAACCACAGAGAGATAAATGTGCAGCTTTGTCTGTACTGATGACAAAGAGAGGAGAAAGAGTTCGGGGTGGGACCGACGCACAGCAGACTGTCTCCTCATTACTTTCCTTTTCCTTTGACGTGACTCATAACTGCTTTCAATAACTGCGCTGGATCCAGTCAGGATTCTGTCATTGAGCAAGAATTTGATTATGCCATTACTTTCAAACTTCAGACTTTATTTACGTGATCAAAGCACACTTTTATTGAAAACCGGTGAGTGAGATCGACAGAGAGTGACCTTTGCATTAGACCTTGTCACTGCCCATTAAGTTGCTTACGCGAACAGTTACTAACATAGGGATTGACTCAACAAAGTGTGGGGCCAACATGTTGTAATGAATGAGATTTTGGCGTTTGCTATAGTCACTCATAAAAGAAGAAAATTTATATATACAAAGCTCCATTTTCTCGTGTCCAAACAGGCCAACACACATTAACCCCCACCACAACCAAGTCCTCATTTGAAAGCTAAGACCTACAAAACTAGAAGGATCTTTTTCCTCGCCTTGTTGCTGCATTGTCACTTTTTTTGACATTTTTCTCATTGGGTTTTTATTGTGTTTGTCACTTTTTCCTCACTTTTGCATCACTTTTCTGTCGCCCTTTCGTCACTTTTCAGTCACTTTTTCAACACTTTTTTGTCACTTTTCTGTCACTTTTTCAACACTTTACGGTCACGTTTCCATCACTTTTCTGTCACTTTTTCAACACTTTTCTGTCACGTTTCCATCACTTTTCTGTCACTTTTTCAACACTTTTCGGTCACTTTTTCAACAATTTTCTGTCACTTTTTCATCACTTTTGTGTCACTTTTTCATCACTTTTCTGTCACCTTTTCATCACTTTGTCACTTTTTTGTCACTTTTCTTTCACTTTTTCATCACTTTGCTGTCACTTGTTCATCACCTTTTCTGGCACTTTTTTGTCACTTTTTCGGCAGTTTTCTGTCACTTGTTCATGCCCTTTTCGTCACTTTTCTGTCACATTTTCATCACTTTTCAGGTCACTTTTTTTATTGTGTTTTTATGGCTTTTTCATCTTTGTTTTGACACTTTTTTCAAGTAGCCTTTCGATCTGGGTAAAGCCGAACTGGAGGAAATGTGCTCGGTTCAGGCGGGGGTTAAGAGGTCTAACTAATTTCAACTTCAGCTTCAACTAAATACTGAAAATACATGTTATATTCTAAATGTGTAATGACCAAAGACAAAGCCAATAACTTAACTAGCTGATAGGGCCATGTCGTTGGCTTTAGACATTCACGATTAGAATAGGCAAATAAAGAGAAGTACAAGATGCACCTACCCCCAGTGGAGTCCTGTTGTGTCTCAGTTTTTAATTTGAAAATCCTGGTCACCCTGTAAAAGACACCAACTTCCAAAGCAGCCCTTGTGAATACATAACTGAATTTGAAGAGGTAATTAACAGGAATCCAGACAGAACACAGGCCACTGAGGAAAGTTTATCCCATAACAACTCCGCAGACTTAATTTGGAGCTCTTGATTGGTTAATTGCTCTTCAGGCCCCCGTCCGCCCACTGCTGTAGGTGCTTCGGAGTTGATTTAGTACTGGAAGGAGTATTTGATGCCTCTTGGAGATTGTGCCCATAAAGATGAACATGTTTGACAGAGGCAAGACAGAGTTATTCCGATTTAAATGGAAAGCATTGATCTCGAGACAAACCAAGTGAGACCGGAGTTTGAGTATTGGCCTGTGGTTGATGTGTGTGTGATGTTTATATTGTTAAGTGTCTGGCATGTTGAGAATGCTTTCATTTATGTATTGATGTTAAAATAACTGCACTCCGCGGGAAAGTTTAAAAGGTTTTCTCTGATAGTGTTGCATTGTGTAACATAAGTGCAGTTGTCAGACAGGAGTTTAGTTTCTATTTGTACAACGCACTTTGCAATTTGGACAAGGTTAAGGACAATATGCTTCATTGACCCCAAAGGGAAATTTGTCGTCTGATCTGACGGGAGCAGTGGGCGACCGAGACCCATGAGATTTGGAGCTTTATGTTTGGTCAGAAGTTTTTAGCGTAATGCCATGTTTGCGGGTCTCCCACTGCAGTCAAGCTGAATACTGTTTAACCTCTTAACCCGCACCTGAACCGGGCACATTTTCTCCAGTTTCCCAAATCTAAAAGCTTCTTGAACAAAGTGTCAAAACACCAACAAAAACAAGGATGAAAAATAGAACAAAAACGACAAAAAAACAGTTACAAAAGAGCGACAAAAACACAATAAACAAGCGACAAATTAAAAACAGGTGAAAACGCGACTAATAAACAGGACAAAAATGCGGTGACAACGCAACAAAAAGTCACGATCAGTTTTGCAGGTCTTAGCTTTCAAATAAGGCTTCACTCTGGCTTATAGGCTATGAGCTCCAGTCACAAAGCTTTTAGAATTGGGTAAAGCCGACCTGGAAAAAATTCACTTGAGGCTAAAAGTAGAGCTGTTAAAACATATACTGTAACCCTGTTTGTGTTTAATCTTTAAGTTTAATACGTTTTTGTTACTGTTCTTCTCGGATCATATTTTGTGCAGATTTTGGTCGAGACAACCTCACATTTGTTTATTGGGGAAAAACAGATTTGCAAAGAGAAAATTACAAGCCTCTGCTGTTTTTATTCAATGGCACTTACTTATTTTGCAAATAACTATTATGACCAAAAAAAGAAATTTCTATTACTAGTGATTTAATTGTGTTAAAGGTGCATTATGCAACTTTTTGTGTGGAATAATAAGCTGGATATTTGTGTGTATTTGACCTTGTAGTGACCCAGCGGCTGTATGGATATAGTATGGCACTTTTACTTTCCGTCACAGGATGCTCCAGGATCAATTGTTTGGAAGGTTTTCACTGCTGACGGACCATCTCACCAGAAAACCAACAAAACCATTGATCCTGAAGCGTCTTAGAGGCAACCATGATGGCAAGTAAAGGCGCAAGGTAAAATATGCCAAAATATTAATATTCTTTCCTCGCATTAAAAGTTGCATAATGCAACTTTAATGTAAAATGCAGAATGAATAAAATAAAGACAAACATGTTTTTTATTTTATTCTGTACATTAATTGCGCATCATTTGCCATTTGTTTATTTAAATCATATAGGATTCTCTTTTTATTGCTTGAAATAATTCTACTTTAATAGATTTCCTTTCTGTTGTTTGGGCAAAGCGAGTGAAGAACACTGGATTCTCCCAAATATAAACCACGTCTGTTCCTGAGCTTTCAAACTCTTTGATTTCTGACCAGAGCACATTCTGTTTCCCTCGGAAGGGCTCACACTGCCGGTTAAGTGCAGCACTCGATTGCATTTTGCTCATTATTTTCTATGCCTGGTTTAAAGCACAAACAGTTCCTCCTTATCTGCAGCTCTCAGATGTCTCCTCAACACGCACTATTTCTCCTCTGGTCAAATAATCACTTGTATGTTTGTGCACCCACCACAGAATCCAAACTCTGGGGCTTATCACTTCATTGGATCACTTTCACCATTTTCCAAAGCTCTCAGTGTGTTTTGGTGCGTGGTTTCCCTTTCCTTGTGTGTGTGTGTGGCTTAATTTAGCCGGTCTAATTTGTTCTCTATAGACCTGCCGGACTGATAAGAGGCAAGAGGGGAGGGAAGAGCAAGAGCAGAAACTCTCTTGCCGAGGTGGAGAACAGGTGTCTACGATCGTATCAACGTGTCAGTTAATGACTAAAACAGGCTGCAAGGAGAGACTGGTGCTGCCAGACCTGCGCCATGTGCCAGAATAAAAGATAAAGAATACACTCTGGAGAAAACTACAGCGGTCCCTGTGAGACGGGCAGCCGGGGGTGGAACGCAGATTGTAAACGCTGGTGGTAGCAGACAGCCTGGTGGATGAAACTGTTCGGCAACTCAGCTAAACCTGGCACACAGACTGTGGTCGCTGCATGGGATCGCCCACGTAATGATTCTGAAGGCTTTTTGAGTGGGCGGGTCGAAAAATTGATCAATGAAGCCTAAGTTTTAAATTGCCAGAACATTGCTGTAAACTAACTTGTAAAAAGACATATGGGTTGTTGGTATTTTGACATTGGGTTTCAGATGCTTAAAAGTGATTGAGCTTGTGAGTTATAACACGCATTGCATTATGGCAGCGAAGTAGAACAGAGTACCGTGGTCCCCCACTGCTCCACAGAGGTTGCCCAGCGGCACATAGTTGGAGTATAGGCACAGGGCAAAAGGAAGCTCACACCATAAAGGTCCCAGGTTTGTTTACGGTATCAGGGCTCTTTCTGTTATTCTGTGCAGATGTTCCATAGGTTTCCTTCAGGTACTGTGGTCTACGATAGACTCCCTGTAAAAAAGATTCTGAATCTTAGTGGGACCTTCCTGGTTAGATAAAACATTTGTAAAAATATACAAACAACTTTTTGTAAGAAGGAACTGGTTAATTGCAGTGACATTATAGCATTATGACTATAGCAGTATTAAACTTCGTAACGTTCATTGTGTCTACTCGTGTTACATTATCAGTAGTGGCTGAAACATGTAAATTTAAAAGATTTCAACATCTCTAACCCTAGTGTCTGACAAAATGAACCCAAAAAGTGATAGCAGTATTGTCTTTTTAAATAAGCAGCACATAAGAAAGGGCTTCTTTGTTCCAGATCCATTCTTTAATTGAGACCATAATAACTGTAGAAACCTCTATCTTCTCCAGACTGTGCTCTTCTTAGACTCTACACTCATCATTATTTATGTGAGTGCTCCCAAAAATACCACGTCTTTGATCCTTTTTCAAATGTTGTTTTAGGGAGAATGAGTCTGCAGTGCCAGCTCTCGCACTAATGAGCTCGTTCAATCTCAGCAATCAGACTTGCAAAGTTGATCACTATTACTATTTTATATAGAGGTGGGAGGAATAACATTTGACCAAGTTTGTCAAAGACTAAACTGGGGGTAGTTTCAGTTGACGGTGAGACCACAGCAATGGGGTCTTGAGTTTGATTCCTGGCTGTGTGGGGACTTTCTGTGTGGAGTTTACATGTTCTCTCTGTCGGCTAAAACTTCCTACAATGTACATCTGAGATCCTGGCTCAAGACTTGGAGATGAGACCCTGGGCTCCACTTCTCCTGAGACTCTCTTTGAACAATGGGTGAAATGTGTTGGGAAATGTGTTGCAAATGCAAGCACAAAATACAAGCAAAGTGGCCCATTTTGTTTCTTATTTGTTAAAGGCAGTAACCATTGATGTCAGGACTTTCAGGTTGTTTCAAAAGAAGTCAAAAGTCTGATTGTTTCATGAGTGAGTTCTAAATGAAATGCCAGCTCAAGCAGACAGGCGATAATGGTTTGTGTGGTTTGATCCCAGTGTTACGTTGGCAACAAAAGAGGCTCTGTTGGGGGTCCATAAACATTGGAAAACATTATCAGTCTTAATGAGGGTAGAACTAAGGCGAGAAATGCTCCTATATTTTACAAGACAGCTGACTGAAAAACATGCCATCGCCTAATCATTGGAATGAATAATACATAAAGTTGGTGCCAGACACTATTGTCATTGGGGCTGCAAGCGCAACTTTAATATGGCTTTGAATAATATAGTGTACTTATAGACACTACGGCTCTACTCTCTTCCCATGCTTCTGTTAATGAGCATTTCTCTCCCCTGGACCCTGTCGTTGGGCCTCCAGATGTGTCATTGTCATTTCGGTTTCCCCTACCACCAAAAACATGCAAAATAGCCCAGAATGAATGAGCGTGTGTTTGAGAGCCCGAGTGTGGGACAATGGATGCCAAATAGCCCAGGACTACAATCCAGCGTGTTGAGTCCCATGCATGTTCATTAACATCCATGCCCCAGGCCTGCACTGTGGTCATCCACTGCTCCTTGCGGGTTGCCCCAGTGTCAAGGAAGGATGGGTCAAATGCAGAGGACAAAATTTACCGACTGCTCCTGACGCTTACCCACCTCTCCAAACGCTTACCGCCTGCTCCAGACGCTTACTGCCTGCTCCAGACTCTTACCGCCTGCTCCAGACGTTTACCGACTGCTCCAGACGCTTGCCTACTGCTCCATACGCCTACCGACTGCTCCATACGCCTACCGACTGCTCCAGATGCTTACCAGCTGCTCCAGACGTTTACCGACTGCTCCAGACGCTTGCCTACTGCTCCATACGCTTACCAACTGCTCCGGACACCTACCGACTGCTCCAGACGCTTACCAACTGCTCCAGACGCCTACCCACTGCTCCAGACGCCTACCCACTGCTCCAGACGCTTACAGACTGCTCCAGACGCTTACCGACTGCTCTAGACGCCTACCCACTGCTCCAGACGCTTACCAACTGCTCCAGACGCTTACCGACTGCTCCATGTTCTGGACAGATTAATGGCGTCGCAAACCCATTGATTTGTACCATAATTCAAGTCGCTTCCCTCAACTCCTTTAGTCATTCTATACAGCCATCCCTATGTTTTCTCATAGATGCGTCTCAAGGACATTCTTAGAAATATGGCCGGGGGCTATACATCATCAGCTCGGGCAAAGCGAAAGCCACATAAAACTGCATTTATCTGTCAGTCCTGAAAATGCTAACTGCCATTTCTTGCATACACTATATAAATTCACAAGCTGGAGGCATATATTCTGACTATTTGACAGGGAGGCGAATGAGTAGGGATGAGACAGCGTGAAGGCGGCAGGGCTGATATATGGGCTAACTTGGCTGTCCTTGGGCGCGGTGAGTGAGATAAGCGCTCATGCACACGGTGAGGGTGGACAGGCTCGCACGCACTTAATCCGCCAGCGCTCCACTGTCCAACGGCACAAAATGGAGGTTGAAAAGGGCAGCTCCCTCCGGTCCCCTTGCACTCCACACTACTGTAAATAAGAGAGAATTCCCTCACCAGTCCAGTCTCTAAATTTAGAAGTGCACATGGCTACATTATTTTGCAAATGCTGTGGTGGAACTTCATAGTTAAAGTAAAAAAACAAAAGTGTACAGAAAGCAAGCACCCAAAGTATGTATTTGCTATGGACTGATTATTTAGGTCATCCTTGGAGGTTGTAATTTCTAAGCCCATCCATTTTCTTCCGCTTTATCCGGGGCCGGGTCGCGGGGGCAGCAGTCTCAGCAGAGATGCCCAGACTTCCCGATCCACACACACCTCCTCCAGCTGTTCTGGGGGGACCCCGAGGCGACACCAGGCCAGCTCGGAGACATAATCTCACCACGAGGTCTTATCCCACTAGGACATGCCTGGAACACCTCCCATGGGAGGCGACCAGGAGGCATCCGGAACATAATGCCCTAGCCACCTCAGCTGGCTCCTTTCGACGTGAAGGAGCAGCGGCTCTACTCCGAGCTCCTCTCGGGTAACTGAGCTCCTCACCCGATCTCGAAGGGTGGGCCCAGCCACCCTGCGAAGGAAACTCATTTCGGCCGCTTGTATCCGCGATCTTGTCCTTTCGGTCATTACCCAAATCTCATGACCATAGGTGAGAGTGGGAACGTAGATCGACCAGTAAATCGAGAGCTTGGGCGGTTTGCAGCCGAGCATGTAGCAGCCGGGATGAGGATCAAAACCCCCAAATCTGAGGCCATGGTTCTCCACCGGAAAAAGGTGGCTTCCCCTCTACAGGTCGGTGAGGAGTCCTTGCCTCAAGTGGAGGAGTTCAAGTATCTCGGGGTCTTGTTCACGAGTGAATTTCTAAGCCCCGTCCAGGAAATTTCATCTGAATTCTGACTCTATTGGTTACTCTATTGGCTTATTGTTAACTGCGTACTATGTATGCAGTTCTAAATCTGACCACACTGTTCAGGTTTATAAAATAAGTTCGATAGGGCCATATTTTGTTTGATTTTTCACAGCTGTATAGCTTTGTTTCTCAGTCATCAAGCGTTCTGACTTAACACTGTTACGGAAAAAGGCTTTCCCACCTCCGAGTCTGACCTACGAGGACAACTGGAACGCAGCATTACACTTCTAATACAATCGACAAGTAAAAAGCAACAGACCGACAGTGACAATTTACCATTCTCCGTTTTCATAATTGTGTATTGGCAAACCTCTGATTTTCTGTACCGAAACAACAGGCAGGAAAATATATTTGCTTAATCAAACAGTCTATGTGGGACTAGAAATAAGAAATGAAAGATGTATTATTTTTAAGCAAGATGTCACATAACAGTCACATCAGTCAATCTGCCTTTGCTTTGACTTTTTTTTTTTTAGATTGGATAGACCTTGCGTTCTGCTAAAGTAATCGTTTTATTGTGTTGCTGTTTTGTCTGACCAAGAACCAGGTCATGACAAAACATATAGTTCACATTTGTTTTGTTTTCTTTGGAACCATCCATCTTGTTCTGCTTATCCGTTGCCGGGTCATGGAGAAGCAGTCCAAGCTGTCCAGATAACTCTCCATCAGCCCCTTTTGACTCCTCCTGCAGGTGACGGGTTCAGGAGCACAGCCCCATGATGCTCCTTCGGGTTGAGCCCTCCCTCCATGCGCTGCCAATCCAGGCAATGTAACTGGCCTTGTTGGTCTCTTATTATACAGGGCTTCTGAACCGCTCTTCATCTGTCACCTATTTATATAAATGGAACTAGAAGGAGAAAAAGTATTATGAATCACTGTTGAAGATCATACTCTTTTTTTTCCATGTAACTTCAAAGCTGATCGTAGGAGTTACCTTCAGATGACGTATTTGTGGCGGCATCGTGAGGAAACCATGGTAACGTGAACAGGAACCTCACCAATGTCCTTGAGCACACTGCACTTCAATACCTACTTTTTCACTTTTTTGTGAGGGAATTGCCAGCCTCTCTCAGCAATGATTTTATACACTTGGCATGTACAGACCTATGCTCTGTGGACGTGTAAAGATGAAAACGGGAGAACTGATACCTAACAATGGCAAAAAGATGAAAAATAATAAATTCAAATATGAAAAAAATTATTGAAAAGTCGCAACTCTTTGCATGGGCAATAAAGTTTTTATTTCTTAATGTTATTCTTTGTGATGTTACTGTACTACTGTTTTTATTATAGCTCCTACCATAGTCATATGGGGGTGTAATATGCATTATGAATTACTTTCATTGCTCCTCAACTCACAGGCTAGTTATTAAAATGATTGACAGTGAAGCTTTGCTCCCTCAAACTTGTGAAATGTGCTTAGAAAGTTATTCGTGTAAAGAATTGAGATGCTAGCTCTAGGAATGAGATAGGAAGGGGTTTTGACCACAACTAACCTTCATTTAGTAACACAAATCATTCATGTAGACATGGGGGCACAATGATACAACAGTATTGCTTCAAGCGATGTATTTGCCAATGTTTGCATGTTTCTCTCATCTCCTGAAACTTACCTCTTCTCCCTCCCAGTTTTAAGTGTCCAAGATGCTGTTTACTCTGAATACTTGTCCTTAAAAGGAAATGATAGCAGGAGTTTGTAAACAGGCACTTTCTGACCCCATTCGCAGCTGTTTGGGGCTGAAGTCTGTTTATCCAAAGGCCACATGCGAGAGAGTGTTAAACAAAAACCTTCTCACACCGAGCACCTTTGATGTCAACTCCATCCCCTCTCCCACTCACACGGCCAGACAAAGCATCTTTGAAGTATTCGTACAGATTTACTGTTCCGCAGCCACCACGCGGGGTATTAGAGAGTTTTCAAGGAGATTTTGTACGGAGAAAACAAAGCAGCAAAGAGGCGTCTTTTCAAAGGAAGATCCAAGTTTATTTTATTTGTTTAAATACATGACCTTTCAGTGCCAATTTGACAGACAGACTGCACAATGTTGCGATATTATCATTACTGTGATTGCAATCCCATTCCTGGAACCGCCACCTTAACGTGGTGGAGGGGTTTGAGCACCCGAACGATCCTGGGAGCGATGTTGTTGGGGCTTCGCGCCCCTGGTAGGGTCTCCCAAGGCAAACAGGTCCTATAGGTGACGGGTCAGAAAAAGAGCAGTTCAGAAGCCCCTTATGAGAGACCAACAGGCCCGGTAAGAACCATGAGGCCGTCCTTCTGGGGACCCACCACCTGCAGGAGGAGCCATCAGGGGCTGGTGCAATGTGATTTGGGCAGCTCCAACAGCTGCCCCCACGACCCGGCAAAGGAAGAGTGGAAGAAAATTGATGGATGAATGGATAGATGATTGCAATCCATATCCCAAGGTCTTCCGTATAATAAATATTGACAGTTGTTTAACATGCTTTTCTTACTTGGATTGACTTTAAAGAAGAATTAAGTAACTTGTTTACCTTAATAAATCCTTTCTGTAGTCCCTCTTGGGGTAATACAAGTGTTAATGGGATGATTGGGAGGTCTTTCATCTTCCCCTGGTGTCTCTGGCCAGAAAACCTCACTTGCAGCTTTCTTGCCTCCGGGTCGGTGCCACCAATACACACTAATGGAATCACGAAGAAGAAGCTAACAGGCAAACGGGTAAAGCTAGCCGCGGGCTAGCGCCACTTTAAACAGTATTTACAGCCAAGTTTGAGTGAAAAAAAAAAATCTCCATTGTGTAATTGGATGCACAATATCCCTCTCTCCCTTTGTCTTTTCTATCAGTGTGGTATTTACCTTCATGGACAATTAATGAGTAAAACACAACATGCTGCGACACCTGCAGTGGCGCTTATGGCCTCTAGGGGCATGAGCTTACTGCATCACAAAAAAGGATTAGCATTGTTAGTAAACAGATTTTGGTAAAGGTGGATAAGTACAGCAGCGTAACAGACTGTCACTAATATCAGGCTCAGATTTGATTCTACCCTGGATAATCAAGTTCAGTGACAAAATGCAAACCAAAATACAGCGACTATATGCGCATAATATTTAGTTAATAATAATATTTGTTTGTCTCTCCACAGTACGATCCTCCTGTTTCCAACTTCGATGATCCCTTGCTCATGTCGGTGAGTCCCACACACATGCATTTTATTTATCAATATACAGTATCAGTTATTATACACTGCGTTCCAAATTATTATGCAAATGACATTTTTCTAAGATTTTCTAAATTGTCAACTCAAATGAGAGTCAGCATAATTTTCAAGTCTTTAACTGGTAGAGGATCATTTAAATGTGGTTGAAAAAATCCTAGTGATAACAGTATTTTTTTCAAAAATAAATATAGTAAAAACCTCAAAATCCACTGTTCCAAATTATTATGCAACTCATCGTTTCAATACATTTTAAAGCTTGTAATTAACTGAAAATGGTCATTTGTTGAATTTGTAGCATTAGGAGGTCATACTTACTGAAATCGAAAGCTATTTCAATCCAAAAAATATTTACAGGTCAAGTTATATTTTACCATTTTTGTTCTTAAGATGTTCATCCAGACAGAAAACAGAAAGAACCTCATGCTCAAACCTAAAAGGACCCTCTCTAATCCCAGAACATCTCCCAACAAGTCCCAATTAGTGCCAGTACAGGTCGCCATTAAGTTCTGAGCTTTCAAATAGCATGAGCACATATATAAAGTAAAACTGTGCCTTTGTCAAACCAGTGAGCGCACATGTTACACACCATACCTTTAAAGCATAGAAAGGACAGTGTGTTTTTTCCCCCTGAAAGCCTCTGACAGTGTCCCTACATTAATTGTGACATGCATATACCGACTATTTTTACATTCTACATGCCTGCTATATAAAATGACACGCTTTCTTAGATTAGCGCGAGCACATGTAGTGATTGTAAAGGCTGCTCTGCCACTTGTGATGATCATAATTAGTGTGCGCTGGACTGTACGCAGCGGAGGTTTTCTGCATGGGTCGGTAATGCGTGTGCGTGGGTGGACGTTTTGTGTTCTTATATATGCGGTACTCAGATATACAGTGTGTGATAGTGGGTACCGCAAATTACCTGACCAAAGGGGCATGAAATACTGCAGCTATGAGTGATTAGGTTAAGCCTTATTTTTTTCACAGTCAGAGTAACATGCGCAAATTATGTTTACTTGCTGTTACAATTGAAGTGCTTTATGGTGCAAATTGAAGCAGATCGTAATAACAAGAAGCATTAGTGGTAATGGTATGCATAGGACATACAGAAAACAATTGAATCGGAATTGCAATTGTTTCTAGGTCACAACAGTGCAGGATTCTTTGCAAACAGCAAAATGTCCTGTATCCATGGGGCATAAATAGAGCTGGGTACTTTTACATTTTTTTCAATACCAGGGCTTCAACGATACTTGGTTTTCGATACCAATACTTTTTCCGATACCTATACTAAAATATTTGCCATCCAGAAAACAGAACAATAATGTTTGGAAGATCTGCAAAATAACACAATCGGGTTCATCCCCATTTTTCCACACATTTCTTGTTATTGGAGAACAATTTTGGATAAAAATGGGGGGTAAATTGGGAAAACAAGGAGAAATTGGGAAAAATGTGGCCAAAAAATTGGGGGAAAATGAGATAAAATAGAGAACATTTTTGTAAAGGAAAAATGTGTAAACAAGAAAAAGTTGGGGCAAAAAATAGGAAAAATAAGAAATAAGAAATGGGGCAAACATTGGGTAAAAATAAAAAAAAATGGGGGGGGGGGGTTTAGTACCTAAACAACTTTTTCCCATACCAGACTAGCATCGTTCAACGGTACACAGCCCTAGGTATAAATCAGGTTAGACCTCTACAAATATGTTACAATATGCATGCAATTGTATGTATTATGATGTATTAGTTTATCACAATGGTTCTCAACTGATTTGACATCAGGACCCGCAATTATCCTGGGATGACAAGCGAAATACAACTTATTGGGTTTTCCTCCTAAAATGTTGTCGAATAAGCATTGAATAAGCCATAAAAGCTGAAACTATGATATAAAATAACCAGATAACAGCCATTTTAACTGGCTCAAGCAGTGATTCTATACTTTTCTGTACATAAATATAAAGCAATAATGTTTTCTGGAAAAGGCTCATGACCCGATTACAAATCTAACTACAATCATCGTAGAAAAAGCATAATTACATTTTTCTGTGCAAAAAGTAAAAAGTCACATTTCTTCTGTCCATTCAAACAGCTTCACATCATTAAACCATTCACATTCATAAACCAGTGTGCACAGACACTGGGGGCAAGGCTTTGACTTTGTGACCAAGCCACCATCCTCAGAACTATTCTTTATGTGAAGGTCCAGCAAATGGCAGCAGCGATTTTCCTATTAAAAAATCAACCACCATTGTATTGGAGTAACCTTTTCAACAGAACTTGATAATAAGAATTTCCCTTCAAGCAGAAACGATGGTGACTCACGGGTTTCTGAAAGAATATGACTTTTAGCCTGGTGTCTGGAACAGTGACTTCGGTGGAGCAGAAGTGCAGTAATAATGAATTGCTTTGTTGCATGTGCTCCGTGTTGCGCGCAGGACTTTGCGATGGGCGACATGTTCGCGCCCGTCACTGAGGTCCCCTTCTCCCTGGAAGATTTGGACAGGGCCATCGCTCCCTTCGACACGATAGAGGAGCTGCTCCAGTCTCTCAACCCAGACACGTGGAGACAAGACCTGGACAGCATCTACACGGCAGAGGCGCAGATACTGTACAGGTCCAGAGCGTATCACCTGGCCACCCGGGAAAACAAAGGTGAGGGCCCCCGAGCACCCATTACACGAGGCACAAAATCCTACAGTCATACTGAAGCTGAACACTTTTCTAACTTAACTTCTAAGCTATTCCGGTGTTGAGGTGAATACGTTTTACACAATGACAGGAAATGATCTGGCCAACTCATGTCTGTCATTGTTCCAATACTACAAGTAGCAAAAACAATTAGTCACTTATTAAACAAAGAACACATTTATTATGTGTAGAAACGTGTCAGTGTACAGCAGTGTTGGGGTAACGTATTACAAAAGTAGCGAGTTACAGAAATATAGTACTTTTTTCAGTAACATAACTAAGGAATATAACATATTGCTTACACAAAATACGGGAATATATTAGTCATTACAGTTCAAGCGACTTGAGTTACAAGATCATTTAAATGTATGAACGAAGAAATGGCAAACTCCCCCCAAATAAAATGCAGGTTGGACACTGGTGCAGAAGATCTGCAGTCTGTAGGCCTATACAGACTTTAAAAATGTTAAAAATTATGTATTTTCCTCCCCTTACATGTTCTAATGTGTAGAATGAGTCCAGACTTGTTCACCACAACTGCCTCTAAAATCCTGCACTGTCACTCAAAAAGTTGTTACTTCGGGTCCGAATTGCCGTCATGCACAAGCTTAAAGGAACAGGCCACTGTTTTTCCATACTGAGATATGTTCTTACCTGAGCTTAGATGAGTTGATGCGTGCCCGTGGAAGAGCTTGGTCGCTTCCAACTTCACCCCGTTTGGAGCTATAGGAATACATTGGGAGAGGCCAAATGCTAACAACATCTTTGGTCGTTTTGCGTCACTGAGGGCATACAGGTCATACATGTAGCTGCACCTTTTATATAGAAGGTGCAGCTACATGTATGACCTGAGTTGGCAGTAGTGAGTATAAAATGGCCAACTTGAATCTAGTCCCTTTAATGTCGTCAAAATAAAACATGAGAGAATGGGGAAAGTGAAGGAAAAGGACATCTCTGACTGCATTTTTGGCTTCATTACTTATATTCAGTTTATATTTTACCAAAAGTAACTCAGTAATAACTCAGCTACATTTCTGAAACAGTAGTATGTAACACAAACATAACATTTTTAAAGCTGTAACTACGTATATAGAATATATAAAAAATGTTTAAGTAACTTGCCCAACACGGGTGTACAGGCCCAATAAAGAGGTGCAGAGGCCAAAAGAAGCCAAGCAGTGCTCTGTCAAACAGCGCCCCGCTCAGCAGGACTGCATTTACCCATATTAGACTGTACATTCAACTCTAGCGCTGCACAGTGAGGGGGAAAAGTATACAGCTAGAGTCAGTGGCCTCAAATAAGGTAAGATGTAAAGACAATGGGATTTCTCCATCTTCGTGATAGCATGGGCTAAACAGTGAGACACAAACTGGAGTTCTCTCCGTTGCCTAGTTATGTAGGTAATAAAAGGGTTTTTTGCACAGGGCATGTGATTAGATGAAGTGTGTCATAAATCAAAGCCTTAAATGTCATTGAAAAGCATTAAACTGGATTAGAGCTTGCAATAAATCTAAATTTATTGGAAAATGATGACATTAATCTTAATAATTTTATGAGTTAAAACACACCAAAATCATGGTGTAAAATATTCATCTCAAGCTTTGGCTGAAATTGACCACATCAAAAGTCAAAAGCTCAAAAGTCTTATGTTTTTTCCCATTGTCTTTCCTCTGTTTGATAAAATGTTTGCAAATCTTGAGCGCTTTTTGTGGCATTATAATAGCGTTATAAAGCATTCAATTGGACTTGCGTTTCCTGTATAAACCCTGTAAAATAAACAAGCCATAATAAACTGCAGTTATTCTAGAGCTTGTTAAGTTTATGAGTTTAGGGGGAAAAAATGTAAATGAATCAGGACAAACGGCACATAAGGTGACCAGACAGGGTTTCCTGCATTCGTCGACTCGGTGTTGAGGAAATCACTATTTTTTTTTACTTCCTGCTTATGTATCACAACATGACATCACTAACTGTAGTATAGCAGGCAGCTTTCAGTAAAGACATTTATCATTTACCACTGTCATGATGAGACTAAATTCTCAGCCTTCTGTAAACAATGTGAGCAAGAATGCCTTTATATCCATGCCTATGATAGTGTGTAGTCCATGTACTCACACATTTTTAGACACAAATTCCTGGACAGCTTTTTTGTTGTTGGGTTGTAAAAGTTTAATAAGTAAAGCTAGATTTCCTCTGTTTCTTTATGTGCTAATAAAATGCACACTTACCCAGTAAATTAATGGAAATTGGTAGCATTTAGGAAAACTGCTTGTACCTCACAGTGAATGTATATAAGCAGAATAGACTGAATACTACAAAAAGTGATCATTTTACTCTCTAAAGTCAGCGCTTTCCCTTTTACTCCTGAATATAAAGTTTATTCTATTTGATCCTTCCCCTCTATGTATTTGTCCTTTTGATTGGCCTGCTGTGAAAAGATCAGAACGATGTGCAAGTGTCTTTATTTGCACTCAGTGATGGCAGAGACAGAAGAACAATGCTTTTTTTTTCTCCACCCCTCAGCAACACCTGTAAGCAATTTTAGCAAGACATAAACAGTTTATTTTGCTTTGACATCAACTTATGAAATAGTGCGTCTTGCGATGTCAGCAACAATAGTACCAGAGCGACACATCCCCAGAATACACTACCCTAATCCAAGGCAAATTGAAGTTGTGTTGTCTTCTTTCTGTAGGATTCGCCAGGATTTAGCGCAGCCTGCAGCCCCGGTGGACATCTTAAACTGATCTGAGTGCATGTAGTTATTATACGCTTGCTCCATATGATGTGACTGTGTGAAGGAGCTCCCAGTCTCTCACACCTGTGCTCCCTGCTCTGCTTCAGACAGCACATCCATCTCTATTCAGGGATCCACACGTGTGCGCTGGGCTTGACGTGACAGCTCAGCTATAGGCAGCTTTATATATACAACCTGCAGAGCTCAGTGCGCAGGAGCTCTATGATACACTCCTTGCTGCACTCCCTTCTAATTGGAAATTCAACCTGTGCGGCCAAGCAGAAATGTGCAGCAGTCAGCAGCTTAGCTTTGTTTTCATTAACGCTCTCAAGGCTTCTGCTCACCTTTGTTGCATCAAGGACGCTAAGCCTATCGCAAAATATTAATTGGAATTTTTAGGACATCGAAAGTTGGGGAAATCTCGGCCCTATGGGCTGCATAAGGTGTAGGGTTGTTGGGTACATTTATTGGAGTAATAATCTTCCAGAGTATTGCCTGTGGCCATTGAAACTACAAAGAAGGTGTTTCACGTCAGCACTGCCAGTTTAGCCTCAAGCACTGCACAACTCTCTGTCTATGTGAAGCTACTGCAAAAGAGAAGACAGATTTTTACGCAAGATGCTTTTCTTGATGCACGCGGCCTTTTGTGCAGATGAATAAACCAATTATTATTATGTTAATTCATATATCATAAAGCCTTTAAGATGTAAGGTAAACAAAAAGACTTAACGCAATTCTGTGCTTAGTATCTTCACTACCTGCCATGTATTGTGCTATGTAACAATGTGTAATAACTTGCATACAATTTGGAGGTGCATAATAATAATAATAAAACCATAACCCTTACTACAGTATATCAAGATAGTGTAAGAAAAAGTGTAACCCAAAATGCTTTTTCACTGTGGTTTGTAAAGTTTTGGACTTTTGGCTTGCAGCACTGGCAGAAGAGCAGGAATGTTGAGCTCCAGTTACCTTAAATATAGCTTATTTTGAATAGGCAAAAAAGTAGTAACTAAGTAACTCATGCCCCTAGAGGCTATTAGCGTCACTGCAGGTGTCATAGCATGTTGCGTTTTGTTACTCATTTGTCCATGTGATTAAATACTACGCTGACAGAAAAGACAAAGGGAGAGAGGGATATTGTACATCCAATTACACAATGGAGATAACGAAAATACTGTTTAAGTGGTGCCAGCCCACAGTTAGCGTTGCCTGTTGGCTTCTTCGTGATTTTATTAGTGTGTATTGGTGCTCCTTAGTGTGTGTGGTTTTCTGGCCAAAGACAACAGGGGGAGATGAAAGACCCCCTTATCATCCCATCAACACTTGTATTACTCCCAGAGGGACTAAGAGAAGGAGTTTTTTTCTTCTTCTGGTAAACAAGTTACAAAGTACTGCTTTAAAAAGACAAATGCATGCTTTAAACATCAAATTATTTATATTTTGCTCCTCAAAGTCCAAACTCAATGATCTGTCATCTGTCTATAAAATGAGATTGGATGTGGCTCCTCAATCAATCAACTCTAAACCTCAGAATAAGAGCGATGAGTATCTGCACTGTGTAAAAGCATATTTTGTAGGATCTCCCTGTCTTTCCGTGTTGGTGAGTGTGTGAGTGACACGGCCATTCTGTAGTCATACAGCGCTTCTGTCTGTTCGCTCCTAGGTTCCACTCCGCTGCCTTTGTGAGATTACATTTATGCCCCTTTAACAGATACAGCTCAGCCTTCAGGCACGGCGCTCACACACTCACACACACAGAGTGCAGGGGGCGGGCGTCTGCCGCAGTACAGACGCCATGCTGCACTGTTTGGGGATATTGCATATTTTCCTCTCATGCACAAAACCTCAAGCCTTTGTGTCGCGGCGTTTCATTTTCCCGTAAGACAAAGAGTGGATTCGAAAGCTGCCGTCACAAAACACGGGAAAAGTTTGAACAAAAATTCAGGACAAAAGCCATTATCATTTGGGGCATTCTCAAAATTCTGTCAACTTCGGGCTTATCTTCTGAAACAGGCCCTCACAAAACAAAAGAAACCTGTATTCAAGATTTATGAGTGAAATATGCTCTACAGTGTGTTTGCTCTAGAACTGTCAAGGAGCTCCCATCTACTCGGCCTGTCAATGTTTGATTAATGCAGGGAGAAAATCACAAAAACATTCAAATTGAGATTTCCATTCAATTCTGTTTATTCCCTCAGCGCTAAAACTGACGTCTCTCAGCTTTATGTTAACAAGGCAGTGCAAGTGTCCTCACATGACCCCTTAATGCTCAGCTGAACAGTATTGGGGTGTTTACGCGTGCTAAAACTGCAGTAATCCTCCTTTTATGTCCCCAACTGTAACAGATACTGTATACATAATGAAGGAGCTGGGAGTTTGTTGGACCTAATTCCGCAATATTGCCTTCCCTAATCTAATCTTAACTGCAATCAGTCCAAACATTTTTAAGGTGCCTTCTGGAACTTTTTCTGAATAAACAACAACAACAAAACACAGCAACATACATGTACGATGATGTGGACCTAATAATAAACTAGATAGTCTTACAAGTCCATCACAAGGCTCTGCACGTATGAGTAACACAGATATAAATGAATAATTGATTGATTTGATTTGTTTGAGTCATTATATTTACATTGTTTACATTATTTACAATAATGTAAACAAAGGTAAAGGTACAATAGCCTACACTGAAAACATCTAGTTTGTCCAATGCTTTGTCCCATAGATCTTTGTCCATCAAAAATATATTAAAGAGGGGGTATTATGCTTTTTTTAATCACATAGCACCAGTTTATAGCACACTACAATGATGACGAAACCTTCTGTTGGTCTGTAAATGCAGTAAATTAGAATAACTGCCTTGTATAAAATTGCTCTTTCAAAATGGCTGTAGCAAATGTCTTGAAATAGGCCTCTGTCTCTTTAAGAACCTCGGACCCTTTCCGACACACCCCCTCCACACGCTGTCTGTGGCATCAGTGGGGAGGGGGTTCTGCTGAGGAGCAGTGGTTGGTTACTCGGCTGGTGACGAAAGGTCTGAGGCGTCTCCAGGAGGTGGGGGCGTTCCTAGGAGGACTCAGGCAAACCTATCCCTAAAATGGCCGCTATCAGAGTTTTCACAGATTACTCAAAAATACGTGAGGCAAGGCAACACTTCCGGCATGTTTTTAATGAGGGAATGACATAATAACATGATGTAAAGCTTGAAAAAGTAATACCCCCGCTTTAAAGGGACTATACAGAGTTTAAAAATGTTAAAATTAAGTATTTTCCTCCTCCTACATGTTCCCACAATGTCCTAAGATGTGGAATGAACCCAGACCTGTTCACCACAACTGCCTCTAAAATCCTGCACTGTCACTCAAAAAGGTGTTAATTCGGGTCGAAGTGCCGTCATGCACGAGCTTAATGTACAAGCTGCAGTTACATGTATGAGCTGAGGTGGTAATAGTGAGTATAAAATGGCTAACTTGCATCTAGCCCCTTTAATAACAAACATACATAATTTATGTATATCTACATGTAATTATGTGCATATAATTTAGGGTATTTTGTAGACATTGTTTTCAAACCAACCACGCTAGTTGTAAAAAGCCTGATTAAAAAGATAATATAGAACCGTTAACAACTTTATGAATTGTCTACATTGGAATACATTGGAAGCTGCTGTATCTTTTCACCACATCTCCTTTGGTTCAACAGGCTTCTTCATGATTTGCAGAATTAATGCATGGTAAAGATTTTCTTTTGGCGAACAATTGCGTATTGATTTCCAATATCTCTTGGTTTCCCTTGACCCCGGCTTCAATTTCCTCCACATGGACACAGCACAGGCACATCCCATTCACACATAAACCACAGGGAAGAGCGCTGCTTTTTAGACAGTTTGCATCGCATGACTGATCTCTTGTTAACTTTCCGTTGCGAAGCTGGAAGAATTGTCAAATGCGCTGCGATCAATAGCGTTCACACAGAGTCACACAATCGCGGCGCAGCAACACACCACTCATATTGACTACGGCAAATATTTTACTGTGTTTGGCTTTAAAAGACTCATACTCTGGGAAAATTAGTGAGAAGAATAAAGTTTACATTGGTTCATTCTCACAGCAAAAATAAACTGAGTGTGAATGTAAGTTCTTTTCCACAGCTGTTCCCCTTAGTCAGTGCAGGCCTAAGTGCAAAAGAGCACAGACAAAATAGTGTCGGCATTGTGTCGGGAGAGCTGGGATCTTTTGGACAGGCAGAAACAATATAAACTCAGAACATGCACTCGGGACTGCAGCAAGTGGGCGACTGCTTTGTTAAAGAGGGGGTATTATGCTTTTTTCAGCCACATAGCACCAGTCTATAGGACACTACAATGATGACGAAACCTTCTGTTGGTCTGTCAATGCAGTAAATTAGAATAACTGCCTTGTATAAAATTGCTCTTTCAAAATGGCGTTAGCAAATGACTTGAAATAGGCCTCTGTCTCTTTAAAAACCTCTGACCCTTTCCGACACGCCCCCTCCACACGCTGTCTGTGGCATCACAACAACACTCCGCTCGTTGTCTCAAGTATTGAAACTACGATCGGTGCATTTTAATTTTTATTGTTGGAAAGGAGCTACTGTTTATCACTTTGTGAACAATGGCCACACAGGATATTATTTGGAAACAAACCTTCCACACCGGACGCTTGGAAGGGGCTCTTGCCTGAAAAATAACTGCTGTTTGGAGGCTATCTCTTTGCATCTGCCATGCCCTATGGATCTCTAACTATACCCCCATGGACGACACCAGGATCTGCAGGAGCCCATACGATTCAAAACACGGACATTATCTGTGCAGGTGGACAATGGTTTTTCGAGGTTACCCCGTTAGCTTGTTATAATCGACTACAGCTCATTGTTGATGAAAAGTCTGTAATAAACCACAAATGTGTAAAGCCAGGCTCATTGTGTGATCATCGTAAAGGCTGCTTCGAGTAGTTGCCGGCTTTATTGACGTTATTTGTGCATAATATGCTGCCTGTTTTCAATGAATGTTGTGAAGGTGAAGGTTGTTAGCTTGTCGCGGCTAATAGTGCCTTAGCTCCGGGAGAAAACCACTCGGCTACGACTCACTGTAGATGAAATGTGAGCAATAAACTACACAATCAACAAGCCAGGCTCCGTGTGTCATCATCATAAAGGCTGCTTCAAGCAGTTGCCTGTTTTAGTGACGTTTTCAATGCATAATATGCTTGTATTCAGTGAATTTTCCCGTTAGCTTGTCGCGGCTAGCTTGTTAGCTCCGGGAGAAAACCACTCGGCTATGACCCATTGTAGATGAAATGTGAGCAATAAACTTCCAAATCAACAAGCCTGGCTCCGTGTGTGATCATTGTTAAACGGTTCTTTATGTGTGTGGTGGTTTTATTGACTTTATTTGTGCATATTTCTCGTTTCCACGTGATGACTCGAGGTTTAGCTTAGCATTAGCTTTCTCCGGAGGCTCTGTGCATCATCAAGGCCCAGCGCAGAACCAGACACTGAAATAAGTGTTCTTGTCACCGGTTTTAATCCTAGGTGTTTCGGTAACAGAAACACTGATGTGTGTCTTTGTAAAAGTCTGCTGTGGCTCCGGTTCACAACACATGAAGCTAATCATCCATGATGACTCTGTTTACATCTTAGGGCTAGACACTGCGGGGAGGGGGTTCTGCTGAGGAGCAGTGGTTGGTTACTCGGCTGGTGACGAAAGGTCGGAGGCGTATCCTGGAGGTCGAGGGCGTTTCCTGAAGGAATCAGGCGTTTTATCCCTAAAATGGCTGCCATCAGAGTTTCTACAGATTACTCGAAAATACGTGAATGTGCCAAGGCAACACTTCAGGCATGGTTTTAATGAGGGAATGACTTAATAACATGATGTAAAGCTTGAAAAAGTCGATTTTGCATAATAGGCCCCCTTTAAGAATAAACATGATAAAAGGTTTTCATGTAAATCTACCAAACGATGACTTATTGAAATCTGATAGCAAAAACTATTTACAGTTTAGCATCACGCTTCTCTTTCCCTGCAAATCCCAAAACGATAAGTCAAAAGCTGCTGGAGTCTTTCGGCTCTGTCCTGCGGCCTCCAGCCTTGAGGAAGCCACCACAGATGGAGGGCAAAATGTCAGCACTTTTTTTTTTAATGTGGGCCCAGCTGCGTTTGTCTTATCTTTTGGGGAATTTGTATGAACCACCTGAGCCCCCTCTACATCTTTAATTCTCTTTCACTGCTTCTCCAATAGCCTTTAGAGAGTGAACACCCCGCTGCTGCTGCTGCAGTAGTAGTAGTAGCTGTAGTAGTTTTAGATTCTTTGCCCAAGCTCAAACTAGTTGCAAAAGGTACTAACCTGTAAATACATGTCTCCATGGTTATTGCAAGTGAAATAGATCATAGATGACGGTGGATTCTCTAACATGCTTTTCAGTCATGTGACTCTTGCTGTTATGGAGGCCATTTTTAATATGGTAGAATTATGCAGTACTACATGTAACAATATCTATACTAAGACATTTGATGTACAGTGACATTTTTATTTACTCGTCATTGCTCAATGTTAGCATGCTACCGGTTAGCATTTAGCTTCAAAAGCTCAGCTCTGACCTCAGACAGTTGATTTTGACCGTTGCTAACCGGTAGCATGCTAATGTCTTGAGCAGCTTAAACACTGACTCAGACTGAGACTCTGTTGACATGACAAACTGTAAAAATCACAGACTAGCTGTTTCCAATTTTGTCTGAGGAGTGAAGCAGATCTTTTGTAAATCCTCTTGTAGCTCGACAGACAGAGCTGCTATGTCTGTAAATTTGATGGTTCTATCACATAAACGTGAGTCTCTAGGGTCCTGTTTTTACTGTTATCATCTTGAGTAATGATTACGAGTACATAAATATGCCACTGTCAATCACTGCTGGACCATAGGAGTAAATTCAATTTTTTCCAGAAATTCTGAGCTAGTCCAGATTAGTATTTTTTTTATTTTTTTTACATTCACTACATCAATGGTCACCTTGCTTAAAGTGCATATGACACATTAGACACAATTTTTTAACGCAATTGTATTTAAGATTTTATGCAGCTTTCTTTAGTTTGGCCATTATTGTGATGTTTATAGTTTCACTTCCTTATTGGACTGACAGGAAGTGACATAGATGAAGGAAAACCATGTTCAGTTAATGGGAAATGAGTCAAACTGCTATGGAACAGTGCCTTTATCTATGTCACTTCCTGTCAGCAGCTTAAAAATGTAAAAAAAAAAAAAAAAAAATTCTGCCCAACATTTCTTCATTAAAATTGCTGCTTCACTGAAATAAAATGATAATTATGCAACTGATGAACTTGCAACTGATGTTATTCTTCTATAAGTAATATTTTCCAAATAATTGAAACCTGTCATATGCACTTTAACTTTCTACCAGTGCCTCACTACTTTTGGTAAACATTTTTTGAACAGTCCATGTCATAAGATAACTCTCTTTGCTACGCTATCTTTAAAAACTGTTATAAAGTCACCACAATGAGGAAATTAAGCGATGATTAAGTGATTTCGAGTCTGACCCAATTTCCATACTAAGCGTTTTCATCCAGCGCTATAGGCACATTTTAGCTCAAATTTGTATTCCTTTGTCGCCCATTTCTCCCATACTTCCTTATTAGTGCCGTGATATATTATGGTAGTTCTGCAAACAAAGCATAAGCCCCGAACAACCCCAGCACATCTCTGCTTTTATCAGATGCTGTCCGATAAAGATGGCAGTGTTCATTTTGTCAACTAATGTATTTACTCATAGTTTTAGTCTACATAATGTGTTTTTGCTGACTAAAACAAAACTAAAAGTAAGAAGTAATTGATTAGGACTAAAACTATGAGTACATTAACAGAGGGAACAAGTAGAAACAGTAGCTAACAATGAAACCGTTTGAATTGGATTTCTTCCTTTTCAATCAATGCAAACCTTAAACATACCGTATTCAACATTTGAAGAGTCTGGTTTTGTGTATTTGCCGAAGGTCCACGAAGCAGCTACAATTACTGAACTAATACAGCATGTAAAACGTTTTGTGCTTGATATTTTGACGCAAATAATAAATGGCTTTGAGAGCTTTGAGAGCAAGCGCTTTGGCACTTTCAGTCTGGTCCCTCAAAAGTAAATGTTACATTGTCACAGACTAGAGAGACTGAGATTATCCTTAATGTTTCAATCATTGCTGTCCAAAGTGTAACTTGCCACAACAGTGCATGAAGGCTTTCGTGTTGGGTTGAGGTTGGCTACTTCAATGTTTCCCTTTTTATGAATCAAAGTAGTTCCTCATTTGAATTAGAAATATAGCACTATGGGCGCCATTTACCAAGCGTTCGCTCATGTGCAAAGTGAGTAGCACGTGTAAAAGTGGATCAGCAGCAGACTCATTTATAATTTTTTTACTCACGCAGCATTGTCTTTTTTTACATATGAGATGTGTGGGCCTGATACTGTAGTACAGGCAACATCAAAGGGTAAATTAAAGCAGAACTAAGTAACTTGTTTACCTTAATAAATCCTTTTCATAGTCCTTCTGGGGGTAACAAGTGTTAATGGGATGATTGGGGGGGGTCTTTCATTCCCCTGGTGTCTCTGGCCAAAAATGCACTTGCAGCTTTCATGCACCGGGTCAGAGCCACAAATACATACTAATGGAATCACAAAGAAGAAGCTAACAAGCTAACGGGAAAAAGCTAACTGCGGGCTAGCGCCACTTAAACAGTATTTACAGCCAAGTTTGAGCGAAAAAAATGATCTCCATTGTGTAATTGGGTGTACAATATCCCTCTCTCCCTTTGTCTTTTCTGTCAGCGTAGTATTTACTCTCACGGACAATTAAAAAAAAAAATTCGTAACATGCTACAGCACCTGCAGTGGCGCTTATGGCCTCTAGGGGCAAGAGTTATTTAGTATTGCTTTAAGTGCAACATGGCCACAAAATAGCAGATTTATTTATTTTTTATGTTATTTAGCACCTGTCTTGATAAATGATCCCCTATGTTTGATATTCATGATGTGATGAAGTCGGCAAAACACTGGCCACATTTGTCCCGATTACTTTTCTAGTTTGGCTCGCAACATGTTTGATATTTTCTGAGGATAACCAGTTCTAAGAAATAAAAACATAGTTGCCTTTGGATCAAAAAGTTTGCACACACCTGGTTTCGGGTGCTCACGGTAACCATGGTAATAAGGTTCTGTTCACTTACCCTTTTTATTTTTGTATGATTGACTTCTTGCTCTGGATGAAAAGATGCACATTTCTAGATAGAAGAAATTGCTTTTCCCTTGCCAGCTTCCTGTCCTATTTTAACACAGCATATCCTGATTGGCAGACAAAAATGTTAACATTGAGGCAAAACATTACCATCCAAGTCCAACAGTATTAAAATCAGTGCTGAAATTTGTTTACTATTGGCATCAGGTCTTCTCACTTGGCTTAATGGACACACCGCTCCGTTGATGCCAAGCAGCCTGTGTCCTGTGGGAGTGACTTAGTGGTTGGTGATGGCGCAGAAATGTGCAGCCACACTTCTGCCAGTCTACCCCAGGGGCAATTGTGGTGACCAGATTGTGAAAGAATAAAATCCCCTTACCCTATGTGAAGAGCTTGTGTAATGTGAAAAGTCATAGACAAATAAGATTCACTTTCCATACTAAAATGGAAATGTGTCATAAGATTCAGTTCAGTGGCATTGTTTTATCAATCATTCCAACTGTAGATGATCATAAGTAAGACAAGTCACCAAAAGGATCATTCTGACAGCATCATGGGGAAATAGCGATGTTGTGTCTACTTTTGCTGTCATTGAAAAAAACATTTATTATACTTTTACAAATACAGTAATCATGTTTCAATTGCATTATCCCTTCCTAGTTTAACACACTGCTGGGCTTCACATCTAAAATATCGTTTTTAGTGAAGAGCCCCATGTAGGACGACGATTTTTGAGAGTCTAAATCAAAAGTAAAACAGTTCGAAACGGCTGAGACTGTGCCCCAGTAATTGGCTCCTGTGGTCCGGGGACTGTGTCATGATTACTCCCTGATGACCTCTGAGAGAACAGGATTTTTCCTCCATGTCTTCTCCCTTTAGTCTGTGATTTTCTCATTCATACTGCAAGTGGGAATTTTTCAGAAGGAATTGCTCATGTTTGACATTCAGATCACTGTTGCGAATGGGTCTGGTCTTTGATGAAAACCATTTTAAAACTGACCACAACATAAATGATTTAATACAAAATATACATATTTGACAAGCTTTAAGTTTATAATTTTTTCCCCCAAAAAAACTTTCAACTGTCAATTGTCTCCCCCAGTTTGGTGTTTGTCTAAAAAGGACGTAAATCACCTTTCTGTCCAGTGGTTCCTGAAGGCTGTGAAGATATAATGAAAATGTGTTTTTTTGTTTTCATGAATCCACGTGTAGCACAAAAGGCGACTGACATGACGCTGTAATCCAAATATTGACATCTGGCCAGTCTTGTAGCCTACTTATCAATTATTTTATTTCATAGAGATTTTATAAATATCTGAGCTTTGAACCGCAAAGGCAAAAGTTGAATTTTTACTTTTGTTTCTTTTTGCTTTCAAAAATTAACCAATATGTTAAAGCAGAACTAAGTAAGTTTTGCCCCAAGAAGCCACTGCAGGTGTCGTGGCATGTTGTGGTTTTTTACTCATTAATTGTCCGTGAGATTAAATACTACACTGACTGGTATTGCACACTGTGCCACAACCCAATTATATAGAGATATTTTTTTCCCCGCTTGGCTGTAAATACTGCTAAAGTGGCGCTAGCCCACAGTTAGCTTTGCCTGTTAGCTTCTTCTGATCGCGATAAACCAAGTAACATTTTTCATCAACAAACCGAAAGCCGCAGACAGAATACAGTCAGGACTTACTTGTCCACCATGTCATAAACGAGCAAAAGTGATTTAACCACGGGGAAATATTTGACATTAGTGTGTATTGGGGCTGCCATTGGAGGCAGGGAAAGTTGAAAGTGTGGTTTTCTGGCCAGAGACACCGGAGGAGATGAAAGACCCCCCCAATCATCCCAAAAAAAAAATTAACAAATGTTCTTCCTCGTCCGCATTTGACAGTGATTGGATTCACAAACCCGTCGTATTATTTTTTATGCCTAAAAGTCCTTTCTACTGACCAACATCATGCTCATGTTTTCGAATATTGTCTCCACTTTTGGACACCTTTCAGAGAAAATAATTGGACATTGGTTTATATGTGCTGATAGACTAGAAAATGAATGTTTTTGTTTCATGTGGATTCACCCAGTAATCACTGAGATATTTACTAAAAAGGAAGACAAAAAAAATCTGCAGTTCGCCAATTACCACGGTTACAAAGTTGAACGAAACCTATTAACACTTGTATTACCCTCAAAGGGACTATGAAAAGGATTTATTAAGGTAAAAAAAGTTATGTAGTTCTGCTTTAAAAATCCCCTCCGATGAAATCGATGAAACTAATATATCAACAAAATTAAATCCTAAATTTAAACTTGGCTTGATCCATTATTTAAATTTTGTCACTGACATATCCCTCCTTCATTTATGTCCATTATAGCTCTCATTTCTTTTACTTTTCCACCTGCACCTTAATCTCCATCTTATTCAAATTTAGTCTTGACTTTTGGTTTTACTGTGATTTATTGAAAACCTGCTGCGAGAAATAAAGGGAGATATTCCACTATTACATTTTTCATATCACAATACACGCTCGTCTTTGCAACAGTGGCTATAAATTCTTAATTATTTTAATAGCATCTTTTGAAGCCAATTAAATCTGTTTGGGGATATATTTGATGGAGTGTGTCATTGCAGTTGCCAAAATGCCTTTTTTTTTCATCCCATTTATTTCTTAATCCCACTTAATGCCTGTGAAATTATTCTTAAAACCTCTGCTCCGCGTCATATATAAGAGGCTAAGTGCTCCAATGAGAGAAGCGTTTCCCTCCATCGAGAATAGCCGTCGCCATTAAAGTCAATCTTAAATCAATGCAGCATCTTCTCTGTTCTTTTGTGTGCTCTTTCCCCAAGTACTTATCCATCTATCTCACATCAATTGGCGCTACACAATAGTCTCGCCACATCTCCGTCATTTAGTCAATCAATATGACAGATATTTTTGGTCTGAATCGCAGCCACTTTGTGTGATTTGCCTCTTCCTCGTCCGTTAAACGATTCTGAAGCCAGCGTATGCCACCGATTTCTGCTGACAGACACAAGCATTGCACAAAGTAATAACTATGCAAATTGTGCTCTGTGGCAGGACCTCAGCAGAGTGTACTTTTGAACAGGGTTGGAGACAGTAGCGCTGCAAGGATCTCTTGCGGGCGGGATTTCAAGTTTTTTCACGACCGAAAAAGACACAAGTTTATCATGTACAGCAGGGGTAGGCAAGTTTGCGTCGTTGGGGGGCGATTTTCATCATTGCCAAAACACCCAAGGGCCGAACCTCAACATTGTCGCCTAAAGTAAAAAACTATTTTCTGCAAATGCCAATGTTTTATATCAGTGGTTCCCAAGTGGCAGGGCTTTGGGACCCACCGTTACCCTCGGATGACAAGCTGAGGACCCAAATAAAACTGTAATTTGTCATATATCGTATAAAACATTGTATTTTCCATGCAAGTTTTTGTTGAACAAGCAGCAGGTATCCCACTAAGACTGAAATTATGATCAAAACAACCCAATAACATTAATTTTAACAGGCACAGTTAGTGTTTCCACGCAGTTTCAGATGGAAAATATTGAATAAAAGTTCCCTATAGACTCATGACCCACTGAAAATGGTTCCATGACCCACTTATGGGTCCCGACCCACCAGTAGAGAATCACTGTTTAACATTATGACCAAGCGGGATGTTCTGACACTATTTCTCGCATTCTAGACTACTTTAACAGATATTTGATCTCTTATTTGCACAATAATATGTCACATAATCATCTTGGGGGCCAGAGGTTCTGTGCTGGAGGACCGGATTTGTCCCTCGGGCCTGATGTTGCCGACCCCTGATGTACAGTATGTAGTGTGAGAGTGTCATGAATATGAAGTAGCTAATCAAATCTTACAGCATAATGTAGGACTGTTAACCGCTTTCCCCCCCACCTGAACCGAGTGCATTTTCCCCAGTTTGGCATGAGGTACCCAAATCTAAAAGCTTCTTGAAAAATGTGTCAAAATAGCAACAAACACGAGACAAAAACAAAGATGATAATGCAACAAAATAGCAACAAAAAGTGACATAAAAGCCACAGAAAATTTACAATAAAAGGGATGAAAAAGTGACAAAAATGTGTGATGAAAACAGCAACAGAAAAGTGACAAAAAGCGATGAAAATGTGGGAAAAAATGTAAGGAAAGCGCAACAAAAGAGCAATGTCAAAAAAGTGACAATGAATAAGATCTGTTCAGATGATTTTTGTTGGTCTTAGCTTTCAAATGGGGCGTGACGTGCCTTTTAGATTTGGGTAAATCTAAGCTGGAGAAAGAGGTTAAGAGGTTAATGGCAGGGTATGTGCGGATGTAACGACTCCCGAGGGCTGGGCGATATTGACAAAACTATATATTTTTGGGGACGTTCTCGATAACGATGATGAAGAAATATTTTTGCAAACCATCAGAGATATGCAAAAATGTGCCGCAAACATCTAAATTTACATTGCTTTGTCGCCAAACAGATAATTGTTTTGAACAGACTGCGAAAGGACAGAAGAAGAAAAAAAATCCCCAATTTATTTAATTTATTAAATACATTTTATTTATTGAATATATAATCCCTTTTTATTTATTTATTTTTTATTTTTTATAATTTTATATATTTTTACTTGTTTTATTTCAGTTATTTATTCATTCATTTGTGTATTTATGTATTTATTTATTTATTATAATTTATTTACATATTTTTTTCCTAATTTTTTTTTCCTCCATCATTTCCTCATTTTACGTTTTATTTGTTTTTTTGTATTTTTTACATTAGAGATAAACTCGATATTGTAAATTTGCATATCTTCCAAATAGCGAATTTCAATATTTTCTTGTCGACGATATATTGCCCACCTCTAGATATAACGTAAAAAAACAATTGTACCATTATGGGCCAGTAACGGCATGTATATGTTGCAAGAGGTGGGCTTTGTTTCGCCAAAACAACACAAAACTCCACTTTACCATGACTTTAAATTAAATCATAGCCCAGGATACACATGGCCTGGTACATATCACGGATAACAAGGGATGAAACAATTTGCAGCTCTTTTTCCATCATATTACCAAGAAAAGCCCATGTTTCCTGGACAGTTTTTGCACTGGGTTATTAACGGCTTGACACATGGGAGAAACTGTTCCAGCTCGAACCACAATAGTTATACAGTTGTTGGGGTGTGAAATTGGAGGGCATTTTGACATGATTTAATTCCTTACACGTTATTGACTGATAGGATTTGAGTGTTTTCTTTTAGTTTTTATTCTATTTGAGAAAATTAGCATTCATCCATCTGTTATTACTGAGTTGGCAGCTGGTGAGGGATAAGATGGCGCCTTGATCACATGGCTCTGTTAAAACAGTTTGTGTGTCTAACTATGAAAACACACAGTTCCATGTTATTACACTTTCACACACCACATTATTCTCATCCATCACTGGAAATGACTAATCCACTGTTCTTGTTCTCTTGTCCCCGCCTGAAGTTGATCTGAATCGTCTCTATGATGACGTGAAGCGCTACAGTTGCACGCCGCGGAACTTCTCGGTGAATATTCGCGAGGAGCTGAGGATCACCAGCGCCGTGTACTTCCCGCGGTGTCTGCTGGTCAAACGCTGCGGCGGGAACTGCGGATGTGGCACAGACAACTGGAACACGGGCTGCACCTGCCAGCCCGCCAAAACCACGCAGAAACTACACGAGGTGGGGTCTCGCACTGGCGTCTGATCTAATCCTTGTGCTATGTTTACCTTGTCTTGTCTAATTTCAGTGAGTTCCCATACACAGGGTCACTTGTTGTTTTACTGCTCTCATGGTTTGGATACTGCTATTAATTATTTCTCCATTAATAGCTTCTGAGAAAATAACATTATTCCCAGATTACACAATGTCATGTCATGGTATGTTTTATGTTTTGCTCTAATTGTCCCATTGACCTTCTTCCCCTTTACCTCTGTCCCCTATCCGAGCTTTAAAACACCTTCCTCTCCCCTATAGTGACTGGACAGCGACAATAGGGGGAAGCTCAGCCCATTCATTTTGTGGCCCGTAAAAAAATGTCAAAAGGCTTTTTGGCCAAGGTATCCGTCTTCTCGAGTTTATGAAGCCAGAAGAAAACTGACACGAGTAAGGAGGGAGCTTAGAAGCTATGGACCATGGCTTTACGGATAATAAAACGCAGAATCTGCAGTGTTCTCAAGTGGGGGACCGTGGCCCGAAAAGGAACTAATTCACCTTTAACCATAATTAAAGACCACAATAACTTTCTATTTTACAGCGGACACATCATGGACATTATTTTGAGTGACGAGGCATTGATACTGTATTTTACGTTTTATAATTTGAAATTATGTTTCTGTAAGAATTAATATAAGACAATGAAATGCAGGCGCCAGAGCTGGTGAAGACTTTGACATGGGCTCCTCTTTCTGGCAACTTGCATGACATTGATAGCACAGTGATAAACACACTTGTAGCACAGACTGATATACAGAGGTCCCTCATTGATCGCGGGGATTACGTTCTAAAAGTAACCCACAATAAACGGAATCCGCGAAGTAGTCAGCTTTATTTTTTGCAACCATTATATATGTTTTAAGGCTGTATAACCACTCACCACACACTTTATACACTTATCTCACTCGTTTTCTCACACGGGTTCTCCCTTTTACCTGGTGTACACTGTGGGATTTTTAGATTTTTAGAATCACATTACAGACGTGGGGATGGAAACATCGTGAGCTGCTCTCGTCTCGTCTTGTGTCTAGCTGAGACGAGCGCCACATGCTAGCGGTGTTTATTTACGTGGTAAAGTGCTGAGAAAGTGAGTCGGAGTCATGCCCGGCCTGTATGACTCTGTCTGCGGTGTAGTGTGTGCGCTGATGTGTTGATGGGACACTGACAAAGATCCTCTCTGCAGTGAGAGGAGGCTCGCTCTACGACTAGCCAATCACGACGCAGAACACAATGTAAAAAAGCTAAATATGACAAAAAATAAATCCACGAACAGCGAGACCGTGAAAGGTGAACCGCGTTATAGCGAGGGACCACTGTAATGTTGGATTATGGGCTTTAATAATGTGGAGGACAGTTGGAGGTTTTAACAATGAAGCAATTGTATCCAGGAAGTACAGAGCATGTGGACACCATAGAAAAAGAAGCAGCCCCACTGAGAAGCTTTTCAATGGGGGTAAGATTTGGACTCTGTGGTAGCCAATCTGTGTGTGAAAATTATTTCTCATGCTCCCCGAACCACCCTTTCACAATGTGAACCCGAATCCCTGCATTATCATCTTGGAATATACCTGTGCCATCAGGGAACAAGAAATTGACGGAGTAACCTGGATGTTCAGGTTGTCCGCTCTTATTTTGTGTGATCATAGTGTTGCTGAATCTAGACCTGACCGAGACCATAGACGTTAGTTGATTTCAGGTCAGTGTATTTCACATCATTCACACAGTTTGAGTAATCCTGTATACGTGGTCGTTACTACTCTACTACAGAAGTGCTCCGTTCTGTAATTCCTGGATTATGTTGCGTCATAGGTAGAATCCAAAAGTGTCCTCCACATTTTCACAGCCCATAATCCATCAGTTCTGCACTCAGACGGTGCTTATTACAGCACAAATCTGGTGAAAGTGCCTGGACCTAAAAATACAGAGGGGCGTGATGGAAATCTCTCTGTGTGACGTACATTTGAGTGTGTGCTGAGAGAGACAGAAGTAGTACTGAAACATGCACAGACTTTTAATGGGGGTTTAACTTTACGACGTGGTTACAACCTCTAAAGCATCTTACATTTGAATTCATTTTGCTCATGAATCAATCAACAGGACGAAAACGCTGCCGCCTTGCCAACTCTGGGGAAATATGTAAGTGGAACATGTCTAACGTAAAGTAGAAAAACCTCTGTTGACAACGTATAGCCCCCTTGAGCGATTCCAGCCTTACAGCGCTGCACTGGCCTGACGTGAACTCGGAGATGGCTTGTGACAGTCAGTTAGGGAGCGCAGGGGAAGTGGGGAGAAATTGGGCGTGCAAAGCCAGCCCCTGCATCCACAATGAAGCAGCAATGCACCACTGCCATCCCTCCTCTCTGCCACAGGTTTCGACTCGGGCTAGTATCCCCCCCCCCCAAAAAAAAAAAATCCCCCACACACTTTCCTATCTATCCATCTATCATTCCCATATCCCAATTCACATTTTCAATTTATCCCTTTACGCTGCACCATTTTAAGCCTGCCATTCTTTTTGCTTTTGTCGCTGGTCTCTGTATCTCATTGTGTTTTTGTTCTTCCGTGGCTTCAATATTAAAATCATGGGGCTCTGTGTTTCGCTGCCTGTTAAGAAGTCATACAATGGGGCTGGAGACAAAAGTGGGATTTGGATTGTAATTCCGGCTCCATGCATTGTGTATGCGCATGTCTGTGTGTGTAAATCGGTGCCGTTTGTGCGGAAATTGCTTACATAGTTAGATACGAGTGGCTCTCCCCCTCACTGATAGTCTAAATCCAGATTTTAACCATGCGCCGCGATCATTTCGAAAGGGGGCACAGCGTTTCCCACTGAATTGTTTCAATAGCAGGGCTCTCGTCTCTCATAAATCATGTGCAGCAGGGAGGAGAATGAGCTCACAGCGTCAATTTCATAACAATTTGTACTCATGTAGGTCATTTGCAAAAACTTGTATTTGCACAAAAATGAGTAAAAGTTGGGTTTGTTGATAAATGGTGCGCGCTGGGGGAGTGGTAAGTGCTATAGGCTTATAGCAGGATCTGCATATTATCTTCCCTGTGGGTTTTCTCTCCATTTCCATTTTGCTGCCATTACTAATGTTATTGCTAAATTGGCATTGTAGTAAACTCTGAATATGCTAATATCGTGGAGCCTGCCCCATAGCTAAAGAAGATGACAGATTCTTACTTTGTTAGGCAACCATCCCCCAATAGTTAAAGGGACTAGACAGAGTTTTAAAATGTTAAAACTATGGATTTTCCTCCCGCTACATGTTCCAGCAATGTCCTAATGTGTAGAATGAGTTCAGACCTGTTCACCACAACTGCCTCTAAAATCCTGCACTGTCACTCAAAAAGTTGTTAATTCGGGTCTGAAGTACCGTCATGCACGAGCTTAATGTAGAACCAGCAGTTACGCGTCAGACCTGAGGTGGCAGTAGTGAGTATAAAAATTGGCATCTAGTCCCTTTAATGCCATTTTACTAGAACAAAGGCAAGATGATCTTGTTCATGAGTCTCCAACTATTGTCCGACGTGAACTGTGTTTGCAACATCAAAACAGAGCTGAAGATTCTTGGAAAAAAAATATAAAATTTAAGCAAAGAAGGCTACACCTCAGACCGAGAAGACAATGGTTCCCCTTAAAAAGAAGTAAAAAGAAGTTTCCTAAATGCAGTCATTTGGTGCAGGAAGAGAATGTACATCCATAAATGTGACTTGATCAATAGCCGCTGGTTGAGCTACTTTACGACGACAACACCAGAGGCCGACATTAATATAGGCTGGGTTAGGTACAATTACAGGGATCAGGCTGGTTTTTGTCAGGAAAATTGTACAAATCTCGTATGAGGTCAAAATTTTGATTGACAGGCCGTTAGCATGAGAGCTAATGGCGCGGGGGTGTGGCTACGACCGAACTACATGTCACATGAGGTCCCGCCCTTATGCCCTTATTAGGAAATGCTCCGTCAGAGGAGTCTGTAAATCCGCCATGACTTCCTCCTCGAACATGATTATTATGGTAAACTGGGAGAAGTGAGGAGAGTCTATTAATATTATGTCTATGGACTTGATCTATCAGGTTTATGTCGAAAAGTATCTGCTGCTGATACTATAGTTGGTAACCGCTTAACCCCCGCCTTAACCAAGTGCAATTCAGCTTTACCTGAATTCATTTTCATCGCCTTTTTGTCACATTTTTGTCGCTCTTTTGTCTCATTTTTGACGCACTTTTTACGCTTTTTTCAAGAAGCTTTTAGATTGGGGGAAAGCCAAGCTGGATAAAATGTGCTCGGTTCAGGTTGGGGGTTAAGAGGTTAAGGCTTCTGCACGTATACTGTATGGCAAAAGACTGTTCTGTCCTTAGGGCCGTGGGTTCAAGTGTTGCCTCTGACAATTAGCCGAGTATCTCTCCCTGCTCTTCACTCCCTTTCACCCAAAAATCCCAAACAAAAGACAGAAAGAAACAAAAATCTATTGGTAATTTCCATCTTGAATCATTTTGTCCTATTCTTTAACCTGATGAATATTCTTTCTTCCATTCTCGAGGCTTTTACCTGACCACGCCCCGCTCTGTCTTGCAGGTGCTGAAGTACGCTCCCGACATGTCATCGAAGCGCCACCACCGGTCGAGGGTGCGCTGGGCCATGGGAGAGATCTTCCTCACCCACCATGAAAAGTGCGAGTGTTCATGTCCCTTCCAGGCGCCGCGCTGAGAGACAGTTCAACCCCTGCTCATGACTATCTTACTACAGACTTTGGAACACAGCAGCGAGGCAAGCAACTGAGGACCGAACGTCGAGCAAGCCACAACTTTCAAACTGCAGTGATCTGAACGGCTTTTTTTACACCGTATCTTCAGCAGTTTGCAGCCAAAGACTTTACATTCAAACCAAAACTGTTAATTATCAAAGCCAAAGGAAAAAGTAAGTACACCATGTGGAATTTCTTACATTTCTGCCTAAATTTGTCATAAAATGTGGTCTGATCTTTATTAAAATCACAAGAATGATTAAACAGTGTCTGTTTGAACTAATACCACCCAGACATAATTTACATTTTATCATATTCTTAATGGCCAAAACATGTAACCATTCACAGGAGAGTGTGGAATAAGTGAGTACACCCCCTGAATCTTGCTGAACTGCAGCAGTTTTGTAAAGAAGGATAGTACAAGTTTTATCCTGATCGTTGTGAGCGTCTAATCTGCAACAACAGAAAAGCAGTTACTGCTGCAAAAGACGGATCAGCCAGATATTTAATACAGGGGTGTACTTACTTATTTACATGCTGATGTGAATGGCTCATATTTTCTGCAAAATATCTTTGAATCTGAATATTTTTTTCTATGGATGATAGCAGGTTGTCCAGGCCCTGAGGCAACAAAACAGCCCCAAACCATGATGCTCCTGCTCCAGACTTCACAGTGAGGAGAGGGTTTTGATGTTGATCCATTTTTCCTCCACGCATGATGTTATGTGTTCCTCCCAAACTATTCAACTTTGGGTCCACCAGTCCACTTAATATTTTTCCAGTAGTGCTGTGGAGCATCCAAGAGCTCTTTCGCAAACCAAAGTTGAATAAAGATGACTCTTGGACCATTACTCTTTACAAAACTGCTGTAGTTCAGTAAGATTCAGGGGTGTACTTACTTATTCCACGCTCTCCTGTGAATGTTTACATGTTATGGCCAATAAAATTATGATAAAATGTAAATGTTTGGGTGGTATTAGTTCAAGCAGACACTGTTTAATCATTCTTGTGATTTTAATAAAGATCAGACCGTATTTTATGACAAATTTAGGCAGAAATGTCAGAAATTCCACATGTTGTACTCACTTTTTCCTCCCACTGTATGTATCAGAATATGCTTGTAGAAAGTATACATAACTTCAGGGTTACTAATAGTTGCGCTTCATAGTTTCCAGATTTAAACAATTTAAATTAAGTAATCTTCCAGCCATGTTCTTGCCATGAACAAAGAGAGCAACTCCATCTGTATTTCCATCTCTGCTTACAATAACACGTTTAAACCATAAACCAATGCAGCCCTCACTTAGTGCACTTTTCATCCTAACCTAAACAAGGACAATCTAATCTATTTAAAAGCATGGATCACACGCGGACATCGGCTCTCCCCTTCTGTTTTGCACACAACGCTGTCTGTCCCACCGCACTTACAGCTTCCCGTTCCTCGCCCTTTGTCTCCTGTGTTAGTTTCTGGCTCTCTCCGCTCTCACTTTCTAATACATCAAAGCGCATGTCAGAAAAGACCGCCGTGCGCCTCTGCCCAGAGCACTCAGCGTTCCAGGCATTCTGGGCTAACGGGAATACGGCGAAGTCGCTGGAGAGGTGGGAAATGACAGAGGAGGGAGCAATAAAAACATCAGCATGAAGATTACATCTGCTTCCCATAGTAATAGCTCTGGTTTAGTGCAGTGTTGCATTGGGCGCAAAGGAAATGTTCGGAAAAAAGATTTACAAGTGAGGTGTGTAGCAGGTGATGTGTAGATGTGACTTGGTTTTAATATTATACAAAATATACTTTCTTGAGCTTTTAACAGGTTATAACGTTGTTCCCTCAACAAAAACATACTTTCATTCACGCAAGTCTGAGTTATCCTGTTCACTGTGGCTGATTCTTCTTGTGCAGCACAACATACACTGTTTTGGAATTCCTAAATTATACGACATTATCCGTGCTTAATTTGTAAATTAGTAGTTTCAGGAACACTTTTGGTCTGATGGAATCAGGGAACAGGTCAAAACATTTTGAACACTCTCATTAAACACCATCATATCAGATCAAATCTTAGCCGGATCCTCCTAAATATTTCCCGGATCCTTTACCCTGAAAAACTGAAAAATGAGGGAAATGCGTTCCCCCAAACAGGGGATCACATTAAGCACCGGACATTACAATGAGATAACCTACTTTCAAACACATTTTCAAAGTCTATAAATCAGCACTGCTCTACGTAGTTCTGCATTCAAAGTGTGTCTACACTACGGCGTCGTGGATTAGTTAGCATGCCGTCAGCTGAAAATGAAATGCATTAAATCTAAATTTCTTACAAAATAGCTTTGAAAACACTTACTTTACACTACCCGTGATGCATTGTACCTGCCAAGTGTAGTACAATGTAATGTGTGAAGTGTAACAATGTATAATAACTTGTACCTATGTGTTACATACACAATGAAATAATGTGTACTGCATTAGTACTTTGGAGGTACGTAATGTTATAAGACATAAGACCCTAACCTTAAGCCCTAACCCTAAGGGTCTTATGCCTTATTACATTATGTACCTCCAAAGCACTAATACACATTATTCCATTGTGTATGAACTACATAATTACAAATTATTACAGATTGCTACAAAGCAGATTACATTGTACTAAATTTAGTTTGGTACAAAGTGTAGTATAAAATAAAGTGTGACCATAGATATTGTTCTGCGAAACAGAAGCCACTCAATGACATTGCTCAATATTTTTACTGGATACATTCCTCAAAAATGCAAAAAGTAGGTCTGAAAAAAATGCAGCTGCAGTTCTGACTGAAATGTAACTGTTTTGCTCAGAAGTTGTCTGTTGTGTCCAATTCAACTTTTAATATCAAAATGTGCCCTCATTCCACGATTGGATTGAATATTTTAATATCATATGAAATTAAATATGCCCTTTTTCAGCATTTACGGCAGTCAGAGTCCAGTATTAAAGCATTAAAAATGGCATTTAAAAGTTTTTCATTTGACTTGCTTGCTGCCCAATAAGAAAGCCCACAGTGCCACAATCCAAAATCCTAAATCCTTGTGTTGCCAAATCCTGTTGCCTTTTGCGGCCAAAATCCCGACACAGAAAACAAACAGATATGGATGATTAAGGCACACAAGCTTGTCTTTATTTACCTGAAACAGCGAGAGTACATGCTGCATACCCTACCATTAAAATTCAAATATTCTTGTTTTCACCAATCGGGAACATTGTAACAGGCCAGAACTGAAACTACAATCTACCTACGACATTTCCTAAACAAAAATAGGATGTGAGTGTATGGTTTCAGTTGGGGCTGCTCAATAACCATTAAGTAACCACACCACTGAGTTACCATTTGTTGACATCCTTGACTAAATGTGTGGGGGTCAGTGGGTTTGAACTCCTCGAGTGGTTTTGAACTGAACAATCTCCTCGTGATCTACTGTGCAGCATCTTTCAAAACCCGTAAAGCGCATCTCCCTAAATCACGGCACACATGAGCGAGCGACGAGAAATAAGATCTGCCATCTTTCATCTCTCCATCCTCGCCTCCCCATGTGTCCCGCTCATCTCCTTCACATTAAAGACAGTCGCTACGGTGAAAAATGGGACACGTTTTTGTTCCAGAGACAGTTCAGAGAGAGGATCCTGACACAGAGATGACTCTTTGGTCACACTGGAATCTGACGGTGTCGTCTTTCACCTTGTGCCTGGACACTGTACGTCACGGGCATTATCCGCCAGCTGTGGTGGGCAGTGACTTTTCCAAGCATTTAAGTCAAATCTCCAAAGTATCATCAGCACAATCCCATTTTTTGGGGGTGAAATTTGTTGATTGGGCAATATAATGAAAAAAAAAACAATAAGGTTTTGGATGGCACGATATGAGGTGAGATTTGTATATATGTTAAGTGCCTTGAATATTACTATATAGCAGGGGAAGGCAAGTTTTCTTTGTGGAGGGACGTTTTTCTTCATTGTAAAAAGACAGAGGGCTGAAGCCGCCGATTTTTAGCCCAAAGTTAAGCACCACACGGGAAAAATAACCATCTTAAAAGGGATATTTAAGGATTTTTTACATAGGGCCTCATTTCCTAGTTATCCAGAGTGTTGTTGATTTCTGGAGATGCTTTTTTTTTCATGCAGTCTTATATTTGAAGAGTTTAGTGGTGCTAGGCAAGTGCTAGGCGAGTGCATGTCTATGGTAACTAGTAGCCTGCATTATAAACTGTCTGACCCAAGCACGGTGCACCTGAGGCAAATCACTTATAACACCAGACTGCCGATATAAATGTCTTTTACTTAAAAAAAAATACATATTTTTCACTTTAAATGATACAAAATAATCTGAATTAAAAAATATATGACTTGTTCCATTGGCAATAAGAGGTTTTATCTTATCAAAGTTCAGAAACAGAAACTAAACAACTCAAACTTTAGATTAAATCTCTTAATTCCAGTAGATTATGTCATTTCTTCCTTATAATGATTATTCGTTTTCCAGTGCATGTCCTACAAATGCCAGTGCTGGACACAATACAATATATGACCTAAATGAGTGTATTGACAGTATTTCTCCCATATTTCTTCCATTTAAACCTAAAACTGTTAAAGTACTCTCTGATTAGTGTAATAATATCTCGCTAAATCATCTTGGGGCCAGAGGTTCTGTGCTGTAGGGCCAGATTTGGCCGTCGGGCCTGACATTGCCTACCCCTGCTATATACTATAATGTGATTGCGCTATTTTGTGAACCATTAATAGGTTTCAACAAATGTATACAAAACTCTTAAACAATTGGTTGTTCAACAAGTTGTGTCAAAACAACACTGAAGAGATTAAGTTAGGGCCAAAACAAAACTAAAATGGAACTGAAATAATACAAATCTTTACTGAAATGAACTTTTACACACTTTTTAAGTTACTATGCATTATCGTTCGGCTGTGTGTAAACAAAATGTCTACTAAATCTCAGGCAGATGGAAGGACCTCAGTGCGGTAATTATAATTTGGGGGTACATTGGGCTGCCTTTATCAGGTTATGTGGCAATTTAGTTTGGATATTTCTTCCAAAAGCAAAGAGCCTCCCTTAGGGTTGTAAAGGCTCATGCCCTTCATCTGAGATTATGACATCAAACTCCAGACCAGGGTGTCGTGAACGCCGCCTTTTATGGCTATTCACGCATGTCATTCTTCAGAAAGTCCACTGTGTAGCGGATTTCTTATGAATGTACTGTGCATATCCTGTTGCTACTGTTATCAGCGTATTCTATTGTTGTGTGCCCTGAAGTGACATTCCTCTTTCTCCCTCGTCACTGTTGTGTTTTCCACGTCCGCATATATTTCACCGCTCATTTAAACCTGTTGCCAGCTTTTAACGCGGATCCGACCGAGCGTAAAACCCCTTCAAGTCCTTTGAAAAGTGCGAGCTTTGATCAGTTATTTTGAAAAAAAGTTGTGACGCTTGTCAGATGAAAAAAAATACAAAATGTTCTCGCTGCTTGTGCTGCGTCCAGGAGAAAGATATTCATGACAAAACTGTATGCTTTCCTTTAATAATTTATTGCCATTGTTGTTGTTTAATGAAAATTACCCCGCTGGATGTTTTTGATAAAGTATTTCTAGCATTGTTGCCTCATTCTTTGATTTTTTTCTTCTCGTAGCCAACAATGGTGTGATTACCTGCTTTAGGTGCTGCCCGGGAATAGGCTAAAAAGTCAAAAGTCAACTACCGGTCACTCTGAGAATGACTGGAGCAATGTATTAGTAATCAGGTGAGCTGGGGTCACGTAATTATACCGGCGTAGTTCCTCACAATCAGGCTCCAGAGAGACGGCCATTGTGCGAGTCAGCCGCTGATGAGCATCATGACACGCACAATCACAAAGCTGTTTGTCTGGCTTCAATTACACGTGATGTTGAAGCGGATGCCATGTTATTACGGAAGCAAGAGCCCAATGTTCAATCAGTGTCAAATTGTCATAAACCTAAGCTCTCTGAATCAGTTTACGGGTTGGATTAGGCTTTTGTGGGAGCTGGTCGAGTTTGCACTTTATATTAATTTGTTTGATTTGTTAATGACTTGTCAAATGACTTGATTCTTGGCATTATCTACGAGTGCAAAAAACATGAAATATTAATAACAATGCATTAGTGTCAAAGAGGCTTTACAATTTAATGCATTATTCATTCACCCCACACCCACACAAGGCATGTAGCTCGATAGCCGCTGGTTGCTCTGCTTTATGACCGCGATGCTACGGGCCGACATTGCGGCAGTAGCGCCATATATGGGCAGCAAAACAAGCTAGTTTTCTATTAGCATTGCACTTTACAGACGTTTTAAGCACGTGTAAAGCCTGGTTTCTAATTTTTTGGAACTTCCCACAGCTCGATATTGCTCCTGTGATAACGCTGGGCTAGCTACAATTAAAGAAACCAGGATGGTTTTCGTAAGAAACATTTTAGAAATCTCGTATACTAATGAAGGCCGTACTTTGATTGACAAGCCGTTAGCATTAAAGCTAATTGCGGGGTCAGCCCTATGTTCCCCGGTACCTACTGTATGTTCCCCTGTCAATAGAAGTGGGGGAACATAGATGTATTAAGATTAGGCACCAGCCCACTATCTTTAAAGTGGGGAACAGGCCATCGTTTTTCCCTACTGAGATATGTTCTTACCTGAGTTTAGGCGAGTTGATACATATCTGTCTGGTCATTGTGCGTTCCTGTGGAAGAGCTTGATAGCTTCCAACTTAACCCCCGTTTGGAGTTATAGGAATATGATGGGAGAGGCCAAGTCCTAACAACATCTTTGGTCGTTTTGCGTGACTGTGGGCACGCACAAAGACCAGACAGGTACGTATCAACTCATCTAAGCTCAGGTAAGAGCATATCTCAGTGTGGAAAAACGATGGCCTGTTCCTTTAAGGTTCGTGGCTAGGGCAGGGTCAGGGTTAATCTGATTGATATACACTGCTCACAAAAACTTAGGGCACACTCAAAAAACACATCCTAGATGTCAATCAATTCGATTTTTCGGATGAAAATCTTTATTCATAGTGTAGGGCAATGTGTTGAGAACAAAATAACATAAGAATGATTAATGGAAATCAAGTTCTCAGCCCCTGGGGGTCTGGATCCAAAATTATAGTCAAAATCAAAGTGACAAATCAAGTCACTGGTTGATCCAAATTCTGTAGAAATTCCTCAAAACGAGTCTGTATCATCCTCAGTAGTGTGTGTGGCCTCCACGTGCCTGAATGCACTCCCTACAACGCCTGGGCATGCTCCTGATGAGACCACGGATGTCCTCCTGAGGGATCTCCTCCCAGACCTGGATTAGAGCATCAGTCAGCTCCTGGACAGTCTGTGGTGCGACGTGGCGTTGATGGATGAACCGAGACATGATGTCCCAGATGTGCTCTATTGGATTTAAGTCTGGGGAACGGGCAGGCCAGTCCATAACATCAATACCTTCATCATGCAGGACCTGCTGACACACTCTTGCCACATGTGGCCTGGCATTATCATGCATCAGAAGGAACCCAGGGCCCACAGCACCAGCATATGGTCTTACAATAGGTCTGAGGATCTAATCCCGGCACCCAATGCCAGTCAGGGAACCTCTGGCTCGCACATGGAGGGCTGTGCGGCCCTCCAATGAAATGCCTCCCCAGACCATCACTGACCCACCACCAAACCGGTCATGCTGGATGATGTTGCAGCAGCAGAACGTTCTCCAGGGCGTCTCCAGACTCTGTCACGTCTGTCACATGTGCTCAGGGTGAACCTGCTCTCATCCGTGAAGAGCACAGGGCACCATTGGCCAATCTGCCAATCGCTGTGTTCTCGGGCAAATGCCAATCGGGCTGCACGGTGTTGGGCAGTAAGCACCGGCCCAACTTGTGGATGTCGGGCCCTCATACCACCCTCATGGAGTCGGTTTCTGACCGTTTGAGGACCAACATGCACATTTGTGGCCCTCTGGAGGTCATTTTGTAGGGCTCGGGCAGTGCTTCTCCTGTTTCTCCGTGCACAAATGAGCAGATAGCGGTCCTGCTGCTGGGTTGTTGACCTTGGTCGCCCCCCCCCCCCCCCCCCCCCCCAGGTCTCCTGGTGTACTGGCCTGTCTCCTGGTATCTCCTCCAGGCTCTGGACACTGCGCTGGGAGACACAGCACGAATGGACGTGCCATTTTGGATGAGCATCACTCCCTGAGCGACTTCTGTGGGTTGTAGATGCTCCTCATGATACCTCTAGTGGTGAGAACACTGGACAAATGCAAAAGTGTTCCAAAAATACGGTACAAAGGATGAAGACAGGGAAATGCAAAACCATTCCTCTTTTGGAGTGATCTTGCTAATTGCCTCTCATTTCCACCTGTTGTCTGTTTAATTTCCACAACACCAAGTGAAACTGATTCACAATAAGCGTGGCTTCCTAACTGGACAGTCTGATATCTGATACATTGTGTTTTTTGAGTGTGCCCTAAGTTTTTGTGAGCAGTGTATATATGACGTTTCACTCTCATGACTTGTGATTGGTTGATGTACCAACTCATCCATCCATCCATTTTCTTCCGCTTTATCCAGGGCCGGGTCGTGGGGGCAGCAGTCTCAGCAGAGATGGCCAAACTTCCCGGTCCACACACACCTCCTCCAGCTGTTCTGGGGGGACCCCGAGGCGACACCAGGCCAGCTCAGAGACATAGTCCCACCACCGTGTCCTGGGTCTTCCACGAGGCCTTGTCCCACAAGGACATGCCTGGAACACCTCCCGCGGGAGGCGACCAGGAGGCATCCGGAACAGATGCCCGAGCTCCTCCCGGGTAACTGAGCTCCTCACCCGATCTCACCAACTCATCTACAAAAAAAAATAATCACACCCAGGGAACATAGGCACGCACCAGGCTCCGGCTATGACCGAACTTAACGCCCCGCTAGGGCCGAGTCTATCATGAAGATCATGCCCTTATGCCCTTTTTAGGAGCATACTCCGTCACAGCAGGGTAGGAGGAGTCTGTAAATCTGCCATTATTTCCCCCTCGATAGTTATTATGGCAAACGGGGACGAGTGAGGAGTCGGGGTCTTTTATTATTATGTCTATGATGTAGCCACTGCACCCCTCGGGTAGACTGATCAAAGTGAGGCTACCAACTAATGCCAGCAACCACTACAACCTTTATTGTATTATTTCAACAAGGTTTCACTGTCTAGACCTACAATTACTCAATATGATATCAAACTTGCGAAAAAGAGTTTGAAATTTGCATTTGAAAGAATAATAATGCTTAGTTCGTAATATACTATACTGAGGAGCTAATTTCACCAAATATTTAAGAAGAGTCACCAAGTTACCAGGAGGGAATGACATATTACAACAAGTAACAATACAACAGATCTTTCCTGGCTGGGAATGAAAAACAGGCTTCTTCCGTTTGTATTTTATGCTCTTACAGGGGAAACATGTTTTCCACTATTTCAGATTTGTTCATGTCATAAGTTTGAGAAATGTACCAAACCACAAAACAAATGGAAGGTTGAAGAAACACAATTTTCACCACAGCCAAAAGTGAATATGTCATATAACAACTGCAAACAGAATTCTAGATAAAAGAATAAAGGCTTCAAATACACTGGCGCCAAAAAAGGTCACGCTCTCTAATATTTCGTTGGCCAACCTTTTGCTTTGATCACGGCGCACATCCACTGTGGCATTGTTTCAATCGGCTTCTGTAATGTCAAAAGATCCAGTGTTGCATTAAAGGTGCATTATGGAACTTTTTATTTGTAAATGAAACTAGTTGACCTTCTAGTGACCCAATGGCTGTTAAGTAGTTAGTTTACTTTCGATTACAGTGGCCTTTACAATGGTCCAACCCCCACCTGAATTATCTCCAGTTCGACTTTAACCAAGTCTGAAAGCCTCTTGAAAAAAAACGTGTCAAAATAGTGACGAAAAAAACTAGGATGAAAAGGTTACAATGACCCAACAAAAAGTGACAAAAAGGTGATAAAAAAGTGACAAAATGTGATGAAAAAAGTGACAAAAAGGTGATGAAAAAGTGACAAAAGGTGATGAAAAAGTGACAAAAACTAAACAAAAAGGTGATGAAAAAGTGGTTAAAAAAGTGATTTAAAAAGTGATTAAAGAGTGATGAAGATTATAAAAGTGACAAAAAGGTGATGAAAAAGTGATGAAAAAGTGACAAAAAAAGTGATAAAAAAGTGATGAAAAAGTGACAAAAATGTGTGATGAAAACACAACAAAAATGTGGCAAAAAATGCTGGGGAAAAGATCCTTCTAGATCAGTTTTGTAGGTCTTAGCTTTCAAATGAGGTGCTTAGCATTGAGCTTTTAGATTTGGGTAAAGCTGAACTGGAGAAAATGCACTTGGTTAAGTCAGGGGTTAAGAGGTGCTATGCTAACCACTAGGTCACTAAAAAGTCAAATACACAAAAAAAAAAATCACATACAAAGTTCCATAATGCACCTTTAATATTGCACCCAGATCTTGCATTGATGATGGGAGACTATGGCCACTATGCAAAGCCTTCTCCAGCACGTCCAAAATATTCTCAATGGAGTAAAGATCTGGACTCTGTGGTGACCAATCCATATGTGAGTAATACTGTATATCTCATGCTCCCTGAAGCACTCTTTCACAATGTGAGCCCGACGTGACCAACAGTAGCAGCCCTGGATCATAACAGTTAAATCCAGGTGATGACTTATTTTTTGGTCGGGCAGAGTAAAAGATCTGATATAATAAAGAAGAGAAAGGAGAAAGAACTTCATTGAGTCTGTATGGCAGCCCTTGCATGCCTCCAAGTCAAACACCGCTGCACCTTGTCCAAGCGGTAAGCACAGTCATTCAGTCCAGATCACAACCCATTTAAAGCTACAGTTAAAGGCCTCCGCACAGAACGGTGGCCTTCAATGACATCAAAGACAGAGGAGCATATTTTGTGGAATACTGAGTAGAATTAAATATAGAGCCATAAAGGCAGAGCGTTGAGTGAAGGAAGGTCAGACGGTGGGGGAGCACATCATTCGTCTGAAACCGTCATTTGTACAAGGCTGTTTTTATGGTTGTCAGCAGCTTCTTATGTGCCCCTTATGGGCGCACACACACACACCAAGATACACACAAACACACACACACAGGGCGGAGAGAGAACAAAAATGTCAGCTTTCTTTGTCTCACAGATGAGGCTTCCCCAGGCTTGTTTTGAGCTCCTAAACACACAGTACATATGCTAAAAGGTCACACAGTATAATGCTTTGTTCAAGCTTTTTCAAACTACAAACTTTTGAGCACCTGCTATTGTTTGCAGTCCTAAAAGGAGTGCACATGTCTGGAATATAACCCAATTTATGAAACGTACAATACACAAAACTGGCTTCTGCAACACTGAATAGAAATAAAGTTCAAAAACAGTCTAAAAACAATGGTTCTGTCAAACGTGCAATAATACTGTTCACTGGAGGTGTGTGGAGGTGGAAAGATGCAGGAATTCATGAGTTCTGGAGAGAGCAAGATCGCGGGAGACGGAAGAAACGTGCAGAATTAAGGGCCCATCATCTCACTGGCCTGGAGACTAGTTGGTGATTCGCATTGCTGCTAGTCACAGAGATGTCACCGAGACGTCCCCTGTAGACAAGACGAGTCTCCAGGTAGTCTCAGGCAAAACGAACATGTTTGGTATCAACGGAGACAATGGAGACTCTGCATGGTCTCAAAGAGGTCTGCGAGAGGTCTATGCGGTGTCAAGCAGTTGTGTCGCAAACACTGTGTTGACCTCAACTTGTGAGATGTTTAGTTGAGTCGTATGGAGTCTCTTTGAGATCTCCTTGGTATCTGACAGGTCTCGGAGACATTGCAGGGACGTCACTGAAACCTCAGGTTGAAGAAAATAAATAGTGTTTGCAACATTGCCACAGCTGTTTGAGACTGCGTAGACCTCTCAGAGACCATGCGAAGACTTTGGTGAAATCGGACCTGTTCTTCTTCACTGAGACTATCTGGAGATTCTTTATTGCCAGGGGGGGCCTATCGGAGACATCTCTGTGACCAGCGGCGACTCTAGTCTACAACTAGTCTCCAGGCCAGTGAGATAGGCCTTTTGTATGTGCAAGATGTGGATAAATTGCCGAGACTGTCAGTCACGGGAGTCTCCGCAACATCTCCACAACTCTCCAGTGAAAAAGGCCTTTCACTGAAGCATGTGGCATGAGGAAAGAAGCTCAAAAAGATTGAATTTTCTTATTATCAGACATTTAAATGACACTCAGGATCCACACCAGACTCCACTCTTACCCCCCTCCACTCTCCCTGCCCGTCTTCAGATGTTGTTTCTCTTCCATTATCTTCCCTTCATTGGCTGCACCTTTTTTTTTTTTTTACTCATCGCCTCCAGCGGCATCACTCTTCCCATGACGCCTCCTTTGACGGTCTTATCAGGAAAAATCATCGTCCTATACCGCGCCGGACAAAACCAGGAAATGAAACCATAAATGACTGGGCCAAACACATCGCTGGACCTTTTTATTCAAAAGCTCAATATGTCTCCGCCGTCTGTGCCGTACATCCAGACAGTTTTACACGGCCCATTCGTCACGTTTCGCCTCATCCACCAGCGCCGTTACTTTAAGTGCAAATGTGGAAGTGCGGTCATAAGAACTGTCAATTTCAAATCTCGCCGTGTGTTATCAGGGAACTTCCTATCCTCAATCTAGGCTACTATTCCGAATCCTTAATAGTCTTCTGCTTAGTATTCTTTATTTACAGTGTCAGCCTACAGTAGACTCCAGGTCCAACCAACCATAAGAGAGTGTGACCTTTTTTGGGGGCGACTTTGGGACAGTGTATACAAAGCCAAACACTAAAAGTTGTCTAAGTATGTTATTATAATTTCAAAAGGTTTAATCTTCTTAGGCAGTGAAATAAATAAACTTTTTAACTCTCTGATTCGCATTGGCTGTAGTTGGCAGCTTCAGGCTCAGTATGATCTAATTTAGGGTGGAGCATGGGCCCTGCAATTGCATTAAGCCAGTCTTTCATGTGAACGGGTAATAGGAAAAACACATGTTCAGTATAGAAAATATTGAACGAAGATGCAACAGTAAATTTAAAAGGCGAATTCTAAGCTTGACTCACTTTTTTTTTGAGTAAGCCTGCATATTCAGTCCTCCTCCTGAGAACTCACCTGCTGACATCCAAGTGCTTTTTAAGTCGGGACAAACTTCACTGAGCTTTTTCGGATCATTCCAGAGCACCGTTGCCAATAGCCTACTGACATCATTGCAGATTTATTTAAATTTCCCTCCCTTAGATGTGTTGTGTTTAGTCTTTTATGTTTTAGCTGCTTCACACTTCTGGAATCTGTGTTGTAGGTTCAAGTCTCAGCTCTGACAGCTCATTTTAACCCATTCTGCCTTGTCAAATACAGCCTATGGGACAAACAAATCTTTAAAAAGTAATCACACTGAATTTCTTTGATATGTTTCCCGTACATTCATAAACTAAAGCCACATTGAGGAGAATGTTGCTAGGTTACGAGAGCTACTAAACTGCCGCAAAGGTGGTCAGTAACAAAGTAAATTTACATAGAGTTTTTTTGTGGATTCATACTTTAGTCGTGAAATATTTTTTGTTGAGTACTTACTACTTTGACTCCACTACATTTGAAAAATAAATATAATACTTTCTACTTCACAACATGACTTTAAAACAATAATAGAAAGCTGCAGACCCGGGGCGAGACAGATCCACAACAGTGAGGCGGAGCTGCTGTAATAGTGCGCCCTCTGCTGGTAGGAGCAGATCCACGACAGTGGTTAAGATTAGGGTTAATGTTAGGTTAGGGTTGTTAGGGTTATGTTAAGATTAGGGTTAAGGTTAGGTTAGGGTTGTTAGGGTTAGGTTGAGATTAGGGTTAAGGTTAGGTTAGGGTTGTTAGGGTTAGGTTAAGATTAGGGTTACGGTTAGGGTTGTTCGGGCTAGGTTAAGATTAGGGTTACGGTTAGGGTTGTTCGGGCTAGGTTAAGATTAGGGTTGTGGCTAGGTTAGGGTTTTTTGGTCTTAGGCTAAGATTAGGGTTAAGGTTAGGGTTGTTAGGATTAGGGTTAAGATTAGGGTTAAGGTTAGGGTTGTTCGGGCTAGGTTAAGATTAGGATTGAGGTTAGGTTAGGGCTCTTTGGGCTTAGGCTAAGATTAGGGTTAAGGTTAGGGTTGTTAGGATTAGGGTTAAGGTTAGGGTTAATGTTAGGTTAGGGTTGTTAGGATTAGGGTTAATGTTAGGTTAGGGTTGTTAGGGTTAGGGTTAAGGTTAGGGTTAATGTTAGGTTAGGGTTGTTAGGGTTAAGGTTGTTAGGATTAAGGTTAGGTTCGGGTTGTTAGGGTTAGGTTAAGACTAGGGTTAAGGTTAGGTTATGGTTGCTAGGACTAGGTTAAGATTAGGGTTAAAATTCGGTTAGGGTTGTTATGGCTAGGTCAAGATTATGGTCAAGGTTAGGATTGTTAGAATTAGGTTTAGATTAGGTTAATGTTAGGTTAGGGTTGCTAGGGTTAAGGTTAGGTTGGGGTTGCTAGGGTTAGGTAAAGATAATGATAGTTTAGGAACATAAATAACAAGCAATTTGTATGCTGTTGTATGCAAAGTTCTGTGTCTTTGTCAATCAACAGAAGCATCTAGTTAATAATGATCTTAATAATGCTTAATAACAAACACTTTATGAACAGTAGGTGGCGCTATTCAGATGTCAATGTCACACAACAAGGAAGAAGGTTTGTCCCCATCGTGTTGCCGTACGGAGGGAGAATTCAAATGCAATTTTCATCTTTTTGAAGGCACAAAGTTACTTTCATTTGCACTTATTTAAACGGATTTGTACTTTCGACTTCAGTATTTTCTACAGTAAATACTTCAGTGCTTCACAGTATGATTTTAAGTCATGTTTAAAATACCAAGAAGTATGCATAAAAATAAGCCTGAAGAAAATATAATATATGATGCGACATTTAAGGGGCATTTACAAAGACAGGAGAGACAGTGCCAGATGATGAGGAGGCGGAGGAGTGCTGATTAAATCACTGGGGCGTGTGGGGAAGACTGTGAGAGTGCGACCCACAAATGAAACACCATGTTGGGACTGCCCTATACAGGATATCACTCTCAGCTGCCAATCTGCCGTCTGCGTACACACTGACGCGTCTTGACTCCGCTGCTGCCAATTCTAAATACAAGCAAAAAACATGCAGCAGTGTGACGGTAACATACATGTAGTGGCATAACAGTGTCACGCCAAAATAACGGGACATCATGTAAAAACCAGTTTAAACTTTGAGGACTGGAAACACATGAAGATGTTCAAAAGGGTATTTCCCCCACAATCTTTAAATCCCACTAGAACCATTCCTTGCTGGACTCATTTTTTATATTTTTTTACAGTATACATGTTATATTGCCTTTTTGCTGCAGGGTTGCCAGGTATTAGCGGTCAAACCCGCCCAAAAGTTTCCCAAATTGTTTCAAATAAGAGAATCTAGATACAACCTCAGGGGAACCAATATGCTAAAAAAAAAAAAAAACCTGTGGCGAAGATTAATACAAAGAGGAGGTGTTTATCAGTTAAAGGAGTTGATCTATGGAACGGTTTACCTATTCAACTTAAAGGAACAGGCCTGTCATGATTCGTCTTTTGTTCCCCTGTTTTTGTTTTTCTTGTGTTTGGTCTAGTCCTCTGTTTTATTTTGACGCGTGTTTTGTTCTTGTGATTTTGCTTTATTTCCCTAGTTACTTGCCTGCCCCGCCCTGATGTGTTTCACCTGTGCCCCGTTTCCTCTTATATTTATACCCCTGTGTTTCCCTTGTCCTTTGTCGCGTCATTGCCTACGTCAGCCCCGGTTTTTGTTTTTTCTGGATTTTGTTATTTTAGTTTTCGTCCATTAAACATCACCAGTTTTGTTGCAGTCCTGCATTTGGGGTTTTTATTTTCTTCGCACCACCTCCTACCATGACAAGGCCACCATTTTTTCATACTGAAATATGTTCTTGCTTGAGCTTAGACGAGTTGATACGTACCGGTCTGATCTTTGTGCGTGCCCTCAGTCACGCAAAGCGACCAAAGATGTTGTTAGCATTTAGCATCTTCCACAGACACGCACAAAGACCAGACAGGTACGTATCAACTCGTCTAAGCTCATGTAAGAACATATCAAAGCATGGAAAAATGGTGGCCTATCCCTTTAAGGGCTCCAAAACTATTAAAACATTTAAGAATACATGAAGTATAGAACACTTGAATGAGAATCATTAGAAAAGAAGTTTATTGTGGACGCATAACGTACGGTAACTTGGATTGTTGATGTTTAAGTTTAGTGCTTATGTGTTAGCATTGTTATAAGAGAAACTTAATGAGTGTCACAGTTGTAAAAGGGGTTTAGGCAGAATACGTTTTGACTTCAGCCTAAAGCCCTTTCGGTCAGGCTTCATTTAGCACTTAAAGTACACGTTTTCTTATTGTATAATTAAGATCTTTGAAAAACATGTGACATGTGATCCAAATGTTTATAATGACCATAGAAAAAATAAACTACTATTACTACTACAAAAAATGGACAAAGCCTGCAGGCTAACAGCGCGACCGTAATTTCCACAGTGTTTTGGTAGATTAGATCCCCAGCCCCAATCTCTCCCACAGCAAGAGCAGCTCCGATAGCCTTAGATTGGAGGTTTTAGTTTCATTCAAAATTAAGATTTTTATGAAGAACGGCTTTGTGCTTCTTCTTGTACCTTTGAAAACAAAACGTGGACCCTTGTGCATTTTGTGTTGGGGAATATCTGCCCGAAACCTTTGGCTTTGTTGTTTGTTTGTTTGTTTCAATAAACATAAACAGAATGATGTAAATAGGACTTTACATGGGAAACAGTTCTGCCAGATCGTGCTTTTCACCCACGGAAACGCTCAAAAAGCTGCAGGAATACAGCAGACCTGGCAACCCTGTCTTAATGTGTCCTCCACAAACAAGAGTTGTGTTATTGCGCAGAAAGCAGGGCTCAATAATTAAATTGTAAATCATAGCATCTTCACCCGATGGCATATCATAAGCAACTTTTCAATCCATTCAGGGCATTGCAGCTTTTCTTTTTCAGACTCTGTTCTTCCCTTCAATTATATGAATTCTACAAGTAAAATACAACTTAAATTAAGTGGATCTGGTCCTTGCACACACACACACACGCACGTGCAGTGGCGAGGGGGGAGAAAAAAAAAAAGAGAAAGTATAAAAGAGTCGTTCTTGACCTCCAGCACCATCACTTCCTACTCTCCCGCCTCTTTCACACTACATTATGGAACAGCTTTCATTTAGGTATGAATATTAGATATTTCTTTTGAATAATACAGCGAGACAGTATGTGAGGAATCTGCCGACATAAGGAGAAAAAGGGTGCGTTCCTAACTGTGTCTCCTCAGCGGCACATTTGAAATAGTCCCAATAAAAATGACATTCTCAGGTCCAAACTGTTCCATTAAATAAATGATTGGGTTAAAGTGCCAGCTGGAGTGTCTGCAGTGTGGCCTCTGTTCTTTTATATGAGCCGAAATGGGCCGGTGGCTTGTACGTCCTGTGGCGCTGTCTCTCATTGGAGTGTTGGATTCATCTAATGCAGGTTTATGCCTCAAGGTGCAGTCTTTCTACCCACAGGCAAGCTCCGAATTAAGTCAGAACAGACTTCAGGATTGGAAAATGAAGAGAAAGTCTTTGCTTTGAGAAAGTCCGTCAACTTTAAAAGACCAAAGTTTGGTGCTTCGTTTCTTTTTAATTAGTCTGATGAAATTAATGGTGCTTTCTCTAATCCAGTGGTTCTAAAATGATGGGTAATTTCTAATAATATGTACATGAAAGGTATAGAACCACAAGTATGTTCAAATGACTGTTTCAGCCTCTTTTACCTTATTTAATGCTATTATTATTGATATATATACATATATTATTGACGTGTATAATATTTTTGGCTATCAGACTCCGGTAGTGGACATCAATTTATAATTTAAAGTCAGTATGGATAGGCAGGTTGGAGTTAGGGATGTCTTCCCCTGAAGCCTGGACACTGGTTGTGGTACGGAAGACCGGTGAAGGATGTAGCAGGGAGAAGCCATGGATAGAAGAGACACGAACAAACCATGATTGCCTAAAAGCAGGACCGAGGGCGATGATTGGCTGCTACGGAGATGTGGCTCTCATGAAAGCGATCATTGGCCGGAGGTATAGGTGATGCTGAAATTAGTCTTTCAGGTTGAATTCACGCCTAGGCTTCATTTGAAGAAAAGACAATATTTTACATAATATTTTACAAGTCGTGTATTGGGTCAGGGCTTGTCATCCCAGGGTGATTGTGGGTCCCAACGCAGTATTAGCCACTCAATATTACACCAGATTGTCTAGAAAGAAAGAAAAATAGACAATTGTGATCAGAACTTGTGATGAAAGACAAGAGAATTGACCTGCATATGCACCATAGCTCTACCACTGAGCCACATGACAGCTGAGCCATGTACTGACCTATTTGATGCAAAATCTACATCTTTATGTTTCCAATTGTTTTCCCTATACAGTCAAACATGTTTCATCTATCATGAAGCCTCCACCTCAGCCATCATTGTAAAGAGCCGCACTTCCATATCGTTCGCTTCCCAGCTGTGCTGTGACCCACCTCCGGCCCGTCTCCACCTCTACAGCCCACGGCGTCGCCCTGCTGCACCCTTCACAGGTCTCCATACCACCACCAGTGTCCAGGCTCCGGGGGCAGACATCCCTAACTCCAAGCTGTTTATCTATCCTGACTTACATAGATACATCAATGTCTAACGCAGGGGTCTGATCGCCAAAATGTCAATAAATCTTCCTAATCGATGCTTTTTTGAGTCGATCCAGGTTGAAATTGTTTTTAGCTTGTCTTTGAACAGTTTTACTTTTCACTCTGCAGCAGGTCTCAGTCTGGACCATTTTGAAGATATTATATATTTAAAAGTTGAGGTATTTTCTGTATTAAGTTATAACACTAGAAATGCCGGGGTTATTGAGGTCAGAGTGATCGCAAGGCCTTTAAGCAAATCTTCACTGAGTGAGCAAGTGCGCATTCGATTTCTGTACATTCCACCTCATATTATACCAAATAGAAAATATTAAACATTTTTTGCAGTTTTCATTAGGTTCGCTTTAAGAGATTACATCCTTGGCGGCATTGTATTGAGCACAGTGAAGACGAATCACCGGGCAAATAGAATGAGAAGAAAGGGAAAAGAAATCACCCATGGCCTGGGGGTGCACAGAGTAATATGATGGAGGGGGTTCAGTGCTGGCTCTGGCCTCATAGTTTCCCTCAGATAGAGTCAGTTCTGCGCGCAGCACTACTGTTACACACCCCATTCATACAGACTATTTAATTACCTGAGCTACCTGCTGCAAGGATTTGGGGGCTTATACCGACTCGCTCTCAAACTGACTGGCACGCACACAAAACATGCATTAATTCAACCAGCAGAAAGAAACTGCCGACATCAACAAGACACAGCGAGCGCAGATTGGAGTTGCATTGAAATGAGATTAAAAGCTTTACCTCCGAGTGACATATTCTAATCGGTTTTGCAGAGCTAAAGGCTGTGTTCTTCTACGCACAGGATATTAGGAGGAGGTTTGTGCCGGTCCAAAGCCTGGATAAATAGAGTGTGTATGGTTGTTTTCGCTCTCGCACTTGTCCATCTGAACCAGGCCCAGGGGCAGAGAGATGAAGGCGCATAGCAGCATGCAGCGGTCATTTATCCAAACCCACTTGTGATATTTCATGCCGCTCAGCTTTTTTTTCTGCCTTCCCACAAACAAACAGTGCTTTTTGTTGACATAATTCAGGCCACAGTTCGGTACATTCGGGGGAGTGCGGGCCAGCGGGGACACAGAGACACCTGCCCAGTTGACCAGGAGCATAGCACAGTTCGGATGGACATGTTTTAGTGCACTCTTACCTTGCGTTTGTGCAGTGCTGCTGCTTGCCATACGTTCATAATGCACTGAGGGGTATCACGTCAAGCCTGTGATTGAATGGCACAAATGCATTCAAGATTCATGTTAAAATTTTCCCTTAATCTGGCAAAAAAATACCTTTTTATTTTGGAAGGAAAAAAAATCGGCCATGGAGACCGGAAGTGCCGTCTAACAAAACTGAAAATTGTCAACGGTCGCTGAAATGCATTGAAGTCAATGGGATAATTTGTCCAAATAAACTGCAAACTGTCTCTTTCACACAAACATTCAGTGAACCACAACTATATCACCATGAACCTGGGACAAAATGTGACAGACTGAGGACCAACGATAAGAACAAAAGGTCTTGATGCAATGAATGGAGATCAACGCTGATAACGCAAAGAAGCTAGCAGGCTAAAGCTAACTAGCCCGCCGGCTTCTCACAGATTCATTCAGGATTTGTTTGTTTACGTCACACCACTTATATGTTGTGCTGTGCATTAACAGGAGAGCGATTCACTCACGGTACAAATGTAAAATGACAGTGGCTGATGATAAACTTGGCCTCTACACTGTGGCACACAGTAGCCATTACCAAAGCTAACCACAAGAGAGACATCCACGCGGCGTAAAAACGCGGCACAAAGGCTCACAAACACAAACTGATACATCAGATCAAGTCTGCAGAATGAAATCACGCGTGGATCTGTGCCATAAACAGCAGGATTTGACTCTGGAAGTAAAAACACGTTAGCATGCGGCCGCACACGTCTGTAGCTTGATATTGATAAACATTGGTCGTGACCACAATTCTCTCTCTGAACCATTGCACACTGGAGACAAACCCAACGTCATGCAACGTGACATCTAAAAATCTTAGACAAATCGCTCAGTGAACACCAGCCCTAAGAAGCTAACCTCCACAAAACAGCAGTATCTTACAGCCACTTGTTGATTCACTAAATATGCAGAAAAACAAAAACTTGCAGTACTCACCAAACGCAGACATCGCTCTTCCATTGTGTAAAAGCTTCAAAAGTCCTCAGAGTATCTGTAGGCTAGCCTATGCTCCACACGCAGCTAAAATATCCATCCTGGTATGGATACAGAAAAGCGTAATCGTCCTGGGGCAAACTCCTGTGGTTCCGCTGTTCCTCAATGCACGTGTGTCCTGTCAGCATGGTGGATGTTTTTCGCTAATTTCCTGCGTGGAACCAACTTCGCAAAAAATAATTATATTTAAAAAAAACTAAATAAGGTGCATTTCTAAATATGCTACTTTTTAATTAATCAAAGAATTGTATAAACATTATAAAATAAAACAAGCTACACCTGAACTGAAGAAAACTACACCAGAAGTGCATTTATACAAATAATGGCTGACTCCACACACACAATAACTTGCATTTATTGAAGAAAATGACCAATGCAGTTTAATATAAATATAGCAAATCATAACATCTGATCAAGAATATACGAAAAAAGACTGTCAAATACCTACAAAGAAGAGCGCCATCTGCTGTATTTTCAGTGCACACCTTCTTCCACATCACTAAAGAGCGTTTTATTGTTGCTAAGGTGTTGCTATGGTCAAATTTAACCACAGTTTTGACGTTTTAATCATACTTTCTCCACAAGCTGATATTTTATGGGTGTAAAACTGTGATATTTTCCTAAACACAGGTATTATTGCACCAAATCAAGAAGAATTATAAAAACTTGACAACCTGTCATATGCACTTTAATGAGAACGATGAGGAAGAAGAGTAAAAGAAATGTGTGTCTCATTCAACAGACAAAAGAAAAACAGAAAAACATAAGTTTGACAGAGAGTTAGCTGCTTCCAATTCTCTCTGGAGCTGCAACTCAGCTGTGAGTGAAAGAAGAGAGAAATGATGACACTCAGGTTTAGGGGGGCACCATCTAAATTCAGTTATTGATGACCATTTTTATAGTTATTTTGTGTGTGGCTTTATTAAAGAGGGGGTATTATGCTTTTTTCAATCACAAAGCACCAGTCTATAGCACACTACAATGATGACCAAACCTTCTGTTGGTCTGTAAATGCACTAAATTAAAATAACTGCCTTGTATAAAATGTCTCTCTCAAAATGGCTGTAGTGAATGTCTTGAAATAGGCCTCTGTCTCTTTAAGAACCTCTGACCCTTTCCGACATGCCCCCTCCACACGCTGTCTGTGGCATCAGTGGGGAGGGGGTTCTGCTGAGGAGCAGTGGTTGGTTATTTGGCTGGTGACGAAAGGTCGGAGGCGTCTCCAGGAGGTGGGGGCGTTCCTAGGAGGACTCAGACAAACCTATCCCTAAAATGGCTGCCATCAGAGATTTTACAGATTACTCAAAAATACATGAATGTGCCAAGGCAACACTTCAGGCATATTTTTAATGAGGGAATGACATAATAACATGTTGTAAAGTTTGAAAAAGTCGATTTTGCATAATACCTCCCCCTTTAAAAAGAACTTTAAGGCAAAGACTGACGGCCCTGCCCTGATCTGAAATAACACATACATTCCTACAGTTACTGGCACCGATGTCAAATGGTAAATGGACTCAATTTATATAGCACTTTTCTACCTTTATCAGGCCCAAAGCGCTTTACAGTAAGGAACCAGTCACCCATTCACACTCTCATTCATACACCAGTGTACGCAGACACTTGAGGCAAGCAGGGTGAGGTGTCTTGCCCAAGGACACAACGACAGTGTGCATTTGCGGGAGCTGGGATTCGAAGCCAAGACCTTCTGATCACGAGACGACCCGCTCTACCAACTGCGCCACCGTCGCCCCATATAAGAGTTTGTTATTGTACGATTTGTTTATACTGAGATACACACTTCAACTCTCCTTCTCCACTTCCTGGAACCGAATAAAATAATCAATTTCTCTTTGCTGTGACAGCATGCGCATACATCTGCTTTTTCCAGGTCCAACAAACCGCGCTGGCACCAGACCCGTGGAGCTGAGCCAAACACTCCTCAGCGAACACCTCATGCTGCTGTTTGGAGTGAACCATGTTACTGTATACTGAGTGTACATGTGACTATCCATGAGGAAAATTAGGACTGTGGCCAAAGCAATTAACAATTCAACAATTCAAAGCCAAAACTTTTACCCATGCGTTTGAAACCCATGGATATGACGGGTGAGGGGAAATTGTTGGGATTTATTTAACCAAGACAGAGCTGGTAATGAAAACATCCCCAAATCATGGATGTACAAACAAGTATTTTGTTGCTCTGAAAGTGTCTAAAACTTCAGGTGCTGATGGAGTCAGAGTCGGCCATAGAGTCAGCCTAAGGCCAGATTTCATGAAAGATTTTGGTCTGACTCTGATCACAATTTTTCTATGGGTTAGACCTTACACTCCAAAACACTATCGTATAGTATCTGACCTAATTTTACCAAAAACCTTGGCTCATGTCATAGAAATGAGAGGTTTTTTGTTTTTGTACAAGATAAGTGCAAGATCTGAGTTCTCACCAGCCGCATAAACTGTACCACATCTTGCACATGGCCTCATAGCTTTCTTGTAACGATACTTAATATTTTACACTCTATAGCCGTGATTAAACAACATTCATGTGTATTATTCACATTTTTAGATCTACTTCCTGTTGTTTCGCTTGCGTTTTCCCCTCCATGTGACACAGCTTTCTCAGTATAGCCGCTATTTCTGTACTTGAAGCTTACCAACCCTCTGTGATAAATAAACTCTCACTTCCTTGTATCACTGAAGAAAAAAATATATAGAGAGAGGAAAAAAACCCACAAGACTGATCTGCCAAAGCTGCCCATCTCTCAAAATAGATGGAGGGAACGCCGTGGACCTAAAAACAACACGAACAAAGGAAATAACAGCGAGTGCAGAAGCAGCATCACAGGGCTGACAGATTTCACCTCACAAACGCACAGAGCAGGAAAGTGTGTATGAATTATAAATCGCTCTCTGTCCCGCGCTGGTGTGTGCATGCGAGTGACCCAGAGATTTGTCAGGTCTAAAAAAGGTCCAAAAACAGGAAACACATGGTGGCTAATGCTATAATAGAAGACTCTGACATTCCTGTAGAGACATGGATCTGTGAGGATGCATGTGTGCGGCAGGAGCGGGTCATTTATTTGCCGTGTCTTATGCCAAGAGATGCTGATAAAATTCTACAAATATTCACAGACCGTTTGTACATGGAAACAACAATTGCTCCGTTTGACAAACAGGGTACGATTCTCGGTAGCTCTGCTCTTTGCGGCTTTAGCGTGACAATTATAACAGGATGGAAAAAGCACAGTATCTAAAAGTGAAATTGTAGCCTTCTGCGCTACATGCACTTCAACATCCGCCCCAAAATGAAGAAATGTTTGGACTCTCCCGTCATATATTAATTGATGATGTTATGCAGTATGTGTTTGTGCTCACAGCCGTCCAGACATTTTCCATTGTTGTAGAGGTTTTCAAGTCTTGGCGACTGAACTGGATTGTTTCATCTCTCTCCTTAGAGAAACCTTTAGGGTGTCCCATATCAAGAGGTGCTAAATAGAAGGTGCAAACTGAAAAATAAAATATGCTATTTTCTTGGCATGTTGTACTTCATTCTTTTACACTAGTGGACAGTGTTAACTTCGTCGACTAAAATAATTTTAGTCAAAGTAACATTTTTTCCAACTAAAAATTAGACTAAATCTAAATGAAACGTTGTTTATGAGTCTAAAACTACTAGCTGAGACCCGGCCTTCGGCCGAGCCTCGCTAGTCTCCACATTTGATATTCTGAGATTGTGAGTGATTACAAAGAAATGTCCAACCCGTCACACAGTTCAGCTGTAGACCAGTGGTTCCCAACCCATTCCAAAAACTATGGCCACTACAAATGAGTAAAAGAATGAAGACAAAAAACAATTTCAAACAAACTGCAGTTGGAGGGTTTGATGCACCCGTGCTCCTTTCTTATAAACTACGACAATATTGTCGCTAAACTCGGGGAACAGGATTCAAGAGACAGTGGAATAATTATGGAGAAATATTAGGGGTTCAGCTCTAACGGTTTGGTTCACGGTGCAGGACCCGTGGTTTGGTGCATCACGGTAGTGTACAATCAAAAAAATAATAAGTAGGTTTTGAACTGAAATAGCCTAATGATCGTTGTTAGACAGTATTTATAACCTTACAATAAAATGGGCAATGCTTTCAAAGCTGCTTTAGAATAAAATGTACCTCAGGGCTCACAATACGTGACAGCAAAATAGAAAACAAATGGTACAGCAGCAAAGAAAAAAAAAAAGAAAAAAAACTACGCAGTGCAGGCCATGCGCTCGTTAAGTTGTAGTTTCATTTTCGCTTTTACTCACACGGAGGATAAATCAGTCGGAGCAGCGCGTTTGATTAGAGGCTCGTGTTTGAGCAGGTTTTGGGCACGCACGCACACGCACACACATACACACACGCCCACACACGCACACATCGCCCTGTTTGGATGCGCGCGCACACATACACACACACACACACGCACGAACACACACACACGCGCGCACACACACATCGCCCTGTTTGGATGCGCGCACACGCACGGCAGTCAGATCTCGTGCACTCGCGTTTTTGTGACAGCGGGTTGTCCTCGGACAGCAGCACCACCAACCACGCACACACTCAGTACTGTCGCCAGGCTTCCTGGTGTTCCCAAACGGTCTCCCATCCCAGTCCTAACCAGGCCCTTCCCTGCTTAGCTTCAAAGTCGGTATGGGAAATAAACATGGCGGCGCCCAGGCGGCGGCCATTGAGCTTGTGTTTTCTATAATAGATGACTAAACTGTCCAGATATTTCCGTCGACTACAATAAGACTAAATGTGGCCGTGCTGCCTTTGCAGGAAGGGCCTGGTCGGTACATGGATGGAAACACCAGGAAGAGTGAGTGAGTGAGTGAGTGAGTGAGTGAGTGAGTGAGTGAGTGAGTGAGTGATGGCACAGACTGGTTGCCTCGCTTCCGTCAGTCTACCCCAGGGCAGCTGTGGCTACAATAGTAGCTTACCACCACCAAGTATGGAGTGAATGAATAATGCAATGCAAAGCGTCTTTGAGTGTCCAGAAAAGCACTATATAAAACCAATGCATTGTTATTATTATTTAAAAAAAATAAAAGAAGAGACTAAAATCATCCAAACTTCCAAACACAGTTTGAAAGAGCCTCATGTCATTTCATTCAACAAAACAAGCCTATTGTGCTCAAAAGGAGTAGGAAGAAGTTCAAAGAACTTATAATAAATCTACCCCTTACCTGTCATTCAAGCAACATCACATAAACCGATGCATGAGTCTATGCTTGTGCATTAATATCGTTTATGATACAAAAATGTCATACAATACAAAGGAACAGGTCTGTGCTTTGTTCAAGTGGGAGAAGCTCCATGAAGCAGAAAACTGTGATTGAATATGATCATAATAAATATTATGAATGCAAAGTCGACTAAATTTGTCTTAAATTTGTCTAAATTTGTCTTAAATTTAGTCGGCTAAAACAAAATCAAAATTAACATTTCTAGCAGGCCCCCAAACTTGACAATACTGCGTGAGTGAGAAAATGGATAAACGACTCTCTCTCTCTTTTGCACGCGCTACTCATTTTGCAACGCTTGGTGAATAACCCCCTTACGTAAAAAGTCCCCATTGTGAACCTGCAGTGAAGATTTGGCACCGCAGTAGCAGCCATACTGCCTTACAACCATAAATACACCACAAAAGGTCAACGCAAAGCAGCTCATGAATGTTTATGCATGGAAATGTGACGCGGCTGTTTTAGCGTGAGTTAAGGTAATTACCAACAGGGGTTTGAAGTGTCACCTCTGTATTTATTTGTTTACACTACACTGGAATGGATTGCCCTACACAACAAAATGGCTGTCAATGTTGTGAGAGCTTGAGTGATTTTTCTCCAGGGGTATACAAGTCAAACATAAAAAACAGTAACGAGTAGAGTACAATCCTATATTCTTTAAGAAGTAAATGAAATAAAACTATAGCTTCAGTTAAATGTGTTTTATATTTCAGTGTTTTCTTAGCAGTGAAAGCGTGATCTGATATCATAATCGGAGTCTTATAAACCTCTTCATGTCAACGCGGATCTTCACAGACTGTTTCTAGCTTCGGTTTCTTAACAATGTCACATTGAAAACTCGCAAAGATGGTGCAAATTCTCTTTGATGACAAGGACAAAATTACAGAGGAGAAAAGACTATTAATCAGGGGGTTCGGCTGTTAAAGGGCAATCCACACACAGGCTGTTCCAAGTCTATAGTGGTGAATAATCATGGCAGAATCCTGGAAAATACCTTTAATAACGTTGTAACTTTTGCCTTATTCTGCGAGCTGCATTTGTGGTTTCTGTGCCTAAACGTTGTTTTACTGGATACTTTTGTGAGTCTTTGCTGTGTTTTTGTGACCTTGAAGAAAGCAGCTTTTTAAAAGTAAACAGCAGCTCATAAGCTAAACCCATTTGAAATCTACAAATTTCTTCTTCTGAGACACTTAAGAAGCACCAAGAGCCCCAACACCTGCAGCACAGTGGAGGCGTCACAAGAGGAGCTACAGGAAACAAAAAAGGGACAAACGAGGAGGTATCTGGGCGAGACTCACAGCTTCTCTTGGTCTGGCTCTGCTATGGAGCGGGGGGAGCTGCACAGGAAGATGAGGAAGGAGGAGGAGGAGCTGACCAGTGCAGGACACCACGCTCTGACCCTACTTCCGGTTCAGATCGGCTCATAATGGCAGCGTGGCTCAGTCGCAGCAGCTCAGGACTAACACCTGAACACTATTTCGTTGTCAGCTTGAACAATGACAAATAAAGCACTTTGACTGACTTACTTACTAACTGTACCATGTCTGTTTATATCAGTGAAGCACAATTTATTCAAGATTTTTTTTTATTTGTCAAACCATGTATAGTTATATATATATATTATAGCTTTTATAAACACATTAAGATATGATTACTTAATCTACATTGGTAAATGATTGAGATCTTTTTGTTAATAATTCAGTACATGGCATCATTAGTGGTCATCATTTATATATAGGCCTATTTGTATTTTATCGACTTATAACTGGCCTTGATGTACATTCTTAGTCAGGATTACCGAGCAGCCCGCAGAGCGATCCACACTCAACACAGAAAGGCCCAGTCCAGAAAAGGAATCAAACAGGGCCATCGTGCTTTAAGGCGAGAGTCCCTCATCACTGTGATGTAACAAAGTCGCACGATCCATCAAGCGATGAAACTACTGTTGTGGCTGTCGAAAACCCCACAAGTAACCCAGCACAATCACACATCGCAATAAAAAGCTCGAACTGACACGAGATCAGAGTTTGTTGTTTTGTTCCAAGCTGTAAAAGAACGCAGTGGACATATGAGGAAGCAGAGTCAGTACATAAAGTCCAGCCTGCCCTCCTCCTCGCCCTCGAGCTTCATAATTTACAGTGTCGGCAACTGTCCGAAGTGTTTTCGAATGCCGCTGATGAAACTTCTACACCATTTGTTTAGATGCTGTCTGGACTCCTTGAAAGAGACGGCCGGTGCCTGTGGGTGTTCGCTTTGAGATGAAAGGACAACACACTACCTCACTTGATTAACACATTGTGCTAATGAGAAGCTACTGTCAACAGCAGAGAACATGACAAAATACATCACTCTAATTAAAATTGATGAAATCTAAAGTTTATGGGTCACTGGAACGCAGGTCATATTGAAATTAGGTAGTGGGCGAATATCTAAACTCTATTTTTGTGTCCTTCATTAATCTGGACAAAAAACAGAAAAAGCAGACTTTGTAGCTCTCTCTTATGTTGCCTTTGTCTCTCGAAAGCTCCTATAAATGATGGCTTTCTAATTCAATTATACCTTTTTCTATTTGTTCAACTTTATTTATATATATTTATTATTACTATTTTAAGTGGATATAAAACATACAAATGTCATAACAGAAAATTAAAGCTCTAAATTAGTTTAGTTTAGTTTAGTTTAGTTTAGTTTAGTTTAGTTTAGTTTAGTTTAGTTTAGTTTAGTTTAGTTTAGTTTAGTTTAGTTTAGTTTAGTTTAGTTTAGTTTATTTGAGTAATTTTACATGAACTTTGTCTTTAAAAATTCATACACAGTTGTGGATGCTCAAAATGGAGTAAACTCTAGCAATAACTTATATGTGCCCACCCCATATTCAATTCAATATACATTTACGTAGCATAATAAATTATAAGGTCGAGATTACATCGACTTTAGATACAAACAAGTCCTTCCTGAGCTGAACAGATACAGATTATTAACGAGTCATCAGTTTTAAACTTAGACTTAGTAGCATTTATCTAGAACATTATTTAAATGCATAACACAGCAGCTTGTTACATATGTTTATAGAATGAGCCAAAAGAAAAAGAAACAATTGATAGGACGAAGTATACCTGATATATCATTACTACATCGTTAATCTTACTTTTGAAGGTGTAATTAGAGATTAGTCACAGGTTTACACTGTAGTTCTTTGAGGTAGGTTCCAATACCAATCTAATGTTGTTTCTAATTATTAAAGCAGTACTAAGTAACTTGTTTACCTTAATAAATCCTTTTCGCAGTCCCTCTGGGGGTAATACAAGTGTTAATGGGATGATTGGGGGGTCATTCTCCCCCTGGTGTCACTTTCAGCTTTCCCTGCTCCGGACCGGAGCCACCAATACACACTAATGGAATCATGAAGAAGAAGCTAACAGGCTAACGGGCAAAGCTAACTGCGGGCAAGCGCCACTTAAACAGTATTTACAGCCAAGTTTGAGTGAAAAAAAATACCTCCATTGTGTAATTGGATGTTCAATATCCCTCTCTCCCTTTGCCTTTTCTGTTAGCATAGTATGGACAAGTAATGAGTAAAAAAACGCAACATGCTACGACAGCTGCAGTGGCGCTTATGGCCTCTAGGGGCACGAGTTACTTAGTACTGCTTTAAATTCAGAACTCAGAATTAACATTATTATGAATCACGAGTCTGCCTTGCTTTGGGGCAGGCATATATAATTCTCTTTTAGTCCCGTTATTTCCTTGTTGTAAATATAAAGGTATAGATATGGAAAGGGGGAAAAACGACTTTCAAAAACTTCCAAGAAAATGCTCGCTATAATTCTAGACAAAGATTGTTTAGCCATTATCTGTACATTTTGCCTCTCATTCAAGAACCCTTGTCAGCAGCACATACTGTATACAATATTACTGATGAACTCCCTTAAGCTAATACATCACACACCCACAAAATCAAACCTTTGAGCAGTAACAAGCAAAAGCAAAATAATCCTACACATGCACGATCAGTTGCCCTCATGATCACTGTGTACAAGGCTGCACCAAGAAATCTAACCCCAAATTATCATTACAGCTGCAACTCATGTCCGGTTAAAGCTCCAGCTCAGTGTAATACTAATAAGAAAATGATGTAATGCCACTCCTAATGACTAATGAATAGATAGTTAATTAGATGAATTAACTAAAGAGCCAGCCCACCACAGTGAGGTTTGAGCGCACTTGACCAGCAGCCATTATTATTCAGGCTATTATGCTGACGGGACCACAATGACCCCCGAGTGCACTTCAGTGTACACAGTGATGAGCAATATCATGGAAATCTTGATGATCACATTAAAAGCAAGTAGAAAAATGAGCCACAACAGGGCATTTCCCAGTCAGCATAAGTCACAGCGACACTTTTCCCTGTCACATCGTTATTCTCCTGTATTTTCCTTTTGATGGCGTTTAGTGTCAACCTGAATTTCCCACGGCCGCCGTCGCTGCCGCAGAAGCGCAGCGGAGAAGGCGCGGGATTCTCACTGTGAGTGGGTAGGAGTGTTAAAAGGATTTGGGAGCCATTAGCACCATTTTCCTCTCTCTTCGTGGCCCTTTAAAAGCAGCAGACTGACACCGTGTCTGCTTTGGTGCGGTTTGGATGTGTCTCTAATGGGAGGAGTGAAATCATTGCAGACGGGATGAGTCAAGCTCGCACTCACAACTCCCTCTTATTATTTTTTGAATGCGTGCGAGTCGCAGTCATTAGTGCTTTCATTTGATCACACTTTCTAAACATATTTAATCCCTAATTTGTTCAACAGAAGTCCTCACCCCCATTCAAATGAGCGAAATCACCTTTAATACCTTTACATTTCCTTGTCTGCATCTTTCTGTCGCTCTCCCAAAGCCTTTATCTTCAGTAGTTGGCTTGTATTCTGCTGTATTTGCTCAGTAACCTTCCCTGGGCTACAGTAGGTGCTTCTTTGTTCAGAATCTGCCAAATGAGAACTCCCGGCGTCTTATCTCTTTTCACACACTTACTGCCCCATATTTCCCTTCCCCTTCTTCATCTCCACTTAAGCCTCTTTTTTGCTCGACAAAATTACTTCCCCTATACGTTTTTTTCATTCTGTGGTCCAACAGTCCCAAAGCCCAGCGGTGTGCCTTTGAGTTCTTAATTCAGTTTCCAGTTATTTTTAATGATGACTTTTGCACATGTGGAGCATGCATAAAATCGGTCCAGTTGAGCCGTTGCAGTGGACCGATGCTGCTGAGCGTGCACAAGTATCTTAAACTTGAAAATACCACTGCAATCGGACGTGGTTTGATGATGCCACGACTGCTGCTTGAGGTCGCCATATTGATGCCGAGGACACTGATACAGCAACACCAGGAATATGACAAGGAAGTGATGTTTTTTCATACTTTGGCTGGGGGAGCGACTTATACTCAGGTGCGGTTATACTTACTGCTAGGAAGAAAACAACAAAAGCTCATCGCGGGCTAAAAGCTCGACGGCTACAGCCAGAGGAACAAGTTCGCAAATGAGAGCTTGAACAACGCGATGCCGGGAGAGGCTTGTAAACGGTGCAGTTACGTCTCCATGCCCAGGTAGTTGCCAAGGCGGATGTGACTTATACTCCGGAGTGACTTATAATCCTGAAAATACGGTTGTACTTTCTGAAACAAATCAGAAGGCTACACTACTAAATGTAAATATCAAGCATTGGCTTATATGACTTGAATTGGGGAATTGGGTCTTGTTTTGAGCAGTTGTCACTCTCACACACTTTTTTTTCCTGATCCTGATCTTTTTTTTTTTTTACTCCTGTTACCGTAGCACAAAAACTCTCCACATATTAATGGTACAGTCCATACAACAGCCATCACAATCACGTCAATCAAGTTGCATTCAGAACTTCAGAAGAGACAGTCTGACATCAGTGACTCTCTCTATATCTATATTTTACTCTATGAACTGTTTGTAGATATTTGGAGAGTTGTGGGATGTCACGTCATTCCTATAACCAATTTTTAATGTGTAAATCTCTGTTCACACTTATTTAATTAATATCTACAAGAAATGTAGTTTCAGTGGGTGCAGCATGTGCTTCTGTGCTAGTTAGCATTAGCCCGCAGTAGCACATTGGTCACATTTTCTGTTTCCTGTTACCACTATTCCTGTAACCATTATGAGAAAGAGAAATAGGAAAAATAGATAAAAAAGAGAGACTGAAATGGCCCCTATGCATTGTCGTACACCTAAACATATGCCAATTTAAAAACAAAAACAAATTCTCCTATATAGTTTGTTACAGTGTCACGTCACAAAGACCAAACAAACACTAGAGATAATAGTAGGTTAAGATGACAACACAGGGATTGGATCATCTGCTTTTAGGCACGCACTCAAACCTCCAAATAATTTCTATCTGACTGTTTTCAACCATGCTGAGTGTTGATGCTGTCTTGCTAGCTGCCGTTAGCAAACATGGCTCCCTCTGGCTGCATAAACAGATCGGGGGGTTCATGAATGAATGAATGAATGCCAGGCAGGCAGGCAGGCACTAAAGACTTGATATTGAGATATTGGTAAAGATGTCATGTGTACGACCGTGTACGACCCGGGGTTCACCACCTGCCTCCACTCTAAGCACGCTCAATTTGTTCATCTGTTTTGTCAGACTGTGCCCATCTGCCCGCTTGGCCCACTCCGTCTTTACTAATGAAGCATGCTAGTGACACAAACGCCAAGCTCATTCTGCCCTGGCTGCCGAGCTAAGAGGAATTATCACACACATAAAGAGTGACAGATTGGAATGGTATAAAGTCAACCAAAGCAAATTAAGCTCCATGATAAACTAAGAACAATAATAACAACAACAGTGAAAGTTAGCTGTCCCACCGTCACCCTACGACCCAAGCTGTGCCCCAAATAAGCCCATGAAAAACTCTTGTTCTGTTAATACTGTGTAAAATGAATAATCTAGTGTCTAGTCTAGCCATTCCCACCCCTTAACTGTGAGCTAAATACCGGCAGTGCCTTTGAGAACCTCTAAGGGAGCCCAGACCCCCACTTTGGGAACCACTGGTCTCGTGGATTAGGCTGCAGCTAGAGGTCCAAAATTAAAAAGAGTTTTGCCAACAGCGTGTCAGACGAATATGGATTGTTCAGACAACTGTTTGGAGATGATATTGATCTCATTGCTGTTTTCAGGCCCATTCTCTCAGAGTGTATTTGGTAATGCTTATGCAAGTTCACAACACAGCTTTCTCCACTTCCTGTCACTTCCAGCGCGTTTAAAGGCCCTATACCTCATTTTTCTTCTGTTGTTCATGGGTAACTACTAAAATAACTTTTGTCCTTTTTGCATCTGTATTCTTTTTAGGGATTGTAAACAAATTTGCTTTGTTGTTGTTCACATTACAGACTTTACTGACAGAATTGCTTCCTGGACATTGTGAAATGCGATTATAACCTCTGAGAAACTGGGATGTTGCAAATGTATTGGTAAATTGGAAATGATACGGACACATCAAAATAAGGTAGAGCCCATAATGGGTTTGTGGACAGGACATTGTTAATGCACAATGAGGCTTGAATAAAGTATGAGCATACGACCAGAAACCAAAAACGTCTGGTATAAATGTTATCTTTTGTCCTATCAGAGCCTAATGGGTTTTTTGTTGTTGTAAGAAAATATTTTTAATAATAATAATGATAATTCAGTGGTAGTTCAAGCTGGATAAACATGTATTAGGTTTTAATTTGATGTCTACAATGCATTAAACAGCTAGAATGTCATTTAGTACATTGTAGAAGTATTGCTGTCACCATAGCCAACATAGTATAGTAGAAGTGCACTTTTTCTCATATCATACAGGCCAACCCTCCACTCACAGCAGCTGCAGCTGACATCGATTCCTCAATAACTTTAACTAGTGAGTTATATCTCACACACCCACAGTATTGAATGTAACATTTGCTGTTTTACTGGGAACAATTCTGTCCAGTTTTTGTCAAGAGTCTCTCAAATCATCAGTGCACTCTACTGCACTCTTTCCGTGGCTCAATGGCATCTTTATTTCTTTTTCTGTTGTCTGAGTGGCACCGAGAGAGCCCTCTGACGGAGAATGCAACGGACACGACAGGTTTGGGCCAGTCGACTCAGCCTGGCTCCTTCTTACCGAGCCCAGTCCACACTCTCAAGTCCTGCCTCTGCAGTAAATATCATTAGCAGCAGGTTTTATACAGTCTTATTCCCTATAACCCACTGTATTGAGACACAGGCAAAGCAAAGTCTTGTGAGCCTGATTGACTGCGGATGTTCCTCAATGAAGAAGGAGCTCCTGATAATACTCTACAATACTGCGCTGATGCAATGCTGACGATACAGAGGAAAGAACTGCTCTCAAAATCAGATTGGAGTTACTGAAACTTCTTATTACCGCGCTCAGGAGACAGCGCAGACCTGGCCTCGTACTTAACACAAATAAAACATAATTTTAAATAAGATTGGGATCACCTGACAAAGAAACAGATTTATTTAGTTGCCAGTAAGCTCATGAGAGGCACTCGGAAAGTTAGATTACAACATTTGCAAAATCTAGCCATTTCCACAGTAGTTAAGATGCAAATGCCTTGTAATATACTGTTTTCATATGCAAGATACGGCTCAAGATTAAAGCAGTGCATCTGTCAGCACAGGTGAGCAGCCCGGCTGTAATTACAACCCATTACCACGTCCCTCCACACACAGCGAGCCGCACATGGACTGACATGGTCAATCTTAGTACATTTTTATCCCGAAAAGTGCAGCGTTATCGAGCGTCTTATGCTATTAATCATGCATTTTTAGTATTTTGTTTATTCGTTCAGGACAGCGCATGCAAATGTCTTCGGCATGTAATAAACGCAGCGCATTGAATCATAGCCATGTGTAAATTGTCTCACAGTCATATTCACAGACACATTCTCATTCACTTTTTTTAGTGGTAAAGGAAACTGGAACACACTAAGGAAAATTACGCAGGCATGAGGAGAACATGCAAACCTCACAGAGAACTCCCACTTCTGGAAAGAGCGCCAACTGCTGCTCAATTTGTTTTAGAGGTATTTTTTTCCTTAGGGATTTTTTGGTGTGAAGGACCACATAGATGAAATGGGGTGATATAGTGGGGACCCATGGCCAGAACAATTTCCCACAGCAAGTGGAGCAGCCCCAACAACCAGACCATCAACTGCACTTGCTTGTGACTTCTTAAGACTGGATTTCATGATAAAGCTATTGGATCTCATGAAGCTACTGTACAGGTTGATGAGCAGGGATGACCAGAACCTCAATAATGGCAAACAATCCATCCATCCATCCATCCATCCATCCATCCATCCATCCATCCATCCGTCCATCCATCCGTCCATCCATGTTCTTCCACTTAATCCAGGGTCGGGTCGCGGAGGCAGCAGTCTCAGCAGAGATGCCCATATAAATGAGGCTCAAATGAGAGTCCCAGAACGTACAGCATATTGTTCATTTTTTAACTTTTGTTAAATTGTTTATCATTGTTTATCCTTTACAACCAAACTGCTTAACATATTGCCCAAAAAATAGAACTATAAGCATTTATTTCATTTGATGTGCTGTCTGGTCACTAAAGGGACTATACGGAGTTTAAAAATGTTAAAAGTAAACATTTTCCTCCCCTTACATGTTCCAGCAATTTCCTTATGTGTAGAATGAGCCCAGACCTGTTCACCACATCTTCCCCTAAAATCCTGCACGGTCACTCATAAATGTGTTACTTCGCTTCCGAAGTGCCGTCATGCACGAGCTTAATATAGAAGCTGCAGTTATGCCTAAGACCTAAGGTGGCAGTAGTGAGTATAAAAATGTATAAAAAAACAACTTGCATCTGGTTCCTTTAATAGAGATAGAAAAAGTCTATAATAGACTTTTCTGTGAGTCAGTCCTGACTCATAACTTGCTGCTTTGCATTGAGTACTTTGCTTTTCAGACAAATATGAGGTTTAATAACATTAAATACAATTCCAAATGTCTTTTTACTGCAAAATCTGACTTTTTGTGTCTAACCAATCATCACAGGCAGGTTAAATTTCACGTGGCATGGCAGCGTACACCAGAATGTCTGATGATAAAAGCACGTCCTTGTTGTTTGCATTATACACACTGTGTTATATTTCAATAGCTAGATGGCACAATGAGTGTACTTTGCCGCCCACAGTGCCATGCTTCATTGAGCCCATATAGTGTTCTCCATACTGCAGGAGCGTGTGTTGGCAGTGGGTCCCGGGTTTGTCTAAGGTCTGCGGGACGGGCCTGTGCTCATAAATCCCGCCGGCCGTAACCACGGTGATTTGCAGGTTCAGAGAAACCGTAAACATGAGCAGAGAGGGAGAGAGGAGGCTGGATTAAGTGGTGAGTGTGTGTCTGCCTGCTGCGTGCGAGAATGCGGGTTTGCTCAAGGGCATCCCTGAACGGAGATGCGAGCGCTCCTCCGTGATTGGCCGCGACTGGGGACGGCCATTAATCTCTGCCGCTCCATTGGCTGTGACGGCAGAGGGGAGGGGTTCATGCAGCTGGTCAGTTAGCCGCTGTCAGCTTTCTAATCTGGAACATTCTTCAATATTAGATGGAGTGCACAGAGAAGCACTGGGGCCCAACTGGATCCACTAAAGCGGCGCTCTTGTCCACGGTGCCTTCTCTCATAAGGTTTATTGCACCGCACAGACTTTTGGAGAACCCGCGAGACAGGGAGCAGATTAAAATGAATCGCATCTTTCAACTTAAACTAAAACAAATGTGGGAAATTTGTCTTATGTGAGCAGGTCTTACTTTTATCTTATTGGAAGATAATGTGATGAACAAAAAATGGAGAGGGGCAGAAGGCAAGATGGGTTAGATGTCCTTACTTAATTCTTATATGCTTTTGACCGATTCTTCAATGACTCTGCGGAAGCCTGGGAAGAGCAGTGCCTTTTGGGACTTTTCTCTTGTGCGAAGTTAATAGTGAAGAGGATCTTGTTGGAGGATGAGTCTGCTTTGCATGTGTCAGTTTGACAAGAGCAACTTCAAAACTTGGAGGAAACCTACCCAGACACAAGAAGAACATGGAAACTCCATACAGAAAATCCAAACAGCTGGCCAGGGAATCAAACCAGGACCTCCTTTAAGTGAAGCCAGAAAACCAACCACTTTGTTGTCAAGAAGAGGAAAGCTAAATTAAAACCAAGCCACAGACTTTTCAACTTGTGTCTTTAGTTTTTTTATCCTGAAATTGTGGGGCACCTAGAAGGAGAAATGTGTATTTGAGTTATTAAACTCTCTAAATGTGGCTCCCTCGTGCTTATTTTGCCATACGTGCTGCGCACTGTTTTATCAAAGAGCCAGGAAAATATACAAACGTCTTTGTGACATAAACAGAAATAAAAAGGCAACGGGACTCTCCAAGAAAACAATTCACATGCCTGAGACTGCCACCACACAGTGTTTGAACAGGGACCAAGGCATTTTGTTTACAATTTACCATTAAACATTGTATCATAAACTTGTATCAGGCTTGGTTTGGGGTCCAGGTTGCTTCAGTGTAGATGTTGCTCTTAGCAGACGAGAGGAAACCTGAGTGCGTCGTGTTGGTGTGAATCCTCCTTTAGCTCATCAACAACTTGCAACACATTGTCTCACAAAGACTTAAGCTACATTTACAACATACTATAGAAAGGCAACAGTTATGGGCAGAAAAACAGCCTAATAAAGTGGACTTAAATGATATTCATGAACATAAATGAAGTATTGGGACAGCCTGTAGAAGCAGCCTTCAAAAAAGAAAGACCTTTTCAACCCAGTCTCCATATTTTTCAAATGAGACACAGAGCCCTTAATCCACCAGAATCAAGATCAACAAAAGCAATAAATAATATAAAAGGTTTCTCCTCAAAACACGAGGCGACCATCACAGAGGGTAAATGGAACCCAGAGTGCTGTGCGTGTTCAGCTCTGGGAGCAGGCTGCCACGATGACACCATTTACAGCCACAACTTGGACTGTGATTGATCGGGCCACGGAGCCGATGTGAAATCGATGAGGAGAAGTGCTCGGAGATGGCATGTGTGGCCAGTCTCGCGGACTTCGATCCATCGTGGTGAAAACGCGGCGAGTGGCGGCTGGACTCTGCGTATCTGGGCTGAAAGTCTGACCCACTGAATAGGATTTTTGAAGTGGAGAAGACGCTCAAAGGAGGCGAGGGGGGGAAAAAGCTGAGAAATGGGCCAGTAAGAACAAAATCATTCAGACTGGGGCCTATTATGGAACAGAGACGCAGGCCTGGACAGTCGGACTCCAGGACAATAGGTTGTAAGAAAATTGCATTTGGCATTTGGATGTTTGGCGTAACAATGCTTATTACTGATCACTGCAAGCGTATGGAAGATGTTCTTTTTTAACCTGAGCAAGAAACTGTTCTTTTCTTAACATAAAGTGAGTGAGAGGTTATGTGAAAGCGAGGGCTTGTTTTTCTCTTTTCTAACACAAAACAAGACACCTGTTGCCTTCAACTACCAGCATTGTTTGCTCTTTGATTGATGATTCAACAGAATAGATGAACCGAAGTAACAGTTTCTGTGATTACAAAAAGCCACATTTTATCACTATCTGCTTAAGGTGTGACTGCATAATATGATAAATCGCCCCGACTGCAAAACGCCATTCCTGCCTGCATCTGCATTTCCGCTTTTGGAGTGCGGCAGTGTTCAGAATGGACCCCGCGCCTTGCATCGGCCCCAGCCATCTGTTGAGCATCTGCACCCGATGAAAACGCTTATGCACCGACAGCATTTCTGCCACTTTTGTCAACAACTCGCCAAAACTGCTGACTTTGAGGGAGTGGAGCAAAAGGCAGGGACCTCTCACCAAATATTTGTGAGGCGCAGTTAAGGATGATGAATTCTACAGGCGCGACAGAAAACCGGAGGCGAAAGCAAAAATTCTAAATTTTAAGTTACGTGTGGTGATTTGTTTATTCACGAAACGTCGGCTGTCTTTATAAAGAGATGTCCAGCTGTCTGTACTTACTTCTCTATGTGGATGTCTAGTAAGATAAAAACCTGCAATGTGCCTTTCTTCAAGTTGATGCAGAGTAAGAGATGTTTTTCCTATTTTTTTCCATTTGCCACAATTACACAGTTCCACTTATATCTGAGAGCAAGTATTCCTGACACGTTTTATCAAAGAAATTTTGCAGCAATTGGTTTGCCCTCAACAGAATGAAAGGTCTTTGCTCAAAGACAGAAGCACACCCACTAGTGCGGCATGTCATCCTCTTCACCTTCAATTCAGTCAATAAAAAACACAAGCGGCTGATTCATCCCACGCCGCCCTGTTATTATCAATTTTTTTTATCCTCTCTTTTTTTTTCCAGTTTTGATCAAATAAAAGTCAAAGGGATGTTGAACTGTCGAATAACACGGCTTCATATGGTAGAGATTATCACATTCACATGACTGAACTGGGTTGAATGGAGGATGTTTTACTTCTGTCTTAAGAAGCTTCGTCTCGATCTTGTAGTCAAAAGTGTGACTTAAAAACACAAGCGAGAAGAAAAACCTTTAAACCGTGGCCCCTCTGAGGGAAGAGATAAGGACTGCCATATGCCATTTTGGCCATTTCACTCTAGTCTTTGTTCTGGGCTGGGGATAAACTGAGAGTCTTAAGGTCTCACTTGCATTAACAAAAGTTCTAGGTTATGCTCCTGTGATCTGAGGAGCCACCATATCGGTTCAGACTTGGTTTCTTTACTCCTTTCTCATGTCACATTTTCTTTATGGATAGAATTTTGACATCAACTTCATCAAAGGTGGTTCTTGACTTAGATGTATAGCTGACTATGCACCACTGCTGCCGCTCTACAGAGCTGATACATACATTTGTGAAGTGGTTGCTTTGTTTCCCCAATGTATCGCTCACTGAACCCTTCCTTACATTTCTTTAATTACACTACAAAAAGCAGCGATTAGGGAGATTTATGGACATAAATATTTTCGCAATCAGACCCCGGCAGTAGACATTGATATATGGATTATAGTATGGATGGGTAGGTGAGAATTAGGGATGTCTTCCCCCGGAGCCAGGACACTGGTGGTGGTATGGGAGACCAGGGAAGGATGTAGCAGGGAGAAGTCATGGACAGAAGAGGCGTGATCTAGCTGGAAGTAGTGGTTGCTGAAATTCGTCGTCCAGGCTGGATTTACGTCTAGGCTTCATTACTCTGTTTGTGAAGAGGCTGTAGTGAAACATCCACAACTCATTTAACCCAATCCAGTGGACAATATTTTAAAATCTCTACAACGATGATAAAATTCCTGGACGAATGGGAAGCTAAACAAACTACTTAATATCTAAATTTGGCCACTTTTAAGCTAAGGCGTCCTCCTCATCCGTGACACTAAACTCCATTTTCTAGAAAAGTTTTACCCACAAAAAATGCACAGGAGTTTTTGTGCTGACAGACAGGTAAAATGAAGTAATCCTGTCAATAATACAGTAATCTCCTTAGCTGGGGAAAGATCAAGGATTATGGGGGGATATGCTATAATACAGTGGTTTCAATCTTAGAAGTGAAGAATAGGACGTGCGTGGAAAGGCTGGGTATTTGGCGTATTTGAAATTCCGGTATCGCTTCCTTGAGATAAAATTAGAAAAACTGACTACACCGTGGAGATATCATTCCCAGAGCAGAACAGCTATGATCTATTTTGGCCCTCTAACCTGGGACCTGGAGCCTCTGTGCCACCATGCCGAATGAGATAAAATACTGCCTAAATGGCGGTAAGCGTGGAGACTAAAAGAGCATCATGATAGGCTTGTAGTGTGAGTGTCCCAGGAGGGGCAGAGTGACCCCTGCTGCTCCCCCTCTGCCCCGTGTCAAGCCCTCGCTGACTCTGCTGGAGGCGGGACGTCTCTCTGGGGAAAGCCCTCTCTGACATGCACTGAATCTGACACATGCCCCCTCCAACAGCACACGGACAACATGCTGAGGCTCACACACAGGGAGGGGAAATACACAAACCGCCATTAAAGTGGTTTAGAATAAAGGCCAGGTTTGTAAATATTTCATGTGTGTGTGTCTATGAGGGCAACACTGTTAAATTAGATGTGGTTTACTGATACTTGATGTTGATCTACTCAGATACATGTCCATTGGCTACCATCTCACTGCCCTCCCTCGTCTTCACCTTCATTTGTCCTAAAGCTTTTGTACACATGAATTCAGCTGACATGCCTCCAAACACACACCTCCATTGGTCTGATCTGTTAAACCATCAACAAGCTTTTTTTTTGTAATTCAGCCCTTTTTCTTTTTGCAAAATGGGCTATAAGAGCCATATTGACATGAAATTAAAGTACTTGAGGTGACACCACTGTAGTACATAACATTTCTGTCAGATGATTGAAGTGTTTTGAAACTGGCCCGACTAAGCTATCTTACAAATGTGATGTCTTCATTTGGCTCTTTCATCTTGTTGGAGAGCCGCTCTGTCATTATCTTAATGCTCACTGGAGATGCTAAATTGCTGTTGGGCGCAGGAGAGGCTGGACAGTCTTATACGGGGATATTAAAATCTATATTGTCTACTTGGCTGTCATGAGGATGACTCCATTACAGGATGAAGGCAGGTCTGGTGTAAGTGGTGTCAGCTCAGGCCTCCGAAATGCACCGATCGATTCCAGCTTAGAAATGAGGACACAAGTGTTACATCAGGTTGGTAGGGAGTGTTTTGGTCACAGCGGTGCAGTATAATTGTAAAGTTGAATTTTGAAATGAGAAATGTCTTGAAGAGAAACTTTCACATGGCGTAAACTTTTTGAGGAGAGTGCACAACATTGTGTCATTCCTGTGGAGATGATGGTGCCCATATGGTATACCTTTTGGGTGACTTGGAAACTACAGAGATGACTGGGGGAAGTGGCTATACCCCCTGAGCTTTAGTTCCCCTACATCGTATACTGACAATTATTTTGAAAATTATTAAAAGAAAACACAACATAATAGTAAGATAAATAAAGGCATTTTATCAAAGTCTCTAGCTGCAGCCCCTCCCCCAGGACGCTGCCAAAGCCCAATCCTGTCTAGGTTGAATTTTTCCTCACCATGTACCACCTCTTAATCCTTTGAGTCTGAAATCTGGTCCGACTGTGGGGTGACTACAATAGTCTGGCACAACAGGCAATATTGTTACTGTATCATCAGACTGTGTACCAAGTTTTCTGTCTGTTTCCATTGTTGATATAGGGACAGAATCAATTTTGCCAGCAGTGGAAGTTGCCAGATTCAGTGAAATATAGTTGGCATGAACATTTCAGTATATTACAGCAGAGACTCTGGTGGAAAAGCTCAAACACAGTAAAAAGGCCAATGGACCGGACGCTGCGAGCATTAACAATGAACAAGATCTCATTAAGAGATTATATTCAAAGCATATATTGTAACAATAAATGAACACTTCTTGTTTAGACTACAACTCAGCATTTGCTTGAACAGCCTAAAAACTGTTTATGTCTAGCATGGGCTCATTGTACTGTATTGAGGTTTGTAGAGCACAGGAAAGACTCAACGGTGTGAATATTATGGAAAGCAAACAAATTGTTCCAGAAGGACAATACATGCGTGAAAACTGGGCCACAATATTTTCACAGACTTTTGTATACAGTGTTTTGCTTAGGAGAACTCAAACTGCTGTGTTTAAAGGGTGCGTCAAGGCCATTTAACTTGTTTATATATATAATAATCAGAGGCTGGTTTCTGCTCGAAGCGGCGTTGTTAAGCACTTAGTCAATAGATCCCATAACTTAAAGGAACAGGCCACCCTTTTTACATGATGAGATATGTTCTTACCTGAGCTTAGACGAGTTGATACGTACCTGTCTGGTCGTTGTGCGTTCCCTCAGTCACGCAAAAAGACCGAAGATGTTACTAGCATTTTGCCTCTCCCAGCATATTCCTATGGCTCCAAACGGGGGTGAAGTTAGAAGCGACCAAGCTCTCCCACGGGCACGCACAAAGACCTGACAGGTACGTATCAGCTCGTCTAAGCTCAGGTAAGAACATATCTCAGTATGGAAGAACAGTGTGCCCTCAGTCACGCAAAAAGACCAAAGATGTTGTTAGCATTTGGTCTCTCCCAGTATATTCCTATAGCTCCAAACGGGGTGAAGTTAGAAGCGACCAAGCTCTTCCACGGCACAGACCAGACAGGTACGCATCAGCTCGTCTAAGCTCAGGCAAGAACATATATCAGTATAGATAAACAATGGCCTGTTCCTTTAAGATGGGAAAACAACTTTTACTGGAGAGACTGGTCAAACGCCAAAAAGATGGGGAATCGTTCTTGAAATATAGGTTTCGCAGACTTGCACGCCGCATTGCAACAAGACATTCCTTGTGACTGGGGTGGGCAATGAGACCATTCACTGCTGCCGCCCCCTTAGTCTGCACTTATGGACTATAAAACTTTGTCACTATAATCAGGATAGATCAACAGAGCATTTACCACAGAATTTTAGTACAATCCAATTTATACGAACCATTCCATTTTAACAGCCAGTTTTATCACTTTTTCTGCCACGATCTGGTGCACAGGAGCTGCCTGCATGTCCCCACACCGGAGCGCGGTTAAGTAACAGTGAAGTGCCACTTGAATGAATAGATTTCCGCAGAGACCTGCACCGTCCGGCGTGTGGCCCACTGAGAATTTGTCCATAACTCATTGACCCTCCCCATCCATCTCCGTCCCTTTAACTCCGCTCTAATCCCCACCGCCTCACCTGCGCTGTCTCCATTTTACGTTTCACTGCTATTTTTCTCATAAGGTTTAGTCCTTTTTCTCTCTATAGCACCCCGCCTCATCTCTCTCTCTCTCTCTCTCTGACCCGGGGGCTTGTGTTTTCCCCAAATCCAATCCTCCTACCTTTTTCTAAACCCGCTGTTCCATTTCACAAGCATTTTGTCACACCGCGCTGCACACACAATACCCCCACTCCTCGCCCTCCTTCGCCCCATTCAGCCACGCTCTTCCCCACGATGCGCAAACATGTATTTGAGCGGATACATAAACAAAAAGCCCGGCCAACTCCGGAAACAACTTCATTAAGCCATCAGTCAGATTTGATGCTTTTGGACGTTAGAAGGGAAAACATCCAAATATATGCACACACCGTACAGAACCAGCAGGTGCGCACTTCAAAGCAATTGTTCAGCATTGTTGGCAGATGGAACTGATGGAATAACCTGGTCATTCAGGATGTTCAGGCCGTCAGCTGATCTCAGTCTTTGGGCACATTTTGTTGCTGAACCTGGACCTGACCAACCGCAGCAACCTCAGATCAGAGACGTTACTTAACCTCTTAACCCCCACCTGAACCGAGCACATTTTATCCAGTTTGGCTTTAACACAATCTGAAAGCTTCTTGAACAAAGAAAAATAAGGATGAAAATATAACAAAAGAGTGACGAAAACACGATTTAAATGTGATGAGCAAGCAAAAAAAAGAGCCACAAATAAGAGATAAAAACGTGCTGGAGAAGCAACAATAAAAAAAACTTCAAGAACACGTCGAAGAAAAGTGACAAAATCGTGATGAACCCACGATAAAAAAGTGCAAAAAAGCGATGAAGAAAGCAACAAGAAACTACAAAAACAAGATAAAATGTGACAAAAATGCAGCGACAACGCTAATAAAAAGTCACAATCAGTTTTGTTGGTCTTAGCTTTCAAATGAGGTATTACACTGGGTATAGGCTGCAAGCTCCAGTCGAGAAGCTGGAGCTAAACTGGAGAGAATGTGCTTAAGGCGCTGGTTAAAAGGTTAAATCTAGGTAGCGACTTTTGTTTTTTGGTTAGGCAGTGTGTATATTCAGGTTTTTAAAAGTCTGGAAGCTTTTTTCCTGATTTAAAGGAACAAGCCACCGCCTTTACATACTGAGATATGTTCTTACCGTAGCTTAGACGAGTTCATTTGTACCTGTCTGGTCTTCATGCGTGCCCTCAGTCACGTAAACGCAGCACAGACGGCGTTAGCATTTAGCCTCTCCTCCTCTCCTCTATAGCTCCAAACGGGGTCAAGATAGAAGCTACCAAGCTCTTCCACATTTTACCTATTTAAATATGGTTACGTGAAGTGTTACATGATAAAGTATAATTACACAAAATTAAACAATGTGGATTTTCTAAGCGGATAAAAAGCAGAACTATATTGTAAGGCGTAATAATACCAGGAGTAGTTCGACATCTGCTCAGTAATATCCACAATGTTTAATTTTGTGTAATTATACTTTATAGTGTAACACTTCACGTAATCATATTTAAATAGGGAAAATGTGAAAGAGCTTGGTAGCTAAAGGGCTAGACTGAGGGCATGCGTGAAGACCAGACAGGTACAAATGAACTCGTCTAAGCTAAGGTAAGAAGTTAGAACATATCTCAATATGTAAAAACGGTGGCCTATTCCTTTAAAGCTTGAACTACAGTAGGGCTGGGCAATTAATCATAATTTAATCAAAATCACATTCCCTTTGGTCATGGAACTTTATAATTGACAGGTTTACAGCCATTTCTTTGGCAGAACCTAGCTTTAGAGTTTGGATGAGAAAATGGAACATTTTTGTGTGTTACATGAAACTGGAGGAGAACATTTGTTTTTGTTTGAGCTGAGGTTTGTATAAAAGCTATGTCTAAGTTCATGAATCAGCTACATGTATTTATTTTTAGCATTAAAATATAACATCCAGCCCTAGCTTGAACCCACTCTGCACAAGTCTCCACTCACAAAGGGGGCTTCAAGCAAGAAATGTTGGAAACCACTGCTTTAGTACTAATATACTTGTATACTACAGTACTTCTACTCCCAGTGCTTAGGGAATAACTGTTAAGTGTGTGTGCAGTTGCAGGACCATGCGCAGAAGCCAGATTGGAGCTGATTTGAGCGTGAAGTGAAGCGTGCAAACCGTACTGTGATCTGTATTGTTTACTGCTTTGGAAGACTGATAGTGGCTAGAGAGAGGGTGAGAGAGAGTGTGTCATAAGCTGCATGCACCAGTCTTTGTGTTTTGAAAAATGGTCTCGGATGACACAACAGCCAACACAATAGTAACAATAAAGCAATTATGAAAACATAATAAGCTCCTTTATTTTGAAAAGAATACATACAAAAATACACCAAGGACTTGAGACAAAAGGCTTTGTAAGATTTGAATAGAGAGGATCTGGTCCCTTTTGTGCAAACGTTACAATCTTTGATGTACATTTTAGAGAAATAATGTTACAACAATAGACAAAGTGGCTATTTTCAATTGTCAAATTACAAGCAATTTTACAGTGCTAATAGTTTGTTGCCATCCAGACAAACTCATTTAGTTTTGCAGCAAAGTGGGTGATGGTGATTTACTTTAACATGGGCACGCTTAGTTTTTTCATTTGCTTGTTTTTTCAGGTCAACTTCAAATCTCCATCTTTCATAGTCTCTCTCTATGAAAGCAAAACACTCTTGTGAACGTATTGCACCATCCGGAAATCAATTCAACATTTGGAGTCAATGGAAAATAAAACTTATAAATATTGTGGGTTTTTTTTGGTTCTGAAAGAAAAGGTTCATTTCACATTTCCCATAGTTTAAAATATATTATTAGAGTTTAAAGGCAGGACGAGGGCTTAAATAAAGTAATTACTGACATTTGTTAATTGTACTTTTTATGGTCACATACATGCTGTTACCAAATAGATGATGAGCTTCCGTCATTGTAACTTAGCTCTCAACCGTACGTTTCTTCCTCTTCAAATTCCAAAAGCCTATTGGAAAAATGAATGGAAGTTTACTTTACTTGAGCGCCATGGCTCTAGTTTGTTCAAGGTGCATTCCATCAATTCTTGGCTGCTGCTTGAACGTTTTGTTTGTTGATAATGCCTCTTATTTCCCAAGTTCAGAAGAGAAACAAAAAACAAGAGTTAAAATGGCTGACCAGGCTACCCGACTCATTGCTCGGTCGATCAGACACTATTATCTCCAAATTCGAAGGTTATATTCCCAGAGACGAGGGGCACTTCCTTTGCTTTTGTGGCAGTGTTCCCCTTTCACCGACCTGCCTGAGTTCTCATTGTTGCTTGAGGAAGAAAGCCGCTCCGGTTTGTATCCACTGGCTGGGGTTGGCTCCACACGGCAGGCAGATGTGCGTGACCACCTTCAGCCTCTCCGACGTGGAGTACAGAGGCAGCCAGATCGTGTCCTCCGAGGCTCCAAGGTCAGCAGCAGACTTCTACAGGCAAAAACACACAGCATTCAGGCGCAGCGGGGGAGTGGAGGGAACTAATGGGAGCGCTGTGTCTGTATCAAACGAGACAGCTGAAATAAAAGGATCTGAAAGATGCTGGCATGATTAGAAAATAAATATATGTGCAAAACAAAACAAGGGATTTGTTAATGAGCTCCTAAGAAGTTTTCACTGCTTGACCACAATGTGAAGGTCAAGTAGCCCTTAATCTGCCATAAAAGAGTGGGAAATCTGGACACCCTTGGATGACTAGAGCTGTGCATTTTTCTGTCCATTTTTTAGGAGGGAAGAAATATAATACAGCAGTACATTTGCTCCTGATTCAAAGACTTAATTTCAAGAAAGTTTTTTTTTACACTACAAAAACATCTACAACAAGCTTTCTTCCAAGTAAACATAGATTACTTTTTTGTAATTTAAGTGTAAAAAAAAAAACTTATGTAGCTTTGGGCCTTGTTTGCACTGCTTAAAAGTCTGGCTCCAAAGAGTTTCCCTCTTTTCTAAAAATTGCTATGACCCATGTGACAACACTGGGGTAGACGTAATATTTTTAACCAAGCTGTTTTTTGTGTATCAGAAGTAAAAAGCTGAAGCCTAAATCTATGAATAACAGGCTCTGGAGTTCTGTGGAGTCATGAGTTGGTCTGCCGGCCCCATGAGGGCAGGGCTTCCCGTCTTTTTGCCCTTTTAAGGAACAAGCTTCGTAGGAGGAGATTGAGCAGCCATGTCAATTTCGCCACATGGGATCATTACTATGAATGGGGCTGAATGGATAACTCAAATCGGGGCAAATTAACTTAGAGAAAAATGTACTTATTTCTAGGTTTATGTCTTAAAGGAACTATACAGAGTTTAAAAATGTTAAAATTATGTATTTTCTTCCCCCTGCATGTTCCAGCAATGTCCTAAGGTGTAGAATGAGCCCAGACCTGTTCACCACAACAGCCTCTAAAATCACTTTGTTCTGTTGGTTTTCTGGGGAGAAGGTCCGTCAGCAGTGACCTTCCAAATAATTGATCCTGGAGTGTTTTAGAGACCACCATGATCGAAAGTAAAGGCACTAGGCTGACCACCCATACAGCCACTGAGTCACTACAAGGTCAAATGCGCACAAATATCAACTTTCTTTTCCCACATAAAAAAGTTGCATAATGCACCTTTAATGTCTAATAAAAGGCTGAAACATCAGTACAAGTAGCGATATCGTCCTGGGAGCTCACTATTTGTATGGCACTCTTTGGACACAAATACCTGAGGCACCCAGGCCATGTGACAGGGAGGCACGGCTGACACACTCGGGGAGTCGTGCTGGTTCTCACTGAGATGAGCTCCGTCAAAGCTACAGCCTTCCAACTGCAGACCCCCCACCTGTGAAATCAAGATGTTACCAAGGATGCTGTAATACGTACAAGGTCGATATCCACTCTGCAGACTGAAGACTAAAAGAGGCAGCGCACTAAAAAGGGAAATGTAGGGCAGCGGATTAGCTGGCATGTCAGGCACTGAGTACATAAGAGGGAGTGTTTACATGGGGGAATAGAGTACAATGACTCAGGGATTTCCTCAGTAGGCCACACAATAAAGACAGCACTGGCATCACACACAACTATAATCTGGGTGTGCAAACAGCTCGCTTGTCCTCAACTGTATTTACTTCACACTAACGCTCAACTATTTAGGGAGAAACTTGTATTGGTTCCATATCATGCTTTAGTCGGGCTTTTACACCGACCATCACAACTTTTTTTGTAATATGACTTAAATTAACATGAGTCGAGTTCAACGGAGATGACAAATATTCATTGACGTCAGCAGCATTTATATTCGGTCCTTGCTTTAGTCTGTCCATTATTTTCTAATCACAGTGCATCCGGAGTCTGCCTTTTCCTGCTCAGTGTGATGTGGCATCTGTTGTCCTCTCTCTGCGGCATGCATGATATGAGCGGCAATCAGGGTGTCTACAAGCAGGTAAACGCTTACAGCTAATATGTCTGATTACATATTAGCTTGGCTGTACATGTCCTCCCGACTTTCGATGGCTTCTCTGATCCAAACTGGGACCGGGGGGGGGGACACACCGGCTTTCTCACACAGAAGAAGCCGGACTGCAGATGGCGCTTTCATTCGCCGCCGTCTTTCTACTTGGAGCAGCAGCTCAAGTAGGGAGACGGTGCCAAAATCTGTCTACATCAGCTGATCAAACTGAAGAAGGCAGCAGAGGGCGGCCAAAACATAAAGGTGACAAAAGGCCAGGTTATAAGAATTGCATAAACTCTTGTAGGTAAGTGCCTGCTGGAAATAACTTAGCCGGTAGCTGTTAGCTTGTTAGCTTGCCTAAAATGTTATACATTGTTTGTACTGTCATACTCAGCACTCACCATCACAGTAAGTGCTGCGGTTTGAACTGGTAAATGCTTCTTAGACCATTGCAATACAGGGATTCGAATACTCTTCTACGAACTGATACAACTGATTTTGTGTGCGATCTTACCTTGACTTGAAGCTTGGCCTGTAAAAATTGGGTCTTCCACGAAGTGGCGAAAACCAGACTATCCATTGAACACCCCATCGTTCTAAAATGACAAAAACAAAATAACAATAACTTGGTAAACCTCCATAATAAGAATCAAAGCCTTGGTAAATACGTTATTCATCATTTATGAAATATTGACAACGCTTTCCTTAACATTTGGCAGTCATAGGTGTTGCCATAGTAACCCTGCACACCATTGCTGTGTATGGCATATCAGCAGCACAGTAGGAATGATTAAGAAATTAGGTAAATGCTTTACAAATGCCTAATAGGGATTTTGAGTTGGTAGAGCACAAAAAAGCAGGAACTCCATGAGTGTTGACGCTTTACCTGGCAGTTTCTTGTCTCAGAGCGTTGAGGAAGGTGTCCGGATGAAAGAGCTCGGATAGATCCAGCGTGTCAGAGAGAAGGGCCTGTCTGCCGGCGCGCTCCACCCAACTCTAAACACAAACACGCTGCACATTCATCATCCGAAATGTAACAAATGAGCAGCGCTTTGAGATAACACATTACTCAAGCAGAAAATCAGACTCGCACATGAATCACACCAGAGATTTAGTGGATCAATGCGCAATAATAAAAATTCATTGGCATTTTTAGCTTCCAAAAGTGGAAACAGGTTTGTTAATGGAGGCCTTCTCAATTTGGTCCTCATGAAGCACATATGCCTGTATGCTTTTTTTAAACAGGACCTAACATTTCCCCCTGAGAGTCAAGGACGCAGTAAGTGAAGATATCACGCAGGTGTCTAAGTTCTCCTACAGTGTTATTACGCCTTACAATATAGTACCCCTTTTTATCCAATATAGTACCCCTTTTTCTAAAATCGACATGTTTAACTTTGTGTTACTATACTTGGATCGTGTAACTACTCATGTAACCATATTTAAAGGGACTATACGGAGTTTAAAAATTATGTTCCTCTCCATACATGTTCCAGCCATGTCCTGATGTGTAGAATGACCTCAAACATATTCACCACAACTGCCTCTAAAATCCTGCACTGTCACTCAAAAAGGTGTTAATTCGGGTCCCAAGTGCCGTCATGCGCGAGCTTAATATAGAAGGTGCAGCTACATGTATGACCTGAGGTGGCAGTAGTGAGTATAAAATGGCAAACTTGCATCTAGCCCCTTTAAAAAGGGAAAACGTGGAACAGCTTGGTTGCTTCTAACTTCACTCCCGTTTAGGTCCATAGAGGAGTGGAAGGAGAGGCTTTTGTGCTCTGTTTGCATAACTGAGCGCACGTGTAAAGACCAGACAGGTACACATCAACTCGTCTAAGCTCAGGTAAGAACGTATTCAAAAATGGCCTATTCCTTTAATAGGCGCCTTGAGTTGCCTTGTGTACGAAATGCGCAGTATAAAACATGCCTTGCCTAATACAGTCTATTTGGATTCTTGGCTTTGAAGATTCCTCATACACTCATTTGATCAAAAAACAATGTAGGAGAAATCCTGGATGACAAAGAGCTTACACAAACATTTATATATGGTAACTCACAAAAGCAGCAGGAAAAGAAAAATAAAGGAAAGAAAATCGTATTTTTGCGTTGTACTTTTTACATGGCACAAGTTACACAAAGCACTTCACACGGGCACTGATACATACAGTATGTCGGCACCTTGGGAATAGACTGAAAAAAGCACAGCTGTCCACATCTGCGCCAACAGACTCTTCAACCACAACCAAGAGCGCACTCACTCACCTCCCAACGAACATAAACATATTTTCTGTGGTGAATTACAAGAGCCAGTGTTTTCATAGATGAATTGGCCTTGAACCAGGAGATCCCTCTTTAAAGCGTCGAGTTTGTCATTGATAGACATTAATCTGACACAGGCCATAAATATCCAGTAATTGAGGACGTCAAAACATATTGCCACCATAAAAAACTATTCAACAGATAAATGGCACATTATGAGCAGTAAAATGCTATCAAACTCGAGTAATTACAACAAGCTCTGAATCATCCAGAAAGACTTATTTGTGACATTCATTTATATATTTTTACCACTCTTCCTTTTTTTGTTTGTTCTTTTTTCCTTTCCAAATGCATATTTTCGAGTCAGTGGGTTCACTGAACCTTTACCCACGCGGCAGAGCTTATCAGGATATGAGCCCGTCTGGGAGCGGTGACAGATTATATTGTGAGAGCACACCTTCAGCTGAAGTGTTGATTTATTTATTCAGTCCTTTTTTTAAAACACATAGGCACTTCTCCAAATTACCATAGAAACCAGAGGATTTGGAGGTCACCTGGAAGAAACCGCTGATGACAAAAAAAAAAGGCAAACATTTGATTTCATCTTGATTATAAATGGAGTCATTACAATCGCAGCATCGGTTGGCGCTGCTTGGAGAGATACATTTAGATGAGCGGAAGTCCGAGAGGAAAAAGCATGGACATTGGAGTGTTTGGCCGATAACAAGACAAGGAGCCAGTGAGCGGCGCAGCTCTGTGTGTGTGTGTACATTATTGTGTGCGTTTTCAAGGTCGTTCGGCTGCTTGGCTTTTCATTGTTGAGGGCTTTCACACAGGAGCAGAAGCGGCAGAAGCTGCTTTGGTCCATGCCGGCCTTATTAGACCGATTAGCCCTGAAGAACAGTGACACTCGGCTAACAGCGACATCACTCACTTCTAATGGCACCAAAAGACAGGTAAGGACAGCAGCGCTTCCAAATAGGCACGATTGAAGACAGATGAGGCCCGGGCAGGTAGATAGAAAGTAATGAGAGATGGCAGGAGCGCATACAAACAGATGGGTAGAGCAGCCAGGCGCAGGAAGCAGAGTCCACACCAATAATGAAATGCATCAAACTCGCATAAAAATACATCATTTCAGAAAAGTCTGTATGTGCATTCCAGACTGCCGGAGCATATTGAGGTAGGCGTACAGTCAGACAGAGCCAAGAGGAGCTGAACGGCCCTTTTAGCCACACAACAACCTTCATTTCCTGGCAGTGAGCAAGGGCAAAAGCATCCCACACCTAGCTGGTGCTTTTGTACAATCGCCACCTTTTATTATCAACCACAAGCCGTTATCTGGAATAGTTCACTAAAACTTAGAGGTCAACAGCCGAGAAGAGCTCAAGGTGATTTGGAAATTTCTTTTAGCCCTAGTCAAAAGTTTGGAAATGCTTTTTCATGTACTCTTTTTTTTCTTTCAGTTCAATAATAATTTACATTTTAGATTCTCGCTGAATGCATTAATTTATGAATGAACACATATGGAATTATGCCTTAGACCAGTGGTTCTCCAGTGGTACGGCCGGCTCACCATTAACCAAGGATGACAAGCCGCATGCTGCTGACACTTAATGCACCTGCATGTCTGTAAATACATTCACGCTGTTGTTCTGTGTCAAATTGTTGTCTTTATCATATTTTATTTAAATCTACTTCATGCATGTCCTTACAGTCTTAGAGTTTTTATAGTCACTTATCAAATGTTCTATGTTTCATGTTGCACGATTGAACTGAAAAAAATTCCTTGTTTGTGAAGCTGCTCACTAACAATGGCGATAATTTAAAAAAACAAAAACAATTCTGACATAAAAATGTAATTTGTCATATAACTTATGACAAAATGTGTATTTTCCTCACATGGTTTTATTGAACAAGCTGTAGATATGTCTTTAAGACTGAAATTATGACTAAAACAACCCAATAACATTGATTAAGCTCTCTCGACTGCAATTAGTGCAAAACTCTGCAGCGAGAAATCTGACCCGCACAAACAGGAGGACCCACATATCCCCTATTTTAAAACAGCTTCATTGGCTGCCAGTGTCCTTTAGGATCAAGTCTAAAGTTCTGGTTCTAGCCTTCAGAGCCGTGCATGGTCCAGCCTTACACCCCTGGGCTCCCGCGGGCTCTGAGGTCTGTGGATCAGAATCTGCTAAAGGTTCCACGCACGAGTTTTCGTACTAGAGGTGACCGATCCTTCCAGGCTGTTGCTCCCAGGCTCTGGAATAATCTTCCACCCTCTTTGCGCTCTATTGACTCTGTTGATTCTTTCAAAAGCGAACTTAAGACACATTTATTTGTTCAAGCTTTTAATTAGCTACTTTTGGGCTGCTATGATTTCTGTGTTGTTTTGACCCCTTTTTATATTGTATGTAATTTCTGCTTTTAACTGTGTTGTGAAGCACTTTGTGGGCTTTGCCTGTGAAAGGTGCTACATAAATAAAGATTACTTACTTACTTACTTACTTACTTACTTACTTACTTACTTACTTACTTAATTAAAGAAGTGCTAAGTAGTCCCTCTGGGGACAAGTGTTGATGGGATGATTAGGGGGTCTTTCATCTCCCCCTGGTGTCTCTGGTCAGAAAACTACAATTGCAGCTTTCTTGCCTACATTACACACTAATGGAATCACAAAGAAGAAGCTAACAGGCTAACGGGCAAAGCTAACTGCAGGCTAGCGCCACTTAAACAATATTTACAGCCAAGCTTGAGTGAAAAAAATCATCTCCATTGTGTAATTGGATGTACAATATCTCTCTCTCCCTTCGCCTTTACTGTCAGCGTAGTATTTACTTTCACGGACAATTAATGAGTAAAAAAAAGCAACATGATAGGACACCAGTGGCGCTTATGGCCTCTCGGGGCATGAGTTACTTAGTTACTGCTTAAAGTGTTTCTATGCAGTTTCAGATGGCAAATAATATTTGTAAAAAATGTATAGGCTCGCGACCCACTGAAAATGGTTCTGTGACCCACCACTTGAGAATCACAGCTTTAAACAATAAAAGTTGCCATAAATTCTTTAAAAAAGCCGCCTTTTGCTTTGATTACTACTTAGCAAACTTTTGACATTTTCTAAATGGACTTCACGATGTAGTCACCAGAAGTGGTTTTGACTTCACAGACGACCTTATAAATGGCAAGAATAAAGGGTGGCAATTGTGAAGAATTTAAAATATAAAACAAAATATAAAACATATTCTCAGTTGTTTCAAAATCCTATTTTATAGTTTAATGTCTTCAATGAGAATCCCACAATGTTGATAGTGTTGAAAAAAAATGCCATTCATAAAAAATGTCCAAACTTTTGACGGGCATCGTGTATATATGTCCCTTTTAATTGTGTTATGAAAGACCGGTTTGCTCACCCGATCCATTATTGACATTATTGCTGTATATGTGCCATAAATTACCTGTATGGCCAGTGCTCGTGCCACCACTGCTCTGAGATACTGCATCGGCTCCTCAGGTCCTTCCCATTTACTCTGCCACGTTAGGGGACACTGAAACAAAAACATGGCATGTAAGAGCAAATCATAAAGAGGAGCACTTCCCTTCTCTTGCCCCACATCTAATATACAAAGCTTGAACTATGTCCAAAAAAAAAGCCTAATTGAAAAAAACGACTATCTTTCATTACATTTGTCCTTCCCGTTTATAAATCTTAGGTCCTTGCCAAATAGTTTTCCTCACAGCCGAGCAGAGAGGCGATGGAGCAGACTATAACACAACTGCTCTCACCAATCTCCTGCCATTTATCATAAGAATAACTGAATTATTTAACACGTCGCTTCAGTTCAGCTCCTTCTTTCTTGTCCTTCATCTGGTGAAATTACAAATTCAAATGAAAAATGAAGAAAACTTGAGAAAACTGTTTGCGCGCTCGCACCATAAGACACTGTTATGATTGTGCTTATGATTATGAATACACATTAGTGGGAGGTAATGACTGGAAAAATGTGTGGGTTTATGAGCTGTCAACATGCCCGGAAGTTACAACACAAACAAATAGTCGCTTGTTTTCTCCAGATCCTACAATCTTCTCTTCCCCGATCACTGTCATTATTTACCAAATCACAATCATTTAGACAATTAAATCCCTTTCCCGGTATAAGCAGAAATTAGTAAAGTGGCAATTCTGTGGCATTATAGAATCTCGCAGAAGTAGGAGTTCGTTACCTCTTGATTGAGCAGCGCCGTGGCCAGTTTCTGGACTTCGGGAGTCAGCAGCTGTGTCCCTCGGATGACTTTACTCAGCGCAGCCAGTGACTGATGGATGCTCTGTTGATGTGTAAGAATTCAAGATTGAAACAGTGTAATCCTATTTCATGTATTCTTCTTGACTGTCAACATCAAACAAAATCTTCACATCAAACGTTTCCAAACCTTTTCGCCGCATTTTCATTTATTTCAATAGGAACTAGACTAAAAGCTAGACTAAAAGCCTAGACCGTTGTTTATTTTTTCTTAACCCCTTACCCCACACCATATCCAAGAACATTTTCTCCAGTTCAGCTTTCCCCAAATCTAAAAGAAAAAAACGTGCCGGAAAAGCAACAATAACACGATAAAAAAGCGACAAAAACATATGACTAAACAGTGATGAAAAAGCAACAGAAAAAGTGACAAAACACGACAAAAAAAATCTATGAAAACACGAGAAAAATGGTTAAAAAAAAAGATACATTAGTTTAGTAGGTCTGAGCTTTCAAATGAGGCCTAAACGCTATAAGCTCTTTGGTCGAGAAGCTTTTAGATTTGCCAAACTTCAGAAAATGTGCTTGGTTAAGGCAAGTGATAAGGGGAAATATATGTAGTGGATTCACTGGAAAGAGAATAATAAAAATCTAAAGTTTTAATTGTTTTGATCTGGTCTTAAAGGGACTAATGCTCACTACTGCCACCTCAGGTCTTACACGTAACTGCAGCTTCTATATTAAGCTCCAGCATGACTTCTAAACAACTTTTTGAGAGTGCAGGATTTTAGAGGCAGTTGTGGTGAACAGGTCTGAGCTCATTCTATACATTAGGACATGGCTGGAACATGTAGGGGGAGGAAAATACATAATTTTAACACATTTAAACTCTGTTTAGTCCCTTTAAAGAAGATGAAACCTCTTACAAGCAATTTTCTTCTTAATTCAGAATATTCATTTCAAGTGAAATATAATAATACTAGCTGAGACCCGGCCTTTGGCCGGGCCTCGCTAGTCTCCACATTTGATAATCTGAGATTATGAGTGATTACAAAGAAATGTCCAACCCATCACACAGTTCAGCTGTAGACCAGTGGTTCCCAACCCATTCCAAAAACTATGGCCACTACAAATGTGTAAAATAATGAATGCTAAAAATAATTTCAAACAAACTGCAATTGGAGTGTTTGATGCACCCGTGCTCCTTTCTTGTTAACTACAACGACAATATGTTCGCTAAACGCAGGGAATAGAATTCAAGAGACAGTGGAATAATTATGGATAAATATTAGGGGTTCAGCTCTAACGGTTTGGTTCACGGTGCAGGACCCGTGGTTTGGTGCATCACGGTAGTGTACAATCAAAAAAATAATAAGTAGGTTTTGAAATGAAATAGCCTAATGATCGTTGTTAGACAGTATTCATAACCTAAAAATTGGCAATGCTTTCCAAGCTGCTTTAGAATCAAATGTACCTCTGGGCTCAAAATACGTGAAAGCAAAATAGAAAACAAATGGTCCAGCAGCAACGTAAAAAAAAAGAAAAAAACTACGCAGTGCAGGCCATGCGCTCGTTAAGTGGTAGTTTCATTTTCGCTTTTACTCACACGGAGGATAAATCACTCGGAGCAGCGCGTTTGATTAGAGGCTCGTGTTTGAGCAGGTTTTGGGCAATGTTTTGCGTGTACTTTTTTTCGGAGACAAAGCTTTGGAGACGGAATACAGTCAGCACCAACCACGCACAAACTCACTACTGTCGCCAGGCTTCCAGGTGTTCCCAAACGGTCTCCCATCCCAGTCCTAACCAGGCCCTTCCCTGCTTAGCTTCCAAGGAACGGTCTCCCATCCCAGTCCTAACCAGGCCCGTCCCTGCTTAGCTTCAAAGTCGGTATGGGAAATAAACATGGAGGCGCCCAGGCGGCGGCCATTGAGATTGCGTTTTCTATAATAGATTTAACATCTTAACTGAGCACATTTTCTCCAGTTTGGCAAAGACACAAAAATGTGACAAAGAAGCAATAAAAGAGCAATAAAAACTTGCTAGAAAAGCAACAATAATTTAAAAAAAAGCGATAAAACCATGACAAAAAACTACAAAAACATGGCAAAAATGCTTCCAAAATGTGACAAAAAGTTAGGATCAAATGAGGCATTACACGGTTGCTCTCCAGTCGAGAAGCTTTCAGATTTGGGTAAAGCCGAACTGGAGAAAATGCACTCAGTTAAGAGGTTAAATGTAAAGGCCGTACCATAAAGAACATTTACTCAAGCGATTTTAAGTCATTCTCATTTAAGATGGTCATTTTTCCAGGGTTCATGAACTTAGACACCTTTTACACTAACCTCAACTTTCCTATTATTATTATCCTAGCATTATCTAACGCACACAAAGCGTCCATTGTCTCATCTGTCAAAGCTCTTAAAGGTGCATTATGCAACTTTTTATGTGAAAAAAAAGTTGATATTTGACCCTGTAGTGACCCAGCGGCTGCATGAGAAGCCTTTACTTTCCATCAAAGTGGTCTCTAGGACGCTCAGGGATTAATTGTTTGGAAGGTTTCCTCTGCTGGCGGACCCTCTCGCCAGAAAACCGACAAAACAATTGATCCTGGAGCGTTTTAGAGAACACCGTGATGGAAAGTAAAGGTGCCATGCTGACTACTGATACAGCTGCTGTGTCACTACAAGGTAAAATATGCACAGATATCAACTTTTTTTTCCACATAAAAAGTTGCATAATGCAGCTTTAAAGTGGCCGCTAAAAACTCTCACGAGAGCGCTATAGAGTGATCATGGGGACATAATGCGTGCCTACAGATGGCAACGAAGGGGTACTTTGCCCAGGACAGGTACTGTTTAATATATCGGCATTTTCAGGCTTTCATAGGGTCACCTTTTTCAACATCGGACCCCCTTCCCGAGGAGATTATGTGTAAAATCAAATCCCCATCAGTTTGTATTGTTATTGGTGGTCTGTTCAACCATAAAAACAACGTTGTGCCTTTTCCGACTCATTTGTTTCATTGGAACATCTGTCCCTTAAACATTCAGATAGTGAGACTAACTTTCCGAGCCAGTGAGGCCGCCATTCGCTGTTCATCATTATTGGCACATGATTTAATCCCTCCACATTTTGGTACACCGTGTACAGATAAAACAGTTACGCACAAACAGTTGGTAATCGGCATTCATTGCGAGCGCTGCCCCCACAGCAGAGTGTTATCTGACAGACCTGGATCAGGCGGACAGCGTTGAACTCCTCCAGGGCGATGAATGACATGACCGGAGAGCCCTGACCTTCTGCTGGAGGGGAGACCTTCTGGTGGAGCAGAGCAGAGCCCTGGGGGGAAAACAATACTGTGTCAGGCAGCTCTTTACATCTAAACACAGGGACAGGGTTATCCGCTGTTGTTGTAAATCTTAAACCTAATTGTTCACTTCAGTCACAGTTTAATGCAATTCATAACAACACAAGGATATCTTTTTAACTTAAAATTCAAAGCCGTTTGTTTAAAATTCAAACGATTCCTCCGTCCCATTTCCTTTTATGTGACATTGTTGGAAAATAGAGGCTGGAACCGCGAGAGCAGTGGAGACAAATTGAGACAAATGAGACAACAAGAAAACAACTTGTAGAATAATTCTCCACTGCAGCTATGCTAATAAATATGAACAAACAATACCGTCTGCCATTACTGGGGCCATCTAATATGCAGGATTTTTGATAATATGCAATGTTGATAAAAAAATAAAGTATAATCTTTGCAACATTTTAACCATATGTAATAAAATACTAAATGGCAGAGGCAGCGAGAGTGAAACATGTGTCACAGCACAAATACCAACAGTCGAGACAACAGAAATACAGTGTGCTTCCTAAATTATTAACGGTGGAGGTGATTTGAAAAGGTGCTGGTCTCCAAGCAACTGCAGAGAGCGTGACTGTATGACCACGCAAACCAGTGACTACCTGGCACAACGCTCAATTAAACAGATCATTTATATTTAGCTTCAAACTGCTTCAATGCAAATGAGCTGGAAAAAAGGAAAAAAAGAAAAAACACCACTGGAAGCGCAAAGAAGAGAGATGTGCAAAAGTAAAAGACAAACTGACCTGGTTGAGCTTCTTCCACAAGTTGAGGATCGGAGAAAGCCCGTTGGACCACAGCTCCCTGTCGAACTTCGACCCTGTGGCTACGGAGCGGCTGAGCACACGCAGCTGGGAAATAACCTAAGATCAAAGACGCACAGAAAGATCTGAATATTAAACTCTTAAAGGGGTATTTCAAGATGGTTGACATAGGGCCTAATTTCCTAGTTATCCAGAGTGTTGTTGATTTCTGGAGATCTATTTCTTTTTTAATTCATGCAGTCCTTATATTTGAAGAGTTTAGTGGTGCTAGGCTAGTGCTAAGCTAGTGCATTTCAATGGTAACTAGTAGCCTGCATTAAAAACAGTCTAACCCAAGCACAGTGCACCTGAGGCAAATCACTTATAACACCAGACGACCGATATAAACGTCTGTGTTGACTGAGTAACTTTTGGACTATTACCATTTTGCATTTAAAATAACTTATCTTTGAGCAGCATCAGCTTCCTGATTGTAAACTATGCAGCGGCGGAGTGATCTGCTAGGTTACCGGATCTACAGTAGTTTGTTTACCTGGGGCCGCCATAACTACACATGGAATTCACAAAGGAGCTTTCTACAAATCAGATATGGCAACGTTTGGAGGACTATCCAATGATTTTGAAGAGGTTTTTAATGCAGGCTACTAGTTACCATAGACATGCGCTAGCCTAGCACTAGCCTAGCACTACTAAACTCTTCAAATATAAGGACTGTATGAATAAAAAAATTTATATATCTCCAGAAATCAACAGCACTAGGATGACTAGGAGGCCCTATGTCAATCCTGAAATGTCCCTTTAACTCTAAACTTAACATTGGGGGTGTGATAAAGCGGTAAGCAGTCATGTAAATACTGAATTGACTTATTGCATTTGTATATTGGAATGAAACTTTAGACAAGGTCATCACGGGTCGATAAAAATAGTAATTTGAAAGCAATAACTGTTAAGAGAATTGTAATAGATACAATCTGAATATGCAAAGTCTCTCATCACTTTACTTTACGACTGACTGAATAAAATCTATTTCTCTTTTCGAGCTTCCACTTTTCAGATAAGAGCTTGCAGCTTTTACATTAACACAATTTATTACGCAGCTTGTCTTTGCAAAACCCTAATGACAAATCCCCAGCCCGTACGGCGTGAGTAAATATAATTGCCCCCTTGTGAAGCGCTTGGGGTGACTTGTGTCTGTGAAAATCCCCTTCCCTTCTTTCGGCTACACACCTTCAAGTCCCCAAATATTACAAAGGAGAAAAGCCCAAATGCTCCTTACACACCTAATCAGGCACGCTTAGCTTCAGGCGCATAGTGCTGGATGGGGCTTTTATCTGCGCCGCCTGTGTACTGGTCAGGTTCTGCGCCTTTTTCTCAGTATGTGTGTGTGTGTTGGGAGGAAGGCAGAGTGTCTGATAAATGACTTTCATTTGGTCCAAGAGAACTCTTTACTAACACCTGCTTTATCTTCTCTGCTCAGGAGGAAAAGGGAAAGCGGAGGAATGTGTGTGTGAAGTAGGGAGAGGAGAGGGAGAGAGATGGGAGGAGGGGGGGGTGCACACGGGAGGGGAGGATAAAAACCTGATCGCTAATCTCAAACTTCACCTGACAGCGGTGAAATGAGGGCAGCTCAGGATGAAGAGCTGAAATAGATTGGGGCTCAAAGTTACACGCGGGAATTTAAATATATTAGGGATCTTGAAAGATGTCGACCAACAGTCACGGCATGTGCTACGAAGGAAAATATCATAACGTTCCCAAACAAGAAGTAAATCATTTCGATTTGCTATTCGTAAATACTTGGGATTTCCAAAATAAAACAAAACATATCAAGCTGTACTTTTTTGAATTAGCAAGTAAAAAAACTTGTCAACGACGCCCCGAGTGGATTGAGATTGTCTTCTTGTCAAACTTCTGATTTTCTTCGGCATTTGGGACCACAGAACGGCAAAGCAAAACGGCTCAGAAAGTACAAGTTACAAGTCTATTGTATCATTCCCCTGAAGAAAGATCAGTGAGTCTCTTTAGTGGATCAATACTTATGAACAAGAAACCCCCATTGCTTAACACCCCCCATGTGCTTCCATTACGGCTATAAAACACACAATGCCGCAGAGCAAACTTTATCCAGAGCGTGATCTTCCAGGTCAGCGACATAGATTTTATTGATTATTCTAAAGGGACAGCAATCTCATCTACCAAAGCCAGTGTCCGTCTGCTGAGCTCGGTTATGCCTGTGTGTAACTGACAGGGGTCTTGAGGGAGAGACAGGGGAATACATTAAGGGGGACAATGACACACAGTGAGAAAGAAAGCTTCAAAGTGACAGTGACAAATGATCCTCAGACTGGAGAGGGAGGGAAGGATGGAGAGAGGGAGGCAGACAGAGGGAGAGAGGAATAGGTAGGCAGCGTTGTGCACACACAAGTGGCCTTCAGGGACTTCACGTGGGAGGATTTTGTAATGGGCAGACCACATAGAGACGATACAAATGCATTAAGCCACAGCGTTAGGAGTAGCTTGTAAGGGTCAGCGAGATGGTTGAGGACAGAACGCACTCACAGATTCGTTAAAAACTTCTGAAGAGTGTGGAATAACTGAATACTGATCCCAGAATTTGGATACAAGGAGACGATGCGCCATTGAAATTACCTTTTAACAATTAATATTTTGTATCGCTGGCAGACAAAAAGTGTATTCATAAAAAAAAAAAACGGACTGGACTCTCCCGACTCTTGGTGACACTAAATCCGCAACTTTAATTGGACTGAAAAGTTTTTTTTTTTTGTCACTTTCAAACAACAAAAGCCTGAAGTTACAAATAAACTATAAAACATATCTTTCATGTTTTGCTCCTTGAAGTGCGCAAAGCCCCAAAAGCCCAAAGCTCCACTCAACTAGACGTCTTTGAGTTGCTTTGAGTTTCATCAGTCTTCACGGACTAAAACGGATAAATGGGAGGTTTTGTTGTCTATGTTACACAATGCCTGACACACATGTGTAAGTGAAATGTACACAAGAAGAAAAATATCAAATGGAGTTAGATAGAGATAGAAGGAGTTAGAAAGAGTTAACGCCCTGTCAAGAGTGTTTTGTGGTTCCAGTATTGTGCGTGTCTATCTGTTTGCACGCCTGGCTGAGGTGGAAATAAGAAGCAGCCTGTGTTTTTCTGTATGTGCAACAGTGCAGGAGAGTGTGCGTGTGCACCTGTGAGCTGACGATCCGCTGGGAGGACCTCTCGATGTTGGCTGGCAGACCAAAAAATGCCGGCCTGTCGTCCTCTGGGAGATTCTCGATCACACCGCGGTAGTCCTGGGAGCACACGCGCAGGTCAGGCACAACAATGCAGCTTCAGTCACATGTACTGAAGTCGACCTCCGGGGTTTTACAGGTCATTACCGGGTCTTATGAAGGCATCTAGGGCAAAACTCAACATCGAAATTGAAAAAAAAAAATAGCTCCCAAATTGACTTATTGGCCTTACTGACGATAATTGACCTTAAAGGTGCATTATGCAACTTTTTATGCGGAAAAAAAAAAGATTTGTGCGTAATTGACCTTGTAGTGACCCAGCGGCTGTATGAATGATCAGCATGGCACCTTTACTTTCGATCACAGTGGTCTCTACAATGCTCCAGGATCAATTGTTTTTTAGGTTTTCTGGTGAGATTGTCAGTCAGCAGAGAAAACCTTCCAAACAATTGGTCCTGGAGCGTCCTAGAGACCACTGTGATGGAAAGTAAAAGCGCTATGCTGACCACTCAAACAGCTGCTGGGTCACTACAAGATCAAAAATATATACACTTTTTTCCCCTACAAAAAAGTGGCATAATGCACCTTTAAATTGACCTTAATAAAAAAATTTAGGCTATGTTTATTTATCATGAACAACCTATGTATATTTCCAGATGTTAATGCAGTACTAAGTAACTCATGCCCCGAGAGGCTTTAAGCGCCACTGCAGGTGTTGTAGGATGTTGCGGTTTTTTTTACTGATTAATTGTCCGTGAGAGTAAATACTACGCTGACAGAAAAGACAAAGGGAGAGAGGGATATTGTTCATCCAATTACACAATAGAGATAATATTTTCACTCAAACTTGGCTGTAAATACTGTTTTAGTGGCGCTAGCCCACTGCTAGCTTTGCCCGTTAGCCTGTTAGCTTCTTCTTCGTGATTCCATTACTGTTTATTGGTGGATCCGACCCGAAGGCAGCGAAGTTGCAATTGTGGTTTTCTGGCCAGAGACATCGGGGGGAGATGAAAGACCCCCCAATCATCCCATTAACACTAGTATTACCCCCAGAGGGACTACGGAAAGGATTTTTTAAAGATAAACAGGTTATTTAGTACTGCTTTAAGTAAGTGTTGAAATCAAAAAATGTTGGTTCATTCATAATTACAAAAACATTTCACATTTCTAGTGCAGTGGCTGCATTTTGGAGCCCCTGAGTTGTCTCTGTGACATCAACATGTAGCTTAAGGCACCGATTCAGTTGTGATTGCAGTAGTTTTCCTTGATGACCTTGATGATAACCCTTCAAAAAAAACTGGTGATAAAAATGTACACTAGATACTAATCCATTTAACCCCGTTCTGGGCAAAATCATTGACAGATTTAGACAAAATATCAGGGTGTGACAAAAGAGAAATCATCATCAAATTTAGCCATTAAAATATGAGAAGCAAAGTGTGCACATAACAAGAAAAAAGCTTATGGGCTTACAGCGTGTGAAATCTATGTGTTCAATGAACTTCAAAGATATAAACCTATATGAGTACAGGTGAATGCAAATAATGAGCATTGCACAGCAGTAGCAGTTTTGTTCAATTGGATTTTTCAAGGATTTTTTACATATTCAACTTCCGTAAAGAGGGCGAGCAGACAAAGGTTTATACTTCCATCCAAATCTATGTGTAACATAGTAACATGCAATGCTTTCCTTTAGGTGCCTTAAGCTTGTTTTGTTTCTTTAACCTACCAAGATCGAGCAGGAGTTTGGGAGGGTGATCTGAGGTGGGAACCCCCGCGCCCCGCCCCTGCTCCTCCTCTGTCCAGCTGAGGAGGAGAGCAGGCGGGCTGAGAAGAACTGCTCCAGGTAGGACCGGAGGATGCGCAGGTCAGACGGGTTGTCAATGCGGCCGCCGTAAATGGCACTTTCGAACAAGCCATGGATGAACTCCCATTCAAAAGTCTTACTGCCTAAAGAAAACGCACATAACAACACCTTAATACAGAAATGCAAAGGTACAGGAGAGCACCGAGCTCAGAGGTAACAATGTGAAAACAGAGAGGACTGAGGGAACTTTGTGAACTAACCTTCAAAAAGTCTGTCAATGATTTCAAAACCTGCGCGGAGGTCCGACAAAGAGAACTCATAGAATTTGGTCCAGCCCTGAAAAAGATGAGAATATTTGTATTTTTGTGTCCAAAGCAAAAATATCGATGAACAAAATCAGCTTGTCAGTGCTTTTAGGTTAATCATCACATCATTTGAGCATTAACAATTGAGAGAAGACTGTGAAGATGACCTCACAAGAATAACCTGTATTTCAGACATGATTGAAGCTGGTAAGCACGTTTTATACATAAGAACCCACTGAGTTGTAGTAATCCTTTGCGATTTGCAACCATTCGAGTAGTGATTTCAATCCGACTGCGATTAACCGTGTAGCAATTAAACTAGATCTGTATGTGAAAGTGGACATTACTACCATGTTTGCCAAATAACACTTGCGTAAATAATCTATTCATTCATGCTGTTTGATCAAGAGCATGTGCATCTCAAGTGGCCAAGAGCAAAAAAAAGAAAAAGATTGACAGAGATGTTTGGGTAATGCAGTGGGTGAAAGAAATTGTAGTTAATAATAATGGAACACGGCTAGCTTGTAATTTATAATGGCTAAAGGGGCAGACAAAGACAAGCTCGCTCCAAGACTGCATATCCTTAAGTACAATCGATGTGTATTTTTCCCCAAATGAGACAGCAAAAGGGAGGATGTTTACAAAATCCACCAGGGAAAGAGTCTAAAAACAGTGAAAAGTGGATACGAGGGAGATGGCAAGTAATTACGAGAACATGTCCTTTGCCGTAGTTCTCTTAAGTCTCTGCTGGGTAAGCAACACAAAATGAGATTGTTCCCTATAAACTCCAAGCCATCAGAGCAGCACGCAAGGAGACAAATTAGTCCCAGTGCGGCATGATCGACTATGCTATCACTATACACTTGACAAGCAAAAACACAACATGACCAAAAAAACTGCAGGCTCTGACTGAGGTGTCACTCTGCCTTTTTAAAAAGTTTACAGTTTCAGAAGTGAAGCCTGGTCACATTCATTTCATTCTTCATGAAATAGTTTGTGTTTGTGTATTTCAACAACACAACATAATCTCTTGGCAACTGTCAAAACATACTGAATAATAAAAATATGGTTTCCCAAATTATTATTTATTTACTAACCTGTTCATCAAAACGAGCTGTACTTGCATTTGGGAACCACTTTTATATCGAGTAGACAGGAGTGTATACACTACCGTTCAAAAGTTTGGGGTCACAAAAAAAAAGTCCTTATTTTTGAAAGAAAAGCACTGCTTTGTTTCAAATAAGGTTAACATTAAATTAATCAGAAATACAGTGTAGACATTGTTAATGTGAATTCTTTTTCTAGCTGGAAACGGGTGATTTTTAATGGAATACCAACATAGGTATGCAGAGGTGCATTTCTAGCAACCATCGTTTGTGTTAGTGTGAAAGAGTAATTTATGATTAGAAAAACCTTGTGCAATTATGCTTTGGAAAACTTTGGAACGATAGTGTATATACAGTATGAAGCTTCAGCGCAAATTTAACCTGGGAGACGTACCTGTAGCCTTCATTCATCGCCTCAACGGCAACCTTCACTAAACATCCAATCACGGCCCCAGCTCAAGCTGCACCTTCACGTCAGCCGATCATCGCAGCTGCTTATTACTGCTTCAGCCATTCATCGGCCAGGGTCCCCTTCTTAAGCCTGCCGGTCACTTGACCATTTCCCAGCCATGCTGCGACCCTCCACTGCCCCTCCTCTGCCTGGCCTCTCCTCAGGCCTGCTCATCGGGTCGACCGGCCGCCCCAGGTCTCGTCCTACCACCACCAGTGCCCGGGCTCCGGACAAAACCTCTCTAACGTAGTCTGTCTTTGTGAGTCTCTTCAGATTGAAATATTTTTGTTTCTATTTGAAGCTGACTATTTACAGGAGCATCAGAAAGGTTCTTTTAAAAGAAGAAAAAACTATAATAAACATTTTGAAAGTATAATATGTCTGTTATTTATGTTAATCCGACCGCAAACCAAGTTCACTATCTTCATATGTAAACTGCCAACTGGTCATGGCCACAGACATCGTGTTCACAGTAGCCACCACGGGTCAAGTTGGCTCTTCCATTGACACAAGTGTGCACTCAGAAGAGCGAGGTTAGATCAAACACGACCACCCAGGTTGCAAAAAAAAGGTTTAACCCACTGATACCAAAGTATTATGTAGGAAAAAGTACCCATTAACTGCAGAATTTCAGGTCCCGTTATATATATATCCTCAGAGGAGGATACTGATGTGTGTGTTTACCTGGGGTATGTAGTTGCGCCGCTCCTGACAGACCGCATGAAACCAGGCCAGGCAGAACAGACTTTGAGCTCTGGACAGAACTCCCCCTGCACAAAAAGATCCATTATAAACTATGATGATAATACAGAGAACTTTCCAAATGTATAAAATGTTTAACCTTTACTGATCTGCTCAGGAGTCCAGGATTCATATGTTCTTAAGAGATTCTTCTTTAACCCAGGTGGAGCCTAGAGGTAAGGGGAGAAAACGAAAATGGAAACCTTTGAGTCTGTAATGTAAGCCAAGCACCTCTGCACGGGAAGTGAGATAGTGTAAAGGCACTGTTAGGCATGTCTTTTGTAAAAGCAGAAAGCACAGCAGTCCTAGTCTTTTTGTTGTTTGTAAGAGCACCTTTATTCATATTTATGCTCTTTTGAGCCAGCAGTGGAACATATTTAAATACTGAAAACAACAAGCGCCAGACTGACAGAGCTTACTTCAAAGGTTATGTCGTCCATTTTTTATTTTCTATTTTAGATGGATAAAAAGTTGAAAGCATGCGCTGTGAGAACTGTGAAGCATTTGATCCCTGTGTTTTGGCTGGAAAATCTTCTTTCCCACACAATGTGAGGGCACAAAAATGCAAAAATGTAAATGTTCTGTGTCATGTGGTATTTCACGTTACTATATATAAAGTGCCCTCCTGTGTCAGTGCTATGAATGTAAATAATGTTCCCACTTTGACTCATTTTCTTTTTAGTCTGGGTTCATTAACTGGGCATGTGAATTGTACATTACAGGGATAATAAATAATCTTTTCTTATCTTTATTTCATTCAATAAGCACCGCTCTATAAATGTCACCTTGACAAATTAAAATCACTGTGCATTTACTACAGTGTAGTAAATCTTCCAATAAACTTGCCTGGCTAAAACTTGACTGTCTTGCATCTCTTAACACTCGTAGTCTAAAGCTACTGAGGGTATTTTTAGTGTTTTATACATTTTACATCTAAAGCTAACTGACTAGAGTGGCTTATTGTCGCATGGTTGAGTGATGAAGCAGTTAACCATGAACCCATAGTGAGTCTTAAAACATGCATCAATGGCTTTGGATTCATCAGTGTGTCTTTGTGCAAAGTGACGTCTACATTCTGCTGTAATTGTGTGGTTAGATGTTTGCGTGTGTGAATACCTCGTAGGTGATCTTGAGGCTGGACTGAAGAAGTATCGGGGGAAATTTGGGATGAACTTCAGCTGTCAACCAAAGACGGAAGCCTGGTTTCGGTTGCAGAGCATTTAGTTCCTGTGTGAACATGACAAATAACAAGCTCATTTACATCCAATTAAAGACAAAGTCAAAGCCAGACCTTGATGTACTTGATTTGACAAGCTTATCAAGCCTAAAGCAGTACTAAGTAACTCATGCCCCTAGAGGCCATAAGCGCCACTGCAGGTGTCGTAGCATGTTACGTTTTTTTACTCATTAAAAGTCCATGAGAGTAAATACTACACTGACAGAAAAGACAAAGGGAGAGAGGGATATTGTACATCTAATTACACAATGGAGGTCATTTTCACTCAACCTTGACTGTAAATACTGTTTAAGTGGCGCTAGCCCACAGTTAGCTTTAGCCTGTTAGACTGTTCTTCGTGATTCCATTAGTGTGTATTGGAAAGTTGCAATTGTGGTTTTCTGGCAAGAGACACCAGGGGGAGATGAAAGACCCCCCCAATCATCCCATTAAGACTTGTATTACGCCCAGAAGGACTACGAAAAGGATTTATTAAGGTAAACAAGTTACTTAGTACTGCTTTAACAATGGCAAATAAATATGACTGTTGAGAAGGCTTCCTGAATTGAGGTGGAAATCCAGGACATATCTGAAAACCGTAAGACAGATTCTTACTGTCAATTAAGTACAACAAATCACTTCACGCTTCATTTTAAATGTCACTACTGATATGGCTTAGTAGCATCTTGAGCAACAAGCATTTTAATCTAATATAATCCTTATTTCACTTTTTTTTGAGGGCGGCATAGTTAAAAATAGCGTACTGACACCACAGGGTCTTTTAACATCTGATTGTGTACACACACTGCTGTAATCAATGTATTTCTGCATCATTTGGAGTCTATTCTCATGGGAGATCACTCTACACTAAATAATATGGCTCTAGCTGCTTAGGAGAAATCTTGTGTCTCAATGTGGGCTTTCATGTTGACGAGGAGGGGGAGAATCGTAATCATTTGGATCAGGGTGCATGGAATAACACATAATTAATTGTGGAAGTAAAAAAAAAAAAAAAAAAATGCCATTAAGGGAGAAGCCAGAATCAGATGAAAATGTCGAACATACAATAGTTGATGAAAAATGGGGTTGGTTGTAAAACAAATGTGCTGTGCCTGGGTTCCACCTGCCTGCTAAAGCTATGCTAATCTTTACACATTCCACATTGGCTGTCTTCATTCTTTAAGCTGCCTGCCTCCTTTTGTTCCCATGGCTGTGCTGCTTTTTCCATTTCAAGCATGACTGCCGAGACCTCATCTTCATTGGATGGAGAGTAAGGGCCGAGACATGGAGACAGGAGGCGAGTGTAGGCTTCAATTACGAAGAAAAACACAATGTAAAACAACTGTCCTTCTGAAGATAGCCGTTCTAGTGTGTAGGTACTTGACAAATGGAGGTGAGGGGCAACAGCAATTGATATGACCTGCATATGACATGACTTTACTCTAAAACAGAAGGTAATTTTCAGATTCAACACAATACACACAAATGTAAACGGATGTGATTTTCAAACTCATGTGTTCAGCCTACTGTGTACCTCCCAAGAATGAGAATATCTTAATAATTTTGCAGATAAAAAACAACTGTCCCAAACAGTAAACTCAAATAAAGACAATCTTACAACAAATCAGCCGCTTGGAAAAAGATGAAGTTACAACATGCAAACATGGGTCAACTCCAGGATGTGTGTAGACCATGCAATATCCTCACTTGGAAACATACTTTTATTTCACCTGCTTATATTTCACTAATCCTGCAAATGTATTCTCCGTCTAATGCATAGATATGAGATAGAAAAGAAAACCGGTGTTACATTCAGCTCCATTCATAGTAATGACCTCGAGTGGTCTCTGAAATTAACATGGTTGCTCAATGTTGTCCTATGAAGCCTGTTCCTTAAAAGGGCAAAAAGACGGGAAGACGAGCCTCCAAAGAGCTCCAGAACCTGTCAATCATAGATTTAGGCTTCCACTTTTTAGTGCTGGTGTACAAAAACCAGCGTGGTTAAAAAGATACTCCTAGCCCAGCATTGTCACATGTGTCATTGCAATTTTTACACACAAAAAAATATCTTTGGAGCCTGGCTTTTCAGTAGTGCGAGGGAGGTGTAAAGTCACCATTGGAATCCTGTTTACCAATTGTCTTTTGGAGTCGCCCCTGGCCACCAGGGGGTGGTGTTACAGCAATGCCAGCCCCCCGCCATGAAAACCAAACGAAGGGCTTTCCTTGCCCATTGGTCTAATATCAGCACATTGTGACTCATAAAGCTTCTCGCCGTCCACATGCTTTCACCTGATTTGAAATGATCATGTCTGTACTCAAAGTGCCTCCACTGTGCTAAACTTCAGTGTTTGCCTTGAGCTACCTTTAGTTCTAGCTTATTTCTGAACAGCTTCCTTCAACACGGTACAAATGATGCCACCGATGCGCCCTCTGCTGGGTTCTGGCAGTCCAAAGCATACAAAACTGAATATAAGATCTTTAAAAACAATAATAAGAAGGAAAAAAAACTGGGTAACAAATACAAAACCATGATTAATAAAATACCTGATTCATACGCCACAAACTCACTCATGTCACATCCTCTAATAAAATCTCACAAGGCAGTGCTCCCACAGGCGTGACCACACACACAAAAAACACAGCACAATGACTAACAGGAGCTGACATTAGGAATACACCAGTGTACAAAGGACAATGGTAATTTTAGAAATGGAAATGCTGCTTCTCTATGTGCGCCACGGAGCAGATTGTGACGAGAAATTACACACTGGGTCTAAAGTACAGAACATCCCCAAGGCCCTGACATCCTCTGACCTTTTTTCTATCAACACCTACGCCACAGCAAGATGAAACTGCTTTTTAAAAGGTGCGTTCAATTAGCGATATTAAGAATTTATATTGCACTTCTTTGTTTATCAATGTTCTCAAATGAATTAACAGATGCTTCATTATCCTTGCCGCAGGGAAATCTGTCATCTGCATTTGACCCATTCCTAACCCTGCTGCGGGGCAAGAAGCAGTCACTCTCTTGATAAGGAACTCTGTGGCAATTAAACCACTGTGGCCAACTCAAGAATAAATATCCATACACATGCCCTGGCTTCGTTATTTGTGTAGAAAAGTGAAAACGATCTACTGTGAACCACGCATTTCTCTTTTTTACATTATTTTGGGACACTTGCCTTACAAATAGCAATAGGTTCCATTGAAAAGTTGCAAGCTTTCAGAGTTTGTCTTTTCAGGTCAAGAGCGTGGCAGAATTGGCTACTTTTCCCAGATATATAGCCCTAATGCTCTTCACAGAATGATCCAAACACACAGGGCAGTGCAGACAGGCGGGCACTTACTTTTTCCAGGAGTGGGAGCCATGTAGTGACAAGGTGGAGGTTTTTCAGGCAAAGCCACTCTCCATTCCGCGAGCATTCTCGGAGTGTAGCTAAGGCCACATCAGCCTGGCCCTGACCCATGGAGATCTAGACAGACAGCGGAGTGGGGTGAGAAACAGAGGCAGCGGGGTGGAAAATTTGATTCACCATAGTAATTTCACTAAAGTTGAGGGCAGAAAATTTGATTCAGTATTGTAATTCTCCAATATTCAGTGCGACGGGCTGAAAACGCTTGCAAAGACAGTTTTTATAATGTAATCTTCTGCAGTGTCACTTCACGCATCAATCACAGAGGCACTCAGACACCAATAAGTAATGATTGATAAGACCACTTAGCTGGGGCCCACCGCAGAGTCGTGCCCTTCCACAAGTTTAGTATTATCTGAATTGAAAAGGCGTGCTTCTAACTGTTGAATAAAATGTTCTGCTGTGAAGTGTCTGCTCCCCTTTCTCTGGATGATGACGTCTTTTAATCTTGTTATAGAGTCTACCTCGTGATAGTTCTCCCTGCCCACGGTCTCCGCAGCCAGCTCCGCCAGCTCCTGTGAGGGGTCCGCTCCTGGAGAGATGAGGATCAGCACTGGCTCCCATTCCAGAGTCTCAGCGTAGAGCCGGCGCAGGTTCAGAGGGGGAGGCGAGAGCTCTTTCATACCTGTGCACACAAAGATCAGACTGGGTGAATGGCAAGTCTTTAAAGTCTTTAAAATGGCAAACTCAGAAGAGTAACTTAACCAACCTGTCACATAACTAGTCATTTTGTTGGTGCTTATTAGGATTATATTTCAGTCATGCCGTAATATGTCGCATTATCAAGCATTAACACTGCCGCAAATACCCTCAAAGCCCCATAATGGAATAGTCAGTACCTCCAAATGCACTGTGATGTTAAATCTGCCACTACCGTCGCTGCATTATATGCCACTAAAGTATTCTCGGCCATATCAGAACACAGTCCTGTCTGCTCCAAAAATAAAATACTTTTAGTGCCTGCTGCCAAATGCAATCTGCTGCACTCAAGAACACATACAGTACATGCACTCACACAAGGTCCTGAAACCGAAGTCTCCCAGCGACCTTTTCTTCCATTGCCATGGCAACCCAAAGAAAAACAGAGGTCTTAGCACATGTCTTGTGATGTCTGGCTACAAAACAAGGACTGTTTACAGAACATGTGCACATGCACCTCTGGCACACTCCGGTCATCAGTATTCACGGAGCAAACCAAGCTCACCTCAGAGTTCACCTTGGACTGAGGACACAATCAGACCAAAGGATCATAGAAGCTCCAGCATTGCACGCAACACCGGTGTGCATATACTACCAGGTGTACTCTGTATATCTTACAGTCACATTTATTTCAGAGCAGAGATACAGCGGTGAGTTGGTAGTGGAGTGTATCTTTGGGTTCACCCAGGCATACCTGTGTGCAGGGGTGCCCAGGCCTGGACTGGGGAGAGAGTGAGATTAGCTGTAAGAGGATTACAGACCATGCCTCATTAGCATACTGATTCACTGCCAAAAACAGACACATACACACCTAATCTTCTCCACATTCTATTTTTCCCCCATGCTTTCTCGCACAAACACAAACTCTCTGTAACTTTGTGCACTTACACAAGACAATCACTTGTTGTTTAAGGAGGTTAAGCATGACGTTTGTAGTATAACACCTTTATTTCAGTTGTTGACGGTTTGTATATTTGATTGGCTTAATGGCTTAAAAAAAAAAGAAAAGCCAACGGTTAACAAAATAGGAACCCTTGATGTACAGTATCTCCACTATAGCATCCTCCTCACAGGTGCAAAAGACACATAGAAGTGCCAAGCACAATGAGCAAGCATTTTTATGTTTGGTCTCCAGTAGCAGCTGCACAACAGCTGACACTGAGATACAATCAATAGAGCTTTACATGGCAATGACAACATTTATTTCAAACAAAGTGATCCAAGACTTCTATCTAAAGTCCATTTGTCAGGGGAAAAAACCTTTGCAAAAAGTCTTCCAATAGAAGGTTTCCTAATTTTAAATAGCTTTGTAATTTGTCGCTAGTTCATCAGAGATATCTGCATTTTAAGAATAAATACTACCACACGTTCTATTTGACCGATATCCACATCAGTGAACCTGTATATTAGTTCCACCTGACACCAATTAGTAGTGCTGCAGATAGAGCAGTCAAAAGCTAACACACAATTAGGATTATCTGGACTCAATGAATGGCCTCATTAACCACAATAAACCAAGAACTCCCCAGTAACACCACTGAGCATCTGTGGTGGCAAGACTAACAAAAGGAAAATGGCAGTGTCACGTACTGAAAACTACAGCCACGAACACAGTTGTAGTGATGCCATTTTTAATCATTTGTCTGACTCAGTGCATATTTAAATTATGCTTTTCAACCACTTTAGTGAAACTTACACAGTGCTTGAGTTGCAAATGCTACCATAGCACTCTGAAGCCGGTCCGGTCTGACTGCTTGGACCAACAGGAGCTGAAAAGAAAGCAAAGCGTATTTGATTGTTTTCATGAAACTGAAAGGAAAGTGAAAATTATCCAAATAAAGGTGACTACTAAAAAGGGTTCTTATTTAGAAGAGTACACACATGTTTTTGGTGCAGTAATAGGTAGTCACAAATACCTGCAACATCATGATAAAAACACAAATTGAAAGCTGACCTGTTGGAAGGCAGTAATCTTCTTGACTATGATGGAGGGCATTTCCTGTTCACAGTGAGAACTTCTAGAGAATGGCAGCCAAAGATCTCCGTCATTCAAACACAGAGACTGATAGAAGGCTGGGAAGGTCGTCTGTTCAAAAACAAAACCCACAATAACAAATGCTTCAAAGAGAGAAAATGAACAGTACGAACGTGTTCCCTGTTGTTTTGAGAAGTTACTTTTAGAACTGCCACCGCTGCGTGTCTCTCCTGGTCGATCCAAGATGGAAACTCCTATCAAGAGATTAAACAAAAAAACACAGAAAATAAGATATAGCTTTGGGGCGTTGCAAATGATATAATGCCACATGCCTCTTTTTTAAACATTTCTCCAACAATGGATCCAGTGAATACGTCCCACTCCTATAAAAATGTTAAAAGACAGTTAGTGTATTGAGTAAATAATGCCTTGTGAATTCAAAAAAGCATCTTACATTTTCCTGGAAAAGCCCTGCATTCATTCCTTTAGCAAAGTGCATGGCGAACATCAGCTGATCAGCCTATAAGGAAACAGAGCATTGCACATTTCAACAAAATCAACTTATTTGACCTTGTAAGCAGGAAAATCCAACTAAAACCACAATGTTAATGACGTAAGGCTTAAATGTTATTCTATTTGCCGGGTGATAAGTTACGCAGCTATTGTTGACACGGCAAGCCGGAGAGTACAGCAAGCAATTCAGTTTTGTGTTTTGGAAGCAAGTCAACGCTGTAGTAATCAAATGAGCCTGTGTATTTACAATTACATTTATCTCTGCCAGACAAAACCTTGCCGTGTATTTCAATGTTTATGGTTTTGCCTGCTTATGAGGGGACTGTGTAAAATTTGGATGACAGCAGCTTGGCGAGGCAGACCTACAGTAGCACAATGAGTGGTAGAGGCTTAGGATTTTTACTAGTACAAATATTTCATGAGTAATTTTCGAGTTAGACTGGATCAATATCTTATTTAGCTGATTTATTGATGCCACACTGGGTTAGGAGGGTTTCAGAAATTAACTCTTTTCAAAGCCATAGTGCGGAGCATTCCAGGTAACTCAAAACAAACATTCCATCATTGCTATTTTCGTAACAGGTTACCAAAATGATCATTATCCTCAAAAGCATTTAGAAAAGGACCCGATGATTTTAAACTTCATGTTGGCGAACTACAGTCAATGCAAAACAGCAGCATCTCCATGGATTTCAGCTGGCGGTGTCCCGCTTCCTGCAAAGTTACAATGGGCTCTGCATGCGAGCAACACGTAACTTCAGAGTTAATTCTCCGAAGGCTGCTGCTCTTACTTTCCTGTTCTTTCCCTATTGGGGATTAGCAGTGTCTCACCCAAATAGCTCAAGAAAACAAGACGGGGCTCCGGAGATTTCGGAAGTCACGTTGCTCACATGCATAGTATAGTATAATGGCTGGTTTCACCTTTAAAAACCTATGCCAGTCATTCTATATAGTAAAATGTTATCCAGTGTGGCTTTAAATTTGAGCCATAACATTGAAAACAAGTACTTGAAGAATACTGAGGCCCCTCTTCTTTTATCTATGAATAGTGCATCCTTTGTCTTATTATCCGGCGTTATCTTAGGCCACATTTCTCCAGGCTGTAGTTATCTCTAAGTCGTGTGGTTAATGTTGGTGACAAGAATACTGATACCAGAGTTTATTGTTTCCTATCCGCTAATAACAGAGATCCTCACTAATGTATGCCTGTGCACATTTGCAAGATAACCTATAAGGGACCGACAAGATCAACATCTGAAAGCCGCCATGACTTTGCCTGTGGCTGATGCATCATTGCCATGCAGACAACACACCCACATACACGCGCGAGGAGAGGCAGAAATTGCATTTACCATTTAAGACCTGATCGATGCACTGATTGCTGCGTTGGTCAATATTTGACCCTTCATTACTATGCTGGTTGATGTGGTTTGATTGCTAAGTGTGTAAACAAGTGTCTGTGTGCAATTTGGTCCAAGCAAAACATAGGGGTACTACTCACTATAAGACGCTTTAAAATCAAATCAAGTTTCAGATTGCGACAGGGACATTTTTGAGTGCTGAGATCCGTCAACATTAGGAAAATCGGTCACACTTTACTTTACAGCACAGTAACAAAAAGGAAATAAGAAGGTAATAAATAACCCTGTTTTCTTATAAATGAGACTGTCCATACAGGATTTGGGTGATGATTAATCATATTACCATGGAATGAGGTGGAGTGGCAGATGTGTCCTGTTTTTGAGTACGTTCTATAATTACCATAATTACACTTCCATAAAAATGTCCATCCTGTACCATGCTATTACAGCGCTGTATCCCAAGGCCTAACAGTTACAGCAGTTGTAATCAATTTAATTTCTTGTAGTAAAGTCAATTATTTTTCCACCATAGATCTCTAAGAAAAACGGACCCCATGCACTGTTGTGTGTCTAAATATAGTTCATTTTTTTACCAATCGCTATACCAGACGATACTTTCTGGACAATAAGTCGCTTTTTTTTTCATCATTTGGCTTGGGGAGCAACTTATTTTCAGGTGCGACTTATATATCAAAATATATACCACAATGTTTGTTATTCTGTATCTGCTAGTATCTGCTGCTAGATGGCCACAGCTAGAGGAAAGAGTTTGCAAATGGGTGCTTGAACAAAGTGCTGCTGGGAGAGGCTTGACAACGGTGCAGTTATGCCTCCAGGCCCTGGTATTTGCCCAGGCTGGTGCGACTTATATATGTTCTTTCCTTCTTCATTTAGCATTTTTTAGCTGGTGCAACTTATACTTCGAAGTGACTTATAGTCCGGAAAATCTTAGCTTTCTCTAGCAGTCCACTGAAATGGCAGTTGACTCAAATGAGCATCTAATTAACTCACGTTGACCTCTGACTTTAACTGGGTAATTCTGGTAGTGTATATATTCCGTGTTTACCCAACGCAATATGACTTGAGTGTCTCTTTTGACAAGGTGTGACATTGAAAAAACAAGATACACTGCGTAGTACCTTGAAAAGTGAGCGGCAGACATATTCATACACCATATTTTTCAGGTTGGTCTCCAGAGCAGCAATTCTGGCTTCAGTCGTCTCTGCTTCCTACGATATAGCAGAAAATTAGGAAACAATTAACAGTTTTCATGAAAAATGTTTATCTCAAAGAAAAAAATCTGCGAGTTTATTCTAATGTAAATTATGCTACAGAGAAACAAGAGGCTAAAAGACATTTCACATTTTTGGCAGCAGTTGGATGAGTGGTTTACGCTCTTGCCTTTCAGCAAAAAGGTGATTCTAACCATTAGTCTAGCTCAGGATCTGGAGATGGATCCCCGGGCGCTGCTCCTTAAAGGCGGCACCAGCACCAATGAAAGATGAGTCAAACGCAGAGGACAACTTCCCTTACGGGGACAGTAAAGTCTACCTCATCTTACCTTGCCTTACAGCTATTACGAAGATCTACTTTCCTCTTATAATATTGCATCTCATCATCGCTGTAATTATACAATACATTCCTAAGGTTGTCATTATCCTTTGCTTTAAATCTAAGCTTTACGTTGGATGAAGGTTAAAACAGGCAGTGGGAGAAAAGGGGAATGAGTGCATAGATCAATGCAGTTGTTTTAGTGAAAGGCCCACAGAAATACCTTCACACACAGACACAGTGTTGACCAGCTGCTGCATGGTGACATTCCTGGATAACAGCACTGGCTCTAACAACCCACAGAGGATTTGGAGGAATTAGTGCTCCGCGCATGTCTCAGTGTGTTTGTGTATATATCCGTTATCAGGCTGTTGTGTTAAAGGCTCGGATGGACCACAGCAGAGAGAGAGCGACGGGGCTAGACGCCGTCCAGCTGCACAGGTCGAAGAGCGATAAACACGCACCAAAAAGAGGGGTGTAATGACACGTTTTTAGACCGATTTCGAATGATGCGTGGCCTGGATCAAGGACAACTAGCTGAGTGGCGATCGATGCAGCGAATTACAGGGGAGACATATCGAAACATCAATTAGATAAATGAATCGGTGCGCCCCCGAACCACAAAACGAAGAATTCAAACTACAATTTAACACTGGTATTACCACAAGTATTTAAAATTACCCTGTGGGCCGTTTAAACATGTGAAGGTTACAAGACTCAGCTTTAAACAAAAGCTACTGAAAATAGGGGGGTTAGAAGTAGCCCGGTGGGTAAAGCAGTTGCCCACTGATCGTAAAGACGGCGGTCCAATCCGGGTGGTTCGTAATTTGCCCATATGCGCTCTGACAATGTGCCAACGAGCAAGACACTAATTCATTTTGATCTGAGAGTGTGTAGTAGTGACATTTCATACATTATGGGCTGGTTGCACAGGACACTGTGCAACAGTTGCTGAAGCCTGTTACAAACATCATGTTCGCTGTGAATCCTGCCCCAAAGGAAACGCCAATGGTTGTAAGGGCGGAGCTTTTATGTTGCGAGCTAAAGGCTAGGGTTAAATAATTACAATATAACATGTAAACAACTCATCATTTAAACTACTAATAGTTTACTATAGTTTATACTAATGATTATTTTTTGCACTAGTTTTGATTTTTATTTATTTTATTTTCATCTCACGTAACGTTTTTAACTCCAGTCACAGACTATCTTTTACTCGAGCTCCTTCACAAAAATTTGAGCTTAATTTGTGTGGGACCCTGCTAATTTTTAATGTAAAAAATAGGGGACAGGAAGGACAGTGCCGGTGTTACTGTCCAGATGGAAATCACATTGGGTCACTGTGCATAGCCTATTGTTTGGAATAAACTACATTTTATGAGAAAATTACAGTTTTTTATTTCTCTTTCCCATGTATAAACTTTAGAGGGTTGGGTTTTTTTCTGATGAATGTTCAAAATTCCATCAAGCAACGGAGAGCTAAAACATCCAGGTATCTAAATTAAAGTCGACAATTCGCAAATGACACATGTGGCAAACATATTTCAATCTGGCTCAATTTTGTAGGACTTAAAAATAATCCAAAATTCTATAGAAATCTAACACTGTAACATAAGGTGTCAAAGCATGAAAGAGTTTCTCTGTGTGGGAGGGTGCCATCAGTTTAGCTGAATATCTCACATCCTAGAAACATGGTAGTCTTGGCTGCTCATATTTCACATCATGACAAATGTTGGCACATGATGTACTAACATTACCTTCTTAGCCTGCAAAGCTCTCTGGAACAAGCGCAGGAAAGAAGCCAAGCTGAAACGGTACATGTTGTTTATCTTTGACAGATCTGTGATGACGAAAAACATTTTGCTGGCACTTTCAGCAAGTGGCAGGTAGGCATCACGCTCCTAAAATGAAACCCAACAGAAAAAAGGATTTAGCCGTGGATGTGTTCTGTGTGCATGCGGGCAGAGTAGTCACATCATTATTAATGCGATTTATTATTTAGAGGGAAAAATGCAAGGATCGAGAAGGAGATGATAAGATTCAAAAACAAACAGGGAGAGGTTTATGCAAATGCTGGATGGAAGTAGGTTGGTGTAACACTGCTCCCTAGAGGCTGATTATGTAATTCCTCGATGCGTTTTAACTGATACTTGTGTGCGTATAATGCATGCTGTGTATGCAGTGTTTCCCAGTAATGGTAGAAAACTATGGTAATGGTGTTCCTTAAATAGCCTAAAAGTAATCTGAGACATACTCTTTTTTTTCTACTTGTATCATCTTAAACATATATAAAATGGTTGAAACAAGGATCACCTATTTCACAAGTCACTGTACCTGGTCCAGAGACGCCTGCAGCCTGTGGGACTCCACCAGAGACTCCTGGATGAGGGCACTGCTGGCTTTGGTCTGGTTCAGACTGTCTATCAGCTCTCTGTTCTGCAGGATGTTGCCCTGTGCTGTGGCCAGAGTCTGCCACACAGAGACAAAATTAAATCAGGTTCTTCAGAATAGATAAATAATGCAAGACATGTCCTGTGTGGCCCAGTTCAGCTACAAAAGTACTGTATTTTCTGTAGGTATTTTACATTTTTGAAAAGTTAGTGGGAAAAAAATGGTTTGGGGAATTTCACTTCCCGAAACAATGTGTGTTTACAGTGGGTTGCAAAAGTGTAGGCACCCCGGATCTAAATTTCTAATAATGAAGAGAAGGGGAAGCTGAAATGATCTCCAAAAGGCATGAGGTTGTACAAGACATTTCCAAAAAAAATGATACTCAAGTAAAAAAAGGCCAGAGCAAACGTTTGGGAATGAATGCCCCCAAATATGGCAAGTATCACAGCTTTAAACAAATGGATTAATATCATCAAGGAAATGGCTTCTATAAATGGGAAACGATGGTAAACACAGCTCAAAATCCACGATGGATTATATCAAATGGTGCCATCTGAAGGTTTTGCCGTGGCCTTCACAGTTTCCTGACCTAAACATCATTGAAGATCTGTGCAGTGCGTGACAAGCCCACTGTAAACTCCATAGCTCCAATGTGGTAAAAACACCAAATTTCTAACTTCTAACATTTTTTCCTGGTTTTACTCTTCATGTAGAACTTCCAACAATCAAATCTAAGCTTTGAAGCTAATATAGTTCAATTTACAAGCATTTGAATAAAATAGATGAGAAAGCAGTGAAGCGGAAAAATGTCAAATCAAATACACTTCTACAAGTTGTGAATAATTACGTGTCTAGTTCGTCTGATATTGTGCAATGACTGACAATTTTCTCTTTAATTTCATGTTTTTCTTAAGCTTGGGAAAGATTTTACGATGGGGCACTAAGGTCTGTGAGCGTCTACCTCTAACAGCGATTCTTCTAGATTAGCAAGCTGTATTTTCTTCTCTTCCTCTTGCTGAAGTAGCCTGGTTTTCTCAGTTTCCAGTTCAGGCTTTTCCTGTTGGATGGTTAAGGCCAAAAGCTGCAGGAAAAAGGAGAATTATATAGAGTATGAAACACTTCAAAATAAGATCTACCAGCTTGTAGGTATACTGTAATATTGTGGCATTAAAGGAATAGGCCACCGTTTTTACATACTGAGATATGCTCTTACCTCACTTTAGCCGAGTTAATATATCCCCGTCTGGTCTTTGTCCGTGCGCTCTGTCACGCAAACGGAGCACATACGCAGCCTCTCCCACATGTCACATAGCTCCAAAAAAGCTCAAGATAGAAGCTACCAAGCTCTTCCACGTGTTCCCTATTTAAATAAAGTTACGTGAAGTGTTTTCATGCGAAGTATATTTACACAGAAATGTAACGTGTCGATTTTATAAGCAGATAAAAAGGGGGACTATATTGTGAGGCGTAATGATACGAGGAGTAAAACGTCCGCGCAGTAACTCCTAAAGGTTATTGACGGAAGTGAGCGGGGGGAAGTCTTTATAGTATATATAGTATATATTTATATATAGTCCCCCTTTTTATTTGCTTATAAAATCGACATGCTACATTTCTGTGTAAATATACTTCGCATGAAAACACTTCACGTAACTTTATTTAAATAGGGAACACGTGGAAGACCTTGGTAGCTTCTATCGTGAGCTTTTTTGGAGCTATGTGACATGTGGGAGAGGCTGCGTATGTGCTCCGTTTGCCTGGCAAAGCGCACGGACAAAGACCAGACGGGGATATATTAACTCGGCTAAAGTGAGGTAAGAGCATATCTCAGTATGTAAAAACGGTGGCCTATTCCTTTAACAGATGAGTGAATGAGTGAAGTTTATCATCACAGTTGTTCAGAAAATGTTGGAAATCCCATTTTTTGCTACCCAGGATCAGGTAAACCGTCTTACTTTTATGCCGGTTTTTCAAAGCAACATTGGATTGGATCACCCTGATTCAGATATACAGTCTTAACAATCACCAAATCCGGAACAACATATCACAATGTGGGCTACCAGCAATGTAAAGAACAACAGGTAGAAGAAGAACATGGGTTCACTTTAAGTGTTTTTATTTTGACTGACTGAACGTGTAGTAAGGAACGCAATTGTTAGAAATTATGCTTGACAGGTTCATGTCTGATGATTGTTGTGTTGTAATTAATATATAGTGATGAATGACAGAAATATTGAACATGTCATTTCTGTTTGTTATTCAAATCTGTTTGGGGACAAAATTATTTTATTTTTACTTGACTATACTTTATCTACAACAGTTGAACAAATCAAGAGCAAAATATAAATAAAAGTAGTTACACAAACTGATTACTTGACCAACTTTAAAGCCACATTTTCTTCCAGAAATCCACCTTGAAATCGTACCCCCTGTTGGGATCAGGATAATCCTGTTTATTATATCCTACTAAACTGTTTTGAACAACACAAAGTGAATGCCTGATCCCGATTAAAACTAGGATTGGATTACATGATCTACTCAGATTTCAGAATCCTTCTTTCCCTTTTGAACAACCCATTTTCAATCCGATAGCCAAAATCAGATTCCCTTTGAACAACTGGCCCATAGCTTCAGATAGTGGGGAGGGATGGATATGTGAGCATGTCGTAGAGGCTCACTGGTCAGGCTGTGTTCTGTGTGCTCTATAATTTATGTTTGAACATTACCTGTCCTCGGAGACCTGCTCTTGTAGTGGTAAAATTGACCTCAGTAACCACCGAAGCAGCGTCAGGAGGGATAAAGGGGTTGGGATTTCGTGTTGCCAAAAAGAGGTGAAAGTCCTCATTATAGTCAATGAGTTTGTCTCCTATTTGCACCACATATCTGGGACCTGAAAGTAAAAGACTTTGTCAAACGCAAAACCACAAACTTTATCTGACAAACAAGAGCTAACCAACTTCCTTTCTGCCTGTCTTTAAAAGGCTGCATTGCGGTAGTGCCATCTCTCTGCTTCACCTCTTTTCTTGTTCAACAGCACTTTTAAGTGGATAATTTATCCTCACTTGCACTGCCTCTGTCCCCACTCATGCCAATTTACTTTTACAAAAACAACTGTTCTGTCGAGATGATTGAACACCTTGTTTTTCTAGGTGTGTTTCCAAACTCAGATAATAAACTCTCCTCTTCAACAGCGGGATAATTGATATGAAGTTATTTATGCAAAACACATTTACATAATTAGCCTGAATAATGGTGAGTGAAAATCATAACTCGCCAATGAATTTTAAAAATTTCCCAAAATAAACTACACCTCGGAGTGCTTCCTCGATTTTTTTTTAAAAGCTACTAAACAGAATCACTTTTGTATTCACTGTCATGAATCTTTTACCCTGTGCTATGAGTTCTCTTCTCAGCAATGGATAGAGCACAGGTTCAACTCCGTCCATTTCCTGTATCACCAAAGTTTTTCCAAATCTGACCGCCAACTCCAGTGAAGTCATGAAATTACTGTCCTGTAGAAAGGAAGCACACTGGTTTACATTTGCCCGCCGCTTCTTTCCATTTGCAATAAGATTATTAAAACCAGAGCGTGTGCAACGGACAGACATTTATAGACATTTATATTGCACTGAACACACTTTAAAAGGAACAGGCCACCGTTTTTTACATAACGAGATATGTTCTTACTTGAGCTTAGACGAGTTGATGAGTACCTGTCTGGTCTTTGTGCGTGCACTCAGTCGCGCAAAACAACCAAAAATGTTGCTAGCATTTGGCCTCTCCAGCATATTCCTATAGCTCCAAACGGGGGTGAAGTTAGACGTGACCAAGCTCTTCCACGGGCACGCACACAGACCAGACAGGTACACATCAACTCGTCTAAGCTCAGGTAAGAACATATCTAACTATGGAAAAACGGTGGCCTGGTCCTTTAAATGAATGCACCTTAGCATATTTTATGAGCACTTTTATTAAATGAATCGTGTGCTTTAACAGACTGTGTGGGTTGTTTTTATGTGCGCATAGAAATTGAAATAAATTGAATCTTGCTCTTAAACAGATTGCAAATAACAAGTGATGATTAAATTTGTAGATGACAATAATCAGGCAATTTACTATGCAGCTTTAGTTGATTATTTCAGTTCATCACAAGTATTCTGATTCGTTTTTGCGGTCTTGAATGAACACATTTTTACCTGTTGGTTGATGACCTCCAGTCTGTGCTGTTTCAGATGCGTACATAGCCACTCTGTAGCCCGCGATGATGGGTCAATCAGGAATGGACAGGCGACACTCTGATGGGAGACGGACACGGTTTTGGTAAAGAAGCTACTTGATGTGCGTGTCTCACCGCTGTCTTGCTTATCGAACAGTAGTCACTCCCATGCCAGGCTAAGGAATGACATCCTCTTCCTCCCTTCTCCTTTCATCCTGCGCTACCCTATTTCATGGTCTCTTGCCCAAGAATTCCCAATCTCAACCCATCTCTTTCAGACCTGTTTATATGTCACTTCATTTTCCACCGGCTTTTCTTAATCTGTCAGGAGAAGAAGAATCTGCTTTATACCTGCGTGTGTGTGTGTGTGTGTGTAGGGGTGTGGATTTTTTTTTTTTTATAGGTTTGAACCTTTTAATAACTCGATAATCACCAAGTAAGCTCTGGATTTGAAGTAGAATTATGCCTTTTGTAAGCTCATCCATCACAGGAAAGTCCACATAAACAGACATATAGGAGATGTGGAAAGCACTATGACTATGACAACAAAGAAGAAGAAGAGCTTAACCACTGGAGGACACAACACACGCACTCACCTTTAACTCATTGATCTGAATGGCAGCGATGGAAACAGCAACATAAACAAGTGCAGAACAATGAATGGCAGACAGAGCAAGAAATCTTACACAATCAATGGTTTGGCCCAACAATGGCTGGCAACGGCTCATGGTCAGCTCTTACAAGATGGAAGTGAACACAATGTGAGTATGACTAATGTATTGAGCTCTAACCTGCAGTATGACAAGGGCATTCTCCATAGAGAGGTCGTCAGATGGCAGTCCCTCACTCTTCCAGATTAACTGCTCTCTTTCAGTGCAGAGGAATGACCGCAGGTCAAACTCTGGAAAAATACATTTACAATAGAAAACGTGCATTAGGCATTTTATTGTATTTTGCACAAACATTTTACTTATTTGATTTAATGGCTGCAAAATACTGTACTGTATGTCAGACTCCAGACATTAACGATACACATACCCAATATAGCACATAAAAGAAAGCATCATAACTAATTTTTTGGACACTTTTTTTGACCAATAGATGCCGTCACACATTTTTTTGGAGTTTGGAGAGATGCAGTTAAGAGTCGCATATAGCTTATGTTGTGCTGTGGTAATCAAATTATTTTCTTGTAGTAGAGTAAAGTTCACTTGGCACCATAGATCTTCTTTGTAAAAGCGCCATTTGTGACAGACCATGTGCGCTGTTGTAAGTCAGAATATAGAACCAGGAAGTCAGAGGCTAAATTAGCACAGTGTTAGCATTGGCAGTCTGCCCTGTTCACATCTCAACTTTTGCTATGGACTCTGCCTAACTAACTAATTTAGGCAACAGCTGAGAGATTTTACTCTACTAACTATGACTTTCATGGTTTGATAACAGAGCTTTTTAGCTAGCGCAGCTTTAATATAAGTTTACTTTGCAGTCCAGATTGGGCCATCCATGTCTCCAGAGAGACCCTTCTCCGGTCTTCAGGAGCAGCGGACAGATAGGTGATGAAGGCTGCTGCAAGCATGGCTCTGATCGGGAGGGTATCCAATTCATTCTTTATCTCTGACATCTGCAACAACAACAAGAATCAGGAAGGACTTAACACAAATATGCATGCATACTCATTGTAATATACTGTATGCATTTATTTGACATTGCAAATCTCATGCCAATTACTCCAAAACAGTTCAGTTCACCTACAGCCACACGCAAAGAAACGGCCTTTCATGTCAGTCTGTATTAATCGTGTGGAACATGCTGCAACCTTTAAACTTGAGCGCTGCGTATGAATTTCTGCAACACTAACTTCGAACGCTATGAGGAAACAACACAACAGCTGCAGGGCTTAACATACAGCAGAGCAGAGCTGCCACGGCGAGCATGAAGAGTCAGACAAGAAGGGTGTGTGTGTGTGTGTGTGTGTGTGTGTGTGTGTGTGTGTTTGTGAGTGTGCGCAAGTCAGTAATTGTAAATATATGGAAATACGTGAGGAGAAAGTCAAAGGCTCTTGGCTGGGGGCCGGGGGGAGGTGGGGAGTGTTTGAGTGTGTGGCAAGAGGAGATTGAGTGTTTTAATTAAGGTGGAGACAGATGCTTTGGAAAGGACTAAAAACAGCCAGAAGGGACACAAGACAGCAGGAGCCATCGGCCAGTGACACACAAGCACACACACCTCCTGTAGTTTTTAGATGTTAAATGAGCCTCTCTCTCCCTAAATGTGTAAAACCTCCCACAACGCTCCACACACCAGCAGACCAATGCAGACCTATACATCAAAGCACCTGTGCGTTCCAGCGGGTGTGCTCTCCGTCCAGTTGTGAAATGAGCTTCTCAGCTGCAGTGACGGTGTCCTGAGCTTTTGTCACTTCTGCCTCGAGCTTAGCAGCCTCTGCAGTGTGACACTGAAACCTTTGTGATAGATACAAAACATAAAAGTAAGACCTGAATCAATTCTTATAAAGGCATAGATTTTCAAAAAATAGTGATAAACCTGTAACATACTTTTCTTTGAGCTCACTGACTTTAGCCCCAACAGAGTTGAGCAAGTCCTCCAGTTTATTCTTCCTGTTTTCAGTTTTTCTCAGGTTCCTAAAAAAAAAAAAGTTAAACGTGTCCTTCATTTACCCACAGATAATAATTAAATATGTGTAGATCCATTCTGCATGGAGTCTATTTATTGCATGTAAACATCTATTATTGAAGAGATTAAGTGTTTTCCGCCCTTACTCCATTAGTCCAGCCTGTTCTCGTTCCAGTGGCTCTATTTTCTCCAGGACATGTGAATACTGGACGTTGGCTTTGACCCAAGCTGCCAGAGGTGCAGCAGCGGCACTCGCCCGCTTTGCATTCTGATCAAAAGAAAACATCACAACAGGACTATAACAAAAGCTTAGTTTACTAACACATGATATGAATCTACACAATATTAGACTAATCACCGCTGACCTTGGGGTCAAAAGATGCATAGTTTCTCTTGAGCAGTTCTTCGACACTTTGACGGATCTCAGGAGTGATGTTCCTTGCCTCAAATGTAGAAATGTCTTCTCTCACACCGCGTTTAGCCAAAAAGCTGAAGAAATGTACATGTAGATACAGATAGAGATGTTTGTTACACGCTATATAAAATATTATATCAATATCATTTATCTAATGACTAAACCTCTACCTCTCACCTTTTCATGCTGACCCAGGACGTGTCAAAGATGCCCATCAGCCTAAGGACTCCCTCTAAGATGTCTCTGATGACGTCAGGAGGCATGCGCAGGGAGCGGATCTCAGACAGCGCTTCAGGTTTGATGTTGCCCACTGCGCGCATTGCTTCCTCTACCAAAGGCTGAAGGGTAATAGTCATTGCACACAATGGCTTAATATTATTCAAGAGCTGTTTTTGTTGCATATACTTTCAGAGCTCACCTGAACCTCCTTCAGCTCGTCATCAATTTGTGCTTTCCTTTCTTCAATCTTAGAAACCTCCTGGGCCATTTTTCCTTTTATTTTCTCCATTTCTGTCTTTTGGTCGCTGGCATTCTAAAGAGAAAGCAGAAGTAAAGCATGTAATATGTAGTTCTGTTTGTGTGCCCTTACAAAAAAATCTTTTCAATTTCTATTTATTTATTTATTTACTGCATGTACTTTGATCTTTTCATAGCTTTATATATTTCAACAGGCATTTTTGATATGCCCTGAAAAGCGTGTTTGTTCTCTTATCCCTGAAATGTGCTTGGTGCTGAATGCTTCAGACAATCATCTATGTTTCCATCACATCATCTTTCCTTCATCTCACCAGTCCCTTCATCTCACCAGTCAATCTCTGCTGGCAAAGCAAGATAGTAGCTGTTCATTACAATGAAAAGCTAATTCCATAGTATTTTTGTCTTGTTTTGTTCCTTCCACTAATATTACTTTTATCAAAAGCCTCACAACAAGATTAATGAGTTCAGATTCTTTCTTTACATTTTTTGAGACCAGAAATGAGCAAAAACAGACAAAGAATTGAAACATGCATCAACACTAGATGAGAGCCACAGAACAAACAAATCCACAAGGACCCACACAAAAGTAAATAAACAATGGCGTCACAGTAGGGGTGCGCAGCCAAGGGAAACACAAGTTGATTTGGGAAGACTAGACAGAAGAAATGCTGAAGAAAGAACAGAAAGTTAGAAGACTGTGGTAATAAGTTAAGATCATACAAAGTTGGGAGCAGACATTCCACGCTTGAGGTCCTGTCCTTCTGTCTGCCACTAAGAGTCAGTGTTAAACAATACACACATGCGCCCACTCTCTACCTGCATCGAGGTAGTGATCTCCTGCAGGGCCGAATCTGCCTCCTGTTGTTTAGTCTTTAACAAAGCGCTCTGCTCAGCTGCACGTCTTTTTAATTCGTCAACCAGTTCCTTAGCCTCATTGAGCTTGGACACACCTGCCTGAAGACAAAAAAAACCAAAAAACTTTTATAGATCATTTTCAGAGACATGAAGTCAAGCCCATAACGATGGCAACACTAAACACACATGAGACCAAATATCCTTATAACTACAAGAAAGACAAGTTATAAATACAACATGAAACAACCGACAGATTTTGCAAGACCAGTGATCCATTTGATATGTAATAAACAATGCGCCTCAGTCAGTGTAGGAAACATTAACCTGCCCGTGAATGTCCAATGAAAATGATCAACGACAAGTTTTCCGACCTGTCTAAAAATGTGTACCTGTAGGTGCTGTTGCCGGGTTGTGAGCTGGCTCTGTTTTCTACTGTACAGCGTAGTGTAGACCTTCAGAAATGACATATATTGGCTTGGAGTCGCTCCATTTTCTTTGCAGGACTCATGGACCATCAAGAACAAACGGCAAAGATCTGCTTGGCCAGACCCTGTCAGAAACATTCATTGAAGACAGTTGAATCATAGATACAGTATATTGGTATTTGCACAGAAGTACACCGGTAGAAAATTCTACTAATGATGGTGTCCTACCGGAGGGCTTCCCCTTTGCCTTATCTCCTTCAAGCCTTTCTCCCCCTTCTTCTGTTTTCGCCAGTAACAGTTCAGGAATCTGCAGCAGTGGGTTTTGGTTAAAAGTGCCAAAAAGAGTCATGATCTTGTTCAGTAATTGCATGTGTTGTATGTTACCTTCCTCATGCTGCCATCAGACCATCCTTCCATCCACTGCACAGAGCACTTGCGGTAAAAGGCTGGGTTACTTTCACAGTTGATGGTGAAGTTGGAGTTGGAACAGTCCATGATGAGAACAATGTGAAGGTTCTGTTGGATTCCTAATGGGTAGTATTACAAAAAAAATAAACATGAGAACACAAACTCTGAGAACTGCGTGAAAAAAATTACGGCGCAAAATATTAGAAAACATTTGCTGACATACTGTAGGAAAAGTAGTTGTAGAGTGGTCCAGTGAATCCATCCTGAGAGGCAGTATCTTTGAGAGGAGAGAGAAGAGGCTCCAGTTCCTCTGGAGTATAAAGGCCAGGAACCTCACCTATGTGGGACAAAACATTATAGAAATAGGATAATAGGATAATAACATGTATTAATAACAGGCAACAACTATTCTTCCAAATGGATTTGCTAACCGTCCAATCCATGCATGTATTCAACAATGGGAGAACAAAAGTGCTAATGCAGTATAAAAAAACATATTGAACTACAGCATATCAATATGGAAACACATACCTGATGACAATAGGCTATTGACCATCTCCAGAAATGCAGGGTGGACAAACTGAAAGTCTTCAAGCAATAGAACAACTTGTTGCCCATCAAGACCTGCTAGCTGCATCACCTAGATACAAACATGTAAAGCATGCCACAGTTCATATAGTACTTCAATTACATAAGATAGAGCCCTCTTTCAAATTATCCTACACATTACGACTTACATGTAATGCATTAATTAGTACCTCACTGACAACGTAAAGTCAATGTAATGTAACTACAAGAGATAAAGAAAATTGTGCGAGTCATTCTCAACGTACCGTCTTCAGATCACTGTTGAAATGTTTGAGAGAGTAACCGCGGGTGATTTTTGGGGTGAACAGCGTGTACCCGTGCATGTGGGACACCAGGCATGTAGCCGTGTGTCGGCCCACGCCGCTCCTCCCTGCCAGGAGCAAAGAGCCGCCAGGTCGACTGAGGACACGCTCAACTCTGGACACAAAGTCACACACCTCCCTGAAGAGCAGCAGATCCAGCTCCCTGTTATCTCGACTGTACAGCACCACTCCCTGGAGGGGGGGGGGGGGGGTTTGTGGGAGAGCGGACAGACACACAGGTGAGGCTAAAAAGCATTGGAACTGTCACTAACAAGCCGAAAGAAACAAAGGCAGGTCATGCATTGTATCCTTAAGTTTACTTTCAACCTCGGATGAAACATTTAGGCCAGTAGTATCCAAACTATGATTGGTTCATTTCTATTTTTTAGCTCTGGGTGAATTCTGATGAATTGGCTCGTGCAAACAATCACATAAGGTTCCAAGCCTGATTGACGGTGCCGTGGCAGAAGGGCTAAAGCACCACCTGAACGATTATGTGCATTGGCCTGTAAAACAATGACAACTGCCCAATTGGATTCCTCTGTTATGACCAGACAAAATACTAAACCACCAACATGCAGCTCTCCATGGAAAAATCAGCCTCCAGCTCTTAATTCTAATTCAGCTGTATTACTATGATCTTGAAATGTTTAAATAATGCTAATTTTGTTCACCTTTTGTATGACTTGCTTAAAATCTGCAGAAGCGAGGCGGCCCAGCTGTTTGCCGTGAGGAGGCAGACACTGGCCTGGAGCAGTCACAGCCCCCTCAGATGCACCCCATGTCACATAGAAGCCATCTGCAGACAGAGGAAGAACAAACTTTTAATTAAACAAGACTTAAAGATGAATGGTTGCCAAACTAACGAACAAACAAAAAAAAGTAATTACTAGCATTCATAAACAGCACATCAAAGGAATGCCTTGATCATCTTACTGCTTAAGTGACATTTCTATTTCTATAATCAAGGGCAAGGACAACAGTTGGGAGTGATGTCCAAGTGAAAACATTGTATCATTGCTCTTATAAAGTTGTTGAAAGCAAACTCAAGATCACACACTCTATAAAAGCTTCCATTAGGCCCCTGACACCCTGCGGTACCCCTTTAGTCGCGCTCTCTTTGTTTTGCCGCTTCAAGGGCTGAGCTTAGGATATGACATTGCATTTATTTTGGAGACCGCGGCTCTTGATCATTATTCTTATCTGCAGCTGAGCCCACTGTTTAAGTCTGTGCTGCCATTTTCCAAGGACTTGTAATGCTGCAAGTGCGGGGTGGGCGTTGTATGACTATATAAAATTGAATCTCGGTCTGACCCTGTGACTATCTGCCACTTTGTAGAGATTGTCATAGTGAGGCAATGCTTGTTTATTTCAGCTCTGTGCTCAAATACAGAGGCTACAAAGAATGCATAGATCGAACTCATGACTCAAACTTCACATTTGGGCCACTTGAATCGGATCCCGGTGCATTTCCTGGGAAAATCCACTTTGTTTGGGCAGCTGGTGAACACTCAGTGACCCGTATCGACAATTCTAAACCAATAGCAAATAAACCAAAATAAAATACAGTTCTTAATGGCGCAGGGGATATATAAACAAACCTAACAGGAGCGTGTTAGTGAAAGCTAGCTAAATGAGAGAATGAAGTGCAGATTCAATATATTGAGGCCAAAATACTTCATTGTTTAGGAAAGTTGGCCACAACATTAGGTCTACTTTTGTGTTTCTATCCAACCCCGTAGTGCCCCCTTTTAGCTAGTGCGGTTACTGCGTCCTGTGAATGCTTTATAAACCAACATAGTAGCAGCTGCATAGGGTATTTGTATAAAGAGTAAGTACGGGGTTTATACAAGCAGCTGCTAGTCAGATTCAGTGCTTTTTAATGCCACAAATTGAGGGAATCGGGGAAATTTCAATATTCAAAAGCAAACTGGACAATACGAGCAACTGCAGAGTAAAAGTGCATCTGAATGAGTATTTAAACCAGATTTTTTTTTTCTTCACTTTTTCATTTTTTATGAACAGTAAAATTAGTCGAACAATGGCATAAAAGGCTTTTTTAACGTTACATTAAAGAGTGCCTTGGAGTTTGTTGGTCGACTGTTTTGACTATAAAGTCACTCATTTGCACTTCCAATGAGCACCTGCTTGGTAATAACTGTATTTATTTCAGTATCCCTAAAGCTCTCTCCATTTCTCTTTCAACGTTTTATTTAATGCCAGTTTTAATCCATTTTAAAGATGCATCATGCAACTTTTTACGTGGAAAAGAAAAGTTACGATTTGTGCGTAATTGACCTTGTAGTGACCCAGCGGCTTTATGAATGATCAGCATGGCGCCTTTACTTTTGATCACTCACTCTCTACAATGCTCCAGGATCAATTGTTTTTTAGGTTTGGTCCTGGAACATACTAGAGACCGCTGTGATGGAAAGTAAAAGCGCCATGCTGACCACTCATACAGCCGCTGGGTCACTATAAGATCAAATACGCACAAATATACACTTTTCTTCCCCACATAAAAGTGGCTTTTTAAATACAATTGAGGCCTTTAAGGGACTAAACGTTGTTTAAATTTTTTAAAACTAAGTATTTTCCTCCCCCTACATGTTCCAGCTATGTCCTAATGTGTAGAATAAGCCCTGACCTATTCACCACAACTGCCGCTAAAATCCTGCACTGTCACTTAAAATGTTGTTACTTCGGGCCGAAATACTGTCATGCACAAGCTTAATATAGAAGCTGCAGTTACATATACAACCCGAGGTGGCAGTAGTGAGCATAAAATGACCAACTTGCATCTAGTCTCTTTAATTTTGGCAAGATTAAATGACTTGCTTGATAATGCTTTTTGATGCCCCACTGAAATCTCTTTACAGGTTATGAATCTGGTTGAACAGAGTTTAAAGAGTATATAACACATTACACACAATTTTTGCTAAAACATATTAACCAAGGTTTTGCTAAAGATTATACCCAGCTTTCTTTAGTTTGGCCACTTTTGTGATGTTTATAGTTTCGCTTCCTTATTGGACACTGACGGGAAGTGACATAGAAGAAGGTAAACTGTTGCTGTTCCGACCATGTTAAGCCAATAGGAAATTGAAACTTCCATCCATCCATCCATTTTCTTCCGCTTTATCCGGGGCTGGGTCGCGGGGGCAGCAGTCTCAGCAGAGATGCCCAGACTTCCCGATCCACACACACCTCCTCCAGCTGTTCTGGGGGGACCCCGAGGCGACACCAGGCCAGCTCGGAGACATAGGCCCACCACCGTGTCCTGGGTCTTCCACGAGGCCTTGTCCCAATAGGACATGCCTGGAACACCTCCCGCGGGAGGCGACCAGGAGGCATCCGAAACAGATGCCCGAGCCACCTCAGCTGGCTCCTTTCGACGTGAAGGAGCAGCGACTCTACTCCGAGCTCCTCTCGGGTAACTGAGCTCCTCACCCGATCTCGAAGGGTGCGCCCAGACACCCTGCGAAGGAAATTGAAACTGCTCTGGAAAATTACCTTCATCTATCTACAGGTATGTCACTTCCTGTCAGCAACTTTAAAATTCAAATAAAAATAACTTTTCTGCCCATTTCATCATTAAAATTGCTGCTTCACTGAAATAAAATGATAATTATGCAACTGATGAACTTGCAACCGATGTTATCCATCTATAAAAGTCCTATTTTCAAAAGCATTAACACCTGTCAAATGCACTTTACATTTGTAGTATGATTGCAACACAGGAGCACATTTATACCCAGGCATCATTAATAGTTCTGTACCGGTCATGTTGTCAATGGCATCAGAGCCCCAGTCTCCGCGTATGATGGACGACAGAATGTTATCAAAGGTGTGGTGATCTTTAGAGGAAACAAGTCGGTCTCTGAAAAGCCTCCGGGCCTCATACGCCACCACCTCCAATACGCTGTCTGTCACATTAGATTGAGCTGTGAGGAAAAGGAGAGAACACGGAACACAATGTTGATACATGGAAGAGTCAGTAGGCACAATAGTTAAAGTAATGTTGAATTACAGTGGTTTCAGAAAGTATCTTTTTACTATTCCTACAATTATGTTTAATACTGAAAATGTTCTCAAGTACGACTGAGAGCAATAGAATAGGGTTTTTAAGTTTCTTCTATATACATAATGTTTTGTTTTTATTTGGGTAATCATGGTATTTTTTTTAACAAATATGAAATCATTAAACGTGATCTGAAAACTGTCTGAATCAACTGTAATATACAAATTTAAATTATTACAGATAATAATAAAAAAGCTTAAATATAAACGCAATATAATGATTAGGATTGAAAGACTGATTTTACATACCAAGAAAGGTTAAGCAGAAAGCAGAAGGAGAGAAGGAAGTTGCAAGTTAAAATGATGAGACTGGAAAATAGTAGTAGATGATCCACCAAGGTGTTTAATTAGAAAGTATGGCTGAACTCAGCAGGAACATGACGTTGGAGGGACATGATGATAAAAGAAGGAGAGACACACAAGTGACACAGAGAATTGAAGACCCCCCTCCCCTGGCTGAGACACAGGGGGAAGGGAGGAATCAGGAGAAAAGGTGAGAATTTGAAAGGTCGTAAAAAAGGGTCAGATAAAGAAACTCCGCCATCTGGAGCTGCCATGGCGACTCTGGCAGGAGAGTTGATAGAGTTATTATGTTTCAGGCTCCTCAAAAGCAGCAGCAATTTTTAAATACATCACTAAATTAAATGGATTTACACATTTTACTTCAGTCTGTGTTTAAACTTGTTTTAAATTTGCATCATTTAAAAAAAATAGAGTCAAGAAAATGATGAATGAGAGGAGTTTACAAAGTGAAAACACAGAAAAATGGAAATATGCCACATTAGGGAGATTACCTGCAGTAAGGTCATAGCGCAGAAGGCTAAGAACCCACTCTGTGAGGATGCAGGGAGTGAACAGATAATGGCTGTAGTCGTCAACAGTGAATTTCGCTTTGACCTGAATTGAGAAATAAAAACAGATATGGGTTGTGTTCCCTCGTTACAAACAAAAGCATTGTACGGTCAGACCTGTTCGTAAAGTTGCACTAGAGAGCCAGACAGCTGGTGGACTCTCCCGGTGCTGGCCCACTCTGCCTGGCTACCGAGGCTGTGCTGGAGAACTGGCTGCAAATATGCCGAGTAGATAGTTTGTAGCTGTTCCCTATCTGGATAGCTTGAGCCAAAATTCAAAGTTTTAGAGGACAAACTGAAGACTTTACAGAATATTGACACGAACAATCAATGGCGACTTACTCGATGGTGCAGATGCGCACTATGGAAGAGAAGCGTGAAGTGAGAGAATGGCTCCCAACAGCACTTCCTGTTGACATTGAAGTTACAACCTGGATGTTTTCAAGACTGACCCATTCCAGATTTTCATCGTAAAATCCTTTATATGTTAACACCTGAAAGAGGAATAAATCTTAGTCCTGTTTCTATTTACTGTTTCCACCTGTCCAGTGATATTTACCTGTTGGAGAAAGGCTATGAGATTGCTGGTCCCCCATTTGTCAGGTTTGGGCAGATTGACGTCTTTAAGGTACAACACAAGGTTTTCACAGTCCTTGGGTCTGAACACACGGCCCGTGTTGGAGCTGAGCAGCAGACAGGTCTGACCAAGCTTCTGCAGAACATGTCGTGAAGATGTCTGGGCACTGCAGTGCACCACTGCGACCTGAGTGGACCTCAGCTGGGAGAAGGCGTGGCTCAGGAGCATTCTAGGTCAAAGAAACAGTGCTTATTATTCATTTGAAAAGGCTAAGAAAACAACTCTGTTTTATAGAGATATTTCCTTTAAGCTGTAAAACTTCGCAACAAACAAAGGACTCGGTCTAAAGTTATTTTTAGTTTTATCCAGAAGTCATTGTTTGTCTGGAAAAGCCCAATGGCAAAGACAGACATTTGTGAGGGCGCAAACAGAATATAATTGGAAAGTTACCCAAGTGTGCGTGTGTGTTCAGTCTATTGCAGTAAATGTGTGGGAAATAATTAGACGTAGCAGAAAAATGAGCAGACAAACCCTGGGCCTGACTGACACAGTGACCTTTCAGACAAAGTGATGCAAGAAGAGAAGGCAGAGGAGAAAGAAAGTGTGTGGCTCAAATGGAGTGTAAAAGGCAAGCTGGGTGACCCCATGTTCTCAAAACTCCTCAGGCTGGAAGCAATTACTTTGAGGCAAAAGCTCTCCATGAACACAACAAAGCATGCAAATTAGCTAATATATAATTTTGATTATCTGTCCAAGCATTTGGCTAAATATATTTCAGAATAGTTTTTTGTAAATGGGACTTTTTCCTGACAAAAAAAAAAAAAATGAATAACAGTTTTTGATATTTTGAGTTAAATGACTCAATAAATGTTCATGGAAGAAAAAAAGGAAAAGAAAGGATGGGAGGGAGGGACGGACATTGTCCCAGTTAAATGCATTTCTTTACAATCAAAGAGGCCTAAACCATAAAATCCCAATGTTCACCTATATATAATCTAAATCTATTATCTATATATACATCACACTATATAATTTGCTGTCAAAATTAGCAATGTTAGCTTGGTCTAATTATAAATGTTTAATTACCCTTTGCCACAGCCCTCCGGCCCCACCACCATAAAGGGCTGTCTCAGTTGAGCAGTGAGCCACGGGGAAAAGCAGTGCAGACTCCTCTGCATATCTGGAGTTTCAATGACAGGCAGCCTGTGTGTGTGGGCCAGCTGCTCCAACATGAGGCTTTCAGGACGGTGCAACTTATAAGTCGAGAAATGTCCAGTGCCAGAGTCGTAGTACGTGTCCAGAGGTCGTTTGAGGTCAGGAGCGGTTTCTCTGGCCCAGCTCAGCAGCTACAAAAACACAGAGAAACAGATTGTTTCACCACAGCAAACATAAGTGCGTTACCCTGACCAAAACTTCACGCTTTTCCAAAAAGATACTCTGTAGTCTTATTTCTCCAAGTTCAGATGTGGGATTGACTGTTTAATTTGTGTCAAGTGTCAAAACAAACATGACAGTTTAAGCAAGTAAAAAATAACAAACATAATAAAGAGGACGAAAAAATTTGCACAACCACCTGACAAATGGAAACACCACTCCTCAAATGAGAGATGAGCAATAAATAAACAACAGTGATTGGATCATTCCAAGTGTGTGTGAAGCTACTGCTTTTAAACAGAAAGTAGGAGTGGCTGGACACCTTAATCGTGTGTTGTATTTTAGATGTTTAATATAGAGAAAAAAGCATAATATTTCAGTAATAATATTTGTGTCTTTGTTATTGATGATTATCTGTAATAAAGGGTCTATAATAATAATAATAACTAGAAATGCAATGGCTGCGCCATTGCGATTGACTGCGGAAATGCGGGAAGCGAATGCAGAAATTGCATAAACTCTTCAAATTGCATAATCAAATTTGCATAAACTGGTAAAATGCATAAAATGTCATGTTGCATGAACTGTATAAACTGCAAAAAGTGGTAAATTGCACAAACTCTTTAAAATTCATAAATCCTAAATCGCATAAACTCTTAAGTTGCATAAACTGGTTAAATCCCATAAAGTGGTTACTTTGCATAAATTATTAATATTGCATAAACTTTTTATATTCCATAAACTGGTCAAACTGTTGAAATGGCCTCAGTGCTTGATTGGCAGAAGCTGCAAAAATGGCTGAAAGTCCTGGAGTCTCCCCATTGGCTGGATTCGCACATACACACCAATGCAAAAATTTCAAACTCCCGTATAAAAAAACTGGAAAACTGCAGAAGGCCAATTTTTTCTCAAAACCCACAAGTTGCATAAGCTGAACATGCACAAAGTGCAGAAATTGCAGAAAATGCAGAAAAAAGTGCAGAAAAGCATGGATTTGCGGCAGCCCCATTATAAGTCAATGGGAAAAATCTCCGACATTTTGGCCGATTGCGGAAAAACCGTAAGTTGCAGAAGTCCCAAAAGTAATAGCACCCTTCTCCTCAACATGCGGAACGTTTTGATGCATAACTTGCATAAATTGCACAAAGCATGAAGGTGCTGAAAGCTCTAGAAAATCGGGAAAAAGATGGAAGAGGAATAATAATAAAGAACATGAAAACCAATAATTGACTGCGGAAGAATTCCGCAGTCAATCAATAATCGGTCTTAAATTAAATCATCTATTGCAGAGCAAACCCATGACAAAAAATGGTAAAATGAGGGCTACCTCTTTGGCAAAATCTATTCTTGTTTTGAGGTGCAGGTTTCCTCCAAAGCCTCTCAGAAGGCAGATGATGAATTGACCTCTCTCTGTCACTGCATCGAGGTGTGAGAGGCCATTGAGCACAGTCCCCACTAGACTGGTCTCCACGACAAAGGCATTCTATTGAAAAAAGAAAGACTTAACTATAGCAAACACTGCTTTCAGTACTGTTTCAAATTTAGTGCACACTATTTACAGCATTAAGAAAGAGATACCTGTTTATTAACCCAATCAAGAGCTCGATGGAAGTAGTCTCCAAGCCAGTTTTCGAGGTTACTGCGACACTCTTCAGGCTGATTGTGCAACCATGACTTCAGCAAAGCATTCACATCAATGTCCTCATCACTAAAAATGAAGATAACAGAAGTGAAAAGGGCACAAGACATCCTGCTCTGTAGACATTCAACACTGACTGACCTCAGAAAGATCATGCCCATTCGGGAGATGGTGGCCGGTGAAGCACAGCTCAAGTCGTGGGTTTCGAATAAGAAGTTAACATTAGGTCCAAACTGTATTCGCTCTCCACTCGGCATGGTCAACAAGCGGTTGTCATCAAGGACAGAATTTAGACTCTCGATCCACTCAGGGTCAATGTCTCCGTCACACACGATCCAGGAGCTCACCTCTGGACCAGACAAGAGGCACATTTTTATCTTATAGAAGTTTACAAGGAGTGTTTTGTCATGCAAGTAACAATGAGGCAATGTAACAACGTTCACATTTTTTAATAGTCGACTAGTAAGAAATATCTATATTTTACTGATAGATGAACTAGTCAAATGTATTGCACCATTGAGTCGTATAAACATTTTACCAGATTATGGAAAACATATGCCAACCAAGACCATTTCAAGGCCTTGCTTTGTCATAAAAACTGTAGTAGATACAGTGTATAAACCAGATAATGAGTAACTATTACTAAATTACTATCAATTCGATCAGCTGTTGCAGTCCAACTTAAAGCAGAACTAAGTAACTCACGCCCCTAGAGGCCATAAGCACCACAGCAGATGTACTTTACTCATTAATTGTCCATGCGAGTAAATACTACGCTGACAGAAAAGACAAAAGGAGAGAGGGATATTGTACAACCATTTACATAATGGAGATAATTTTTTTCTCTCAAACTTGTCTGTAAACACTGTTTAAGTAGTGCTAGCCTGCAGTTAGCGTTGCCCGTTAGCCTGTTAGCTTCTTCCATTTGTGTGTACTAGTGGCTCCGACCCAGAGGCGGGGGAGTTGCAATTGTGGTTTTCAGGCCGGCAGAGACACTGGGGGAGATGAAAGACCCCCCCAATTGTGCCATTAACACCCCAGAGGGACTACAAAAAGGATTTATTAAGGTAAACACGCTACATAGTGCTGCTTAAAAATAGTAATATAATTATCACATGTTTACCCTGTGGCTCCTTGACCACACTTCTGGCACTGTGCGTCAGAACCCCATCAGACCATTCTCTGGTGTCCATGTCTATATGACCCAGCAGCTGCTGTCTCGGCATCGCCTTGGGATTCATTGTGTACTGTTTCACCTACAAAGATACACGGCACATTACACAATAATTGATCAACTGCAATAACCGATGACAGCATTCGAGTGTGGCATGAGAAGCGGCGGTCCTCACCACTTTTCCGGTCTTATTAAGCGCTGCTCGAAGCATCTTCCAAAGTGTGGACTTTCCTGCCCCACTTGGGCCCACAATCACCACACCCATACGCTGTCTTAGCTGTTCATTCAGCTCCAGTCCTTTCTTTAGCTACAAAAAAAAGAGATTATTTGTTAATGTGTCTGCATTTGCCTGTAAATGTTATAGTAATTCACCTGGCTTGGTATGACTTCAAGTCTTGCTTCCTTATAAACCTGCTCAAGTGCATGCATTAGGACTTGATCTTCAACATCGCTGAAATCCACTCCAGAGAAGACATCACGGACCAGAGCGTCGAACCGAGAGCTATCTGCGAAAGTTAGCTTCGACATAGTGTTCAGCCGTAAAGCTTGCACCACCAGGCTGCTCTCCTGAACTGCAAATAGTCAAGACGAATGGATTAGCCGGCACTTGAATTTTGCGACCTCAAAGATAAACATAACACAAAATTGAATCAAAAAGCACTTGCGACAAATGACCTCATTGCGAGATAAGGTCTCATTAGTGATGTGTATTTTGTGACTTTATTCTTGGATTTGTATTGGCCTGTTCTTTCAGAGCGCTTTTGCTTAATTTATGCCTTTAATTATGGCTTTGCTCTTCTGAAAACCCTATTAAACAGCACTAATTACCAAAGCATGTCACGATTCACTATGTCAATACTTTTGTTCTCTCCTCCAAAGATTCTGGTCTTCCCTGCAGCAAGAATTTCCACAACAGAGAAACTCTTGGACGGACTATACAGAGACAGACACAAGAAATCCTCAGGGACTCTTTGACAGAGCGGGGGTATGTGTGGCTGGACTGTAAGCATGTGAAAGAGAGAGAGAGAGAGAGGATGGAGACGCAGAGAGTTTGCAAAGCCGACATAAGATGAAGGTGGGAAATAGAGGGCACAAGCCAGAAAATGGTAGGATGAGAAGAGCATCGACTAACAGGTATCAGAGCCAACAGGAGGTCAGGGGGAGGGAGAGGCTGCGAGTAAAGTGCTGTAAACAACAGAACTTTGGCAGTCCAGTGTCGGGAAACGGGAGAATGGAGAAGGACAAAAGTACACACAAGTTAAAAGCCCAAGGGAGGGAAAAAAGTTTCGCAGTGGACCATTTAGTCTAAATGTCACTTGATGGTGGGTATTAGAGGGTTTAGAGGACAAGAGCAGCCGAATGAAAAAAGCTACTTGACTCAAAACACTTGGAATTTATTGCGCTAGTTCACAGCATAGTCAATTTGAGAATTAGGACTAATGTAAAAGAATTTAATCATGAACTATTGTCTGTTGAATGAGTTTTAGACAACAAAAAATGGCCTTTCTAAAGCCCATTGTATCAAATTCTAGCTGCATGTATAGAATATATAGTAGAATATTAACAAAAAGATTAAATTTAGCAGAAACAGAGTAAACTTTTTGTCATAACTACACGACTATCTGTGAGTCTGCCTTCAGTTTGGTTTGATGCAAAACTAATTCACACAGACTAATTTGCTTGCTTATACCCATTAGGTAGAAGTTCACACAGAGAATATGTTTAATGGTCTTACTCTTGTCTTTTTCTTGGGTCTTCCTCTGCTGTTGTAGCAGGCTGCCACAGGCCTTTAGCACAGTCTTCAGAGCTCGCAGTCCCCAGTCATAGTGCTGCTGTGGAGTCAACAGCTCCCTGGTGACGAAAGGATTAAAGTATTGCATCCTGAATCGCTTTCTTTAATCAAGGATAAAAATCTCACCTGGCCAGGTTAAAGATCGCCACCAGTTTGCGCCCCAATACCTCTCCATTCTTGAATCCCTCAGAGTAGAGAATGACCTCAGCGATGAGCTCATTGTCTGGCCTGCTCATAGCCACAGGCCTGAAAAGTTGCTTCAGATTATCTGGAAGCTTTTGTCTGCCCCCATAGCCTTTCCCTGCTGGGTTCATGGTGATGAATACCCCGGAATTTGGGTCCAATTCCACCTACAGTTAGAAATACAGTTTGTTATTTGGCAATGTGACTGTTTTGATGTCCATACCATACAATTAAGAAAAAGCCAACGACTGAGCTGACAAAAAGACGTTTACATTGATTTGCATAGTTAGAACATACAACTCCAAATATACCTCTTTTCCCAGCAGTTCACATGTTTGCTTGTGATGTTTAAGTGAGTCCTGAATGGCCTGGATTTGCATAGAAACTGCTGATAGCACTGCCTCTTCTAATCGGTTAAACTCATCAAAGCAGCCCCATGCGCCACACTTCACCAAACCCACAAAGATTCTGCCCATTGACTTGACATCAATACCCTGAAATAAGAAACATAGCTTCTTTAGTTTTCTGTCTGGTGAAGTATTAGTTAGTCTTGTTCTCTAAATACTGTGGCTCCTAGATATCTAAAAACGCTCTAAACACTCGATATTGCACTGCCATACCTCATCACAGTTAAAGACGAGCACCTGCCTCCCAAACAGCCCCCCCAAGGCTTTGACAGACTCTGTTTTGCCAGTTCCAGCAGGCCCATAGGGGTTACCTCCAAGCCCCATTTTCATGGCTTGAGTCAGAGTCAGGTAGCACTTATCAGTCAGTGGAGTGTGCACCAGCTTTGCAGCATTCCCCTTGGAAACACACATGAAAGTATGTCAACAAAATTAATACAGTTTAAGAGTTAGGAAATAGCTGAAGTCAGAGTACCGTAAATCCTGTATGATAAAAAGGTATGGGGAAACATTATGGGGAAAGACTTTGTTGGACACATAAACACTGCCCCCAAATGGGAGCAGAAAAGAAGTGCGGGTTTTGTATCTACATCCACACACCTGGTATTCGTAAGTATAGCTGAATTGGGCATCCACCATCTGTATGTGGCAGCATTTGTCTGGGGCCATGTAAAATCGTAGCTGCTTCTTCCACGTCCAGGCATTAGTGCTGGTCACCCCCTCCTGGATGAGCTGCTTCACGACGCTTATGTTGTGAACGATGTCCAGGATCAAGGCCTTTAGCTTCAGCTGCAGTACACTGGCATCTGCAAAGGAAAATGTGTGTTATGTTACGTTGACAGCTTGGATTTGCAAGGGCTCACAGCAATAACATCCTTTCAAATCAAAACATGTTTGAAACACCTTGAAAAATAGGATTAAAACACACACATTATATTTAATGTTTATTTAAAGGATAGGAGTATAAAGAAGAACAAAATAGCACTGGTGATTGATGCCTAAAAGTAGTAAGCTTTCAGTCTCACGTATCAACAGACAAAGACAATGAAAGGATCTATGAAAATGGCTGCTGTAAAAGTGTGTGTCTAATGGTGACTTCATCATACCTGTGTTAGAAGTGTCTGTTGAACTGGTGTCAACTGTAGTGTAATGCTCCAGTTTTGCATTGAGCTCCAGCTCCAGTCGTTGCAGATTTTGCTCTTTTAAAGCTCTTTCCACATCTTCAGTAAACTGGATTTGTTCAGCCAAACACAGAATCTGTACCAGACATATTGCATTTTAGTAGAAAAAAAAAATCTGGTTCAATAAGATTTCGAATAAGAAGTCCTTATTTGTGATTTGTAATATACCTGTGATGGGTAGCGTGAAGGATCTACCTCTCCCTTTTTCCCACTTAAGACACACTCATATAAAAGATGCTTCAGAGTCTCCTTCATTCCCATGGACAGTTGACCTAACCAACCCTTGAGCACAGAATTATTACAATATTCAGGCAAAGTCTTTTTTTACCATAATCCGTATTGTGAAAGTTGTCAGAAATAAAAATCTTATTTTATGTTTTTTTTTACCTCTACAAGGTTTGAGATGCGAATCAGGTTTTGCAAAGGCACCGTCTCCCCCTCCAAAGAGCACATAGCCACAATGTGCTGGCACTGTTCATCAAATACAACACTGTGGATGCCTGTAATACCAAAGGATTCACACTTTACAGTCAAAGACTACCCGACGGCTGGCTAAAATCACAATAATCTACTGACCTGCAAAGAGTTTCTTGAGGTGTGACTGGATTACGGTGGGGTTTGTTGCCTGACCAAGAATTTCTAGAAGGTCATCATCTCCAATGAAATAAAACCGTGGGAAAGCAGAGCGCTTTTCCTGAATCATAAATAACATTTTTGAAACCAATTTGGAAAAGGTTTGGAGAATTCTGCCAATGCAATAGGAACTGACTGTACCTCTAAGAACTCATTAAGAGATTTCTGGCAGCGCTGCAGCTGGTCCAGTATAGTGACCAGTGAGTTTCTGATGCCTGCCCTGGAGCTCAGTGAAACCACTCGGTTGTCCCTTTGAATGTCTGACATAATAGTTCTGTGCAAATGAATTGTAGAAAATGAATAACTTCAAATCAACAGTACAATGTAAAATGGAACCAAAATGAAGAGAAATTAAAAACCTGAAATCTTCATCCACTCTTTTAAAGCGAGCCTCTTCCCGTGGTAGTGCACCACGTCCAAAAATTGGTTCTAAATAAACCCATCGTCTCTGGATAGCATTTAGACTTAGCAGATATTCATCAAGGTCTGACAGACGAACTTCCCACAGACTGACCTTTACATAGGAGAGATTAGGTCAGTGTGTTCTTAAGTGTCTCATTTAGTACAAACTATACTGAGCAAATTCATAAAAGGTCATGATTTGAACTAACCTTGTCTTGGAAACTACGGTAGTAAGGGGAGTCTTTCAAAGACTGTAAAAGACAGCGGTTGTCTCCAACCTTGATAGGATGAAAAACATTGTTGTGCTAAGCAAATTACATTCAAAGGAATTCATTTTTTAACAGTAAGGTCGCTTGGAATGGTGACCTTAGTATGTACTGTGCCTTTTGTCTGCTTTGTGCAGTGTGAGAAATGTAATAGCAAACCTGATTGACTATGTCCTTCCAGTCTTTGATCAGGGAGATAGTGCGGCCACTGCTGTCAGTGTATTCAGTCTGAGTAAATGTTGCAGCCGCTCCCCACAAGTCCAGGTCCCTCAGTGCTTCTCTGATCGTTACTTCAGCCTGGGCACGGCTATTCAGATCCTGCAAGTTTTCATTCTTAATTAGGGTACAGACAATCTATAACTAAACAGTACTAAAGAAAAATACTGTTAGGGCGAAACATTTCTGTAAAGAACAAGTCTTATGTGCTACTGCCCTCTAGTGTTTGTCATGACAATCTTACTGAAATGTATTTTCAACTACTTTTTCTGCATGAGATTACCTTCAGTTCAAATGCTTTTTCCACAATGGTATTTGCCACACTGAGAAAGTCTTGGAAAGTTAGTCTCTCCAGCGTGGTCCCTCTGGGTAGACCCAACATTCTGAACATGTCCAGCCAGTGGTCCTGGGACAGGTGTTCACCCCGCACATATTTCAGCACTGGCACCATGTTCTACATACATTTATTATGAAAACATAGACACAATTAGGATTCATGTGAAAGATACAAATGCTAAGTCTAGAATTGGACAACACCACCTTGTACTTGTCCACTTCTGCTTGTAGTTTCACAGACATAGCAGTGGGCTGTTCCAATTTCCGAAGCCTCTCTTGCCAATTAAAGAGGAACTCCTCGAAAATATACGTTTTACTCCTTCGAAAACAAGAAAGGTTTCGTTCCAACGCAATTCACCAGTTTCATGTAGAGAACTTTTCAAATGTACAGTATTTCACCTGAATGTTATCCAGTCCTCTCGAGCCTTCTCTGTGAAACCCTCCTGCCACTCTTCATACAAACCCCACATTTGACTGTGCTCTTCCATATCCCGCTTTGTCTCTTCAGCTAATGAGAAGTCCGGAGCTTCCAGGTTGAAATAAGTACAGTCTTCACTAAAAAGAAGAAAAAAAAATGATGAATTTAATTTATTTTAAGTTTAAGTTTAGGTTAAATAAATGAAAACCATAGAATAAAACCACTTACAGCAGTTTGTTCCGCACTATCTCTAATTCTTGAAACTCCAGCTGTTTATCTTTGATGGTCTGAAGGCATCCAAGTAAGGCAGAGTGGTCTCCCGTCTCTAAAATGTCATCTTTGGGCTTGAGCTGGTCCCATCGGGCCTTAAACCGCTCCAAATCTGCTCTGTAGGTGTCCAGGTGACTTGCCACTTTGCTACGCATTACTTCAACCTTACACAAAAATAAAGTGTGTAAATACTAGTCATAGGTTTGCACTAAAGCACAAGCATGCTCATTAAAGCACACTATGGAAAATAACGGAAACCTTGATCAAAACTACAACGACATATTGACAGTATTATGAAGCATTCCAACCACAAGTTTCAGTGTGGAGTTTGCATGTTTAAACTACCACTAAAAACATGTTCAATGGGTTAATCCTCCAGGTGATTCGGACCATTCGGATGGGTCAAATGCAAAGGACAAATTTCCCTACGGGGACAGTAAAGTAAACCATTGCATCTAAAGTCTGCTCTGAACAAATAGACACAAGTCCCCCTCTAATTTACAAGACAAGATGTTTGGAATGGGCATAACTCATGGACCAACTGATCCAGTGCATCCGCAGTTCAATTACTGCCCTCTGGGAGGCAGTAAAGGGCAATAAGAAGCCAACGAAGGAGCCTGTCCTACAATCTGGAAACCAATTTGCACTAAAATGTTGAACTATGTCTCAGGAGCCAGATAGTTACACAGTATATAGTCTGTGTGCAATGTGCATCTTTTGAAACATGTATTACCCCATGCCTGTGTGTTACCTGTTCTTTTATCATGAGTTGGTGGCTTTCCATAATAAGATCTAATTTATCCCATTTAGCCTTTAGAGCATTCATAGAGTCTAGACCAGCACCGGCAACAGAGCGCAGCAAGCGGTTCTTCTCCTCAGCACTTTGAAACTGTTGTACGATCTGTGCAAAGACACGCTCAGGTTACTCATGTTGTTTAGTTTGTTTGATTGTTTGGTTGGTTGCTGATTCATGCAAATTTGTAGTTGCCCTTACTTCTGGCTTGCCGGATAAAATTTGGTTATAATGTCCTCGTGTTGCACTTATTTCCTCCATGCTTTCTGGGCGAATGGACAGGGCCTCTGTTGACTCTGATACAAAACTCTCTATGGCTTGTGTGTGGCCTAAAGAATAAAAAATGGAAAGTGAAAGCATTAGCAGCAAATAAACATGAAAGAAAACCGAAAATAGACTTTACCTTGTATGGACTTCCTGAGTGACGTCAGCAGCAGGTCAAACAGATTTTGGATGAGGTCATCTATAGCAGCTTTCACAGGCTCACAGTTGACAGTTATACAGTCTACTTTCTCTTGACTAAAAAACGAAACAGAAAATTACTGTAAAGGTTTTCTGTCAGCAGGCCTATATAAGATTATCCAGTAAATGTGGTTATTTCTGAGACAAGATCAATTCTAGTTATAATAATACTTCTGATTGAGATTTGACTGTACCTTGGAAGGCGTTCTGATTCTTTTCCTTTGGCTTTAAGTGCTTTGAAGTTTCTCTCCCAGTCCTGCACTGAGATGAGATGCTTCTCTACTAACCTCTCCAAATCCACCTGACCCAGCACCACCCAGTCCTACAAGACACAGGCTCATCATCAGGAAAATGACCTGTATATTATCTGATTTCAATTCACATTTTGAGTGGCAAGTGCAAGTGACGCACCTTAAATTTGAGTTGTATAGCTTGTAGGCGGCTAAACAAATCCTCTGCTTTACTGAAAATGGTGAGAAACCCAGAGGCGTTCCTGTCAATCATGATGCTGAAGATGAGCTCCTCTCCCTGGGCACTGACCCCTTTGAACTGGTTGGGGATGGAAATGAACCTCTTCATTTCCTTGAAATATCGAGCCCGGACCTCCTCAAAGGGAGGACGGAACTGTAAACGACCTTGCCTGAGCACAGAGCAAAAAGACATTGTCATTATTGAAAAGAATTAAAAACAACTAAACTGATTGTAGTGAATCAAAAACACAATCCAACGGCTGTATACATGTGTAATAAAACTAAGAATACATGCTTAAATCTCAAAAATGAATGATGATACAGCAAAACAAACAAAAATCACAAACAAATGGGCTCACTTGAAAGTAAGATCTATGTGTATTTCTGGCAGATTTTTGTTCAGAGCTTCCAGTCCCATTTGATATTGATGTTCAAGAGCCTTGTAGAGCTGATGATTCCAGTGCTGCCTCCAAGCCCGCATGTCATCAGACCTGAATCCCTGCACAGAAATTATTTGACCTTTATTTCACCAGGAAAGTCCCACTGAGATTAAGAATCTCTTTGTCAGGGGAGCACTGGCCTCAAATAGAAATAAATCCTAAATTTACTAAAAGCAGTTTCACTTTTTAATTTTCTGAATACTTACTTGAGCCTCCAGTGCAGCAAAGCCAGTACGAAGGTCCTGAAGTCCATCTTTCCACCTCTGCTGATGCCTTAGTAGATCTACATTCATTAGTGTCACCACCTACAGTGTATTGCACAAAGAGTACATCAAAAAGCAAAGTCACTCTGTGCTAATCTCAACAAATTTCATTATTTTAAATAAATAGGAAAAGCAAAACCAAACTGCACCTTGTCAATGAAATCTGTGTGCCATTTTCGTAACTTTCTGTTCTCAGTGGACAGCCTCTCAGCAGCGGTTTGAAGCTTGGCAATATAAGACTCTAATTCTTTGGGATTGTCCCAAGTAATCTGCAGTTTTCCACCTGATTCTTTGGAATTTGAACGGGGATTCTATGAAAGACAAACATCATTGTCGACGAGCATGTATTAGTTAAGTAGTATTTACTTATTTTTATAGAGTGGTAAAACCATGTGTAGGGAAGCAGTTTGCAAGCACCTTGATGACCTGCTCAAAAGCAAGGGCCAAACCGAGCATCATAGGTTTTTGAGAGGGAATCATCTGTTGGTCAATAGTGTTGTAGAAATGTGCCACCTAAACAGAAGACATGAGGTCAGAGAGAGTTATGAGAAGAATGAGACTTATGAATCACTGACCTGCTTTAGGACAACAGCTTGTCTGTAGAACTTGTCTGCGGTGTTGGCTGCCTGTTGTATCTTGGCAGGGATAATGAAGCCTAAAGCAGAAAGCTGCCTGACCTCTCGGAGCAGACTGACCAGTCGATCCGAGTAGTGAATCTGAAGTCTACCATCCACATGGTCCAGGTCCATCACACGGCTGCTGGCTTGGAGACTAAATGGGTAATGGTAAGAGGAGAACAATCGTTACATGGGAATGTAAGAATTACAGCACTGCGTGTGTATGTGAATATTTTCACCTGATTCCTGATTTTGGATCTGCCAGTCCAGATAGGACATCTCTGGACCAGTCTTCAAACTGCTCCTGCTCATAGGCTCTCAACACGTCTAGTAGGTCATCAGAGAACCGCAGAAACCCTTTGAATCCTGATAGATCTGAAAGCAGCGCCTCAGCTATACGAGACGAATCTTCAAGCTGTTGCAAACAGCAAAAAAAAGTCTTTAGAAATCATACTGTTACAACATAGGTGTGAATGTATGAATAAATGTGAAAATCACCTTATGAATGAGCTGTCGGACCCAGACAATTTTGTTGACCACCTCAGGCAGATTTCTACCAATGAGGGGTCCAGACTTCTCTCCAGGGCCCCCATGGCAACGGTTTTCAAAATCAGTCTTGAGCCCTACAATTATAAAATGACACTTGATTTTTAGTTTAAATTGACTTATACAATATAAAAATCTACCTTTGTTGTAGTCCAGCAGTCGGGCAAGTAAAATTTCTCTCTCTGGCTGCAGCTCTTTACTGATACTGGGACGTTTGATTAATTCTCGGTGCTTTTGAAACACAAGTAACAGCTACAAAAAATACATACATTAATTTACTGTCACTAATAGATTGAATAATTATAATAGTTACCTGTTGCGGATTGTTCTGCACATCTGCAATGTAGCTCTTCAGTCGGCCTGCAACTTCCTGCTCAGATGGTGCAATAAGACGCTCAAAGTGAGATACTGCAGCTTTCCACAGAGGCTAATGACAACAACAAAATGTTGGTTACTTGGCTTTATGGTTGATCTTTAATGTATATTTACAACTTACCTGAGTGTAGGGGTTGTAATGCAAAGGGTTGAGTCCAGAGAAGGGCTCGAACACGACATCTGAAGTCAGAGCCTGTTGTTTTGCCCCTGAGAGCAGCCGCAACAACTTTTCATGGACAGTGCGTAGAGTTATTATCTATCGACAAAAAATTACAAAGTTATATCTATTTCACAGCATCGTAAAATCAAGATGAATAAAATGTCTGACTGATGTTTATCTTACTTCATCCAATCTTTCTGCAAGATTTTGCAGAACTTGTGGGCACTGCTTGTTTCCCTTCCATGGGTGGAGAGACTGCCTCTTCCACACCTAAAAGAAAATTTTAAATTGCCATGTGTGTAGTTTGTAAGTTATGTTTCAATTATTTTTACCTGGCCAGTCAGGTGCTCACAGGCCACCACCCACTGCTCACAGATTGAAATGCCCGTTTTAAGGTTTTCTCTCACTGATGTAAATGGCTCCTCAAATATTTTATGTCCACTCAGTTTCTTTTGAACATATCTTCCCAGGGCACCACCTACATATTTTTTAAAGATAGACATTGTAGGTAGAGTGTTACATGCAAATGTTTGCAGTTAATTGTTGTGCGTGTCTTCTGGAAACTAACCAATTACATCCATGAGTCGGCTCATACGTGGCTCTGGATAAGGCTCAAAATCAGTTTGTCGCCAAACATCATCTACAGCGTCTTTACTGAGCTCAACCAAATCCACAACCTCAGTCATGGACAGACCATCTAGTCCTCCATACTCCTTTAGAAATATCCACAACAACAATTAAGAAATGTGTGGAGAGGGGGAAGCCATTTATTCAGTTCATTGCGCTCATTTACCTTTTGTATAGGCTTAAAGTTTTCAGCAAAATGTGCAGCCCTTTCTCTCACAGTAATTTTTTCAGCATTCTCAGCAAGATCTGCCCAGTACTGAAACTCATCAGTGGGTGTTAGAATACCTGAGATGGAAAAAAAATAACATATTAGCAAAAGTAATGTTGGCATTTCGATCTGTTTAAATGCATCGTATTACCAAGCACATCATCCTCCTTTCGGTCCTTCTTTGAGGAGGGCGGTACTCCATGATGGCGGATCACTGAGCCGAGCCCCTGCTCAAGTTCACTCAGAAGATCAGCCAGCTTTGGGTCGAAGGCTGCCCGCCAGCGCTCATCCTAAAGTTAGTAGCATAATAATGTAAAGAAATATTTTTGTAATAAAACATTTATCCTGTTGTACTGTATTAGGTACTGTATGGCTGCCCAGTATGAACAATATAGGAAGAGTAACTTTATTGGAAATATATAAGTACACCATTTCTACACAATAAGATCCATTAAATTCAAACAAAGATTTTAACAAATTTGTTTGTCTCAAAAAAAGATGAAAAAAGAGAAGCTAAATCAGGACCAAAACAGGACAAAATTAAACTAAATTAGGAAAACCATGACTAAAACAAAACGTTAGCACATTTTAAGTTACCATGTGTTCTTGCTTTAGACATGAAAGCAAAAAAATATGGAAGTATGTGATGTCAGAAGGAAGACCTTTGGTGATGCAGCTGTAGAATTATGAATCTTACCTTTAGCAGTACAGGCACAAAGACTTGTTTGACAGCTTGGTACAGTGTATTGATGGGAGAATCCAACATTGATGATACTAAAAGGCTCTGGTGAAGATTTTCCTCTGTGATCACTGTCGGCTGTAACTTAAAAAAAACTAACACTTTTTGTTTGTTGCTCCCCAATCCTTCAATCTGCGTCACATTCAAAATAAAACCAAATAAAGTTTAGTATAATACGAGATCATTTTACACAAATATCACACAAATGTCAGAAAGTAACTGTAAATGTAAGTAAGTGCATTGAGAGAAACATCTTATCTTATTTACCGTGTTAGCCATCTGAAGATCATCCTCCACATCTTTGCTGACAGACAATATAAATTCATTCCCATCATCTAAAAAGTTATTGAGCTCTGGACTGTTTTCCAGGCTGGAGGATGACTTTGATTGGAAAAAATTGCTGGTTGTTGTTAGGATAAATTTCTTTCGAACATCATCTGAACTCTGTGGCATCTTCAAGGTAGATCACACTGCATAGGAAAGATTCATGAAATTATATTTGTTTCCATTAATACTGTATGTGTGTGAATGAGTGTATCTAATCATCTGACAACACGTTCGTCAGTGCTTGTGATAGCAAAGTTTCTTAGCTCTAACATCAGAGGCTTCTTATAATGCAGTGGTTGATCACATTTGCTGAAGCATATTGTAGCCCCGGACATTTGCGTAATAGTTTTGCAGTCATACTCCAAATGCTAGCTGTTAGCTCCGTTAGCACCATCCCAATACAACTGTATGTGACCGCGCTCCTTCGGTTCGGTGCACACTAATAGGAACATTTGCATCATACCTGATGGTCAGTGAATGTCTGGACTTTTTATTTGACGTAAAACATGAATAAATCCACATCAAGCCGCCGCTGGGGTAAACACAGAGATTATGCTTGCGTGGTCGCTACGTAGCAACTGCGAAACCCTGTACCACGTGACAACACTTTAACAGACATTTACGAACGTAGCGTACGTCACTTACGTACCATGTACTCTCAAGTAGGGGACTGCGGTCAAGTGAGCCGCCATCCGCAAAATGCCAGTCAAGCCAGCCGTAATGTTGTTTTGTAGTGCGCGATTCTTACATGTTCCAAATGGTCATATTAGTAGTGTATTTATTCATAAATTGTACAGTGACATTGGGTCAAATTAGGCACATATTGAGTGTGAGAGGTGAGTAATAATAACCCACTGAGAAATGAGTGAAACCTTTCAAAGGACTCTTTAAAGCCTTCCCTATATGTAAGAAAAAGGAGCTTTTGTTACATGTTCAAAATGACCAAATAGTCATATTGGTTGTGTATTTATTCATAAATTGTACAGTGAAATTGGGTCAAAGTAGGCACATAGTGAGTGTGAGAGGTGAGTAACAATAATTGCCAAAGCATCAAACCTCACTATAGTAGCCCCAAGTAAACAACAATGTTCTGCAGATGCCAGTGTGTTACATTGTGGGAAGTTCTGCCAGGGGGTGACAGTATTTAGCATATTTTTTAGAGCAGCCTACTTCTACTTGATGTCTTATAAACATATTTCTCAATATCATCGTTGGGCCCAGAGGTTCTGTGCTGGAGGGCCAGATTTCTAGTTTATCGATACAATGATTGATTATTCCTTTGAAATGGTAGCCTAAATACAGCCTAAATTCAAATAGGAAATATCTTAACCACCTTAAAGGGACTATACGGAGTTTAAAAATGTTAGAATTATGTATTTTCCTGCCCCTACAATGTCCTAATGTGTAGAATGAGCCCAGACCTGTTCACCACAACTGCCTCTAAAATCCTGCACTGTCACTCAAAACGGTGTTACTTCGGGTCTGAATTGCTGTCATGCACAAGCTTAATATAGAAGCTGCAGTTACATGTATGACCTGAGGTGGCCGTAGTGAGCATAAAATGGCTAACTTGCATCTAGCCCCTTTAATGCCCTTGAGTTAGTCTTTCTTTTTTCTCTTGTTTATTTTGGTGGCTTAAAATATTTGAATGATTTGACACCTTTCCAAAAAAAGAACAATGCAATAGCAACCGGCTCGTGCACAAAGTACCACAGACTTGGAAGATAAGCAGCCACAGAGCACAGGGCGTGACTTGTGGTTAATGATCCTTAAACTTCTTATTAAAAATAGGTTACCCACAGACAAAGTCAACTTACATTTGTTTATTTGCATTCCTTGACGAAGAACAATTATTTATTTTTGCACAGTAGTCACACTATTTAAACAATGTCGTTTTCTTAAATCTGAATACTGACTACTACTGTATGTCCCACCCACAACTTCGTCAGCGTGCGTTTGCATAAAGGAAGTTTCTTCTTTCTCTGCAGGACGTCAAGGAACACGGTAAGTAAATTCTCTTCCTCCTTTCAATCTTAAAATGGTTCTATCTATTGTTTTGTAATAATGAATGGTACATGTGTGTCACTGGAGTACAATGGCAAAATCTTTCCTGCGTTTGAGAATGAATGAAAGTTATGTTGGCTCAAACTGTAGCTGTTTTATTTGGCTTCACAACCATTTGAGTGCATAGTGGCATGAGCCTTTGTATGCTAAAATTGTTTATTACTAAGTTTATGTTTCGGAAGTTATAAGAACTATTTAACTTTATCAAAGCAATTTTAGTTTTTACAGGGTTATGATGTGTAAAGTGAGTGCTAAATTGCTTTGCATAGTTAAGTAGATCTTCTCACATGTAAAAAATACTGCACAACAGCCTTTTACTGAGACCCTGATTCAGAATGAGAATGTGAGTAAGAATGAATGAGAATATGAGCAGAATGTCGAGGAGGTTGTGCAAAGTTTTCTGTAACTGTAAGAGTAGCTTGCATTACTGCATAGTTTATACTTTATTTACAACTATTACTTACTGACCCATGAATCTGAGCAGATTGTTGCCAGCCTGTTGTAGTTTGTTTAAATTATCTTACCTCATTACGTTGGCATCGACCTGTGACCTGGGGGAATCCCTATAGGGTGGGGCTCCTTTTGCATTCTTGAACTATTACAATATAGCAACAATAAATAGTGGTTTGTACAGTTGTTTTATCTTATTTATTCCATCTTTGAACAGGACTCAACACGTTGTACTCAAAGCGAAAGTTCCCACAAAGAGTGTTGAATCTCGTGCTGGCCTGAAATGTGCAAACATGTAATAAAATGTTATTTTATGTATTATTTGTTACCAAGATCCTAATTTGTCTTCATGATTTTGTTCTCAGCCCAAAGAAAGTCATGTGGCTCTTCATGTTGGCCTTTTCATGCTTCATTACAGTACGGGGTGAGTTTATTTGTCATGTCAACTTGGAGTGCAGCCTGTTTTTTTTTATGGGATAAATTATTTTAAGCAAGTAGCAGGAAGTGAGACTGCTGAATCGTGTCATTGAAAGGTTTATTCACATATGATGAATACTTGCACTGTTTTGTTGCTATCAAAACTGTAGTTTTTACAAAATGTTAAAATGACGATAACATCAACAGACACCGTAACCTAAGCTTTATTTATTTTTTTGTCCAGACTGCACCCAGCTCAGAGGACAGTTCGGTGGGGAAGTTGCTTTCCGCTGTCCCGTTGACAAACACAGAAAAATACAAATACTGTATCTGCAAAAGGGTGAGGATTTCGTGAATGGCTTCTATTTCTCTGAAGACATGCGGGAACACAACCCATGGCCGAACAGCAGCGTGGACCGACAGCAGAATATTGTCTATATGTCTGGATTGAACATTTCCCACAGTGGAGTCTACACTTGTATCTTTGAGTACGACAGCAGCTCAGACATGGAGCAAAAATACATAGAGCTTATCATCACAGGTACGTTCTGAAAGATAAATGACGAAACAAGGGAGTAGACTGAAGAGAGAAGATGTGAAATACATGTTAAAAGAACACTCATCTGAGCCATTGCCATCCCCAATAATAACCACAGTACATAGTTTTCAGTCCCATGGCGTTGCATTGCACAAGAGGGCAAAATAGCCAGAAACTCAACACACATAGCCAGATCGGTTTTAGATGTGTTGGCAACTCAACTGTTTAGCTTAGTCAATAAAAGAGAAATAACATGTAAATGCAGTCACGTTTTTGCAGCTCTTGTCTGTGTTAGGTAAGAGGAGCGGTTTTCTTTCTTTACCGGCACAGTCTGAGTCAGTTCTTCCAACTGAACTTCTACAGAAACCTCAACTTTTTGCTTTCTCTTTCTTTGTTAACAGCCAACTACAGCGAGCCTTTGATGCAAGTGGTGAACTATACTGACACGCAGGGCCTATGTCTGGTGCAGTGTTCCTCCTATGGTGGCTATCCTAAAGCTAAGCTGATGTGGAACGTGACTGGAGTGGAGGAGTCTACTAGAGATGCAAGGGCATGGAGTGCTGTCAGCAGTAATGAAGTCCCTGACAAACACACAGAGTTATTCAACATCTCTAGCACTGCAGCCTTCAACTGTTCCAGAGGAGAGGTGCAGAACATCAGCTGTTCTGTGCATGGAGTCACCGCTTATCTCTCTATCTGTGAGTACATGGAAACACTCAGACTAAACCACTGGAATAATCCTTTAGCGGTAGAAATATTCATGGGTTTCAGACACACAACTTTTGAGGACTACTTAATATAACTCAAAAGATTATTCTGTTTTTGTTGGTCACAGAGGCAAAGAATTGTCCTGTATTCTGAAGTAGTTACAAATATATATATACAAGGGCAGCGTTAAAGGAAGTATAAATGAAAGTTAAAGGAAGCTCAAATAAATGATACAAATTTAAAATAAATGGTCTTTTATGGAATAAATGAACATTATTGCTCTGTTTTATGGTTCTAGATGACACATACTTTAGTATAGGTAGCGGTAACAGTATTGTTCAGGTATTGGTATTGTAAACCAAGTATTGTTAAAGTATCAGCCCTATGCAATACTATTACAACCATAGAGTCTCTATAACGTGGGTCTCCAACAGGCGGCCCGCGGGCCAATTCCGGCCCCTGACTTGTAGAGCACAAATTCCCGAGTATGTACCAAAAAAAAAGTAAGTCTCTAGCCCATTGCTGTTCGGAGTTATGCATTTTTAAAGAAATAACCAGAATGCTAACTCCAGCCACTAGGGGGCAGCTTAAATAAAGAAAGGAAAAAATAATACACGTGTCCAGCAGGGGGCACTGACATAAGAAGAGATCAGGATATAAACAACACATTATTATCACATGGTAAATGGACAGTCTGCTCCTGGGCAGCTGTGGCTACAATAGTACCTTACCACCAGTGCTGAGTGAATGAATAATGCCTATAGTGTAGCAGAGACTTGTGACACAGGCTTGTAAAGTGCAACACAAGTGTAGGCCGAGGTTACAGTCCTGCCAGGCTCATAAAAAGCTTCCTCCATAGTATATTCCCAATTAAAACATATTTTACTGGAGCTTTTGTTTATGGACCCCGGTGACACACTCCTGATATATTTATTGACTTGGAAACCTCTTCTCCATACTAAAAGTTCTATTTGTTATGTCCAGCAATGGTTCCTGAAAACCTCTGTCAAATGTGTCAGAGACAGAGTGACAAAGAAAGGGAATCTGGCATCCTTTTATCTCACAAGATGCAATCCAAAATGTCAAGCCCAACTTTAGGGAGGGATTCCCCCATAAGTCACAGGTCGATGCCAACGTAATGAGGTAACTTAACCAACAAAGAAATAAAGCTCAAAAAGAGTGATAGCAGAAGTGAAATTTGAGGGCCTTTGGGGCAGTTCCTACTTTGAGCGTAATTCACACCATTCACATGTTATTTGGTAAAAAGCTTAAGCAGCAACTTAACTTCTTTTCTCTTCTTCTTTTTTTTTTAAAGGTCAACAAGCAAGTGCAGAACACAAGCCAAACCATGCAGCTATTATATCTTCTATCTGCATACTTGCCTTTATAGTAATAGTGCTGGTTCTCTATTGTAAATGCAAGAAGAACATCAGAAGGATCATTGGGTAAATATTGAAACAAACTGTTTCTTAATGCACAAATGCTGACAGAAGTTAATTTTCTTTTTCTTTTAAATCTTTTTCAGAAACCAACGTGATGACGATATGTTATAAATTAAGATGTTTGTGTTGATTTATTTATTTTATTTTTATTTATTTATTTGAAAAGGAGGGACAATATATATTAATGAACATTTTTGCAAATGTAAATATGCCAAATTATAGCCTTAGGCTAATTTCCATCTGCAGACCCCCTGGCAGGTTGATGTTACACACGAGTTAGTAAAAACATACAGAGACACTATATTGATGCTAAGAGCATGTCATGCACATGCAATGAATGCTACACTAGGTCAAATGAAGTGATGTAGAATACTTGAAGGACACTTCATGAAATACTGTCCCCACGCTTTCAGACCTCCCAAAGATGCCATTATAAGCTGCTAAAATTATTTTTGTAGCACTTTTCACTTTATCACGTGTTGTGATCTAGGCCCAAATATACAAGCAATATATTTCAATGGATATTTTGTCAGTTTTATGTGTAACGTGTATGTTTTTTTAAAATGATATTTCAATAATAAAAATCCTGCCAACTTGTGTTTTTGCACCGCAGTATATACTGTACCTGTAGCACATTGAAAAATGTAGTGACACCTCTTGGCCAGCAGAGGTCAGGCTCACTCCATGAAGCCAAGGGGAAAAGTCCCTTAATGCTCCACTGCAGAATCCCACAACATAGCATTGCGTTTAAATGGCATGTGTGAAAACGTTGTTATGCAGCTGGATAAGTATAAGTAGTCTATGGGACGGGGGCAGCACAGCTTTAGGGTGGGGGAGTCATTAGGATTCTGAGATACTGTGCAGTGATTGAGATGTGATTCTGTTCACAAGGCATATTTCTAAAAACTCAGATTAGAAGGAACACTTAAACATAAACTGCTAAATACTACAGTAACATTCATTTCAGATTATGTTTTAGTCTTCTAATCTTACCGCATTAGTTGTGAAAGTATTGCTGTATTATGGACGAAAGGCATATTTGTCTGGCTCACTTCTCTAGTCCAAGATTGTCCAGGAGCAGCGTTCTGTCCTGATTGGCTGTGACAGGCAGTACATCCACCTCCGTGCTGTGTTTACACTGTGGCACCGGGCTGGATGCACTGCTGGAATGTAACCTCTCTGTCCCTGCCCTTTGCTTGGACCATCTCTCCTCAACTCCACCTCACACTGGTGCCATTTACGAATATTGATATCTATTGGCATTGTCTCATGTGGTTGAAAATTATGTCACTGCCATTGCATCGGCTAATGGAGCTCATCTTTTCAGTTAGGGTGTTTATACTAGTAAAAAAAAAAAATCTGAAAAATGTCATTTCAATTATGATGCCATCTTTTCCACAGTAGCCGAATGCGTCAACGTGTCTCGTCTCCTTCCCGCCCCACATTGCTATCTGCTTCATCAAACCTTCCTTCTTCCTTTCTCTGGTCACTGTCCTCTCCGCTCTCCCCTCCTCTGTTTTGAGTCCAGCCCAAACAATCCAGGCTGGACTTTCCTCTGCGGTGGCTGAGGGGGGAACGCTCCACATGTCGGACGCACGGAGAGTATAAACATTGGCCAATCAGTGTCCCGCTGGAAAAGGACACGGATCGCTTCACAAGAGGAAACCGTGAAGGTTAAAATCACCATTGAAAAGAGAGGAAAGATGATGGAAAATGTAATTAGTTTGAAAATGTTATTGGGAGAAACAATACATAGAAAATTACAAATGACATGCTACTGAAACTTTACTGGGAGCGGGACGTCTCCAGCTCATCGCCATGGAGATGTTAACAAAAGGCAGCCAAATGTGATGGTCCTCATTCAAATTTGGATGCATAAGATGTTAAGGATAATCTAAAATTTACTTTCAATTCAAAGTAAAACACATTTGTCCTTTCGCTATTTGTAAATGCAGTTTTTGTGGCGCCTAATGGCCCTGTGATTAGAAGTATTTGTCTCCGGAGGTATTTCTCAGCCTGTGGTGTGTGACCTCTGCCACTTCTGTTCTGTGTGGCGTTCATACCGGCGGGAATGATAATCAGATTAAACTAGTTATGAAAGTCAGATAGATTAGTTTTAGCACGGGGGAGCCAGAGCATAGGGCACAGGAGCCCAGCAGGAGATGTGGGGCTGAACGCAGTGTGTGTGTGGGGGGGAGAGCCGCGGGGCCGGCGTGACCTCAGATCTGAACACCTCATCATCTGTAAAGATAAGTGTTGGATTTGGACCAAATAGGTGGAACAAAATCTGGATTGGCCACTTAGATGATGCCAAAGTTTAATGTGATTGAATTAAATAATGCATTTTTCTCATTGCTTTTCCCTGTTATAAACATTTTTACCCTTTTGATGACTTTTTACCGGGCAAAAGCTTGATTATTCTAGTTCTAGAATGCTATCTAGAATGCTATAAAGCAAATTAAAGGAACAGGCCACCGTTTTTCCATACTGAGATATAACTGAGCTTAGACGAGTTTACTTACATTTAGACTATACTTGTACTTGGCTGTACTTCAAAGTGTATTTTTATAAACTAAAAATGAGACTAAAAGTATACTGCTAGTAAACTAAGAGTATAAAAGAAGGTTACTTGAAGTATACTGTAAAGTGTACGTTCAAAGACAAAGCATACTCAAAGTGTACTAGACGTAGACTAAAAGTAAACTTGGAAGACTACTTTGAAGTACAAGTGGGCCAATTTAGTCCCAAGGAGTATACTTGTAAGTACACTAAAAGTACACATAATTAAGTATCAAGTATTAAGTATTATGTACTTAAAGTATACTTCTTTTTGGTGAGCACCAAGCATATTTTCTCCTGTTTGGCTTTACCCAAACCTTCTTGAACAAAGTGGCAAAACTGTGACGAAAACGAGGATAGCAGAAAATACGACAAAAACAGAAAAAGCAAGTGACAAAAAAGCGATTAAGAAGTGATGAAAGAGCCACAAAAACGTGGCAGAAAAGCAACAATAACGCTATAAAAACACGTAAAAAATGCATGAAAAAAAGAGATAGAGAAAGCCAAAACACATAAAAAAAAACCTACAAAAAACAGACAAAAAAGAGAGAAAGAGATGAAAACATGACAAAAACACTTTAAAGAAATGTGACACAAACGTGACAACAACCCAACAAAGAAGTCACAATCAGTTTTCTAGGTCTTAGCTTTCAAATGAGGCGTTACACTGGCCTATAGGCTGTGAGCTCCAGTCAAGAAGCTTTGAGATTTGGGTGAAGCCGAACTGGAGAAAACGCACTCGGCATTTTCTTAACTGATTTGCAAATACAAGAGTCTTGAGAGCTCACTCTGGATTACTACCAGAACTATGTATGAACATTTTCCTGAAAACTAGACGCGAGGATTCCTGTTCTTTGATGTGCCTCTTTTGTGCATGTGACCAGGCCTGTAGCAGCTGTGTTCCTCATGTGTGGTGTATGAACAGAAAGAGACTGGTGGAGCGGTCAGTCCGGCCTCTCCAGCTCACTGACCACGTTGAGGCCGTCACGTTACGAGCCATCTCCCCGAGACAAGGGAAGTGACCTGGCAGCATTTATCACCCTCTGTTTTCTGACCTCTGACCCCGGGGCCTAACACCAGCAAAGAACACAGCACAAAAGACGTGACCGGAGGGACAAAACTTCAATGGGTATCTGAAAAAGTAACACCAGCATTACAAGGATTTAAGGAGAGATTATTATTATATTTGACTGAAAGTAACTATACTTTCACTCAATAATGAAGTGGCCATTTTAGACGGGTTACAGTTGTCAATTCTTCTATCTCCATCTGGAAATGTTTAATGAAGCCATGGGCACAATCCAAATATAATCTGCGTGTGTAACCGGCGCATGCACCTGTTTCTTTGTTGTCGCATGCTTTGTAACTATTGACTCTTAAGACAGCAATAAATAGGTACACAATTAACATACATTACCGCGTATGCTCCCAAAAAGTCTCAGAAGTTAAATCCATCCCGCATATGTCAAGTGGTCAGTGGAAAGACTGGGCACTTGAGCACTTATAGGACATAGGATCTTTTCTAATTGGAACCCCACACACCTCCAGAGCGGGCGAGAGCCTGTGGCTGCCGTCGTATATATGAGTGTGTTTATAAGTGACACCTGAGATGGTTAGAAGGTCATTCCTGGATTGTGGGCACTCGGCTTTGATCATTTTCTCGTCGCCTCCGAAATAGACCCTGAGAGGACACAGAACTGGCACCCTCCCGCCCTCCGTGTGTTTGGGTAAGTGTGTCCAGGAAAAAGACACTAACAGCCAATCCCATTGTATTTATACAGTGCCCAGGTCCACTTTGCATGGCTTTTGTGCAAACCTTTCAGATTCACTTTATTTTCCATTTGCAGCATAAAACCACCTTAGAAAAATAACCACATTCCTATAAGGTCTTCTCTGTATAGGACTTTTAAAACCATGTCTGTGAGATCATTACGTAATGTATTTATGGTTGTATTTATGTTGTGAGAAAAGGCGTCATTAGTGAAACCTTTGCCAAATCAATATAAAGATCACACCACCAAGAAAGGCAACAGGCTTTGGTTACAATGGAATAGTCATCTTTTATAGACCCGGCGCTGACTTTTTTTGTTTCCACCATAATGATGGTCCCTCATGAAAAACAGCCCCTCTCTGCTTAAAGGAATAGGCCATCGTTTTTCCATACTGAGATATGTTCTTACCTAAGCTTAGACAAAATTGATCCATCCCTGTCTGGGGTGTGTGCGTGCCTGTGGAAGAGCTTGGTCGCTTCTAACTTCAACCCATTTGGAGCTATAGGAATATACTGGGAGAGGCCAAATGCTAACAACATCTTTGGTCTCATTGCGTGACTGAGGGCACACGGTTCTTCCATACTGTGATATGTTCTTACCTGAGCTTAGACGAGTTGATACGCACCTGTCTGGTCTTTGTGCGTGCCCGTGGAAGAGCGTTGTAGCTTCCAACTTCACCCCCGTTTGGAGCCATAGGAATACATTGGGAGAGGCCAAATGCTAACAACATCTTTGGTCGTTTTGTGTGACTGAGGGCACGCACAAAGACCAGACAGGTACGCATCAACTCGTGTAAACTCAGGTAAGAACATATTTCAGTATGGAAAAACGCCTGTTCCTTTAAGTCATGAGGTGGTGCAGTTTCTTTCTGTTGTTTACCTTGACCAGAGTATTTCTGAAACATAATTTCAGACCTTAGAATGGCCTAAAGTGCTTTATTTGTCATTGTACAATTGTAATTGTCAAAATTGCGTGTTGGGTTAGTCCTGAGCCGCTGCGACTGAGCGCACCATCACTGTGGGCCAACCTGAGCATGTTTTTGGAGGTATAGAAAACCCGGAGGAAACCTGGCTGACTGCGTTCAGTCCTCCTCTGAAACAGTGCAACGTTCCTGTGTGGACTTAAGTCACTTCCGTTCTAGCTAAAAGATCCTGCCAGCACAAAAAAGAACATCCAAAATGTGTTCTTCTTCCATGTGTTCATGGAAGATCTCTACGTCTGTGCTTACTTTTATTGGTTTGAGCCTAAAGCAACAGTCTGCACAGCACTAGCAGGCTTTCGAAATCCTTCTTCATTTTCTTTGTAGCATAATGGCAATATTAATCACTAGATGTTTCACAATGCTGTCTGAGAACAACATAATAGATTAGTGATCTCTGTTTGGCTTGTTTTGCCTGGGTTTTCATCCAAAAATGGTCTTTGTCCGACCTCAACACCGTGTGATGACGACTTTGCTCTGCTGCACTCCACAGTCAATGCTTTTGAATAAATGCCCAGAAACCAGTATCTCGGTCTGAAACTTTTGCTGAGAGAAACAGAGACCATGTTTGGTTGCATTTCAAAAAACCCTGGGAGACCCGAAGGCACTAACAACAATCCATTATAGACGTATTGCAGCATCTCATCTTTCTCACATCCTCAACTCCGGGGAGGGAGGCCGTGCATGCTTGGCCGGCTCTCTCCACAAGGTCCGCGGGGACAGAGCTCTGGAAGGCGGAATACGCATTGTTAAAAGTGTATAGCCACGGGACGTTACCCGAGCGAGATCTGAAATACAGCAGGCGCACTCGGTCAAGGGGGATAAACAAAGACCTGGGTGTGAATCAAAATCAATTGGAATCATTTTATATGCAAACATACCAGGGGAAATGAGACGCCAGGAGGAGAAGGTTGGAAGATTGTGGAGCGAAGAAAGAATTTATAACAAGGATTTGGGGAATTTCTTAGTCAATCAATAAGACCGAATTTTTTATGTTCCGTTCACATGGGGTTCGCCAAGTGTCTAGATTTGATAAAACTGATATCTCACTCGTCTATTCTTCTGTCTCTTTCGGGAGGCGTTTACAACTTCATCTGCATACCGTTCCACTAAATCGAATTTGAAGTCATCATTAAATTAGAGTTGCGTTTATTGACTATTTCGTCTACGTTATGACACTTCAACACAAGCCAGTACATCTACCATGCCTCCCCAAAGACTGCAGCAACTCACCCGAGGCGTCTTTCTCACGTCTTCAAGAAATCAATTTGTTGTCAGGTATTGATCGCGTGATGTCAGAAAGAATGTGAATGAAGATATTTAGGTTTGGAGGTGAGGATTCATTAAAAATACATCAAAACGCAGCATTGCCTGGAAGAGAAAGGAGACTCTGAGGGAAACACAAGAAAAATAAGCCCCGGAATAAATGTTTGAGCAAAATGGTAGAAGGTAGAAGTTTGCAACATAAGGAAAATGTGTTCTACTTTAGTTATAATTTTGCTTATAATCCCTATTGCATTATAAGGGTATTCACTTTTGTCTGCACTTTTCAACTGGAACGTCGACTTTGACAGAACCGTTTTATATTTCTTGGTTGATTTAGAGCCACTATTGTATTTCATTGCAACTGACAGTGATGATGTGGGGATTTTTCATGCCAAAACCAACCTCATTTATAACATTCACAACATAACACGACGTTACCCAGAATTTTGGTAAATCCTCAAATTGCTCAGAGTAGCCGAGCCAGGAAAAAATCCAGCATCAACAGCCAAGACACATTTAGAGACATATTACAGAATTCTGCTGTATTGTATTCAAAGGAACAACATGGCAGGATGTTCGGGATGAATGTGCAACTTTTGAATTTAAACTTCAACACTGGGATGTGATGGTAAAGTTACACCGCCAATGAAACCACCGAAAATGTGTGTTGATATGTTCAAAACCAGCAACGTCAAACCAATGCGGGATTTTCACCATGTTATTAGACTAAGCCATAGAGTGTGTTTACATGCACTCGAGTAGCCTGGTTATTCGGCATCCTGGTTCTGGATATGATGTAGGGCAGGGCAATTAATCAAATTTTAATCTAATCGTGATTTTAATAAAGGTCGCGTGTGGTGGTGGTGTGTGGAGGAGAATTGGCCAGTCCTGTCGCGTTCTGGAAAAAAATATGTAGCACCTGTCAGATCAATCCCAGGGAACACTTAGCCCAGACAAACAGGAAGCAAAGGAGCATGGCACATGCGGTGGCCAGAGGAGAGGACCTGCTGATTTTATGTGTAAATCAGGTACAAACTTGCGCTAACTGGTCTAATGGGCAAAACAGAAACATGTGGGGAGCTGCCAGAGGAACAGGACGCGCACATGGGGATGAATCTAGCGATCACTATTTGGACCATGTGGATTTGTTTTGAGGCTGCAGCGGTGGCATAGCTGGACAGTGAATTGTAAGTTTGATTGTCTTTTTTACTAATAAATTCGCAGTTTACTCATGGGGATGCTGCACTGTGACGCTAGAAGTGTGGAGTTTGTTTTTGCTGATGAGTTAGCTGCAGTTTTCAATTTGGTCACAGCATCTCTTTACATGCTTGTCCAGGAAAGACCACATTTATTGTTTTTTTTCTTTTAAACCAAAAAAATTGAATCAAAAATCAAGATTGATCAATATGGGGAAAATAATCGTGATTATTTTTTTTCCAAAATCGCCCAGCCCTATGTTTACATGCATACAGAAACCAGAACACTCATATCCCTGCTTACATGAGCAACTACAGTATTCTGGATATTCAGGCTCCAGAGAGGGGCGGAGCTAATGATGAATATGATTAGGAGCTAAATACTTTAGCAATGTGGCTAACGCCTGGCTTTTTCGGACATTTCTATAGCACAGGGACAAGAACTATCCAAATAAGAATTAAAATAATCGAGTTCTTTCCCAGCTTTAGAGACAGACATGAGAATTAATAAAAAATAAAATTAAAAATGGTTTCATCCTAGAGCAGCTCTGACTTCCATGGGAGATACTACGGAGCAAAAAAGCAATTGTTTTATTAAGGTTACTTCAATGTTTTGTTGAAGATAGAACGTTTTAAAAGCCCACATGCCAGATAAAGTGGCTGTAGGAAAGTTTTTTGCTCCTGCCATATCTGTTTCAAACGTTTGTACATGCCCAGTACGTCAGCAATGGTCAAAAAACCAACTGTGGGAATATCACAGTGAAAATATCCTGGTTTCTAACAACCTGGATATCGGCTCATCCAGGAAACTGAAACCAGGATTCTGCGTTTACATGAACCATGGCAACACCTGGAAACTTAAAATCCCCAATAATAATCCGGATACTCGATTGCAGGTAAAGACACTCTGAAATGAGCTGGAAATGTGATTTGATTATGATTAAAAACTGTTTAAAGCCACACTTCGGAACATTTGTAAAGGTTGCTACAGCAAAAGAGCAACCAAACTGTCATGAGACTAGAAACATAAACAAAATGCCAGCCATACCAAATGTGCTCCTAAATAGCATGTCAGGTCTTTTGAGGACTTTGGCGGGGCCCTTTTAATAAGGAATAAATTGACTTGGAAGCTGAGCCCTCCTGTCAATCTTTTCAGCTCACATCCATTTAACTAAATACCCCCTCAAACCCTCCTGCCCAGGCCCCTCCTCCCCCTCGCTGCTCCCCGCCTGCCCAGCCCCTCTGCCCTCTTGTATCCGGCCATTTAGCGTGACAATCCATTATTTTGACGGCTCACAGGCAAAGAATAGAGACAGCAGCGTTGACTTTGAGGGCCCCTCTTTTTCAAATCCTTCGCCCTGATTTGATTTCCATACACTTCTCAAAAACCTAATGTTGATTCCTATTTTTACTTTCGTCTTTTAAGTAACGCTTGATATACCTTCCACTTACTCCCACCCCCGCACCCCTCCTCCGCTTCTTGTTCTGGTGGGGGGTATTGGTTCGTAGCTGGCAGCCTTTTGGAAACCCGAGCAGGCCTATAGAAAGCGAGTGGCCAGGGTTTAAAATGTCTCGAGTCGACCCCCCCCCCCCCCCTGCTCCGTAAAACTGCCCGGCACTCCTCCACTTATACCCAGTGCACCCCCCTTCTTTCCACACACGCACTTACCATTCCCCCTTTCGGCATACCGACACCCAAGCACCTCCAAACAGCCCAGCATCCATCAGCTTCTGCGGCTTTCAGTCCAAGGAGGGAGGACCAGAGGAGTAAACTCTTGTAATGAGAATTGTGTGGAATTATTGTGTAACATTTATTTGCAAGTTAACATACAATGAAGAAGTAATAAATGGCTAATCTTTGTCTATTATTTTATTCAACTCTAATGGCCATCATTGTTTTAAGCTTAAGCTATCCTGCATAAAAACTCTACGGTTTAAGTTAAGTAATACTTTATTAATCCCTGGTAACAAGATTCTCTGCATTTGACCCATCCTCAATGTCGCTGGAGAGGCCAAATGCTAACAACATCTTTGGTCATCATCTTTTCCGTGACTGAGGGCACGCATAAAGACCAGACAGGTATGTATCAACTCGTCTAAGCTGAGGTAAGAACATATCTCAGTATGTATAAACGGTGGCCTGTTCCTTTAACCTATTGTACGGAAACCTATACGCAGACACGGGGAGAACGTGCAAACTCCACCCATAAAGGCCCTGTCCAGGTGGGAATCGAACCCGGGACCTGTGAAGCATGAGCGCTAACCACTGTGCTGCCCAGCCTTGCAGCTTTAAGGTCCCGAGTTCAATTCCAGAGCCAGTAAGAATTCCTGTGTGGAGTGCTCGTGTTGTACCTGTGTGTGCAGGTTTCCACTGGGAACTTCAAACCAAAGACGAAGGCTAACACTCCAACAGTAATAAAAATGATGAATTACATTTGTGCATTTTTACATGTTTCTCAAAGCACCACACTGTTGTCATTATTCATTCACTCCACAAGCTACTATTGAAGCCACGCAGGCAAGGTGGTGAACAACAGTTTGTACATGTAGGAGCCGGAATTCGAAACACTGCCTCGCGTTAACTACACACATGACATTTCATTTCCAGCTCTGTACTTTTCTTTTGATAAGATCACAGCAATAAAAATAATCCATTCTCCAACAATATTTCTCTCCCGCCCGTCATTATGATTGACACAGTGTCAGTCACTATGAAATAGTTTGGAATATAAAGCCTTCAGAATGTGAGCTATTGTATCAAACTTTGCTATCAGCTATTGTATTCGGTTTCCCAGTAGCAGTCTGTCTGTTTTCTTACTTCTGTCCTTTCCCAGTTGGAATCCCACAAACATTAGGGCTTATGTGGAAAGTATTTGCTCTTGAGCAATAGCCGAATTTCGATTTCATTCCTGGATTATCTAAATCGCGAGTATGAGGTGCAATTGGAGTAAAAGTTCAGACGCTTTCCGCACTCACGACAGGCAGCTCTGAGACTTTAGGACAATCATGTGAGTCAGAGGCACATGTAAAACAAAAAAAAAGATATAAACTCAGGGTTCAGACTGTGGCCTCCTGCATTAAACAGCTCTCACAGCTCCCAAGCCTCTTACACTATTTCCCCCTGGACTTTGTAAAATGTGTGTCAGCTCCTCAGAAGTGTGGCCAAGGCAAACACCTGGCACGGCGCGCGGATCTGCTACATTTCACCTTCTACTACACAAGCGCACACAGGGAGATCATACACTTTCACACAGACAGGCGCACTACATGTGTGTGCAATGCATGCTCTTTAAACTGTGGTAAAGGGAGACGCATCAGTGTGAGCTACATGCAGGGCAGGCCTGAGTCTCAGTCCCTTTTCGAGCTCACATGCTAACATGGTCAGAAGTCAATAGAAAATAGAAAATGCATTCGAAAGGTTTGCTATGTCTATATGTTAAGATTGAATCTGTCTACTTGGTGGGTGGACATTGTTTTTTTTTACAGGTGTTTTCCATCGGTGTGAAGTTTTTCCAAAAAGTTGTAATCTGTTACACATTTTGCCATGAATTTTCTACCCACTAGATGGCAACTTTATGAAAACCTTTTGCTTTCTTCATCCCCGATGGCACGGGGTTTATTCCAAGATGACAATACCAGGATTCACCGGGCTCACTTTGTGCACGAGTGGTTCAAGGAGCATGAGGCGTAATGAGGGCTGTCACAATAATTACTATATCGACTTATCGTTCAATATATAACAGAGAAAATATATATTTTTGGGCTCAATATTGATCATCTGTACATGTATGTGCATTTCCCCCCAATTTATTCTTTGTCAAGCTTTTTTAACTGAAGCAAATTGAGTTACATTATATTTCATGTTTATTTCAGCTTGTGTGGTGTTTTCGGATGTGATGACGCACTTTTAGAACAAAGGTTTACTGTCAATTTTATGCCTGAGAGTTAACAGTATCTATTGTTAAGAGTCAACAATACTGTTTATCGCGATACTTTCCCGCCTTAATATATCGAACTTCAAATTTGTTATCGTGACAGGCCGTAAGTTTCACACATAGATTGGCCTCCACAGAGTCCAGATCTTCACCCCATCATGAATCTTTGGGATATGCCGGAGAAGGCTTTTCACTGTGGTCACACTCTCCCATCACCAATACAAGCTCTTGGTGGAAAATGAACGCAACACTGGATCTTTTGACATTGCAGAAGCTTATTGAAACAAAGCCACAGCAAATGTGAGCCGTAATCAAAGCTAGAGTGCTTTTATTTGGTCAGACAGTATATCAGCAACAGTAAGAAGTAAGTAGTAAAAAGTAAATAGACTATCACGTGTAATTTATTTTTGTTATGTAATTCTCTCATAGGGTTAGGGACTAACAGGGGATAAAGTCACAGACATCATAACATGTGCTGGGAAAAACACATAAAGCCACCGAGCACAGGCAGCTTTGGATCCCCCCCTCCTCCCCTCCTTGTCCTGTGCTCCCTCCCCGGTGGCGTGTCATATTTCGGGGGGATAATAGGTGTCATGGTGAGCCCCCTTTGGTGTCAGCGCTCTGGGGGACTCTGGTGACACTCACACACACACAGAGAGCGGGCCATGTGAGCACGGGCAGCCCATTCTCTCAGCCCTGGGAACCGCAGCGCACTCCCCTCTCGTCTTTCTATTCCCCCTCTGACTCTGTTTACAAGCCTCCCCGGCCTTTATCCCGCACGCTCAGCCACTTCAGGTTTTCTGTCGAGGTGATCAAAGCGGCGGCCCATCGCGAGGTTGCTTCTTATTTTGTCGCTTTTATTGTCTCCAGACGCGCCGATTAATTTAAAGCCGTGTTAAGTCAGCACATGTGCAGCGGTAGCAGCGGATCACCGAGAAGCCACAAGCACGTTTCTGAACCATAGCCTCATCACTGGACAACTGCCAGTGACTAAATGGTTATTATATCGTGTCTAAATTTAGGGTCAGACTTCACTAATGAAAAAGTGAATTTAGTGCGGTGGTTCCCAAACTGTGGTTCGGTGCTTAGACTTCTTCAGGTGGTACTCAGGTTCTTTAAGATCATTTCATTTATGCGTTATGCATTTGAGTTGGGTGTTTTTCTGGGTTTGACACTATGTTTAGACATAAGTTTTAGGTCTGTTTTGGGCCTGATTTAGTTTTGATTTGATCTTGATCTAGGCCTGGTAATGCTTCACGGTAATGCTTCAACATTATTTATTTATTTACCATATAATGGTATATAATGGTAAATAAATAAATAATGGTAAATAAATGGACTTAACTTGTATAGCGCTTTTCTACCGACCAAAGATGGTGCATTTGGCCTCTCCCAATGTATTCCTATGGCTCCAAATGGGGGTAAAGTTGGAAGCTACCACGCTCTTCCACGGGCACGCACAAAGACCAGACTGGTACGCATCAACTCGTCTAAGCTCAGGTAAGAACATATCACAGTATGGAAGAACTGTGTTCCCTCAGTCACGCAAAAAGACCAAAGATGTTGTTAGCATTTGGCCTCTCCCAATGTATTCCTATAGCTCCAAACGGGGTGAAGTTAGAAGCAACCAAGCTCTTCCACGGGCACAGGTAAGAACATATCACAGTATGGAAAAACCGTGGCCTGTTCCTTTAAGAGTATATATAATACAGTAATTCATAAAGTTTGAAATAGTTTGAAAAAGTTTGACACACCAATGCAGTCAAAACCATAATGGAAGGATACAGAAAATAAATAATAAACCAAAAGTGTGGCACTAAGCCAGCGCTTTGTCAGTTCTTCAGAATTTCCTCATGTGCTGCTACATTGAGTAAAACCAGTCGAGCACTGCATGCTTCATGGATTTTGATCAAAAAGGTTTTATCTTCAATATAAATTGATTGCCAAATATGAAAACACTGAACTGGATTGGCACAAAAGACTATTTTGACATTTACAAAAGAGAGTTCTATCTATCTATCTATCTATCTATCTATCTATCTATCTATCTATCTATCTATCTATCTATCTATCTATCTATCTATCTATCTATCTATCTATCTATCTATCTATCTATCTATCTATCTATCTATCTATCTATCTATCTATCTATCTATCTATCTATCTATCTATCTATCTATCTAATCAAGATACAAGTGCTCCGTGATTTATGTTTTTGTTAGTAGTTGCCCAGTTTTTGCAATGTGACAGACACTTGATAAACTACCATGACCTAGACCTGTATTAACTTTCCTGCATTGAATTACACCCCTCTTTCTCCCTCATTCGAACGTGACAGGAGGGGGGACGACACTGGCTGCCACAAGGCGCGCACAGGAATGGGACAGGGGAGACTTACCTACAGGCAATGTTTGGGAGGATCCTGACCACTCCTCCCATTCTCCCCCTTCAGCCTGTATAACACGGTCCGTTTACTGTAACTTGGATCTTGGCGAGAAACTAAACCAATATTGTGTTTATCCCGACGCTAAATCTGGAACTGCATTTTAACAGCAGACGTGGGGAAATCTAATCCGATAAAAGCGTCTCGTTTTACATACCTGGCAGACACCTTTGCCCGGAGCTCAGCCAATCACAAAGCAGATTGACAAAGGGATCAGCTCCTCAGTCCTCACCACATAACGACCACTGCTGCTCCAAGACAACACAAAGACGCCACAGTTACCTTATGGGCAATGCTGTTTCAAATATTCTGCCAAGGCACGGAGGGCTGCAGGGGCCTGAAGTCAAGAGAAATATATTTGAACTAAATGCATGGCTTTACAGACTTCTCCCACAATATTCTCCATTTACTTGACATGTGCTTGTATTGAATCAACACTCATAAAACACACATACTCCATTATTACAAAATTGAAATCTTACCACTTACTCATTGTTTACTATGTTTCTTGGCTGTGTCTCTTTGCAGTCAGTGTATGTGTGTGTGTGTCTCTGCATCCGTCCTAGCAACAGTTGTCCCGCGCGCCAAAAACAAACCGAGTTGCTATTTTATAACCTTGGCTCTTTGAATCTCCGCTGCATGTTGACACTTCTCCTTCTGTCCTCTCACTCCGCACTCGCATCAGTGGAAATTCATCCAAAACCTGAATAGAGAGGGAAGGTGCTCAGCATTTGGCCTGGAAGCGACAGACGATTCCATCAATCACAGACATCCACGCTGATCCCAGTTAAGGCTGTGCATATGACACACGAGCCTCCATCGAAGCAGGAGCTGTTAGCGGTTAAATAAATACTCCGGCGCGCTGTTTGAATATCATAGTTATCTGATTAAAAACTAAGCCGGTGTGTTAGCCAAACAAACACTGAATTTATTGGATTATTCTTCACCAGATAAACTACAGGATTCTTTCACTTTTCCTTTAGATAACCTTAACAGCTTAAAAACAATAATCTACGCACACAGACTGCACTTTCAGGGCACATCATTTTCTGATTATGCTATTTAGAAGAGGCCCCCTCTGCAAAAAGGTGTTTGCATTCACATAGCAGTTCAAATACTTTGGGGTGTGGTCAACAGATACTAGTTTGTTTGTTTAAGAACCTCTTACCACCCGCGTGAACCGAATGCATTTTCCCCCCCTTGGCTATAGGCCAGTGTAACGCCTCATTTGGAAGCTAAGACCCACAAAACTGATATTTTCCCTTGCGTTGTTGCCATGTTGTGATCACTTTTTTCCCCCATTCTTTTTCGTCACTTTTTTGCCTCACTTTCATCACTTTTTGGTTGCACTATTGTCACTTTTTGGTTTGGTTTGGTTTTATCACTATTTTGCGTTTTCATCCTCGTTTTTGGCGCAATTTTGATGCTTCTTTTGAGAAACGTTTAGATTTGCATAATGCCAAACTAGAGAAAAAGTGCTCGGTCCAGGTGGGGGGCGGTACAATTACTGATATGAAAAAAAGTTATATGAATGTTTGATGCCTGGCGGGTCCAAAGTTTGGGATGCTGAAGTAATTCTCAATGAAATTCATTTATAAACATTATTATAAATTGTCATCCATCCTTCCATCCATCCATCCATCCATCCATCCATTTTCTTCCACTTGTCTGTTGCCGGGTCATTGGGGCACCTGTTGGAGCTGCCCAAATCACATTGTACCAGTCCCGGATGGCTCCTCCTGCAGGTGGTGGGTCCATGGGAGGATGGCCTCATTATTCAAACCGGGCCTGTTGGTCTCTCATAAGGGGACTCTGATCTGCTCTTTGTCTGACCCGTCACATAGGACCTGTTTGCCATGGGAGACCCTACCAGGGGCACGAAGCCCCCGACAACAGAGCTCCCAGGATCATTCAGGTGCTCAAACCCCTCCACAACGTTAAGGTGGCGGTTCCAGGAGGGGAAAACTGTCAGTCAAAAAACGTCATTTATAAAGTACTTGGCAGACATAAAATGTAACACTAAAACATGTATAATAGTTCTCCTCTGTTTCCCCTGAAATCTCAGTGGAATCTCATTGGTAAATTATGACTTATCACCCAAAGGTGTACACACTGTCAAGGACCTTTGAGGTAGCCAGGAGCACACTTATGTCTAAGCAATCATGACTGAAGGCTCCGTTGACAGCAGCACTAATTCACATTCAGTCCAGTCAGTCAGTCAGATAGTCCTGTATCAACAGATAAAGTGGAAAAGATGTCATTTACACAATGTTTGACTGCACTGTTCCTTAGTCAAGGCTGTTGTAGCCGTTTCCATAGAAGCTGCATTGACTGGACTTAAACAGCACAGATTAGGCTTGTGTCATTTTAATTCCTGGGCACAATGCTACACTGTTCCCAGTGCAACCCGAAAACAGCATGTGACAGCCATGACTGCACTTTTCTGCTCTGTGCATGAATGGACTGGCCGTTTTAAAACAACATGTTATTTCAAAATTTCAGTAAACAGAGCAGCACATTGTCTCCATTTCCTCGGGAACAATCGGAAGCAAATCAGGAGCAGAGCAAATCAGGATGAAATAAGATATCAGTGGTCTAATAATACGCCATTGTTGTGACTTTTGAGGCTTATAAACCTGATTTTGGGTTAATGGGTGTTGATATTTTGCATTTTCTACTTTGAAATATGTTTGGTAAGGAAACTTTATCATCTTGGACTGGGTTGGTTTGTGTCTCGTTTGCAGCGATTCAGGTAGGAGTGGAAAGTGGAAATTGTCTGTCTTAAATGGACAATTCAAGCTTTTACTTTCAGCAAACGCCAAATCAGTTGTGTGGTAATAAACTCAGTTTGGAAGCTCAGATTCAGGTGATGCTGGATTTTTATCTATTACATGAAATAATCCATGATACAAATACAAAATACTTCAGTGGTAGAAAAAGGCAATTCCCAAATTAATCAGACTTAGACATACTCAACCCTGCAAGAAAAAAGCAAAATACTACTCTTTTTTTTCTTTTTTTTCTTTTTTTTACAACATTGCAACATGGCCTGAATTTGTCGATTTTGTCACAGACATGTTTGAGAACTTACTGTCAGATTGATTATCCACTTCATGAGTATGTATGGCTATACAATGGCTGCGTCCGAGACCATCAAATTATAGCGTCTAAGTACTGAATCTTACCCTTATATTGTTTTAATTTAATGTGCGTCAATCAACAGTGGTTGTGCATGAATCAGTCGAGGGTGGGGGGATTGGCAAGGTGGCTTATGGGATGGCACATAGCTCCTAATCACCGGTTAGGTAGGAGGTCCCTATGCTAAAGTGGCTATGATAGTTAGCATTGAGGCTCCTTTTCCTAACTCCTTCCTAACTGACAGACCAATTCGGAAGCTTCTTGTCATGGCGGACGCTGACGCACATCCGGTTTGGCGTAAAACCTCTTAACAATTTACCGGTTTCGGAAAGGGCCAGTGTCTCACCATCGACTCACTGCACATCTTGAAAAGCTGATACACACAGATATATTCTCTGTCTTAGCTCAAGTGTTTGTCTTTGTATTGCTTTTTTTTTTTATCACAAATACTTCATTAGTGTTATTACTGAACTACTTTGTAATGCCGTGTGAGAGTACCACTTTTGCAGGATGCCGTAATGCTTTGAGATTAATAGATTGATACAAAACAAGAGGGCAAGCTTTGAGGTGACAGCTAATGTTGTAATCTCTACCACTGCACCTCCCCGGCCTTTGAGTGGGACACGTTTGATCCACTGTCGCATCCTCCTCCGCTCCTTAATCCCGTCTTTGTTTCATATTTGGGCATGCCTTTACCCCTCCTCTCTCTCGCCCCCCCCCTCTTCCCAAAGCATTAGTATTTTGTCATCACTACAGGAGGTACAGTTAAGAACATCGCTAATCTCCACAGTTATCTCTATGTTACATCTTACATTCCCTCCATTTTTGCAGTTCGTTCAGTCCGGACCCCCAAAGCTACACCCCAAACCCTCCTGACCCGGGCGCTGACCCCGGAGCTGACTGCCTCCCCCCACTCCGGAGCGGCTGGGGGATTAGTCGCTATGGAAACAGTAGCAACCCCAGTCCCGTTTTCTTTTGTTTTTTCTTAGATCCCGAGAGTAGCGGTAAATATTTGTAGCTGGACGTCGAAGTTGCAAGGCAGAGAAATGAGGAGGGATGACCTTTGTGACCTCGAGATTCCTGTAGTCTCGCTATAGCTGCTTAATTGTTCCCAGCAGAAATAACACGGGCCATGATAAACTAAGCCCAATACACATATACTCAGTGAATTGAATGTTTTTAATGATGACATGTACTCCCGCGTCCGAGCACCGAAATTCCTGCCGCAGCCCACACGCTCACATAAAATAGACGGAGACGGCCTGACCCTGTACATTGGGCAGATTTGATCTCAGGCCTGAAGTAATTCCCAGTGCTTTATGACAGACACACTATAGCAGCTGGAGTTAAAGTTGCTCCATCGTAATATCATGGCAATGGGAACAAGGCAATCACAACTAGTTATAGTCATTATACTGGAATGAAACGATACTTTATGTCATTGGTTCCCAATTGGGGGGCTTAGTTCTATAAATTCTCCATGATTTTGAAAAGGATACACGGTCAGAAAACACTTTGTCAGTTGCTTTGTGGGTGCTGTGATTTTGTACGCGGGGTTGGGGAGAGGGGGGTAACAACCTCCTAACCCCCACCTGAACCGAGCACATCTTCTCTTCTTTAATAAAGCATCAAAATAGCAACAACAATGAGATGAGAACAAGGATGAAAACGCAACAAAAGAGCAACAAAAAAGCGTCAGAAAAGTGACAAAAACACAACAAAAAAATTGGGAATAAATGTCGACAACGCAAGGAAAAAGATCCATTTAGATGAGTTTTGTAGGTCTTAGCTTTCAAATGAGGTGTTTCCTTTATGGCTTTGGGTAAAGCTGAACTGGAGAAAATTCACTCAGTTAAGGTGGGGGTTAAGAGGTTAAAAAAACAGTGCTTTATTTCGTGGTAATGGGATTGATCATCACCATAACACAGTATGAAGAAGCATTTTGCCAGGATACAGGGGGTGTTACTATAGAAACTGGTAAATGGACTCAACTTATATAACACTTTTCTACCATTATCAGGCCCAAAGCGCTTTGCAGTAAGGAACCAGTCACCCATTCACACTGTCATTTATACACCAATGTAGACACTGGAGGCAACTGGGTGAAGTGTCTTGCCCAGGACACAACGACAGTGTGCATTTGCGGGAGCTGGGATTTGAACCCACAACCTTCCTATCACCAGCTGCACCACCGTCGCCGCCAGAAACCATTGTTAGCCATTGTTATCCTTCTATCTAAGCTCCATTACAATGCCATTACTGTACTGCATAATAGATAAAACAAGGAAGTGCATTTTAACCCATTCTGAGCAGTTCTGCACTTTATCATGACAGCCTCGATTTGTTAGCATGCTGTTAGCTAGTGGCTTTTTTTTGCTATGTCATCACATGTCTTTTCATAAAGCGTAATGCTGAGGTGCCCAAACGCTTCATAGGCCACAGTGTTTGATAGATCTACGTAAAGCTTTTCCTATCGAATCTCAAACCAAACCTTTTGAATGCAACTAAACATGTTTCTTCCTTTACACCAAAAAACGTAATGCCTTGGGTTAAATGTAACGTCAGAGTCTCCTGAGGCGGCCTTAGGTTTAGTGTTCCACCCGCCACCCAACCTGCTTCCTGCCTATTCACAACAAGCTGATAAATCACCAGATCAGATTCCACGCACCCTTTTCCAAAAGCATTACACACTAGCAAATTCTTCGGAGACTGGGTGTGCTGAGGAGAACGCTCCAATTATGTTACCTTTCAGCTACCAAACAACCATTTTATGAGCAGAAAAACACAAGGGCGAAGCATAACAGTTTGTAAATCAGCTACAGGCCAAAAAGGGTCACACCCATCGCGTCAGCTGCCAGATCAGACCCTTCCTGAGGTCAAGGTTCAAATCTAAGGTGTTTAAATATGAGCTAACGCCACCACCCAGCACGCAAATGTAGCCATGCCTGCACTCGGAAAGGAAACCAAAACCAAGGACCCGACACAGTCCCGGTGGCAGCTGAGCGGACCAACTGGAGTCAGGGCGTCTGTTGTAGTTGCACATTAGGGCAGCAATACTCACAATTGAATCGGGCTGAAATGAGCAAATTGTGAAGATTACGATTATGTTGGGAGTACAATATTAGCTATTGCAGGAAAAAACTGAACTGAAACTGATCTTTTGTACGAAATCTCGCAGCCAAGTTGTTCATGTGCCATATAAATCCTTCAAAATGACTCGTTTCAGCCACTGACTTGTGAGCCAAAGACGTGACTGCATGAAAATAAAGGGATTTGCACTGTGGTGGGATTCAAAAGGAATTAAGAAGCGCAGTTGCTAGCGCTGCTTTTACAAGGAAAAATGTCACAAAATGAACCATTTAAATGAGAAAAATTACACATCTGTGGCTTCATTATTGGTAACAAAAAGTAGTGCAACGAGAAACTGTATTACACAGCCAAAAAACATGACATCATGACTGTAGGTTTGGAGAGAAAGAGAGTATTGTATGAACAGAACTCACATGCTTCAGCAAAGAAAATCTCACTCATTTTTCAACAAGGTCTTGTATTGGTGATAGGAGAGTTGGACGGCAGCGCAAAGCCTTCTCCAGCACATCCAAGAGATTCCCAATGGAGTTAAGATCTGTTGTGACTTATGAAAATGATGTCACATGCTCCTGAACCAGTCTTTCACAATTTGAGCCTGATGAATCCAAGCACTGTCATCTTGGAATATGCCTGCGCGATCACAGAAGAAAAAAATCCCTTCAGTATGGCTGCTATCTCTGAACCTGGACCTGACAAACTGCAGCAACGCCAGACACATTTTGACAAATGACTGCTTCACAATATACTGTCAGAGCAAAGTTGAAGGATTTTACTCTACTGTAAAATGTTGGGCACCGGGCCATTAGGCTTGTGTGAAGTGAGTAAGAAACAGGAGATAGAGACACACAGGATCTCAAACCACAAGAGGGCTCATGCATTCTCCTGACACAATATGGAGATTCTTTCTTCAAACACACGTCTAACACAGGATAAACAAGAGGCTTAACTAATCGAGTTGGAGGCAGTGTGTGGTTAGGGTCTGATTCAGCCCGCTGATAGAGTGCCAGGAATCAAAGGATTTACATGACAAAAAGCTTCTCTGATCTCCAATTCCAACCAGATAGAAGAACAGTAATCTTCAACTGCATCATCTCCACATGTTTCCATTGTGTTTAGACTTCAACACAATATGGAAAAGTGCTGCAAGCATGAATTATCATCAGTTGCAATTATTATTTTATTTTTTGCAAGGCCGAAGGACTTAATGTGTTGCACAATGCACGCTGCTTCTGAAAGGGCACAAAGGGTGGCTGATTGTTCAAATGCACTGGACACATTTTCTGTACTTTGCCACAATACTGAATAATATATAGTATTAATTAGTATTTTTGCAATATCTATTCTACGTAAAGCCACACTGCAGAACATTCCAGGTTATACTTTGCTACATCACCAGAATCTAATGTTTTCTACAAGTTGCTTTGTAAAAGTTGCAGCTTTTCACTTTATGTGCTCAGTTAGAGCACATAAAGTGTGTAAGCGAGTAAGTGCTTTATTTGTTATTGTCCTGTACAAGGAAATTGTGTTAAGGTGTTAGTCCTGAGCCACTACGACTGAGCCGTTACGCCACTATGGGCCAACCTGACCATGTTTTTGGAGGTCGGGGAAACCGTAGCACCCGGAAGAATCCTGGCTAACTGTCTTCAGTCTCCTCTGATCCTCCTGGGTTTGTCCCTGTTTCAGAGCATGGTGTCCTGCACTGGTCAGCTCTTCCACCTCCTCCTTCCTCTTCCAACTGCGCAGCTCCCTCCGCTCCACAACAGTCTGTCACCATCTTCTGGGAAGAACTTCATTGCTAAATCAGTTTGTGATTCATAGGAATATTGATTCAGAAAAAGGTCTAGCTATTTTTAAGTCAGACTTGAACCGTTATAGTTATGATAGTATCATAATGTATTTATAACATTTGCCGTTAATACAGTGATCTCTCATTGCTAGTTTAATTTTTTTCATTTTAACCTTTAATTGAGACGTAAGCAATAGAGAATTTCACAACAGTTCAATTCACAGTTTGTTGAAGCTTTACTTATTACTTTTACTTTTATTTACTTATTATTTACTTTTATTTGCTTATTTAATACATGTCACGTCGGGCAAATCCATCTTTGAATGATCCTGGTTAGGTGATTCTGTCCCTATAGTTCCTGAGTCAGAATTACGGGTTTCGCTTTCCAGTTGAAATTTCCTGTTCGGAGCGCAGAAAATCTGACCTCTGAGATCGAGCGACATCTCCATCGAGACGAGCTGGTGATGTCCCTCTCCCCGCAAAGTTAGGGCCTTACGGATGATTACACGTTCTTCATTTATCTGTATGGTAGAGGTCGTGGGTACTGGGGCAAATCAGTTGGGGTCTTTGCAATGTCCTAGAAAGTGGCCATAATTGAGTATAGTCCTAATGCATGAGTGAGAGTAAACGTTAACAATAATATGCCTTTATGATTCTATGTTTGGGACCCCTACACATTCTCCACATCACAGGGGCCAGTAAGTATATCCAGCCCCTCGGTCAGAGTTTTTCTTTTGTACGCCCCTGTTTGGAAGCACTTTGGCTCACACTGCACATGGGTAAATTGCTCTGCTCTGTACAAAGCGATGACAAGCTGTAAAAGCCAAAGCGACTGTGAGATAATACACAAAATGAGCCGGAGAGAGACAGAGAAGGAGAGTGAAGAAGAAGAAGAAGAAAGAATGGGGGACGAGATGACAGATCGCGAGGCAGAGGTCCTGCTTTTATTGGACTGTTTCTGGAAGCAACAAATGTTCCCTCGACTTTACAGGGGGAAAACGCTCCCACAAAGAATTTAACAGAGTTTAACGCAGCCAAAGAAGAAGAGGCCAGTGCACTTGTAACTACCTCTTTAAAGCTGAAATGTGTAAAGCTAATCTTCGAGGGGATTCCCACTTTAGGCCTGTTCATTGTCCATTTAGCCTGTGTGCTGTTAAAGACAAAGGAAATGCGTAATCGACGAAAGCCCGGGTCACTAAGGAGTAATTTGTCACCGCAACAATGAGAGCATTAAACAGATCTAGGTCAGAGCCCAAGTTCACGGTGGCTTTAAGGAGGCAGACACACTCCGCCGTGTCCACATTTAAGTTGTTTACAAAAGGCACTGTGTGGTTTATGGCCGTTTTTACAAGAAGCCTCATCTACAACACACTTTACAGCAAATCTAATTAAAAGCATGATGTAGAGCTTTAAAAATGAGTGACAGCAAGACAGTAGAAAGTGTTTTGCATCACTATGGATTCATCATATTTTTATTGACTTCCATACTTAGCTTTTCTATCTGAAATAATGTAAGCTAAGTAGGTTTTTGTTTCAGGACCAATTACTGTTGCTGTAGTAGATTTCTGAAAATCTTTTCTCCATCCCTATTCTTTATATATTAATTGTGAGACTATGAAGCTGTGTATATCATATGTCAATATATGTCAATACTTTAGACACAGGCAGCATCAGGAGTCTGATTTCTTTCATACATTACTGCTTTTTTAATGTAATCTATGAAAGACAAACATTAGGTGCAGTGACTTTAAAGGAACAGGCCACCGTTATTCCATACTGTGATATGTTTTTACCTGAGATTAGAAGAGTTGATACGTACCTGTCTGGTCTGTGCCCGTGGAAGAGCTTGGTCGCTTCTAACTTTACCCCCGTTTGGAGCTATAGGAATATACAGGGAGAGGCCAAATTCTAACAACATCTTTGGTCGTTTTGCGTGACTGAGGGCACACAGTTCTTCCATACTATGATATGTTCTTACCTGAACTTAGACGAGTTGATACGTACCTGTCTGGTCTTAGTGCGTGCCCGTGGTAGAGCGTGGTAACTTCCAACTTCACCCCCGTTTGGAGCTATAGGAATATACTGGGAGAGGACAAATGCTAACAACATCTTTGGTCGACCAGACGGGTACGCATCAACTCATCATACATAACATATCTCAGTATGTAAAAACGGTGGCCTGTTCCTTTAAAGTGCATAGTGAAAATATGACTTATCAAGAAGGATAACATCAGTTGCATAATCATCATTCTGTTTCAGTGAAGCAGCAATTTTAATGAAAAAATGTTGTTGGGCAGAAAAGTTATTTTTCTTTATTATACGGCTCTTCACAACGTAAGTAGAAGCTCCGTTGATTTGAATGGGATTTCCCAACGTTCTACCGGTCATTATTTTCTGATAAAGGACCTCTGAAAAAAATAATGACCGCTGCCCATGGCAACGGAGTTCGTGCTTTCATATCACTCCGCGCGTACGTAGTAGCGACACTATCTCTGTCCCCGTCACTGAGAGAGAAGTTGGGGGAATTGCTCGTGAAGTTAGCGTGAGTCTGACTTTCAATTTACCCAAAGATTCACCACCATTCCTCCAACTGCGCCTTCAACTAAGCAGCTAGGCTAGCTGCTAGCCTTGCTGCTTCTAGCCTAGCCAAACGCTGCAGCGCAACGCGCAAACTTTTGGGAACTATTTGTCGCGGATGTCATTAAATAAACCTTTCGGCCTTCATAAAAGCGTACGAAGTTTATGTTGTGTGTGTTCAGTTGGCAAATGGCCGTATAATAAGCGGGATAATGTATAGAACGCTGGTCATTATCGGGAAAATAAGTACCTTCAGGGCGAAACAAGACCCCTCCGCTTCGCGTCGGGGTCCGGTTCGCCCTGTCGGTACTTATTTTCCCGATAATGACCAGCGTTCTATACATTATCCCTTACTTAATTTTTTGCGCTGCTGAAAATTCCAGAGCAGTTTGACTCATTTCCCATTGACTTAACATGGTTGGCACGGCAACGGTTGAAATTGTTTACCTTGTTCTATGTCACTTCCTGTCGGTGTCCAATGAGGAAGTGAAACTATAAACATCACAAAAATGGCCAAACTAAAGAAAGATGGGGACAATCTTTAGCAAAATCTTAAATATAATTGTGTTAACTATGTTTGAGCAAAAATGATGTCTAACATGTCATATGCACTTTAAACATTTTCAAAAAAAGAGAAAAAAACAGCCGTCCAAAAACAGCTCAATAAACAGTTTGAAATGCGTGTGCTGATAATCATTTCCCTCCACTGTTTGCGGTCCACCACCATCTGTCTCGTTAAACAGTAACCACCCTTAAGTTCAGGGGGTCAAGTCTGTGCCCCGTCCGTCCTCACCTGTTGATTTCATCCTGCCTCTGTGGTCACTTCCCTGGGGGACAGGTGTGCCACTGAGCTTCTCCGCCCTCGTCCAGGTCCAGGCCTCCTCCCAGGCACTATACGGGACAGGTGCGGCGTGGAGTGGCCTCAGCTGGACCTTTTTTAGTCTCCGTTTGCCACCTGCCACAGCCTGTAATTTGATAAAGAACAATATAGTGTCTTTAGGATAAGATTTAAATGATTTGCAAAGGCACTCTAATCAAACGTCTTTTTAAAAACCTTACAAAAGATAATGGGGTGGATTTGTTTTGAAACTTGTATTGTCCCTCCAGCCACCCATCACTCACTCTCACTCACTGCATTCAAGGACGAAGTGTCTTGCCAAAGGACATAACCACAGCTTGCACTAGTCGGAGCCAGGATTCAAATTCCTTTGGATCCATGGACGAATGCTTTAACCAAATGAGACACTGAACTCTCATATGTTAGGTAGAAATTTGTCAAGACTATCCTGTTTGGAGCAGTTTCTTAAGACACACACACAAAATCAAATGAACTGTGGACCTTTTCCATACATATTCATTGCTACAGGTTATAAAACATGAAATACCAATGCTATACGGTGAAGATAAAACTTTAGAAAGCCCAAATAAAGCCTCGGCCCGTTAATAGACTATGGGTGAATGGGGTTGTTGAAGTTCTAAAAGCAAAGGGGCACATGCTCCACAGAGAATCTGAGAGTCAGGCTGAGGCAGACAGACATGTGATACAGCACAGCCCAGCAGCGCTCTTTGTTCGCCCCTGCAGCCACTGACAGACGGGACAATAGCACCGGCCACAGCCCCTCCCCGGCCTTTCTCTGCAGACTCCCCATCTCCTGCTCCTGGACCCCCATTCATCTACAACCCTGAACACTGAAAGTTTTACAGAGAGGCAACACCACCACACCATCGTGCTGATATCTCAAAGTGGGGTCCCTTGGGGGGGCATCAGAGGCACTGCGAGGGGCCCCCAATGCGTGTGCACAAAAACAAGTATTGACATTGAAAGTTGAGATGATGTTAGCAATTCGCCTGAAGATATTGCCAGTTGTAGTTTTAGGCAGTAAGATGTTATCAATTCATTATTACTGAGGGACTCCTGTGTGATATATAAAGAGGTCAAGAAGCTTCAAACGGGATTCCACAAAAATATTCAAATTCAATGCAGAGAATGAAGAAGAATTCAACTCAAAGCCCCAGTATCAACACACATAAAAAATAGCAGGACTTATCCTCTGCTAGCACAAAATTGGAGTGAATAAAGCTTTTAACAATCGCTCACCACCATGAAATGATTTTTGGAGGCAATTTGAGCACTGTGTGGAGTTTACCCACTTAACCAGCGCCTTGACCGAGTCGATTTTTTACAGTTGTACACAAACAAAGCTTCTCGACTGGAAAGGTTACAGCCTTTAGGCAAGTGTAGAACCTCATTTGAAAGCTAAGACTCATCTAAGCTTGTTCCTGGTTTTTGTTGTCATGTTCTAGACAGTTTTGTTGCATTCTGCATCCTGTTTTCGATGTATTTTTGTTGGATTTTTATCACATTTTTTCCAAATATTTTCTTCATTTTTGTCACATTGTTTCCCAATATTTGTCACAGTGTTTCCACATTTTCCCCCCTTTTTTCCCTCACATTTTTTCTAAATTTTTGTCACATTGTTTCCATATTTTTGTCACATTTTTGTCACATTGTTTCCATATTTTTGTCACATTTTTGCCACATTTTTGTCACATTGTTTCCATATTTTTGTCACATTTTTGTCACATTTTTGTCACATTTTTGTCACATTGTTTCCACATTTTTGTCACATTTTTGTCACATTGTTTCTACATTTTTGTCACATTTTTTCCTCAATTTTTGTCACATTGTTTCCATATTTTTGTCACATTTTGTCACATTTTTGTCACATTGTTTCCATATTTTTGTCACATTTTTGTCACATTTTTGTCACATTTTTGTCACATTTTTGTCACATTGTTTCTACATTTTTGTCACATTTTTTCCTCAATTTTTGTCACATTGTTTCCATATTTTTGTCACATTTTTGTCACATTGTTTCCACATTTTTGTCACATTTTTGTCACATTGTTTTCACATTTTTGTCACATTTTTTGTCACATTTTGTCACATTTTTTCCTCAAACAATGTGTTTTCCCACATTGTTTCCACATTTACGTCACGTTTTTAATTTAAAAAAATTAAGCGTTTTGGCTGCATTTAGTTTTTTAGCGTAATGTAACTGTGATCAAGCCACGAAAATGTGGCTTAAACAAAAAAAAAAAGCAACAAAACATGAAGAAAACACAACCAAAAACGTTGCAGTCATAATGAGCAAGAAGCTTAGTTGTGTAGGTCTTAGCTTTCAAATGAGGCTGTAGGCTCCAGTCCAGAAACTTCTAGATTTGGGTAAAGCCAAAGTGGACAAAATGCATTCGGTTAAGGCCACTGTAAAATTACTCAAACAGGGTTGGGTCAACATTATAACCTTTACGCTCCTCAAGAATAGACGTCTTTACAAAACTCTTTCCCAGACTATTTAAGAATGATTCCACAAACTAAAATAACATCACCAAAACTTTGACAGATCCATGCCTTTATTATAAGTGTTTGGCCCACACTGAAACTATTATTGTTGGCACATTATGTCCACCTTCATATAAAAATGCAGCGTTTTCCCAAGCGCTTTTTTTTTTCCTCCTTTCCCTGAACTCTTCACCTTGCACTTCTGACTCTTTGCTCCCCCGTGCACCGCGCACAAAGCCTTATTCACACACCGGTCCACCTGCTCGGGCCAGACACACACCCCAAATATTAGTGAGAAACCCTAAAGGAGACAGTGAAGCACCACAATAGAGCGTGGGAAGAAAAAAAATTAGTTGGATTTCTATATAACTTTCAAAGGAATGTTAATTTTAATGTTCAGTAAAAGGTTTCAATTTGAGAGTATTTTGGGCTTTTCTTTTAACACAACACTCTACTAAATATTGTGTAATTTGACTTTAGTTTATCACTTTGTAAAAATATTGGCAGGATCCTTGACCTTGGGGCTTGAATGCAGACTGAAGGAATCACATGCAATTCATAACATTTACAGTGGGAGGAAAAACGCTTTGGAATTTCTCACATTTCTGCCTAAATTGGTCATAAAATTTATTAACCTTTTCACCCCCGCCTTAGTTCAGCTTTAGCCAAATCTAAAAGCTGTAATAACTCATTTGAACGCTAAGACTTACAAAAGTGATCGTAACTTGATTTTGGCCCGTATATTTATCACTTTTTGTGGGTTTTTTGCAACTTTTTTTCATTGCCTTTTTGTCATGTTTTTTTATCACTATTTTGTCGCTTTTTGTTGCTTTTTCATTGCTTTTAGTCATGTTTTCCACCACGTTTTTGGCACATTTTTTGTCACTCTTTTGTCACTTTTTTGTTGTGATTTCATCCTCGTTTTTTTTTGTCATGTGTTTGTCTTATTTTTAAAGCCTTTTTGTCAAGTTTTTGTATCTCTTTTTTGTCATGTTTTTGTATCTCTCTTTTGTTGCTTTTTTGTTGCTTTTTTCATTGCTTTTTGTCATGTTTTCATCATGTTTTTGTCGCTTTTTTTGGTCGCTTTTTTGTCATGTTTTTGTTGTGTTTTATTACTTTTTCCTTGATTTTTGTTGCATTTTTTTTACCACTCTTTTGTCACTGATGCTTTTTTTTTTTAAGCCTTTAGATAGAAGAGGTTTAATAGCTGCTGACCCTTCTTTTGTAACAATAACTGCCCTCCTATAGTTGCAGATGAGACGCTCACAACAATCAGGATTAATCTTGGACCATTCCTCTTTGCAAAACTGTTGCAGTTCAGCGAGGGTTCACTTACTTTTTCCTCCCTGTCCTGTGAATGTTTACATGTTATGGCCATTAAAAATATGTCATTGCTTGAGTGGTATTAGTTTAAGCAGACACTGTTCATTCAATCTTATGATTTTGATGAAGATCAGACCACATTTTCAGAGCAATTTAGGCAGGAATGTGACAAATTCCAAAGACATACGTTTCCTCCCACTGTATTGATAACAGAGGTCTATGTTGTTGCAGGGTTGTTTTGTTTTATTTCCGGTTTGATGGCAATTAATCAGTGCAGCCCTACAGGGAGCTGCGTATAGGAGTGGAAGTCAAGGTATGGAGGGCCCCTTTCCCCCACAAAACACTCATGGGACCAATCCATTGTCCAGTCCACATCCTCTGCGAGTGTAACAGGATGTCCCGGACAACTCCGAATAGCAACTTTAGCTCTCTCCACACCCCGCACACCCATTCCTGTGCATTGTTTCCTAGGGCAAAGAATGAGCATCGAGGAGGAACTAGACGCAGTAAATAGGTAAGAGAGTGAAAGAAACTGGTACAGGTAGTGCGTATGGGGACATTGTTGCGAGGTGGGGAGGCAGGATGTGCCGGGTCAGTGCGGGTGACAAAGAGAGTGAATGGAGGAGAGGTGAGATGGAGGGATAGTGGCAGATAATGTGGGATATAGGAGCTGGAGATCACCTGATTTGAGTTTTATTGAGTAAAAAAACAGTGTTTGTTCCATAGCACTCCATAACATTGCCTACAATCTGGAGCACTAAATTTCCAGAGTGTGAGCTTATCCTTGAGCAAGACACTTCACCTAACATGCCTTCAATGCCAGAGTTAGTAGCTAGTTTCTTTGACGTAAAAACGACAACGGAAAATCCATCCCCACTGCTTGTTTGCTTCCTGATTCCTCCAACAAATAAACACCGTAAAGAAACGATTTGATGCATAATTTCCCAAACACCCATCAGCTTCTCAATATTTTTCTTTCACTATCCTCTCGTTAAATAAAGCTTAACTAATCATTAGCGATCACGACGTCCCGTGAGCTGAGCATGTCTCGGCTTCACAGCTCTTGATAACTTGATTAGAGGAGACGACAGATTCCGAGCACATTCAGGGCTTTACAGAGCAGAGAGCATTTTGGGATACATGCCTCAGGGGTGGGCTAAAAAAAAGTCGACCATGAGAACTTTCTTTACGATCATTCGCTTTTCTCAGTTTTCACAGATATTTTGGAGTTTTACACTGGGGACTTACAAGAAGATTGGAAATATATCTTCATTTGAGGTGACATGTTGGCTATATATATGGCTCACAGCATCTCTCATTGTCTTTAAAGGAACAGGCCACCATTTTTACATGCTGAGATATGTTCTTGTCTGAGCTTAGACGAGTTGATGCGTACCTGTCTGGTCTTTGTGCGTGCCCTTAGTCACGCAAAAAGACCAAAGATGTTAGCATTTGGCCTCTCCCAGCATATTCCTATGGCTTCAAACAGGGTGAAGTTGGAAGCTACCATGCTCTTCCACGGGCACGTACACAGACGAGACAGGTACATATCAACTTGTCTAAGCTTAAGAACATATCTCAGTATGTAAAAACGGTGGCTTGTTCCTTTAAGGTTTTCTTCTGAGTGTGCTCTGATTTCCCCGATCAACCTCAAAACATGCAGAATAGGATAATCCTCCAGGCACGGAATCTTGATCACCGCCCATGTTTTTATGAGGAAGAAAACTGGTCAAACCGTGCTATAAACACTGCCTAAGTAAAAGGTTGGCAGCATATTTTGTCCCAACTACATCAAGTACTAACTGACTGATCAGCTTTTACTTTTATTGGAGTATCTGTAATTTTACTCTAGCACAATAAGCGAGAACCACAGCTATAGGGCTAACTCAAACAGAGGCAAATCAGGCCCTAAATTGAACTAAAAACTCCCGTAATGTATCCCTAGCTTTTGTACATTGTGTGGAATGTCCATGTGTGTGGCCTGTCAGTATGTCTCCCCTAATCCATACATAATGAACAATGTCTATGATATTTCTTGCGCGATGACAGAAGTGCTTTGCCATGTCATGCCTCTGTTTTCTTTGCTTTTCACAAATCGTCATTTGCTGGACCCTTCATGCTTTTCCTCCTAAGGGGTCACTTGGTTTCTTAAGTCTCTTCCAGGTTTTTCTACCACCGAACAATTTGGGTACAAGTCTGGTCCGTGCTGACAGCTCCAGTAAAGGTGGTCCACTGGCAGACATCTGAAAAATGTACCTGTGTAATTACGGTGCTCTTGTAAATGCGTGTATTACATGGGGAGAAAAATAGTTCTTCCAGAGGAGAAACGTGTGGTTAATGTGTCAACACCAGCACTCGAACAGACAGACAGTGTTGAAGTGTGTTGCAAAAATTGTCTTATCAAAACATGTATAGGATTTTTCTTCAGTGAGTCTGAACATAAATGGAAATTGTTATTAAGAGCTGTTATTTATACTGTAAACATATATTTGAAGAGTTAATTTGCAAAAACACACAAGTGCAATTGAAAAACTGAATTTATGTTAAAAATGGCTCTTTAGCAGTGTATTTCATCACCAGATTTGTGTCGGTGCCACTTAAATATGAAGTCACTAGTTCATTAAATTCACAGTACAACAAAAATCCCCCGAAAAAAACTCAAAACAGAGACATCTGCTTTTGCAAATGAATTCTTCATTTATCAAATGGAGATATTGTATTAAGAATATCTGTTGTCACATCACATGAAAGAGCTTGTTTCATTTTTAGTATTCCTTTATTTGCTTGTCAACTACTGTAAATCTACCGTAGATAGGCCTTTAAACCAAATCATAATGTACATGTCAGAGACTCAGTGGCGACTGTCCTTCTCTATTTCAAAGGTTGGCAGATGCATTCCGACGCTGAACAATGCGGACTGCTGTTGTGTCCTTGAGCATCACTGGTTATTTTTTATTTTGTTTGCATGTGAATGCAGAGCTACGTTTTAAAATGAACCCTGGATTGCAGGTGCAGGACCTTAAAGGGACTAGATGGAGTTTAAAAATGTTAAAATGATATCTCGTCCACCCCCTTCTTGCTCCAGCAATGTCCTAATGTGTAGAATGAGGCCAGACCTGTTCACCACAACTGCCTCTAAAATCCTGCACTCTCACTCAAAAAGGTGTTAATTCGGGTCTGAAGTGTCGTCATGCACGAGCTTAATATAGAAGGTGCAGTTACACGTATGACCTGAGGTGGCAGTAGTGAGTGTAAAATGGCTAACTTGCATCTTGCCCCTTTAAAGGGATATTTCAGGATTTTTGACATAGGGTCTCATTTCCTAGTTATCCAGAGTGTTGCTGATTTCTTGATATATCTTTTTTGTAATTCATGCAGTTCTTATATTTGAAGAGTTTTGTGGTGCTAGGCTAGTGCAAGGCTAGCGCATTTCTATGGTATCGGCTAGCCTGCATTAAAAACAGTCTGACCCGCTCCACAGTGCACCTGAGGCAAATCACTTATAACGCCAGACTAACCATATAAATGTCTATGTCGATAGAATAATTTTTGGAATATAACTGTCCTTGCATCACATGAATGATCGCATTTGAGGGATTATTTTCTTGCAGATCACTCCGCCGCTGCGTAGCTTATACAACCACAAAGCTGATGCTGCTCAAATATAAGGTCTTTTAAATACATTTATATCGTTAGTCTGGTGTTATAAGTGATTTGCCTCAGGTGCACTGTGGAGCGGGTCAGACTGTTTTTAATGCAGGTTAGCTGATACTGTAAGAATGCGCTAGCCTTGCACTAGCCTAGCGCCACGTAACTCTTCAAATATAAGAACTGCATGAATTACAAAAATAAAATCTCCAGAAATCAGCAACACTCTGGATAACTATGAAATGAGGCCCTATGTCAAAAATCCTGAAATATGCCTTTAAAAAACAGATAAAGGTACAAAAACATGTAAAAAGGGCATGAGAAGACAATGACATTCACATACCCTGAACTGTACATACAAAAGAAGACAGGGACACAACACTAAACATGAGTAAAATACTGCTGCTGGCATCTCATCTCCTGCAATGTTGGTCAATTCAGCAAGAAGAAATTGGAATTTGGCCCCCGGACCCAGTTTGGACACCCCTACTCATGACCTTGTTTATTAATTTGGGAAAGATTTGACATTCACATAATCAATGAATCTTCCTATTGGCCTTGCAGAGATCACATTGTTGTACCACAGGCATGCAAACTCCACAACCTCCATTCTCTGTGACCCAATAGAATATGTTGGTTTGATCAAGTCGTTTTCTTAAGTATAAAGAATGCAGTTTTCCTCCATGCGTTTGTACACTTCTTGTAATAGTTGTCTTGCCAGCGTGTAATCGAAACTGAGCACGGAGTGATGTAATATCCATTCTCTCTGCAAGTGTCTCAGGGAAGGGCTGAAGTGTCGATTGTCACAAACAAGCAAAGATATGGCATGGCAGCGGAAACAACTGCTCGTTCGGGCTGTTTCGGAGTGTTGCAGTGAAACAGACACTGAGGATATCATATGCGGCCTGTCAGGAAGAGCCATTGTCTCCGGGGAAGCTTCGAATTGTGGGCCTTGAATAACAGAAGAGGGGACATCCCAGCGGAAGCGTTCCTGTCAGCGGGTTTGGTGTTCTGTTTACAAGCCATACACAGTCACCTATAGATTTCTTTTTGTACATTCTCTGAGGGGGAATGCATATCTCTTTAGCGCTTAGTGACTGTTTTTCCCCCCACTTTTGGCCATGCTATAATGTTCTTCCCATGAGACAAAAAACATGTTTTGAAGTAAGTTACAAAATGATAAAGGATTTCAAAAAGTGAACAAGAGATTCCTTCATCAGGCACACGGGAAAAATCTAAAGAAGAGACCTAGATTTCAAATGGCATAAACAAGACACTAACATGATTTCTAATATTGATCACCGGCAATCTCAAAGTAACAGTTAAAAAACATGAAAACCTGTTATAACCTTCACCGATCACATTGGCTTTACCCAAATCTAAAAAACAGTGACAAAAATAAAACAAACACAACAGAAAAGCCACAAAAGAGCAACAAAGGAGCCCCAGAGAAGTGACAAAAAGCGATAAAAACGTGGCAAAACTTAACCGGAGAAAATGGACTTGGTTATGGCGGGGGTAACCTCTGCCATCACCAAATGCATTATCTCTTATCAGCTTTACCCAAATCGAAAACCACCTACAGGCCAATGTAATGCCACATTTGAAAGCTAAGACCTACATCTCTTTAATGTCAGCCTGGGAGTACCCATGCTGCTGTGCTTGAATCATTTCAAACTTCATGGCAGCCGGGGACCATGGCCGAAATCTTTGCATGGATTTGGGAACCAATCACAGAACAAGGAGGGACGGCAAGACGATGACGCAATATTCGACATACGGAAGCTTGTAATTGGTTATGGATTCAAAAAATATATATATATATATATATTATTTACGGATTCAACATGACAGCAGCAGACGCGACGTCATCTTTCGATCAGGCTTTAGACCGTGTTCTAAATAGTTTAGTCAGACGTCATCAGATGTAATTGATACTACTGGCTACGGCTACAGACTCATATGAAATGTAACTTGTGATACTTTGTGCTACTTTTTTGTTGCAATTTAGTCACATTTTTGTCACATTTTCATCCCTTTATTGGCATTTTTCTGCTGCTCTTTTGTGGCTTTTTGTGACTTTTTAAAAAAAAATTTCACTATGTATTACAGAACTTGAGGGGCAGATATTATAAGACTTGTTCTTCTCCTCTTCTCCGTTTCATTCATACTGTGTTGGCTTGGCGGTGTTATTGTGATTGTATGACATGACTTTTGAATTAAATGAAAAAAATAATAATAATAAATAAATAAATGAGCGTTTACTGTTGCTCTTTTGTGGCGTTTCTGTCACTTTTTCATCGCTTTTTTAGCACATTTTTGTCACTACATGTCGCAATCTTTAAGATTTGGGTAAAACCAAACTGGAGAAAAAGTGCTCGGTTCAGGAGGGGGTTAAGTTTTTATATCCAGGTACTACTGCATAAAACATATCTTCAAAGGGCACGTCAACTTATAGTTTGCTGTAAAACAGGACAGTTTGATAAGCCTGGCCTTATCAGATGGATTGTCAGAAGTTAATGGGTAAGAGCCCAGCTTTGGTCGCGAGCCACTGCACCATATGTTATAATAGGAAGGAAAGGGAACAGCGGGGGTAGCCATAGAGACAAAACATTGTTTAAAACACTTCTGCAAAACCGGAGCCCAATGAATATGATTATTGTCGGTCGCTGAGAAAACAGAATTCTTGTCCCATGGTTTCCTCACCAACGCCGTTCTAATCCAAGCTTGTGTATTTTTTGCCCCTGTGTGAACGGCGGTAAAACAATCGCATTCGCATCACAACTTTGGCATGTAGCAAGAAATAAAAGCTTCAAAGCGTTGTTTAAATTAGCGCTGTTGTTTTCTCAGGCAAACAGAGGCCCGGGGTAAGAGAATGCATTAAAAGCGCTGAGGTATGTAGAGCCTCCTTTCCCTAACAATGGGCCCAGAGGAGCAGCAAGCCGTTTTAATTGCTCAAGACACTCCACTCTTTGCTCCAATACTTTACACTGCCATATCTACCATTGCAGTCTCATTCATTCCCCCCTACACTTCGGCCTGGTTTCCCTCCCTCTCATTCTTTAGCTTTTAGGCCTTTATCCCATTCAAGCCTCCCCTGTGAAACCTGCTAGCTAATTCATCTCCAGACAAATTGCCAATCAGCCGGGGACAAAGGCGAGAGGAGAAACGGGGCGGGCACTCGAAGGGGGTGATAGCGATTTTGCTAAACTCTCCTTCACAGAGGTATAAGGGGGAGAGGTAGAGAGGGTTCGAATGTGCGTCGCTGGCAGGACATTTGGAGAGGGAGGGGGGTCAGTGTGTGCATGTTCGTTCATTACGGCTCTGTGTGCGCTCGTCACCCCCCACCGCCACGGTTCAGCATTTGTGTATGCAGAGGTTAACGACCCTGCCATCCAATCGCATTCTCCCATCGGGGCCCCGTCGCCCGCAGCAACAGGTGGTCCGGCCAATTGGAGCCCTGCAGAGCGGAAAAGTGGAGGGTGGAAGGGACAGGAGGGTGAAGGATGGAGATTGTGTGAAGGGATCAGGAAAAGAAGAAGAAGATTCAAAATGTCTATACTTTGCTGATGTCCAGAGATTCCAATCAATCAATATATTAATCAATCAAAGTTATTTCTATAGCAGTTTACCCTAGGGCGACCAAAGTGCTTCACAGAAAGATAAAACTATTTAAAAACACAAAATGATTACATCCTAAACATAATTCACTGCATTCAACAGTGTTGGGTAAGTTACTTTAAAATTGGAATATATTCTATATTAGTAGTTACAGCTTTAAAAATGTTAAAACTAAGTGTTTTCCTCCCCCTACTTGCTCCAGCCATGTCCTAATGTGTAGTATGAGCCCAGACCTGTTCACCACAACTGCCTCTAAAATCCTGCACTGTCACTCAAAACGTTGTTACTTCGAGTCCGAAGTGCCCTCATGCACGAGCTTAATATAGAACCTGCAGTTACGTGTAAGACCTGAGGAGGCAGTAGTGAGCATAAAATGATCAACTTGCATCTAGTCTCTTTAAAAATGTAATATTACATATTACTGTTTCAAAAATGTAGCCGAGTTACATTACTTTGAGTTACTTTTGGCAAAATGTAAACTGAAAATACTAATAATGCCACCGAGTAAAAGTGCAGTCATTCATTATCTCCATTCTCTCATGTTTTGTTTTGAGGACAGTAACATTAACTATACGCAACTGAAGATCTTATCCAACTTGATTTGGTGCTGCATTTTATTTGGGGGCACTTTTTTGTTGATTGACATTAAATGCACTTGTAACTTGAGTTATTTGAACTGTAATGACTAATATAATTCCAAAATGTTGTTTCAGTAATATGTTATATTCCTTAGTAACTGAAAAAAGTAATATACTTTTGTAACTCGCTACATTTACAATATGTTACCCCCAACACTGGCGTTCTAGGTATTAAAGGCTTGAAGCGATGAGTATTTTAACTTCTTACCCCCTGCCTTAATCGAGCACACTGTCTCCAGTTTGGCTGTACCCAGCTAAAAGCTTCTTGAATAAAGCGTCAAAGTAGAGACAAAACGAGACAGAAATGAGGACGAAGACGCAAAAAGCAAAACAAACAAAAAAGGTTAAAAAAAATGCAACAAAAACGTGATAAATAAGCGACAAAAAAAACTCCAAAAAGGAAAAAAAAAAAGGAAACAAAAATGTGATGAAAAAACAACAAACAAAAAAGTTACTAAAACGCAACAAAAATGTGGGGGAAAAAGTGTCAAAAAGCATGAAAAATGTGACAAAAGAGTGACGACAAAGCTAGACTAGACTAGAACTAAACAGTAGTTCTGAGAAAGGACTAATCCCATTCTAGATTCTAACCATTAATCTATGGCTCAAGGTGTGGTCCCCTGATGATTCACTTTACAAGTTGCTACAGTGACATTGAAGGATGAGCCAAATACAATACAGAGGACACATTTCCCAACAGTGACAAGAAAGTGCACCTTCAGCTATCCTCACTGTTACTCACATAAAACCATCTTTATCCAAGCAACTACAGTACGTAATGGATGAGTCAAACCTTATAAGCATAAACATGTCGCTGTACTGTATCGTAGCTGCAACAGCCAAGGAGGAATCAGTGGCACCTTATGAACATGTTACAACAACCTCTTTGATCACCAATACCCAAAGACACTATAACAGAACAAACTGGGTAGAACCATCAATACTGTGGTTGTACTGTAATGTAAGCCGTTGTTAATGAATCTTTGTGAATGAATGTGTGTCTTTCTGTTGTTCTTTTCCATCCTCCTCTGTCCTCGTAGTTAATGAGCTTGAGCACAGATTACTATTCAAGGCTTTGGGAATGAAGGACTTTATGGAGACATGCGATCAAGATTCATCACAAAACAATCCAGCCGTCTTCCCAATAATCTGAAACTATCTATTAACCCGCTTTTTCTCCATATTGGGCTTTACTTTCAGCACAAACATCCTCTGATAGACGGCCTAATAAATTGAATCTCTGCTAATGCTGAGATCAGATGTCTCATCGTTCGACAACAGCCTGGATACGTCATGTTTTATTGTCTGACTATTACTGACTAATGGATTGTGATGCATGGCCTGCCCAGAGTCCACTGGACAATGATTAAATCTGAAATGCCAAGAAAGCACTTACAATTCAGACGGAGACATTTTCCAACCTAGACAGGCGCATTGGCCAGACGCACAGCTCAGTAAGACAATAATATGAAGGAGTCTTGATTACCAGGAATTTTAAATGAGAATTTCAAGGAACATTGAGCAGTTGAGGTGATCTTAAGTTAGAGACACCACATTGGTTGGGACGTCTACAATGCTTGAAATGTAAATGGATACAGATAATTTACGGTAGAGAGTGTGTCGACCCAAGCAGCAACTAGAGATGCACCTATCCAGCGTTTTTGATACCGATACTGGGGTTTGAGTATCTGCCGATATATCCGATATTTACCGATACCAAGAGACTGTCTTAAAAGTGGCTTTCTCTGAGTGAAAAAATTAATTGACTCTTTTCTCCATTTCAAGATCAATTAAGTCATAATTAATTGTTGTGATGTTACAAATGAATTATATCTATTGATAAACTAATGGATAAACATTTATCAAGAATCACTGGACTTTTCTACACTAAATATCCTTGGTGAGGCTTTAGGTTATATATTGCGTAACATATTGGACTATACTGTTGTCATCAGTACAAAACATGCTCCCAATGTTCAGCGTATCACGGAAAATGCTATTTCTGCGGTGTGTAATCAAAGAATGGATTTGGATGAGGACCTAACTCTCAAAATCTGCTGACTTTAGTCACATCTCCATGGAGCTGGAGACGTACCCACTCCTGGTAAAGTTACAGTCATGTCTTAGGAGAGCGGAGCCGCTAACACCAAAAGCACAGCAAGTTTGTTTGTACATTTAGGAGGTATTTTTCAAAGAAAATTATGTCATAAAATAAATGCTTGTCTTTCAACTTTATTTATTGGGTAAAATTCTACACGGTGTGGCTTTAATATAAACTGCTCACATTAAGTGATCTGATCATTACAAATAAAAAAAACACTTGGCTTCAGCAGTGGTTATTTTATTTTATTTGGGTACTTTTGATATTTTTATCATAGTTTCTGACCCAGCATTAGCATGCACCGCCTAGCTATAGCATGCTATTGCTATAGCTAGCGGCTACAACATGCTATTGCGAGCGCGGCATTTTGAGCGGCGATCAATAATACACGTTTTAAACTTTTTAAACAATAATATAATACAACCGTATCGGATTTCTGTAGCCGATACCCGATGTCGTATTTTTTAATATACCAGTATCGGGTCGGTGCATCCCAAGCAGCAACACAAAAAGTATAAACAAAGTAAAGACAGGTTTGTATATTTGTGCAATGTAACAAACAGAAGCAAAACTTGGATCTACAATTGTAACTACGGCTGATTAGTGTCATGCATTATGGCTTTCAAAGTGATTTGTGTATCAAGTTAAAACAAAGAAAATAGGGATTTATAACATAGAATTTTGCAATTGTCCGAGATATTTCCACATGTAATTGGCAGAAATGTTTGCATCTGTTGTACTTACGCCTTCAATCAAGAAGCTTTTTGTTTATATCAGAACACTTCTTTTCAGTTGATTGTGGGGAAACCTCTCTTAACCTGTCAGGAAAGCCACATATCGTCCCATCCAGCCAGTCAACAATGAGAGAAGGCAGTTCCCACTCCTAATTCCCTGTTATCTCCAGTACAACCTCCAGATCTCTTTAAGCGGCAATTAAGTAGTTAACGCGGTCTTGGAGGGAAGGGTGGGAGACAAAGGGAGAAAGGCGGCATTAGTCTGGGCCCAGTGCCTCTGCCTTGTTAGCCACAGAGCCACTCAGGGTTCAGCGCCCGTTTGATCATTAACTCCGCGAGCAGCCAGACGCGCAGTAAAACCTGGCACCCACCGTTTTTTCAAGTGTACTCATTCACTTTTATAGGGACGGTCATATTTGTATGGCCCCCGTCTGCTGTTTGCTCCGCAGGTGAACTTGTCTCTTCTTAAGGTATACAGTTTCTATCCGGTTTCAGCAGACTAACCCACTCCTGTTCCCGCACACAAGTACAACAGGGCTATAGGAGGCGATAGGAGGCTAACATGTCACTAATACTATCACAGTATTGTATTGAGCACATGTCCAAAGGGGCAGAGAGGGGATTTGACGTGGTTCTGAGTTACATGCGAGAAACTGGGACGAAGTGACAAAAAATATATCATGTTTTGGACGCATTGGACATAAATATTTTAAATTTAAGTATGTTTGTTGTTGATGACCAGCGATGAAGAATATATGTTATATGCAATTTCAAACTTACACTCAAAGCTACACTCTTGAGGACCAAACAAATTTCAATCGATAAGAAGAACATCGGCTACAGGGCCTTTAACAAGTTCAAAACATGAGGAAATACAGATAGTGCCAGAGGAGGCGGAGGAAGGAAAGAGAGCTTTGGGTCTGTTTCCCAAATGTGATTAAGGAGGAAACGAGGCAGACTACATGTGGACCCACAGACCGGCCCCCACCATTCACCCAATACCAGGGTGTGTGTCGCCAGTTCAACGACAGTAGACGGACATATGGTCATCTATGCCTCATTGATATTTCAGTATGTAGTTCCACACAGGGCTCCGGTGCAATGTAAGGGTGGGAGAGGATCTTTGAATAGATTTATTTATTTAGATTTATTAGACAAATGGTTGGACAAACTTACGTCAAGGCTTTTCAGGCCGTGACCTTGTAGCCTACAAACTATTTGCTCTCTATTCAAAGAGCATCCCGAAGGCAGATTTTGTAATGATCATGCCCTTCAGATACAGCCATGGTGGGTGTGAATGGTGAACTGAACATCCAGTGACGTCAGATGACTGTTGGTGTTAGTCCAGAAAGTACAGTACCGGTCAAAAGTTTGGAAACACTTTTTATATATCGACTTTTCTTTATTTTAAACACTATTTAGATTGTGTGATTCACATTGAAGACATTAAGATATAACTTAACACATGGGATTATGTAGGAGATGAAAAAAGGGTGAAATAACAAATTCTTAAAAATTGCCACCCTTTATTCTTGGCATTTCCTTAATGAGCCAGATAAGATTGCTACCCGAAATGGTTTTGAACAGTCCTGTGAAGTGAAAACCATTTCTGGTGATGGCTGTTTTGAAGAATTTATGTGAAGTTTTTTTGTTTAAAACATAAATCCACATGTGTTTCATAAATGAAAGCCCTCAGAATGAATCTACCATGTAAATAGTCTTGAAATGAAAGAAAAACTAATACACAAAAAACTTTTAACCGGTACAGTTGAATTGTTTTAAAACATATAGGCTCTACGACAGTAAAAGGCCTACCTCACCAGCGTGAGTTGCAGAGACGTTGGTCTTCGAGAGGTCTACGCAGTCTCAAGCAGCTGTGACAATGTTGCAAACACTATTTGTTGTCCTCAACCTGTGAGACGTTTCTGTGACGTCCCTGCAATGTCTCCAAGACTTGTTGGACACCAAGTAGATCTCAAAGAACCGTATGGAGTCTCGTTGAGTCTCCGTGGTATCTGACAGGTCTACGCTTGAGACTGCGTAGACCTCTCGGAGACCTCTTGGAGACCATGTGTAGACCATGCGGAAACTTTTTCCAAGTCTCCACTGAAATCAAACCTGTGAGTTTTCACTGAGATTACCTGGAGACTTGCCCTATCTCCAGGGGACGGCTCGGAGACATCGCCATGGTCAGTGGCAACTCGAATTTCCAATTAGTGTCCAACTAGTCTCCAGGCCGGTGAGATCGGCCCTTAAACTTTGCTAATCTGTTTCCTCAGCTTTTCCTTAGTTGTGCAACGTAACACCTGTTCACCTCTAGACACAGTATGAGATCAACCTCAAACCAATCAATTTGCTGCAAGGGTCAAAAACACTCTTTGTTCATCAACGCTGGGGTTCTAGCAAAACATCATGTCTTCAACACATTCAGTCTGACCTCATGCTTCAACACTTCTTCTCACTTAAGAGTCTCTCTGAAAGCACTTCACCATCACCCAGCAATGCTCCACACTCCCCCAAGTTCATCATCACCGGCTCTGTTTTCTCCCAAAATAACGAGGCGGCTAACACAGGGCCGTAAATGGTCATGACATCACTCATTTATCTTAGCCGTTCTTGTTTTAGCAGCTCGGGCCAAGGATACATCTGAGAGCCGTCATAAATGCAGTTACAAAAACACAGGTCCAGACGCTCTCGCACACAGTCTATAACTATTATTCACTGGCTGTCAAAACAAACATCCCTCACATCGAGAAGGTCACGCGGGTCGCTGCCAGACGAAATGCACTTCTGTATATAGTAAGAGACTGCCGCCGAGACTTTTATTAGAAAGAGCAGCTTCAGTGTAGCCACTCGCTTTCCAGCAATTACACTTGTCAAGTCATTCTCACGCACAAATTACGTTGTTTCTATGCAGAGCAAATGACCTTAACGAAGCCTGACCAGTCCAATGCACGTCTTCAGCAAAACCATGTGTATCTGGATTGGAAACTCCGCTTTTACTGGCTGCAGCGTAATGTGTTTATCTTCAAGTGACGGATTAATTCGCTTGCTTGAAGACTTTGGACGGTGTTTTCAATTTCAAACCCTTTCCATGTTGTGGTGACAGCTGTTTCAAAGTGTGTCTCGTTTTTTGCTGTCATCATGGACACAGTGGCAGTAATAGGAAAATATAGAAGCGTGATTTAAACCGTGAAGACCCGCTTTGCATCCCCCACCTAAAAACTGGTTCTTCTGAGACGGATTTGATTAAATATTCTGATCACTGTAATACTGTAATATAATCTGGCATGTATCCATATACAACTATTGATATTTATTTCGTTCATCATCATTAACCTCTGAACCACTTGAACCAGGCACATTCTCTCCAGTTTGGCTTTACCCATTAGCTTCTTAAAAAAAGTGTCAGAATAGCGACAAAAATGAGACGAAAACGAGGATGACAATGCAATAAAAGAGAGACCAAAACATGTTAAAAAAAAAAGCAATGAAAAAGTGACAAAAATGTGACAACGCACCAACAACGTGAGGAAAAAGATCAATTTAGATGAGTTTTGTTGGTCTTAGATTTCAAATGAGGCATTACACTAGCCTGTAGGCGGTAACCTTTTAGATTTAGATAAAGCTGATACGAAGATCGGAGAGAAAATGCACTTGGTGAAGGTGGGGACACCAATCTGGCACCAATCATCTTTCCTGATTTTGTCCTTGTCAATGTATTCTTGTCCACTCTCCCTGTTCAAATAACCGCACCAACCAGTGACAGTCATGATATAGACTGTCACTGGTTTGTGTGGTTATTTATTTGGTTACTTTTCCTCCAGTTGCTTCCTCTTTTCTATAATCCTAGAGCCACATACTAGGGCTGCACAATTTTAGGAAACACCTAATAGCTAATATTTTTCTCTCCATCTCTCTTGAAATGAGTCACAGTGAACATTTTAAATAACTGCAGAAGTACTGAGAGAAAACTGAAATATAAACAGATGCAGTGATAAAATCATTACATGTTTGAACAGAGTCTAAACTGGGTTAGCAGGTTTTCACACAGAATAAAACCTAATGTAGAAAGATGTTTTGTTAAGACAAAACATTACCTGAATCACAGTCCTTTGTGATTTGTTATTTGCGTCATCATTTAGATTCGATTGATTGTGCAAGCCTACTGTCTTTGCCCCATCGAAACCAAAGCAGCAAAACCATCAGCCGCCTCAGCCGCTCCATCTTGTTCCACTTCTTATTCTTCTTATTTTGTTTATTAGAGCATTTATGGTGGACATTGCATAAATATTGTGGTTGACAAAACGTAGCCTCGGGATCGTCAACGTATAATGACTCATGAACTGTTTGTCGGGACATGTATATTGTGTATATTTTGTATATTGTATATTTGTATATTCAACGCATTTTCTCCAGTTTAGTTTTACCCAAATCTAAAAAGCTTCTTGACTGGAGCTTACAGCCTCTGGGACCTCATTTGAAAGCTAAGACCTACAAATTTCACATTTTTATTTTTGTTTTTTGCAGTTTTTTTAAGCGTGTATTTGTCATTTGTCATGTGTCATTTTGTCATTTTGTCATTTTGACAGACAGACAGACAGACAGACAGACAGACAGACAGACAGACAGACAGACAGATAGACAGATAGACAGATAGACAGATAGACAGATAGATAGATAGATAGATAGATAGATAGATAGATAGATAGATAGATAGATAGATACTTTATTGATCCTTTACAGGAAATTACACTTTTTTGTTGTATTTTCATCCTCGGTTTTTTTTTTTGAAGGGGTGGTGCATTCATACTTCATCAATACACCTTTACTGGCAATGGCAATAAAATCTATTCTGATAGTGATAAACCACAACCCAAATATAATTTTATACTTCCAGTATAATAAAAACAATTTTCCCTTTTGACCTGTTTGATTATTTTAACTAACAAAGTGCAGTAGGGCAGTAGGTCCGACCAACCAGTTGAGAAGCACTTTCCTAAACAACTCCGAGACTCCGAGGGAGGGGGAGCGGAGGGTTCCTCAAACTTTGCTCAATGAGATCTCAGGAAACCAAGCCTTTCCGTTACACACACCCAACAGGGAAACACAGTCGACTCTTACAATGATTTTTACACAAAGGCAAAGGAAAGGTACCTCTTTTGCCACATGCATTCATCATCTTCTGCATCATAACCATCACCATATGCTGCACTTGGGGCACATTCCTGCACCATGGCCTAATTAATTTGTAAGAAAGCACAGAGCCGCAGTAAAGCCAGTTAATATTTTGTGGTTGGGTGTGCGCATGTGCCTGTAAAAATACGTGTGATAGCGCGTGCGTTGTGTGTATGTGTGTATCTGTGTGTGTGTGTGTGTTGGGGGGGAAATGGGCTAATTTGTCTGTGTATCCTGACCATGTTCATACACGCTGCTGCCGCTACGCTAATGAGGAACACATTTTGGGCACTTATTACTTCCACATGGACAGGAGCAGCGGTGCACAGGGAAAGAGAGGGACTTTTAAAGGCAAAACAAACAGGCCTTATTCAGACACTGCACTTTTTAACCTGCGGCAATTACACTTGAGCTTCAGTTCCAGCCGACTGTAGAGAAGATTAACCAAAGATGTTTGATTAGGAAACTACAGGAGACAAAACATGGAGTTTGAAGCCAAGAAGTTAAATTGAGTTTGGTGTTCAACACTTCGACTTGTCTTTCATCTTAAAAGGGTGTAAGTGTCACCTGGACTTCATTGGCTTTTCATAAAAGACAGAAAGTAAGCTATTGTATGAGCAGCGCTGAAAAGTGGTACTCAATAAAACCTGGAGATTGGAGAAGCACTTGTTTGAATTATGTACAATATCAAATGGGTGTATCATAGATGTTTTTAAAATTTAGTGGTCATATGGAATTGTGGAAAAGAGAACAGAGTGAGTATATTTAAATGACTAACCCGCTGCAGCTCATGTGTGTCTCATCCTCTACCACAAAGGGGAAATAACATAGTTGCACCAGCAAAGTTCAAGAGCAGTAACAGTTATTAGACAACGGTACCAAGTAGACACAAATATCTCATTTATTTAATTGTAGAGCATAGTTGTCAAGTGTCCCGTGTTGGTTGGGAAACTACCATATTACACCTCTTTCCCACCGTCCTCCCACCTTAGTATTTTCCCTTAAATCTCCCGCATTTTTATCAAAATAGCAAAATATTCCTCTGCCTCTCCAAACTGAATTCTGACACTCGACTTGTGAGAAATGGCCTGGGTTGCAGTCATCGCGAGGTTGCATGGCTGTCAAGTGTCCCGTTTTGGCCGGGAAACTACCGAATTTTACCCCATATTGGAGCTTGGTTGTGGTGATGGGACGGCTAGCAGCTTATTTTCAAATTCAAAACTGGTGTGGTATAGAGACATTTTGTTTTCTGCATTTGACACATCTTTCAACTAGTTCTGGTTTGGATCTTGGTCATGATAACATATTGCTCAGATGTGTCCGAGCTTTTTTGATCGTGGGTTGCATAAGTGTGAACAGCATGGAGGGCCACAGGTTGCTGGGCAACGCAGTGAAAGTTTCAACTGAGTGGATTTAGCAGTTTTTAACCATGCATCTACACCCTTATTGAGGCTTGAACTAAGTAACTCATGCCCCTAGAGGCCATAAGCGCCACTGCAGGTGTCGTGGGATGCTTATTACTCATTAATTGTCCGTGAGAGTAAATACTACGCTGACAGAAAAAACAAAGGGAGAGAGGGATATTGTACATCCAATCATCCAATTACACAAAGGAGATACTTTTTTCACTCAAACTTGGCTGTATACTGTTTAAGTGGCGCTAGCCCGCAGTTAGCTTTGCCTGCTAGCCTGTTAGCTTCTTCTTTGTGATCCCATTAGTGTGTATTGGGGCCTCCGACCCGGTGCAGGAAAGCTGCAAGTGTGGTTTTCTGGCCAGAAACATCAGGGGAGATGAAAGACCCCCCAATCATCCCATTTACACAGAGGGACTACGAAAAGGATTTATTAAGGTTAACGAGTTACTTACTACTGCTTTAATGCCAGCTTTTTCCCGCACTAAAATGTCAGTTCATGAGGTTATAATCATGTAAAATTATTAAACTCTTAAAGTAAAAAAAGTATTCTCTCTGGTGTGTTCCAACTCAGGAAGAATCTAACAAATAAAATGACTATAAAATGACTCAAAGATATGTGTGCATCCTCCAGGCGGTGTTATCCATTTACAGTATGTCAACAGCAGCGCCTTTGTTTGTTTACTCATAAAGATGAATAAAAAAAACGCGAGTGGAAAAGAGGGGAGTTTATTGCGCGCTAAACAGCCGGGGAACAGCTTTACAGGGCTATAACGCCAGAGGGGAGCAGCCCGTCCCGCTGTGGCCCTTGGTGTGGCTCTGCACCGGACATGGGGCGAGCTCTGCTGATTCGAATACAGTAAAATATGGAACACATGTATCTCGTAGCCCGTTCATCTGTTCCTCATCTGCTTACAAATGTTCGGCTGCTTCCGTATTTGCTGTGGGCGCGTGTCTGTGGGTTTGGTGTCCTTAAAGTTCCTCGGAAGAAATTGTTGTGAGAGACAAAAACAAGAAATTAGCGGTCGGGGGGTTCAGGACACTGGCCAATTTCATACAAACTGGGCAATTTGTGAGGAAGAAGTTTACATTGTCCTGGATTTTGCTGACTGAGGCAAATTTCACTTCCTGCAAAAACTTGCTAAATCACTAAAGAGGTTACTTAACTGCGGAAGTGGAAAATATGATTTGCAATTCCTGTAAAGGACACCACGTAGTCAAAAAATAGCCTCCACTCCAGGATATGACAGTGTTTGTACCATTAATAGGACTTTTAAATGGCATTTTGTTTTACATGTGCCAAAGAAACAAGTTCCCCAGCTTAGTTGACTTTCCGATCTTGCAGCTCATTCTCAGGCTCTGCAGCGATTCGGGGTCAGCGTCTAGGGCCCTCGTCCATCAGCGCGTCAATACAGCATCGGACTATCCCTCCCCCTCATATTCACACTCTCACCTCACCGCTCCCTCCGCTCCCGGCACCTCTCTCCTCCTCATTCTTACGTCCCCATCTGATATATCCTGTTTGGTTTCCCGTCTCCAGCGCAGAGAGCGTTTGCAGAGCTTACTCCTCTCTTTCCTCCCTATCTGTGTTTTTCTGTCTCCTCCAGGGGAAGTTGCACTGGCTGGAGGTGCGGGTCTGCGCTATTTCACATGTCAAGAATGTCTGATTCCCCACATTCCCCAAAATACAAAAAAAAAAAAGTCTCTGAAAAAACAAGACAAATAGAATGAGCGGGTGTCATTATAAACCCTTTTTGAAAAACACAAGGTCCTTATGCAAAATTCACTTCACAGTAAACGATTAGACAAAGACAGGCTTAAAGCAGAACTAAGTAACTCATGCCCCTAGAGGCCATAAGCGCCACTGCAGGTGTCGTAGCATGTTGCGTTTTTTTAACTCAATTTTTTAACTTAATTGTCCGTGAGAGTAAATACTACACTGACAGAAGAGACAAAGGGAGAGAGAGATATTGCACATCCAATTACACAATGGAGATCATTTTTTTCACTCAAACTTGGCTGTAAATACTGTTTAAGTGGCGCTAGCCGTTAGCCTGTTAGCTTCTTCTTCGGGATTCCATTAGTGTGTATTGGTGACTCCGACCCGGAGGCAGCGAAGTTGCAATTGTAGTTTTCTGGCCAGAGACACCAGGGGGAGATGAAAGACCCCCCAATCATCCTACTATTAGCCCCAGAGGGACTACGAAAAGGATTTATTAAGGTAAACAAGTAACAAGTAGTTCTGCTTTAAAGGGATATTTCAGGATTTTTGACATTTCTCATTTCCTAGTGATCCAGAGTGTTTTTAATTTCTGGACATATATTGATAATTCATGCAGTCCTTATATTTGAAGAGTTTAGTGGTGCTAGGGTAGTGCTAGCACCACTAAACTAGTTGCCATAGACAAGTCTATGGCAACTAGTAGCCTATATTAAAAACAGTCTGACCCAAGCACAGTGCACCTGAGGCAAATCACTTACAACACCAGACTACCGACATTGACTGAATAATTTTGAAATATAACCATTTTGCTAAAAGAACTTATATTTGAGCAGCATCAGCTTCCTGGTTGTAAGCTACATAGCGGCAGAGTGATCTAGGTTACCGGATCTGCAGTAGTTTGTTTACCTGCATTACTACACGTGGAATTCACAAAGGAACTTTTTACAAGTCAGATATGGTAGCGTTTGGACGACTACCCAATGATTTTGAAGAGGATTTTAATGCAGGCTACTAGTTACCATAGACATGCACTTGCTGCACTTTCATCACTTTTTTGGTCACTTTTTATGGCGTTCTTGTCGTTCATTTTGTTGCTCTTTGTCACTTGCTCTCCATCTGCTTTTTGTCCGTTTTTTGTTGTCCTTTCATGGCTTTTTTGTCGCTCTTTTGTCACTTTTCTTAGCTCTTTTATGGCTTTTTTTGGTCACTTCTTTGTAACCTACTTTGCTTGAATGATTTTCTGCATCAATCTCCCTTTTTTCCAGAATCTGGTTAGTATGAATAAATAAACTTGCGCAAACTTAAAAAAAGATACAGCTCTCTGCATTCCTACGACGTCTCTATTCTCGAGGCAACAGCGCGAAGAGTTATCTGTCCTCGAGATGTTTTATTTTCCTAGATAGATTTGCAGCGGTGCCTCCTGGTAAGATATCACAATGATTCATGCCCTGCTTTGACATAAAAACACATGAATTTTTGGAGTAAGTTTCTCCCCCAGACTTTACTCTGCCTCTCACTGAGCGGTTTCTTCAACAAATAATTAGGTCTGGGAAGCAGCACAACAGCCAGAACAAACACTGCATCTGTCTGGGATGCTGCTGGAATTCTTGTGGAAGGACTTCAGAAGACCTTTAATGGCGCAAACTTTGGAGATGTTTTTTGTTGCGCTTGCAATTAATACACAAAGGCTTGACAGTCAAAAAGAGATATCATAGGGCATCCAGTGAATCGTGCGTCGCCGTGGAAACGATAACAAAGTGCTTCACAGTTTAAAATGTGTGCATGCTCTTCCAGTGTCACTGTCAGTTTTCTGTCCTTTTCGTCCTTCATCTCTTTCCTGAACCGAGTACATTTTCTCCAGTTCGGCTTAACCCAAATCTAAAAAATGTCTCAACAGGAGAGCAAGGGTGTCTCATTCCAAAACTGTGGCCTACAAAACTGATCCTAACTTTTTTGTCATGTTTTCGCATTTTTTTGGTGCTCTTTTGAGGCTTTTTCATCACTTTTGTTGCTGCTTTTCTGTTGGGTTTTTGCTACTTTTTCGTTGTGTTATTAGTGCTTTCCTGGCATGTTTTTGTCTGTTTTTGTTGCTCTTTTATGCCTTTTTCATCACTTTTGTTGCTGTCTTTCTGTCGTATTTTTGTTACTTTTTTGTCACTTTTTTGTTGTGTTATTGCTGCTTTTTCATCACTTTTTTTGTCGCTTTTTTTGTCGCTTATTTATTTTGCTGTTGCTGCTTTTCTGCCACGTTTTTGTCGCTCTTTCATCGCTTTTTTGTTGTGTTTTCTTTACTTTTTGTGTTGCTTTTCTGTCACGTTTTCGTTGCTTTTTCGTCACATTGTGTTCTTATCCTTCTAATTTTGACGCTTTTTTCCCCAGATGCTTTTAGATCTGGGTAAAGCCAAACTGGAGAAAATGCCCTCAGTTCAGGTGGGGGTTCAGAGGTTAAACATGCACAATAGGCTAACGCTCCTTACAGGATTCTATGCGCTCTAATATCCAGGTTCAGGTCTGGAAAAGGGATCATTTCTACTGGACTGCTGTTGTTCACTGATCATGACAGGCTGCCCCTCATGATGAATATTTTCAATGACTCTGCGGTGGAACTTTAAGCTTTACATTAAATCACAGTAAGTCATCTGGACAAAGTTATTTAGTTGTAGACATCCATTCAGGAGAGTTCGTCAGTTCTGAAGTGCTTCTGGCCAAGAAGCTGGATAAATACTTCTCTGACGGAACTATGGCGTACGCAGACAAAATAAACTTTGTTGAACGGGTGAATAAAGATCTCAAAATGTATTTTTTTTGTGTAGATTCTAAATCAGATTTCAGAAAAGTTTTGCTACAATGGAACGTACTGTGGAGTTTGTCAGGACATCTTGCTGAAAAGCAAACTCAGGCTGCCATTATGTTGAAAAACAGTTAAACATTTTTAATACTGAAAACCTGTATTATTATTATAATATTATGATAATCATAATAATAATAATAATAATAATAATGCCATACACTTGTATCGCGCTTTACAAGCCTGTATTACCAAGTTTCTCAAAGCGCTACACTCTAGTCATTATTCATTCCCGCCAAAAGCTACTGTTGTAGCCACAGCTGCCCTGGGGTAGACTGACTGAAGCGAGGCTACCAGTCTGTGCCATCGGCTGCTCCGACCAACATCACTCACTACATTCACCCAGGCTTCCTGGTGTTCCCAAACAGTCTCCCATCCAAACAACGACCAGGTCCTTCCCTGCTAGATCTGACGGGCTCGGGCAGAGCAAAGGGGGTTTGGCCATTAGATATCCAGTTTGTTCGGTCAAAAGACACTAAAGAAAGTTACTTTGTTGCCCAATCGGAAATACATACCTCATAAACAAAGTAATTATGCCCAAAGAAATAGTTTTTCATAAAATGTATTAGCATGATTTTTTTAACCTCTTAACCCCCACCATAACCAAGCACATTTTCTCCAGTTCGGCTTTACCCAAATCTAAAAGCTTCTTGACTGCAGAGAAACAGAGTAACAGATTAACGCCTCATTTGAAAAAACTGACTGTTTCTTTTTTATCGTGTCATTGGTGTGGTTTTTGTTGCGTTTTCGTCTCTTTTTATATGGCTTTTTTGTTGATTTTTTTTTTTTTTTCGCCACGTTCTTATCACTTTTTTGTTATTGTTGCTTTTTTGTCGCTCTTTTGTGGCTTTTTTCGTCGCTTATTGTCATGTTTGTGTCACGTTTTTGACACTTTTTTGTTGTGTTTTCGCGTCATTTTTAAAATTTTGTTATCATCGATCTTTTGACGCTTTTTTCCGAGAAGCTTTTAGATTTGGGTAAATCTAAAGGTGACACGTGTCCGAGTACCAAAACAGGATTGTTCAGGTACAGTGAAGATGAACTGAAAGATTCCCAGCCCAACCAGAATAGACATTACATTCATTCATTTTTGGGACTATGTTTGGCTCGCTCTGACAAAAAACAAGAAAAATCTTCGCAAGCGTCGCCTCAAATCTGAAAAGTTGCTACTGAATGTAAACCATGGCTAGATTGTGGCTAAACTACAAGCTTCCCAAGCACACACGGCCGACCGGAGAGACGCATTGTGGCCGTGTAATTGATAGGAGAATATGTCCCGGGGCGCAGTATGACCTCATTGGCCGCCTGGGTCCGCTCAGTTTTGTGAAAGTTTGAGCTCGAATACATGCTGAAACTCACCATCCCGCCACATCTTTCAGCTGCAACAGAGAGTTATTTTCCCAAAACGCGCAGACAAGCCACAGACTAATTTGGGAGTACAATGGTGCGGCTGTTGACACATAAACACAGGCGCACGCTCGGGGTAAAGAAAAAAAACATGCACGTTTACAGAGAGACTGAGTACACATGAAACAGATAGGCTTGTGGGTGAGAAGAGAGATGAATCTGGTCAGAAACAAATTGTAAATGTAATACTAAGCTAGAAGGGGGGTGAATACATGGGAAATTAACTTAATCATGGAGTTTTAGGTGATGGTTTGATCCATGTGGGGCCTAAATGTGGCATTGTGCATCGTATTACGTTCTCGCAGGACAAACTACAAAGTATTTCTCCCACTGTGAGTTAAACACTGTCCGTGTCCCGAGAGAGAATATATGGACGGAGTATTAACTGCTTAACCCCCACCTCAACCGAGTACATTTTCTCCAGTTCGGCCTTACCCAAATCGAAAAGCTTCTTGAACAAAGTGCCAAAATAGCAATAGAAAGGAGATGGAAATGAGGATGAAAACGCAGCAAAAAAGCATAAAAACCCGTAACAAAACAGGTGACAAAAAAGGGATGAAAAAGCATCAAAAGCGCTGCAATAAAGGGATGGAAAAAGCAACAAAATGGTACATAAATGCAATAAAAAAGCAAAATAAAAGCGACAAGCAAGCAACAAAAATGTGCCAAAACAGGCAACAAAAATGCAACAAAAAAGCTACAAAAATGCTGCAAAAATGTGACAAAAAAAGAGACAAAAACGCCAAGGAAAAATCTTAGATCAGTCTTAGCTTTCAAGTGAGGCGTTAGTCTGGTCTATAGGCCGTAAGCTCCAGTCCAGAAGCTTTTAGATTTGGGTAAAGCTGAACTGTAGAAAATACACTCAGTTAAGGGACTAAGAGGTTAAAGAGCTCAACTGATTGAGTTGTTGAAGTGTTGCCATCACGTTTAAGTTTTTCGCTTTTTGCCACTTCTTCCATCACTTTTTGTGGCTTTTTGGTTTTTTTTTTGTCATTTTTTGCCCTTTTTTGTCAGGTTTTTGTGGATTTTTCCCCCACTTTTTTATGTTTTTTGTTGCGCTTTCATCCTCAATTTTTGTGTCGCTATTTTTTTCAAGAAGCTTTTCGATTTGCTTAACGACAAACAAAAATGTTCTCGGCTCAGGTGGGGGTTAAGAGATTAGGCAGAGCGGGGCAACCTTGACACAGCAAAACATGCCAAAAACACCTGCACACTCAGCGCCGCCCAGGTAGGGACCACTGCACCTCATGGGCGTCTGTCCCAGCCCCTGTCCAGCCACCTCCTTTTCCCTGGTATGAAGCTGAAGATTTCAGCGCCCCCGTCAGCGTCTAGTCTACAGTCTGCTTTTAGAAACACATGGGGCACATAATCTCAAAATTGAATCATCACTGAGAAAGGATTGATGCCTTTATTTAGTCTTTAGAGTGAGAGCAGATCTGAATCAATGTGCGAAATAGTCTCGGGTTTTGTGTCGTTTCACTGTTTTGCTGTTGATTTCCTTCACACCACGTGGTATCGGATTGGCACACTGTCTCAACAGCTACACAGAGCCTAAAAGCACTGTATTGGTTTGAAATGTAAAGAACGTATCGGAACAACCTGGTTTACTACACTGCATTATGATTAATTTCCAAATTATTGGGTAATTATGCCGCATGATGGAAAACCAAAGTCTCCCCAAAGTTGTGTATTAGCGATTGGTCACTAAGCCGCTAAGCCCCGAGTGGAAAGTGGTGAAAAGAACAGAAACTGAGGTAGACATGAAACAAATACTTTCATCTAAAAAGTCGGGGGATTTGATGGGACTTTTGGCCCGAGCGCAGCTGGTCATACAGTGCGCGCTCAGAGAAGAAGGTAGGAGACTTTCTACCCTCCCCACTAATCACACTTAATGATTCAAATGGGCCCGAGACGTGGCTTTGAAATCAAATCCACGTACACACTCGCACACACAGACCCACACAAAAGACGCCCCACGGTCCCGGAGTGGCGGAGAGGGGGCGAAGGAGGGAAGAGGGGGAGGAAAGGAGACTAGGATGTAACCCAAGAAGTGTGACTTTGTCCGCTGGATGTTTCTAATCCATCAGCACCGCTCTAACTAGCTACGGACCAGTACTTAATTGGTTTTAATGACTTCATCCATGAAAAGGACAACACAGACTTTCTGCAGAAATGTGTATAGAAATAAATAACTATGGAAAATACTGGAAAAAAGTTGAAGATGAAGTATTGTAGTAAATAGAATCAATTATAACAGCACTTTCCCACTTCCATCAGGCACTCAAAGAACTTTCCAGTGAACCACTCGCTCACACACACATATATACACTGGAGGTTAAGCAGAGCCGGTGCTGGCCCTTCTGGGGCCCTAAGCAAAAATCCACACGGGGGCCCTACAGTACGCATCCCATGGTTATTCAACCCATTTACGGTCAAAAACGGTTCCACTGTGCATGAGTGCAGGGCAGAAGTGGAACATATTCACCTCAATTCAGGCCCTGCCCCTCTGTGTGAGAACCACTAACCACTAAGCCACTGTGAGACTGGGATTTAGGACAACTGCTAGTCTATTTCACTACTTTTTAAAATGGCAAATGGTCACATTCTCTCACCTCTGGTCCCTGACCCACAGTTTGGGAACCGCTGATTTAAAACTAATTGAAACCTGCTCCTGATGGTTATTTCTGTCTGACCACTGAGAATTTGCCTGTGAGTAGCCCAACTCGTTTTAGACTGTGCACATTCAGAGAACCGGAGTTACTGTAAGTAACTGCACGCATGAGAACCGTGTGGATTCAATTAATCTTTGAGACAAAAAGTTGATTAATCAGGGAAACAACACCGTAGTTTGACTGAGATGTGTGGCCCTTGCGGCTGTGGGGGCCCTATGCCACTTAGTTTGCCTATAGGAAAAAACGGCTCTGAGGTTAAGTGTCTTGCCCAAGGACACAAAGATATTATGGACTGGTCGGAACATAAAATTTCACTCTAAGCCTGACTTTGGATCAAGAATCTCTGTCAAAAGTCCATGGATGAGAGGTCACTCCATGTGGCTGACAGGAAGCCAGGCTATCCTTTTTCCTGTCTCCAATTGTATTTTATAAATTACCTCAAAGGTTTATGCTAAAAAAAAAAGAAAATCACACACACACTTTGATATGTTTTCTCTTTTTGTAAACAGCATTCCAGTGCTGCTTGTAAGTTGTGTTGTGTAGTGTCGCCTACAGGCTCCTATAGCGGCATTTCCTGACCGCTTCATACGGCAGCGCAGCATATCCTCTTTCAGCCCCAAACACGCTCCCTCTAAACAGGTTCACAGCAGGCTTAGTGTTTGTAAGCTTCAAAGTACAGAGGGATCAAGCAAGCAGCTACTTTCCATATTTCAAAGCATTATTGTGCTGGTACTGAGGAAGCATTATGGTGTTCAAAAGGCTTCCCATGAGCAGAGGCCGGCAGATTAGTTTCTGTAAATCTTGCACTGAGTGGCAAAAGGTAATGTGGGTCAAATATTAACAAACATGTGCACATTTCACATTGGCCTTATTGGATTTTTTTGTGTCATATAAATCTGTTTAGCTCAGCACTTCAGCATTTTGATGATGTTTTGTTTTGATGTGGATGTTTAATGTTTTCAATACCTTAAACTATTAACCTCCTTTAACGAGTGCTTTTTCTCCAGTTCAGCTTTACCCAAATCTAAAAGCTTCTTGGTGAGCTGACAGCCTACAGGCCAGAGTGACGCCTCATTTAAAAGCCATAAAACTCATCTAAGCTTTTTTTGCCTCTTTTTAGTCACTTTTTTATCGCTGTTTTGACGTGTTTACATCAGTTTTTCATCACATTCTTGTCATGTTTTTATTTACTCTTTTGTGGCTTTTGTGTTGCTTTTTCACCGCTCTTAAGTCTTGTCTTTGAATGTGACGTGAATGTGTTTGGTACAGAGGTTAAACTCTCTATACAAAACACATTCACGTACCTTTTTACGTATCTCTCTGTCAAGCTGCATCCATCAAGGCAAAGTGGATGAAGTGTCTTGCCCAAGGACACAATGGCAAACGACACTGGATGGAGTTGAACCGCCTTCTACAGCTACTTGAACGAAGCAGAACGAAGTAACTCATGAGGCCATAAGCGCAACTGCAAGTGTCGTAGCATGTTGCGTTTTTTTACTTATTTAATTGTCCGTGAGAGTAAATACTACGTGGACAAAAAAGACAAAGGGAGAGAGGGATATTGTACATCCAATTATACAATGGAGATAATTTTTTCTCTCAAACTTGGCTGTAAAGTAAGGATTAAACAACGAGGAGCCGTGCATTAGACGGTTACAATGCACGACGCGGAGTCAAGAACACCACCGCGAAGTGCATTATAACCGTCTAATGCACGGCTCAGAGTTGTTTAGTCCGCTTATACCATGGTCCCACAAACGCAACATTTATTATAAATGTTTTTTTCATTTACTAAACTCACTAAACTATTTTATGTGGGTTATTAGCCGGTCACTGAAGGCTCGTCTCAGAGCGAGCCATTCTCCGCAGCTATTACGAGAATCTCAGTCAGGCGCAACCAAACAACATAAGCACACGCTGCATCGCCAGAATCACAACGCAACAGGACTAACCGGGCACTTTTCCGTGGAAGTAAACACCGATGTGCGGCACTCGTGGGCAGGAGTTATTTCACTTTTACGCTGTTTAACCTGAAGCTAGCTAGCTAGTTCAACGAGCTCAACTGTTTATGGAAACAGCTGCGGTGGAGTCGCTTACACCTGGGCCCCACGAACTGCAACTTTTATGACTTTACTAATCCAGCCAAATATGTTTAAATGCAGGATCATTTTATGTACGCCTGAAAATTATGAATAGTGCCTTAACCGTTTTCAATAGAAATGGAAAGCTCATATTTTATTAACAGTAGGCTAACCTAGCTGCTTACTCTCCTCTACTTCCCATTTATCAAACGTTCTGTTTTGGCCAAAAACGTAGAAATTAACCACAAAATCCATCTCATATGTTCCTGTCAGTCACTAATTACGCGTTTATCTGATTCAGCTGTGTCATGCGTTGCTATGGCGATGCCCACAGCGGAGCGATATCCCAGTGATTTAACTACCGGACTACGTGTGCGGTTATACGAAAATAATGCACGCTTGTTAGCACCCACCAGCCAATCAGAATCGAGTATTCACCCAGACCATGGTATAATACTGTTTAAGTGGCGCTAGCCCGCATTTAGCATTTAGCCTGTTAGCTTCTTCTTCGTGATTCCATTAATGTGTATTGGGGTCTCCGGGTTGGAGCAAGTAAAGTTGCAATTATGGTTTTCTGGCCAGAGACACCAGGGGGGGATGAAAGACCCCCAATCATCACATTAACACTTGTATTACCCCCAGAGGGACTAAGAAAGGATTTATTATGGTAAACAAGTTAGTTAGTTCTTCTTTAAAAGACAGATGTGTGAAAAGAACTTGAAAAAGCAAGATTTGTAAAGATAGCTGCACAAAACACTGTTACTTGAGACAAAACTATTCAGAGTGAAGTAAAAGTAACATATGTCTGAAACAACTTCATCTACATTACCATCGACCGCCGTACACAACACCTGAGGTTACACAACTTAACAAGCACTTTTTCACACAACTTTCCACATCCCCGTGTTGAGTAGTTTGTAGCATTCATGAGGCCAAACTTGCAGTCAAACAAAATGGCTGCAGACTCGCTAAACGCAGTGCGGTCTGTGGCGGTGGTGGTAGCGCTCCGTTAGACCAACAAACACAAGCCACAAGCAAAGCCATAGCATGTGTGTGTGTGTCGACATTAATGTCCAAATCCCACAGATCCTACGCAACCAATCAGCGCTGGAGCCAAAACACTCAGCTGCCAGGAAAGAGCAAGGCGAGATGGAAAATAATAGCTATTCGCAGTTTTGAAAAAAAAAAACTAAAAAAAACAAAAAGGTCCAATAAATTGCCTGCGTTGCCATCGGCCCCTTCTTTCTTCTTGTTCGGCGCGTGCACGTTTATAGGTGAAATTGGTCCGCCTCGAGCCCCTGACAGCGCAATAAAACACGCTGCCAGGTACAAGCGCTTATAGAGGGCCTTAGAGAGTGTGGGAGCCGAAAACTGGAAAAGCAGACGGGCAGGCAAAAGCGGGGGGGAAAGAGAGATTAATAAGAGTGTGCGCTAATGGGTGGGGCCGCTATTGGGAAAAGAAAGTAAATAAAATGTATGTAAAAGCTGTGAAAAATGGCGAAATACTGCAATTCTTCAACAGATTTCAACACATAGGCTAATAGTAATCTTCAGCTAGTTACTCAGCCATGAACATAAGATCTGGTGTGAACGATAGGTCAAACACATCTAATCAAAAACCTTATTTCGGGTACTCTCTTTTATTCTCTTGTTAAACCCCTTAACACACGCCGTAACCAAGTGCATTTTCTCCAGTTCAGTTTTACCCAAATCTTAAAGCTTCTCGACTGGAGTTTGCAGCCTATAGGCCAGTGTGACGCCTCATTTGAAAGCTAAGGCCTGCAAAACTCATCTGAGCTTCTACCTCGTTATGATTGTCATAATTTCGCACCTTTGGTGTTGTGTTTTCATCATGGTTTGTTGCTTTTTTGACATGTTTTGGTCACTTTTTTGTGGCTTGATCACAGTCACATTACACTAAAAAATAAATATCAACAATGTGGCCGAAGCGCAAAAAAAAGCATTGAAAGGGTGACAAAAATGTGACAATAATGCAAAAAAAAATTCCACAAAAAGTAATGAAAACATGATGAAAATGTGGCAAAAAAAATGCAATGAAAAAGCAATGACAATGTGACAAAAGAGCAAAGAAAACACGGTGAAAAAACACAACAAAAACGACTAAAACGTGGTAACAAAATCAAGGATGAAGCTTAGATGAGTTTTGTAGGTCTTAGCTTTCAAATTAGGTGTGGCACTGGCCTATAAGCTGTAAGATCCAGTCAAGAAGTTTTTAGATTTGGGTAAATCTGGAGAAAACATGCTTGGGGTTAAAGAGACTAGATGCAAATTGGTCATTTTATGCTCACTACAGCCACCTCAGGTCTGATGCGTAACTGCAGCGGCACTTTGGACCCGAAGTAACACCTTTTTGAGTGACACTGCAGGATTTTAAAGGCAGTTGTGGTGAACAGGTCTGGGCTCATTCTACACATTAGAACATGGCTGGAACATGTAGGGGATGAAAATACTTAGTTTTAACGTTTTTAAACTCCTTATAGTCCCTTTAAGGGGTTAATTGTTTTATTTTTCTTTACTGAAGAAGAAAAATAACTTATTTATATAGCGCCTTTCACACAGACATGAGACAACTATACATTCACTCCATACTCGGTGGTGTTCAGTTTCCCCTGGAGGAGTGTGGGGAAGCTGGCCACAGAGTAGTCGAAATGGGCAGGCAGACTTGACAAGTAATAGTTCTTACCAGACATTTTATTCTTTCAAACAAAGGAACTTCAATGACAAACATGTCACACACAAAATGGCACCCTTAGTGACTACACCAGTCAGCTTTTAAACCCCTCAATCGGAAAGGACCTCACACTGGTTAGTACCATTAGCTTGATGGGTGAGTTTAAACAAAAAGTTTTGCTGGTAAGTTTTAACATTTTACATAAAACAAGTTTAGTCCGAAATGATAAGTGTTCAAACTACAAAAGGAAATTCAAAAAGCAAAGTTTAAACAAGTTCCCCCCTGCCACATGGTTCAGCCTGAGATACTAAAATGGCCGACCAAGACCACGCCTTCCCTTTGTTCCACCATGTAGTGCAGGTAAGTTTGTATACGAGTGATCGCTGTTATTGTTTACTTCCGCAATTTTCGCCGAATGTTTTGGTGAATGGTAGGCAACAGCTGATGCATCCAGGCCTCTAACTCGGTTTTATAAAATGATAGATCTGTTACAGCGCAAGAGAAGCAATGCCCTGTTTATGAACATTGTTTTTCGCCGATCATAGGATTCTTATCATTTGTTTAAAACATAAGATGCCTCCCCCCCCCGATGTGATGACATCACGATCGCTCGTATACTGAGTAAATAAATAAATTTTAAAAGGTTTTAAACGGACAATGTGACATAATTATTAACTTAATACATGAATCCAATGGTTATTGTTAGCTGACGGATATTGCAAATGAAACAAACGAAGCAAAATGACCAAAATAAATAATGGGACAAACCCACTTTGTCACAGGGAGACTGACACACACATCTGTGCCAAATGTCCCTCTGACCACCACCATGCATTCACGCACACACATAATTCATCCTGGCCTAGTGTACATGTTTTTAGTGGTAGAGGAAACCGAAGTGCCTGGAGAAAACCCACACAGACACGGGGAGAACATGCAAACTCCACACAGAAAGGCCCCGTCCCCGAACCCGCTTTATTTGTAATAAAGTGGCTTGGGACCAAAAATATCTAAATCCTGTCAAAAAACTACACCTAACCTAGACACATTCCTGAAGCAAAACAAAATTATATCTGATTAAAATAAGTAAAATTGCAGATGACGCTGAGGACCACCCGAAGAAGCCCAAGTTACATGTCCCACAGTTTGAGAAACACTGCTTTATATCTTAATCTTTACCACAGAACTGTATACAACATAAAACTAAGAGCAGGCAAGAAGCGAAGCAGACAGAAATGGCTTTTACATCTGCGGCTGCGATCCCCACGGACCCTCGAACACACACACACACACACACACACACACACACACACTCACACACCGAAATACTCCCTTTCCCTCCATACTCCCTTTCCCTCCGCTGAGAATTTCCCCAACCTAGCACTCCACATCCTGAAACACAAGGCTTTCGTTCCCTCTCGGCGAGGCGGATTCTCGGGGCCCGTTGACAGCAGCAGGAAAACAAGATGATGCCTCGCCACTAGTGACCTCACTGGGGTCAAAGGCCATGCACCCGGAGACGCGAGCAGGATAGAGGCACGAATGAGGACGCAGCCGGGGGAAGGAAAGGCTAATTTTTGACACAGTTCTAAAGTCGGGAAGGGCATCTGAGTTACCATACAAGGACCATCTGCAGAACTATGTCCAGAACTATATCCTAAAATGACAAGCCTTGAATTGTGAAAATGTAAGTAACATAAGGTGGATAAAATGTTTCAAGTTAAATGTAGCTGATCGGCTTCCAGCGTTCCCATCCGACACCAGCTGGAAATTCTCAATCCACCCAAAGGTCCTTCACACCTGCGAAAGCCTCTGAGTGTGTAATGTGCTGCTCTGTGCAATCCTTCAGGAGGGATATGAACTGAACACAGTTTAGAGTGCCCTTCACACGTGTCTGATTTAATAGGAAAATAGGCAATTATTTTTTCATTTCTATTTAAATGAAAGAACACTTAAGGACTCATGTTGGTGGGACACAATAAGGGAGCAACAGAGTTCAGGATGTCATTGCTGAGCATCATTGGATTTGCAGCAGGCTTATTCTATAATAAACGGAATGGGGAATACTGTTTTGGTTCACATTAAAACAATTGGACAATACTGTGTGTTAGATGTATTTACCTGAAGAGACTCGGGTTGTTCCATTGCTTTTTTTCTCTCCACTTTTCATACTATACTTTCATACGTTATTAGCTTATGTCTATGGGAAATGTTTGCATGTACGAACAAACAGATTCCATCCCCAACTCTACAGATCTGTATAATGAAAAACCCTCCCTCGATATGTGCTTGGTTGTAGGAACTTATTTGGAGTAAGTATCTTGACAAAGTTGTGCTATGTCACAATTAATATTACACTGCAATTTGACATCCATACTTCTCTCTGAAACGATCACATTTATGATCACATTTACTACAAAAAGTAAATATCAAGCATTGGCTCATATGACTTGAATTAAGGAAATCTTGTTTTACACGGGTTTCATTCATTTAGACTTTTTTCCGGTTCTGACCAAGATTACTTTTTGTTTGTTCCTTGCCTTTGGCCAAATGATGATGGACATGCACTCAGTTAATGTTCAGAAATGGTTAGATCTATTAAATGAAGCATAAATGCAGCATATTCATATCCACTGTTTAATCTACTATTAACTCCTTTTTACTATAAAGGGTTCTGTAAAATAAAGTCTTGGGACCAAAATATAACATTAAAATAAAATGTGAGAGGAAATGTTTGAATGAAGTCTATCACAATGAGCACTGGAGCCCACAGGACCCTCCCGTCGCTCTCATCTTCCCTGTGCCCCCCGTCCTGCAGAGCTCTCCCTCCACTCTCGTCCGGCAGACAGACAAGGACAAGTGTAATTGTGGCTTGTGGTTTTGGCTGAGCATTCAAACGGAAAAGCAGCTTGTCCACATCTCTGGCTGTGTGGCAGAGAGGTCCATTTGTCTTCGGTCTGTGCGTCTGAGAAAGAGAGAAAGAAGGAGCGACGCACACACAGAAGGGGCAGAGTGATCCCGGGCGCATGTCGTGGTGAAATACAAGGGCACGTAGTGTAAACACGCACCGATACGCCGGCACACAATAGGGGAGAGAGAGGCTGGTATGGGGAGAATGCTTCAGCGGGCGCCCACTCCTGCTACAGACTAGAATAAGACATTTGTATCAAGCATTTTCCCAGGCGCGCACACTCGGGCCATGTGTCGGGTGACGTGACTGCGAGGGCACATCGGGTATCAAAACCAAACACATCAGCATCGGGGCGCTTAGGCTGGCATCTCACAACAATGTGTGAAAAGGACAACTTAAGCTGAACGATAAAACATGGGCTTGACTTGAATGAAGTCTTTGAACTTGACATGCTGAGTTACTATAACAAAGTATAAAGACTGTAACTAACCAGGAAAAGTACAAAATGCATATCCCTCAATAACAAGCTATAATATAATATAATCTGTTGCTGTAACATTTAAAAGCATTCATCATATGGAAACCATCCACTGGTCAATGCCAAACTTTGAAGTCCTGAGCTAATGTGTTGATGACAGACAGAAGCCACTCCAATGTCAGCTGGATCCACAAGAGATGCCTCTGTCACAGAGAAATACGCCAACGCAGTATTAGAGTAAAGGCAATAAGGTTTTGAAAGGTTTCAAAGTAGGGATGCACTGATCTGACACTGGTATCGGATATCGGAGCCGATACAGAAAAAAATACTACACATATCGGCTACACATATCCGATACTGAACTGATACCAGTTTTGGCTCCCAACGCCTTAAAAACACAACTTTCACCACCTACATGATAGTGAATATGGACATGCTGTATGTCAATGTAAAGCTAAGAATCTGGGGAATTCAATCGCTGAGTTAGTTTTAACCTCTGCAAATGTATTTTTGATCGCCGCACATAACTCTACGGTTAGTAATAGCATGCTAAAGCTAGCGGGAGCATGCTAAAGCTAGCGAAAAACTAATCAAGAAGACTGGGTTAGAAACTATTGATAGAAATACCTAAATTAGCCTAATAAAATAAAATCAGCCACTGCTGAAGCCATAGGCCAAGAAATTACTGATCTAACATATTTGTAATGATGATCAGATCACTTAATGTGAGTTATTAATATTAATGTAACCTAAAGCCTCTCTTATACCTAAGGATATATAGTGTAGAAAAGTCACCCTTATTAAATGTTTATCCAAGAGTTCACCAATAGATATAATTGATAATTGATCTGTAACATCATGACAATAAAATTGTACTTTATTGACCTTAAAATGGAGAAAAGAGCCATAAAATGTTTTCACTCAGAGAAAGCTACTTTTAAGAAAGTCTCTTGGTAAATATCGGATATTGGCAGATACTCAAATCCCAGTATCGGTATCAGTAGCAAAAAAGCTGGTGCATCTCAAAGTACTTGGATGAAAAGCTGCCAAATGCTTTACAGACAATCCTCATCCAACCACTCTGCACGGCTCTCTCTTTGGACTCTTAATTTGCCATTGAGCTGATATAGTATCATGACTGATTGTGACGTTGAGTTTGATCTGTTGGTGACAAGCAACCTCGACCAATAAATGCAACATGAGCATGTGAGTGGCCGAAGCTCACAGAAAGTAATTTCTTTCTCTTTGATCTATTTTTGTTCGTTCTGGTCTGAATACGTTTGTTTAGCATGACATCACACACAATAATAAGTTACTTCCGGGTCCAAACTGTTGAGAGTTCCATAGAAAACACAGCAGAAAAACTTTGTCTGAATCCTCTGCAAAAATAACAACAGATAAAAGGCAAACACTGTTTTACACCGAATTAGAATAATACATCTCACCATTTCTCCAGCAAAATGAACATATTTTTATATTTAAAATAACCCTTCATTGTGTATGGAAAAACATATTTGATAGCAAGGTCAGAAAAGAAAATCCGCAGTAAAAGTAATATTTCTATGTGATCAGATGTTTAAAAAGAGCCTTGTCGTCGGCTCTACAGTAGATTAAAATCAGCAAAATCACATTGTAGTGAATAGGACTAAAACTCTGTTGGACCCGGAAGTAGAATAATGACATCATCATCACTTAACGGGTCACTTAACTGGAAACTAAATTATGCCTAAACCAGAAAAACGGTTGATTCATTACTAAAGTATAAATGACATTGTCTAATTAAAATGTATAAAGTATGAAATTGTGAACCACTGATACATGTGTACTTTACATTGTTATTATAAACATAACACTGACCAGGTGTCCGTTACATTGCCGTTGCTAAGCTATCACATCACCTGCATTCTCTCTATTGACCAATGCCTAAGAGAAAGAACAGGAGTCAGCCAACTGTGGTATTTGTGTACATATGAACTAGTATTTCCGGGTCTGTATTTCGATTAAACTGTTTTGAATTAAAAGCCACGCCCTGCTCCCTTTGTTTACACCTGATTTAGATTTTTTTTTCATTACAACCACAAACATCAGGTAATGCTTTGTCATGTGGAAATTTACCAGCATTTTGCCCATCTTTAGGCCCTCCCATGATTCCTGCGAGGAGACGGCATATCCTTCTGTGATTTTTTTTTTTTTTTCATATATAAATAATAACAAACCTGAGAGATAAAAACCGCTTCAGGAAGACCCACTCTCATTCACTCTATATCCTAGAAACAAGTACACTGAAGACGTGTGAAGTTGCTGTGTATTCCCACGCCGGGCGAGTGTTTACTGTTCCCCTGGAGACATGGGGGCTATTTCAGGGAGTGGAGCAACGAGATGGAGAAGAGACAGGTGCCAAGGAAGTCAGCGGCGAACTGTGTGCGAATAACAAGAGTCAAGCACTGTTGGACCTTCTGACCAGAGGAAAACAATGGTTCTTTTTACACTTTGAGGAGTTCAGAACCAGTCAAATCTCATAAATAACACTGGCAAATGCTTTTCCATGGATTCTCACTTTACATATTGATGTCCTTCGAGCTGTCACTGCCTCTTTCCACTCTATGTCTCTCTCAGGAAAACAGTGCGCCCTCCCTCCCTCCCTCGTCTGAGAGCAGTAAATCACTTCTGTCTCTGCGGACATGGGGCTGCCTACGAGCACAGCTGCGCGTTGGATTCTCCCCATTTCAGCTGGGTTTGAACAGAACATTTCCTCCGACTTTGCTAGGAAACGCGCCGCTAGTTTCGAGAAAGTCCCCCTCGCCGTCGTTTGCTCAATCCGTTTTGGAGAGATGCGAGGGGGAAACGTCCGGCCCCGTACGCACACATGCTCTAAATGCTGATGTGATGTGTCAGTGTGAGCCGGCAGAAGCCTTGGAAGAGCTGCGTTCCAAGGACAAAGTCGAGCTAAAGCGCTTCCCAGAACTTGTCTGTCAAACAGCGCTCGGACTTGTCAATTATGCATGCTTTTTGCACTTGAAAAGAATTCTTGGCTCAGCGTGGAGGAAAGACACTCAGTCAAATGTGAATGACAAATATTTTTACACTGAATTAGCATGGTGAGTGCATTTCCCGCTGCACAATAAATATTTAAATTCACATTGTGGCAATATTGTGTCTTTTTGGGCAAGCTGTATTTTTGGAATACCTGCTAGCGTGTGTCCATGACATGTAAAAAGTCATGGACACACGCTAGCAGCTGCTTCCTCCACAACTACTGCAAATATACAACTAAAAGTTCCGCCTTTTATCACTTCTCTTCAATGTAAGGAATTTCAAACTGATAAAAGCTACACATATCATTGGGTCATACATTCACAGCACAGTACGCTATGAAAAATAAACCAAATGCATTCAAGCTATGAGGTAAAGATAGCAAAAGAGAGCGCTGCAGTGACTACGGGTGCTCTTCGAGGATATAGATAATGATAAAATGAGCTCTTACGAACGTGTGAGATGGCCAAAAATCCGAGGCACTTCGAAGTACGATTAAAAGTCCTTTATTGCAGAGGGACGCCTATGCGTTTCGATCCTTAACAGGATCTTTGTCAAACTGTCTTTGTTCATCCTGAATAATTTAAAATAAATAGAAAAAGAATGCCTATGTCACTGTGAAGGTCCACAGCAGTTGTAGACCCACCCAAATGCACTGGCGGCCTATAAATCAGTGAGTGAGAAGGGTTACAGAGATCCATATGATGTGGTCACTTAGTCATGGCACATTAATAAAACTCATCCCAGTGACTGACCAGGGGGCTCGAACAGCTGTGAGAGAGAACTGCTGCTGATGATGCACACAAGTGTGACTTTTCTTAAGAGATTAATTTTTTTAAACTGCATGGTGGAAGCATTTTTAACACTGATTGGGAGTTTGTTGAAGCACTTGACTTGAGAGGAGGATGCAGCTTCCCAAAATGTAGAACTGCCTTTGCCAGATGGACTTTCTGTGTAATTTCAATGACGCTGCCAACAGAGATTATAACATGTACAATTTTCAAAACATAAGATATTGATACTCATTTCACATGTTAGTAACTTTGTTTTAACATTGTATGTGGCAAAAAATATCCATCTATCCTTCCTTCCTTCCTTCCGTCCGTCCGTCCGTCCGTCCGTCCGTCCGTCCGTCCGTCCTTCCTTCCTTCCTTCCTTCCTTCCTTCCTTCCTTCCTTCCTTCCTTCCTTCCTTCCTTCCTTCCTTCCTTCCTTCCTTCCTTCCTTCCTTCCTTCCTTCCTTTCTTCCTTTCTTTAATTCAGGTTCAATCCAGTTAATACTCACCACATAGCAACACTATAACTACTTTATGAATGAGTGAGTGAATGTGTCTGTTTGCCTGAAAAAGATGCATGTGTTTAGATGAGTAGAAAATGGAGGAAATGAGAATCAGTCCAATATAACAACTTTGGTATCGACCTGCTAAATGACTTCAGGTGGAAATGAGCTTCTTTGCAATATAACCCAGTACCATGGATATTTCCTTCCTGAAGTAAACATGCCTATACTGTACCAATACCAGTGATCAGCATTGATAAACAACCACACAACTCCACTGTGAGCTACAATTGTCATGTGACTTTACTTGGGAAACAGGATGTCATTTGAGCTCTTCCTTGATTGTGACTGTGATTTAATAACTGTCACTCGGGAATGTCCCACAAGATGCATGTACCGGTCTAATTAGGAAAACTTCTTCAGTGGTTGTCCGTGGTTTTATTTCTTTACCGAGTTGTGGAAGTTTTGTTGTCTACTTCAGCTTGTGTCCACTTCCTAACTGGACAGCTAGCCACCACCTGCTTGGGAAGTTTCTGGGAAAAGTTGCTGAGCGCCCGGGGCTGTGAGCAGAGGGGAGTGTGCTGTTACAGACGCGCAGGGTTACAGGGGTTAAATCTCACAACAAGAGGCCGATTTACAGCCACGGACAGGGCCCATCCATCAGCACTGTGAAGCCTGTCACCAAACGGGACACTGAGACCGCCACCGCCCCGGGCCAAGCACCTCTCACTCTCTGTATGTGAATAAGATGGATAGACACGCTGCTGTTAATCCATGTTTAAAAAAAATCATTATGACTGACTGTATCTGTTTGGATTGCTTTTTTCCTTTTGACTATTCATAATTCATACTATTATTATCATCAACTACCATGCCAATAGGCTATGAATAATATGCTTCTTCATAGCCTACCCTGACCTTAACCCTAACCCGTAACCCTAAGTAGATTGTTATGCATATTGTTATGGACTTTCGAAGAGCACAGGTCCAGCATGCTCCTCTAACAATCAACGGTGCTGCTGTGGAGAGGGTGACCCACACTAGGTTCCAGGGTGTGCACATCCCAGAGAACCTCTCCTGGACCATGCACACTACATCTCTGGACAAGAAAAGTAATCAGCGTCTACTTTCTACTCAAGTTGAGAAGAGCCAGAGTCCCAGCCTCTGTTATGTGCAACTTCTACAGAGGGACTATAGAGAGCATCCTGACCAGCTTCATCACTGTGTGGCACGGTGCCAGCACTGCGTCCTGCCGAAGGAGCCTCCAGCGCATCATGAGAGCAGCAAAGAAGATCTGCGGAGCCCCTCGCCCCTCTATTAAGGACATGGACTCCACCCGTCTCACCCGCAAAGACTTCAGAATCACCAGGGACCCTACGCACCCATCACACAGTCTCTTCAAGGTAATGCCTTCAGGGAGGAGACTGCGGAGTCCATGGGTCAGGTCCAGTCGACTGAAGAACAGTTTCATACACCAGGCCATCAGAAAGCTGAACTCCCTAAGTTCAAACACTGACACACAGCGGAATGTTTGGGGCATAACACAGAGTACAGTGACATCCATGTGTTGTTTATGGCAATAGATTGGGCAGGTAATCCCATGACAAAATGTACAAATTGGTCTGTAGTGAAGAATTCCAAAACGCTTTGAGTAAGCTTGTTCACTTTGGTTGTTTCTTCTTCTGCTGCTGTGAAAGCGCTTCAAACATGCTGTTAGGGAAAGTGAAAGCTTGTTTTTGGTGTTTTATAAACACTGCTGCCAACAGACGGCACACCAGTGCAATTTGAAATCCTGACCAGTGCTGTCTCTCACTTCTTTCTGCTTGTTCTGTACATAACTTTGCATTGTAAACCGTAAAATATTTTACAGTCAATACCAAGGTCGTTTTATAGAACTGATTCTTATTTCCTCCATTTTCTACTCATCTTAACACATGCATCTTTTTCAGGCAAACAGACACACTCACCCATTCATCAAGTAGTTACAGTATTACTATGTGGTGAATATTAACTGGATTGACCCCGAATGAAGTTTGGGTAGAAACTTGATGAGATAGATAGATAGATAGATAGATAGATAGATAGATAGATAGATAGATAGATAGATAGATAGATAGATAGATAGATAGATAGATAGATAGATAGATAGATAGATAGATAGATAGATAGATAGATAGATAGATAGATAGATAGATAGATAGATAGATAGATAGATAGATAGATAGATAGATAGATAGATAGATAGATAGATAGATAGATAGATAGATAGATAAAGTGGTTCAACAAACTGAATGAATGCTTTGAGGTCAATGCATATCTCAACTTTTTTTTCCTTTTTTTTTTAAGCCAGTCAAATCCTAAAGGTAAAGACAAAACACCTTACTCTGACTCGTATGCTGACCATTTAAAAAGTTATGCACACTCACACCATTCCAAGGAGTTGGCAGGCCTATTAATACCCACTTCAAGGACTAAAGGGAGCGGGCATCGAGCCACAAGATGCTATCTGGTGACCGGTACGCACTTGTGTGTCTCTCTTCTGTCGGCGAGGTTCTGCCTTACACCCCTGCCTGCCAAAGCTGAAAGGTTAGAATGGTTCCGTTCCCACAGTACGACCAAGTTAGCCCCCGGCGGGAGCGCTGCCAAGCCAACATGTTTATGTGTTTATTTGGGACGGGGCATTGTGCAGGGGAATAGAGAGACAGCTTCAAGGGGCAAGATTCTACAAAGTGTCTGAGTAGGCTCTCAGTCGTACAGGAGTTGTCCATCTTCAATGAAGGTTCTTGAGTCTTCTGTACTAGTTTTTTTTACTCTCTTCCTGGTGTATCGAGGCTGGTTTTGGCCTAAGAGTATTATAAATATATAAAGTATCTATCTATCTATCTATCTATCTATCTATCTATCTATCTATCTATCTATCTATCTATCTATCTATCTATCTATCTATCTATCTATCTATCTATCTATCTATCTATCTATCTATCTATCTATCTATCTATCTATCTATCTATCCATCCATCCATCTATCTATCTATCTATCTATCTATCTATCTATTACATTTTGCAGAAAAAAAAAAAATACGGACAAAATATTAAATGAGTGCTTGAATGAGTGGCAATGAAGAGGTTTTAGCAGCATAATAATCCATCCATCCATCCATCCATCCATCCATGGCTCCTCCTTCAAGTGGGTCCACGGGAGGACAGCCTCATGGTTCTAACCGGGCCTGTTGGTCTCTCATGGGAGACCCTACCAGGGGCACGAAGCTCCCGACAAAATAAATAATAACAATCACAATAATAATAGTAATAAATCGTTATTGTTATTGATCAAAACACTTCTCTTTCTTGTCATTATCAATGGATGAATATCTGATTTGATATTATATATATTAGGCACATTGGACATTATGTTCATTACATTTGTCAAATTAGTTCTAAACACACATTAAAATACATACTTCAAAGACATATGCAATAAATTGTATATCAAAGAAATGAAAAAATAAAAAATCATCTTTGTGTGCCACCACTGCAGCTTAACGCTAAGCTTTACTGTCAGTTGAAATTTAAATAGTTTTCATCTAAATATGTAGCTTACAAAGTACACTAAAATCCTCAACATAAACTGTCTTTAACATTCTGCAACCTTCATTACCGCTCCACTACTAATGACTTTTACCACCACATTTCTTGAAAGAGACATTTGATCACAAGCCACTGCACATGTTTCCAAATGGAGAGCTCCAAAGCATTAAACCATCAAATTCGGTGAGGGAAAACTAAACCATCAATCCCATTCTGTTCTCAATCACATGAACACTGTGTGGGAGCAAAGTCTCCGGCATAGATAATGAGAAAGCCATGACTATTTTTGCTTGGCCTACAGCAGTGTAAATTGGCCAAACTTGAGATACAAATTTGTATCATTGCCAAGCTTATTCAAATGAAGGCTAAATAAATCATAGCTGCAGTGCTTGACTTGTGGAGTATAAAGCTTAAGTGAGTGAAATGCCATAAATATAAATAAATAGCTATGGTGTTACATCAGAAGTACAGAAGTATGTAGAACTGATAAGGGAATACTCCACGCATCAAAGAACTTGTCAGGGCGCACCATCGCTGACATGCACAACACGGAATCCAAAGCACTTCTGTCAACATAGCGCGATCCAGACTACTTTATTCACCAGGATTTTGGAAAGATGTTCAGTGAGTTTTTGAGAAGTTTTGAGAAGTACAATAAGTATATGATGATGTAAATTGTGCCTGGCTTATTCTTTTTATTAATGTTTTTGAACACTTTACAAACAGACAAAACACAACAACAAAAAAGGATGAAAGGAAATAAAAACAAACTAAATTCACTAATTCCACATTCATTCATTTGCTTGTTTGAATTTGTTGAAGTGCTTCAGAAACGGATTCCAACAATGATCAAATTGAATTTGATTAGTTAGTCACATGAAATGAGAATATTTGACTTATTAGATAATTTTCTTGGTGTATTTAATACACAAGTTGTGTATGTAGTTTAAGTTAGGGTTCTTTATTTGACATTAGACAAAGAAGTTTGTCCTCTACATTTGGCCAATTGGTAAGGAGCAGTGGGCGACCACAGTTCAGCCCCCGGATGCATCCATATATAGTCAGAATCACTTTTCTGGAGGATTCACCTATTGCGCATGCTTTTGGTTGATGGGGGAAACAGGAGCACCCATCCAGACAAGGGGAATTGAACCAAGTACCTTCTTACTGTGAGGGAGGGCTGAGCGAAACAGACGATTTGGAAAATGGCTAAATTGTAAAATCGAGTCCGCTGCTCCATGTCCCCCCAATGTGCGGCCAATTTAGCAGTGTTTTAGATGCTCTGTAGTGAAATGACAACAGCGGAGAAGCAGCGACTTTCTGACGATCTGCTGCTTCACAAAGGCTGTGTGTTGTGTTTTAAGAGAACGTGGTGGAGTTCTCTGCCTCTAAAACAGAGTTTCCCACTTTCCTCCGGTCTGCTCCTGTGCCTTTCACTCACTCTGCTCTGAGCGGACCATTTAACTCCGCCCCTTTCCCTTGAGTCTCCATGGAGACAGTTGTTAGTCACAGCAGAGGCATGAAGACGATAAAACTAAAATACCTTTGAAAACTCCATGGCTAATTAAGAGGTTTTACTTTTGAGAGCAGACAGGGAATATCTAAAATTGTCCAAGCTGAGTTAAAAAAAATCGAGATTTATTTTTTGGCCATATCGCCCAGCCCTAGTGTGAGGCAGGAGCAGTGACCACTCAACAGTGCTGCCAATTCAGTCAGTTTATGCTCGGGTGTGATACACTGTAAGTATTGTGTATTATATATTACATACATCATCAATCATCAATTTGGGCAGGTCATGATATCTTGCTTTAACCAACTCCCTTAGGGCTCTGTTACAGTACTTTTAATGAGATTAAATGTGATGTCAGTTTTTACAACTATAACAAGGAATTGTCTCCATCTGTTATCTGAAACTGTCTGGGGATAAATGTCCTGTTCCATAAGCCTCAAAATCATAGAAGTCAAAATGTAAGCTTTTTTTTTTTTTTTCATTTTGTATAAGAAAATGCACTGATCACTACACTCTCTATGGGTCTATGCCATGCATTATTAATCACTTTAAACCACTGCTGCTTGTTTGCTTACCACTCACTTGTTCAGTGTGGGCTGTAAGTATTCATGGGTCAATTACAGCGCCGGTCAATCACTGTAATTATCTGTATGGTTTTATGGTTTAGTGGTCATTATGCCATTTGTGCTACGGTCATTACTCCAACGTGCTCTCCACAGCTATTCACACTCTCGCGTCAATGCAAATACAGGCGACGTGCACTAAGCTAACAATTCCAATCCTCACACAACTTTCGTAATTGGTGTGGTCATTCTAGTGTCAAATTGCATAGCTTCTGAAGTTGATCTATGTTTTGGATACATTTCAAACCCCCCTCCTCAATTTCTTATCACACTGCAGGCCTGATAAGGAGTGGCTGGCTGCAGGGCATACTCTATTGTTACAGCTTAGTGCTAATTACCGCGGGCTCCTGACCCAGAGTTCAGCCAGAGAGCAGTGGAGAGGAGAGCAGCGATGGGCGTGTGTGGATGCCCAGTGAATATATGTATATGCGGTTGGGGGAGCAGGGAGCGCGGGGGAGCGGGGGTCAGCGAGTGGGAGAGGTCACCGCTGCTGCCAATCAATTGTCACACTGGATTTACCAAAAACATCACAGTGTAAGCCAGCAGGGAAAGTATACCAAAACAGGACGGGGCAAACTAAACATACTCAGTTTGTTTAATGTTAACTTTGCTGTGGTAGTGGCACAAAAAATTTATTAAAGAATGATGAAGAAAGGATGATAAAATTCAATTCAATGTGAGCGTTCCTTTTTGGTCCTGAACAATCATTGGGGAGTTACTGCTGGGGGGGGGTTAGATTATAACAATACCAGGAAGTGTCATCTTTCACATAATATGTTTTATAAAAATAGTTACTTCTGCAAGCTCAAATGCCCAGGAAAAAAAAACCTTTGTGAGTAAACTGTGGTCTTCATGGCGTGTTATGTTCTTAGTGTAAACCCAACAGCACCTGGCAGCTTAAACTGTCAGAGAATTGACATACCTAAAGAACAAAAATGTGCTTACTTTCTAATTCTAAAATATCTGAAGCACCACTCTTCACTGTGAGTTTCATGCTGCACAGGAGAAGTCCTTCTCTCCCAGGGTGCCACAAGCAAACAAAACCTGTCCAGTATGTGCATTCATTGCGATGCAAAACAGTTTTTCCAATGCCTCAGCATCACTTAAGGGCCCTACTTTCAATTACAATGTCAGGAGCACTTTAAGCTGACGGCTCTTTAATGCAGGGGAGTGGAACCTGTGGTGAGCGTCTAAACTGCCTTAAGACACTCTGGATTTCAATATAAAATTAGAACATGTGGGAACAAAATCTCACGGAGGTGAATGCGAGTGAGACGTGTTGCAATCTGGATATGGTCAATGTGAAGAAATGTGTGGGCAAGGCAAAACGTGTGAAAAGATGCAGCAGCCTATTGGTGCAAAATATAGGCTATAAAGTTAATACATTTATCCTGGTGTTTTATGTTGAAAAGATTGCAAACTAGTTTTATGTAAACGTTTAATTGTCATTTTACTATTACTCATCTTTTTTAGAATGATCTCGAAGTGAAGGTGGTAAGGGGGGGGGGACATAGGTCTCTGTTATATTTCACCAGAGAAAAGAGGCATTGAAGTGAGTAGCCAAATACTGTTGATAAAGAGGAAATAATAGTTGTAAGGTGAGGGGATAATGTAGGTATACAACGGGCCAGGGCAGGGGCGCAGGGAAGCAGATGTCCCGCCTCCTCGCCCTGGGTTGGTCAGGGAAACTTTACTCCTTCCCTCGGATTGGCCCACTCTGCTCCGGACGGGCAAAAACACTCTCTCCTCACAGACACAATAAAGTTTAGCGCTGGACTCGCGCAGACAGTGTAGGCTCATTGATCCCCGCTGCTCGTCGCGTGTGGACTGCGCTCTTTTACGCACCGTGAAATAAGGGACGTCGAACTCGCATTGGGATATTTCTAAACCGGCTTGAGAATTTGAGCGTGAATGGGAGAGTTTTTATTGCCTTTTTGGACCTGGTATTGACTGCTTGGCGCGGGTTGTGGAATAACATTGGAGGAGCGCACGGACCTAAACGGAACGGTTTGGGGACTTAACGCGCAGCAGCAACAAGTCGACCGGGCAAATTGAGTGTGATTTCGCTGGGACATTATTAACCCACTGCGATCACTCTGGTTGCGGTGACCATGCCCGGGCTAAGGCTCACGCGGGCAGCCCTCCTCTCCCTCTTGTCTGCGCTGCTCTGTCCGCTCGGCGTGGTTCGGGGTTTCGGGGAAGACGTGGAGGAGATGACCTGCGACCCCATCCGCATCAGCATGTGCCAGGGTCTGGGCTACAACGTGACCAAGATGCCCAACCTGGTCGGGAACGTGCTGCAGTCGGACGCCGAGTTGCAGCTGACCACGTTTACGCCGCTGATCCAGTACGGCTGCTCCAGTCAACTCAAGGTAAGTATTAGGGGCCGTGTTATTAAAAGCGCAGGCACACGCACGCACGCACCCTACTCGCACACTGATCGAGGAACTTGATCCAGGACTCAAAAGGCAGGGATAAGTCGAGGTGCTCTGTTTGCTATATTTGAGAGCGGCTGCGTGAGGCTGGGAGAGAGTGAAGCACATGACAGCGCGCTACCAGCAATAGTTGATACTGAGGACTGTGCAGACTGATGGTGCCAGCGATAACGCGAGCACGAAGCCTCGTTCCCGTAGCATTTAAACGCTATAAATGGACGCGGCTCCGGTCCATTGCTCTCTTCCTGCTGTGCCAGCGCGCGCTCGTTTCTTTCAATGAAAAAGCTCCCTGTGTGTGTTGACATTCGGAGTTCATGCCCCGTACGGCAACAGCTGAGTCTCTCTAGTCCTATCTTTTACTGTACTGACCCAACAATGGTGCCCTCAGTGCGCAAAAAACAAATGCTGCTTGTTTGCCTCATGAACTATGTAAGAAAAATGAGATCATGTCTCGGATACCATTCGTGGAATCACACTACTTTTTGTATTTGAGCATCTGCATCTTAAAAAAAAATAATCTGCAAATAAACGGTGCCTTGAAAAGCGCCATCTGCTCAGAGAGGGAACAAGGGGCAAACCAAAGTGCCCAAGTCCAGCTGAAAGTTGTCCTGTAAGATTAGCTGCCTGTCTCGTTCTCACACACGCACACGCACTCACATAGGCACGCATGCTAAGGAGGGAGGAAAGGGAAAAGGGAAACTATATCCCCTAACATTTGCTCTAATGGGAGGCTTCCTGACTGGTAACCGGAGCAGCTTTTAGCAGAGAAGTGACAGCACTCACATTACCAACGGTCGCGCAAAATACCCTGAATGTGCTACATTACTTAAGGCACGGACATGCTCCTCTTGTACAGTGAAATAAGCAGTAGATATTCCTTCTCCACCTCATGTTTTAAGTGCAATTTTTGGAGAAAGTGTCAAAAAAAAAAAAATAGTCCAAACATAATCCATTGGGAAAGTAGACTACAGAATGATTGTGCAGGTTATATGTTCATGACAGCATGGCAGAAGTTGAAGTAGACTGTACAGCAGTAGCCAAAAGAAAAGTATTGCAGCGACAACGATTTTGGAAAAGGTTATGTGATTTACTTTTGTCACTGGAACACCTGGGACTTCGAGTGGACTTCAGACTCAGAAAACCTTATTTATCCTGAAAAAGTAATTAAGTTTGCAGCAGTCGCTCTCAAATCCCACAAAGCAATAATACAACAGTAATAATGCCACCTGTCGCGCACAGATCTGTCAGTGCCAATCAGCACTGATAGTCTTACGAGTTCGTAAGTCAGTTGTCAGTGTTTACAGCTGCTTCACTTAAATGGTCTGAATAAGTGATTCTGAAACCTTTCACAATCAAGGCCTAAATTGGACAAAGTCATTGCTAAACTATAAGAGGTGAGGATCTCTTGGCTTTATGCAGTATGAGGCCTGGTCTATTGGCTGGGAGAGGGATGCTAAACAGATATTGATCACAGAATAGTGCAACTATGACTAACCACTAAGTAGGATGTCTCTTTAAGTCTTCGAATGCCTTAGCACCTACCCACAATTTAAATCATAAAGCAAACAGCAGAGGAGAAAGTCATGTAGCATATTTTTCGGTGTATTTATTTCTTAACCTTGACATCCTTTGGAATCATGTTTCACTAGGGCCTCATTCAAGGGACAATTTGTGAAAGGGATTTCTTTATCACCGAATCAAGCCTCCGAGCCAGAAGCATTTTGGTCCTCATTAGACCGATACATTCTATTTTTCAGCGATAAAATTGGTGCCAACTGTAGTCCAGTTTTGGTTTGTTCTGTGCAAAAGTTATCTACAAAGTTGTTCAACATCCTGGAGGACAAAGTTTATTTCATTCAGTGATCCTTTTTTTGACCCCGGCTTGATTTTACACCTGGATTTCAAGGTGGGTTAAAGCGGGGGAAAGCGTGAAATTGTTTAAAATTGCCTTCATGACCCCTGCATGCTGGAGAAATAGCTTCTGTTTTTGTATCAAAAAATCTCTGCCAGGGCAAACATCTTGAACTCAGTGTTGCAAAACCGAAGACAGTATAGAAGTGAAGGCCACATCCAAGGCACGGGTCCAACCTTGCAATGACAGATGTGCAGATGGGAAAATCCAGTAATCCAAACCTCACCAAAATGCTGTACTATAGTTGTAGATCTAGCCTTGTTGTAGAGTGACTAATTTGGTAAACCCAGTGCCTTTCATGTCCAGAAGCATAGGGACAAGGGCTCGGCTTGATCATGTGACGTCTAGTGGAATGAAAAAAGAAAAATCTATTCTACTGTTTTGTACAGTCTGACTGAATATCTGATGTTTCAATGTCCATTTCTCTTTGCAGTTCTTCCTGTGCTCCGTCTATGTGCCCATGTGCACGGACAAAGTGCCCATCCCCATTGGTCCGTGTAAAAGCATGTGTCTGTCCGTGAAGAGGAAATGTCTCCCAGTTCTGCATGAGTTCGGTTTCATATGGCCAGAGGTACGGTAAACTGCCCCGTTGTTTACCTTTGTTTATGTATCTGTCTATACAGTGAATTCCTACTGATTTCATGGAGCCTTAGTGACTACATATTGAACTAGCTGTTTACTGATCATCGTCTTGAGCAAAGGAAACAAAGTGATGCTGACAGCGAAAGTGTACCTCAAATGTAAATTACACACGTCTAATGAAAGCATGAATCTCTCCTCCAGCTGCTGAACTGTAGCCTCTTCCCGCCTCAAAACGACCACAACCACATGTGCATGGAGGGCCCGGGCGACGAGGACCCGCCCTTCCACCCCGTCCGCCACCCGCCTCACCAGGAGGAGTGCCAGGCGCAGGGGTCACTGCCCGACCAGTACATCTGGCTCAAGCAGACGGACAACTGCGTGCTGCAGTGCGGCTACGACAGCGGCCTGTATCGCAGAGGGGCCAAAGTCTTCACGGACGCCTGGATGGCCGTGTGGGCGGTGCTCTGCTTCCTCTCCACCACCCTGACCGTGCTCACCTTCCTCCTGGACTCGCAGCGCTTCTCCTACCCCGAACGACCCATCATCTTTCTGTCAATGTGCTGCAACCTCTATAGCGTGGCCTATCTGGTAAGAACCCATAATATATTCAGTCCCAAGACGCAAACAACATAGGCACAAGTCCCACAAACACAATGACTCTAGTGTTAAGTGTCTTTCCCAAGGACACAGTAATGAAATCTGGGAGAAAGTGTAAAGCGGACACCATACAGATAGATGCTGATACCTAATGGCGCCATATTCTTAGTCATTATTTATTGTAAATTAGCGGCTGAGACTCATTTGTGTCCGTGCAGGTGCGGTTAACACTCGGGAGAGAGCGTGTCTCCTGTGACCTGGATGCGACGGCTGTTCCCATTCTGGTGCAGGAAGGTCTAAAAAGCACCGGTTGTGCCATAGTCTTCCTCCTGCTCTACTTCTTTGGCATGGCCTCCTCATTGTGGTTAGTATTATTACATCCACATACATAATGGGTGCAACACCGTGGCAGATCATTAGAAGATAGTTTCTCACCCTGTTTGCTCCGTGCAGGTGGGTGATTCTGACGCTGACGTGGTTCCTGGCAGCTGGACTGAAGTGGGGACATGAAGCTATCGAAATGCACAGCTCCTACTTCCACATTGCAGCCTGGGCCATTCCAGCTGTGAAGACGATAGTGATCCTCATCATGAGACTGGTGGATGCAGACGACCTCACTGGGCTGTGTTACGTTGGCAACATGCAACAGGAAGCACTCACCGGATTTGTTGTTGCACCACTGGCTACCTATCTCCTCATTGGTAATTTTTATTTGTATTATAAGCTATTGTGAGCTGTCTCTCTCTCCATGACTTTTGAAAACTATTCATCATTTGATATTAATCACATTTTCTTCTTTAGGGACATTGTTTATCTGCGCTGGTCTGGTGGCCCTCTTTAAGATTCGATCCAATCTGCAAAAGGACGGTGCCAAGACGGACAAGCTGGAGCGGCTGATGGTGAAGATTGGGGTCTTTTCTGTGCTCTACACGGTCCCAGCCTCCACTGTGATTGGGTGCTACCTCTACCAGCTCTCCAACTGGGCAGATTTCAATGCCACTCCCAGGGACTCGTACATCGCTTCAGAGATGCTGCGGATTTTCATGTCACTTCTAGTTGGCATCACGTCTGGAATGTGGATCTGGTCAGCTAAGACTCTGCACACCTGGCAGCGCTGCTCTGCCAGACTGCTCAGAGACAGTCGAGCCAGCAGAGGGGGCAAGCGAGCGCCAGGGGAGGGCTGGATTAAACCAGCCAAAGGAAACGAGACAGTGGTATGAGAATGAAACTGAATGGAAAAGAACTTTCAACATACTTCGGTGCTGTCAATAAGCCCTGATGAGGCCAAAAGACACTATGACAACATGGCAGGAGTTTCCAAGCCACTGGATGTTACTGCAAACCTCCAAACAGTGGTTTAGTACGTTCTGCTGGTTAAATGAAGGACAAAGAGCGTCTACCCCTGACCTGTGGTCAGTGAGAGGAAAAAGGAAGGAGAGCCGAAGATGGAGTGAGCAGGAAGTATGAGCAGAGACAGCTGTGCGCTGTAGCCCCGTGTCTACCTCCACAGCCTCACACAGGCCCTGCAGGGTCTGCTGAAGTTCCACTGTTACACTGGAGGATTCTCAGTGCAGGTTTTATACAGACTGACATTTCCCCACACCATATGTCAACTACTCCCCATTGGCCACTGAGCACATGGGAAAGTTGAGTAAAAATGTAGAAATAATGCATTATGTCAGCAGCAGTGTGATGCCATTTTGGAACAATTCACTGATGAAGGAGCCAAATGACAGTCTCACCACAAACAATCAGCTTTTCACTGCCTGGTGTATTTGACCTGGTGCACCTCATACAGCACTGTTTGCACTAGTGATATCTGTGACTCTGAAGAGAGTCATCCAGCTGTGCCTTTTATTGAGCTATAAATGTGAAAGCTTTAGGGCATCTGGGAAAGGTAGGCATGTGCTTTTTACCTTAGTATTCAAAGAGAATGTCCGTTAACTTCCAGCCCTGTGTGCGCTCACAGAGGCACTCAGAGTGCTGCATATACAGTGTGTATCCAGGAAATTTAATTATTCCCGCTGCCCTCTTCAAAACACAGGCCCCAAGGCCAGCTAAGAATTAGAGGTTATTAGACAATCACTGGCCAAAAGACACATTACTGCACAGTGTGGAGCAGTACACACCAATGACCAGGTCAGATCCTTTCAGAGAGCATGATCTTGTCTGTCAGCAGCTCTTTATCGACAATCAAGTCCCCACTAGTGACAACACCACGTACTTTGTCCAATTCCATTTTTCAGAAACAGGATGAACATACTGTATGTAAGAAACTTTGCCTGACAATCTACAGTAGTAAATGTAAGCATTTTGAATGTAAAATAGAATTACACGGGCTCCTTGTGCATTAGCAGTGCCTGAAATGTAGTTTTTCTTATGACAGGAACATTTTACAGCATTGTCTAAAATGAGAGGACGATGGAACTGTGAGCTTGTTTCTGAGCAAGTCAAGACGGCAGTGTTTCTCAGACCAGAAAGGCACACTTATTACATTACCCATGTCAAACAAACATTATGTTGAGTTAAAGAGAATTGAATTAGAGTGCTGACCAAATCCCAAATGAGCTAATGTAGTTTGCCTTTAAAACAGTCTTAATGCTTGGCCTCATTCATTCTGAGGTTCAAGTGACATGTCTAAACAATCACTGAGTTGTGCCTTCAATATATTCAACAGTGCCACTGCCTATGAATGAGAACCACTGAAAATGAGTGCAAATGCTTTTGGAAGTGTGTTAATTTATCGTTGTACATATATTACAAATCTATTTTTATCTTGCCTGTTATTTAAACACTTTTGTATTGTTTTGATGAAGAAAGAATAAAACTTTTTTGATGCTACGATAAGAAGCATGTGTGTGTCACGAAAACTAATCAACAGGTTCACAGAGCTGTATTGTGGCTGCATTCCTTATGTCACCTGAGTAAGTTAATCCTGTTTCCTTGATGAGATAACACTGCCACCTGTTGACACGAGGTGGTATTACAGATACTCTAAGCAAAATACATCAGGTTAGTTTTTTGAGGGATAAACTTTTAGTGATGATAGCAGAAGAAATTAGCAGATGAATAATTAAAGTAAATTAGTACTAGTGTTATTAATTGCAGTACAAGTGGTTTGATCAATTATAGTACAAATAAAAAGGGGTGTACTCAAGTTTTCATTAACTGTGATCTCGTCTCAACGCTAAAACTAAAAAGATGTACAATAGGCCAGGATGAATGAGAGTCTGTTTGAGAGTGTGCATGGGGGACGACAGATGGAAATTAGCCCAAAGCTACAATCCGGTGTGGCTTGTTTACATGCATGAGACCAATGTATGTGTATTGACATGCACGGTCCCGACCAAATAAACCAATAAATAAATAACTTGGGAAGCAAGGCAGGATTGGACCTGGGAGGTACCAGGGTGGGAGATGGGGAGAAGTTTGCTTGGCGAGTCGTGTGAGAGTGAGTGAGTGATGGCTCACAGAGGGCCTGATAACGCAGATCTACATCTACAGCCTTGTTTCCCTCAATCTACCTCGGGGCAGCTGTGGCTGTATAGCTTTCCACCACCGAGTATGGAAAGAATGAATAATGATTGAAATTGTACAGTGCCCCTCCTGGAACCGCCATGTAGGAGCCATAAGTGAAGTAAGGGCGCTGTCACTATGATTGGGTTGTGACGTGCGGGGTTCGAGGTCACGTGTTCACGGGCGGAGTTTTCTTAAGGCGCTCACCTCTGTTTTTTGTGAATGGAAACCAGTAGTAGAGAGAGGGGGGCCGGGGTCGCCGTAGTTTTTGTTGACCGTTCGTTCGTTTGTTTAACACATTATTTTCACCTGGATTACATGCAATACGTGCGCACTGTAACATCTGCTTTGTATGTTAACCAAAGACACTCTTTTAATTAAATGCAACTCAAACGCATTTGGTTGAACTCTGTGCTTCTGTGCTACCCAAGCAGCGCGTCATACAACTAGACCGAACCCAAGGTTTTTCCCTCTCCAGCGACAATAGGACTTTGAGTCGCTACATTTAGTCAACAAAAAATGGCATTTGCCGAAAGCCATCGCACGCAATATCAATCCACTAAGAACAAGCCAAGTAAGTGCAGCAGTGATCTGCGCGCAGTGATCTAAGCACCACATCAACCGCGTGGAGGCCAGGTAAGCTTACCTGTTGCAGTTTGTATGTGGATACGGAATCCTTATTGCAATAATACATGAAGTATTTACATTTGGAGCATTTGGATGAAAGGATTCTTGTTGGATGCCCGTGCGTAAAGGTGGATGTTCGCTGCTATTGACGCTTATGCAATGTGGATTAAATAATGCGATGTTCAGATGGAGTTTCATGGGAAATGATAACGCTGCTTTGTTGAAATGAAAATGATGTATTCGTTGCACACTGGATGTTTAAATGCAATGGTTCACTGAAAGAAATAAAGAGAAAAATGAGTGAAACGAATGGTGCAGCGTCGTGTCCTGACGCAGAGCCTAAAAGGCAAAGTAAACTCACTGAAAAAGCGCTTGTCCTAAAGGTGGAAAAATTGCAACATGAACGAAAAGGGTGTGTGAATAAAATGAAAGCCTTAATACCAGAAATGAAAAAGCTCATGCACGAAAAGGAAAATATGTCTCAAGTGAAGGAATCTCTTGGAACATTGAATGAATTGAGCGAAAAGGCTACCACTGCGCACGAGGAAGTGTTGCCCTTATTTCCAAAGGATCAAACTGCGCAACAAACGGAATGGTTTTCGAGCGTAATGACATACAGTGAAACATTTAAAAACAATGTTCAAAAGTGGCTCGATGAATGTGAACCTGATGCAAACGAACAAGGTTTATTTGAAACAAACGGAAGCCTACGCCTGGCGGAAACAAATGAAACAAATGGAGTAAATGAACATTGTTTGAACTCAAAGGAAACTGCTGATGAACTGAAACCTTCAGACAGTGCTTCAAATATTGAAACACGTATTTCACTGTCCAAATCGTCTACCACTTCTTCTGCACGTTTAAACGCTGAAGCGGAGCTTGCTGCTTTGGGTGCACGGCAAAAGTTGTTGGAAGAAAGACACTCACTGGAAGAAGAAGAAGAAAGATTAAGAAAAAGGAAAGAGAAACTGCAATTAGAAACGGAAATTGCTGAAAAGGTGGCAACATTGAACGTTCTCAAAACAAGAAGTTCTACAAGTGGAAAGTCATCAAAGGCCTCAAATGCAAAAGCAATGTCAAAAGTGGAATCACAAGTTTTAAAAGCAGCATCACATGTCTCTAATGGAATGAATTCTTATTTTGAAAAGAATAAGTCTAAGAAAACTCTCAATGTTCATGCAGGAGAATTTATTCCATCAATGCCCGTGAAACAAAATGCAAACAATAATGACGGGAAATACGCTCTCAAATACGCAACAGCTCCCTCTGCTGGACAAAGTTCAGCACGTCCTCTGGATTTGACCAATACACAGTTTGTGCATGGATCCATTTCAAACACACAAGTAAATGAAGAAGATGTGAAAAGTAACAATGAAGTTTTGGGAATCATGAAGAAGCAGAATGAAATAACAACTCTCTTAATTCAGCAACAATGCCTCGCCGCTCTGCCAAAGCGAGAGATCCCTGTGTTCAATGGTGACCCATTAACGTACCACACCTTCATAAAGGCATTTGAAAATGGTGTCGAGAAAAATACATACAATAATTCAGATCGCCTATATTTCATGGAACAGCACACTAAAGGCCATGCCAGAGAACTGATAAGGAGCTGTCAACACATCAATCCTGACAATGGATACTTGAGAGCAAAAGCTTTATTGAAGGAGCACTTTGGAAATGAACAAAAGGTTGCTGCAGCCTACATGGATAAAGCCCTCTCATGGGCCGACATTAAGAACGAAGATGTGAGAGCACTACAAGATTATAGCCTGTTTCTTCGGGGCTGTTGCAATGCTATGGAGGACGTGCAATACCTGCATGATTTGGACATGCCCTCCAATATGCTGAACGTTATAAGAAAGCTTCCTTATAAGCTCAGAGACAAGTGGAGGAGCCGAGCTTGTGATCTGCAAGAACGTCAGGAAAGAAGAGCAAAGTTCAGTGACATTGTGGACTTCATTGAAAAGCAAATAAAAATCCTAACCGATCCAGTCTTTGGCAGTATTCAAGACCCCCCGACAATAACTGGAAAAGGGGCATTCAAACCAAAGTTCCAACCTCGCTCTAAGGGAGCCAGCTTTGCCACTACAGTGGGTCCCACAGAGCAGAAGGCACAGTCTGCAAAGAAGGACGCGAAGGCACCAGAACATAACACGTGTCTCTATTGTGGAGCAGGACATGCACTGGATATGTGTATGCAGTTGGGAAGGATGGCACACGAGAAGAAAATTGTTTTTCTAAAGGAAAAGGGCATTTGCTTCGGTTGCTTGTGTAAAGGACACATGAGCAAGCATTGCCGCAAAAGGATTTCCTGTACCAAGTGTAGCCTTAAACACCCCACTGTCCTCCACAAAGAACCTACACATAGTGCTATGCAGACTGAAAGGAGTGATGAGGTCTCTGTTGACAATACTCTGGTATCGAGTGGCCTTACAGGGGCTGGGGACCAGGATTGCAAGCTGCCAATTGTGCCCGTTCAAGTCAAATCAAAGAAAGGATGCAAAACAGTCACAACTTATGCATTTCTGGACCAAGGGAGCACAGCAGTGTTTTGTACGGAGTCTCTGATGAACAAGCTCAATTTGACAGGAAGAAAAGGAAATATACTTCTCCGGACGATGGGGCAGGAGAAGGTCGTGAGAAGCAACATGGTGTCTGGGCTCGAAGTTGCTGCGCTGGATGGAGAGGAGTTTCTGGAGCTGCCGAAGGCCTACACACAGGAATCCATGCCAGTGTACAAAGGAAATATTCCTACAAAAAGGGATATTAAAATATGGCCTCACCTGAAGCACATCCACTTACCACAAATTGACGCTGGTATAGAGCTCCTGATCGGGACAAATGTGCCAAGGGCCCTGGAGCCGCTGGAAGTGGTATGCAGTGTAAACGGAGGACCATTTGCAACTAGGACAATGCTGGGATGGACTGTCAATGGACCACTTGGAGCCGGCAGCAGAGAGACGGTTGCCTGCAGTGAGCCAGAATTAACTGTCAACAGAGTTTCAGTTGTGAATCTGGACGAGCTGTGGCAGCAGCAATTCAAAAACGATTTCCCAGAGAGCACCATGGATGAAATGCCCGCTCTGTCACGAGATGATCAAAAGTTCCTGGAAAAGGTGACAAACACAGTGAAACAAGTGGATGGCCATTATCAGATCAGCTTACCATTGAAGCAAGGGAACATCAAAATGCCTAATAATCGGAAAGTGGTTGTACAGCGCTTATTACAACTGAAGAGGAGGTTGCAAAAGGATCCAACCTTTTTCACTGAGTATAACACCTTTATTAACGAGCTTGTGGCTAAAGGCTATGCAGAGATGGTGCCTGAAGAGGAGCTGGACTGTGGCAGTGGCAACGTATGGTACATCCCACACCACAGGGTTTATCATCCCACAAAAAAGAAGCTCAGAGTGGCGTGGATACTGAGAATTAAAAGGTGGCTTCTGTCTTGTGTGAAGAAGAGGAGACAATTAAACCAGACGCTTACACAGTCGGTACTCACGAACGAGCAGCAGAAATCGTCTGAGGACAAGGAAATGGAAAGATTCAAAAGGACCACCAGTGCCCACATACTCTCAGTGGAGGATTTGGAGAAGGCTGAATTGGCCATTATAAGGTACTGCCAGCAAAGAACGTTTCCAGAGGAACTGGCAAGTCTGGAGAAAGGACAACCAGTAAAAGCTACTAGTCACCTTCGTAAGCTCTGCCCGCAGTTCCTGGATGGAGTCCTGAGAGTTGGAGGTCGTCTCAGCAAACTATCTATGCCTGTGGAGATGAAGCATCCAATCATACTGGCCAAAAGTCTCCATATAACAGAACTCTTGCTACAGCATGTACATCGTCAAGTGGGGCATGCAGGCCGTAACCACATGCTATCAAAGCTGAGAGAGCGATACTGGGTAACAGGAGCCAGTACTGCAATAAGGAAGGTGCTGTCAAAATGTGTCACCTGTCGCCGCCTGAATGCTCTGCCAGTTCACCAGCAGATGGCGGACTTGCCTCATGAAAGAATTGTTCCTGATGAGCCACCCTTTACTCGTGTGGGTGTAGATTACTTCGGACCTTTTGAAGTAAAGAGCAGAAGGAGCATGGTGAAGAGGTATGGTGTCATTTTTACCTGCCTGGCCATCAGAGCCATACACATTGAAGTTGCTCCATCGCTAGACACTGACTCTTTTATAAATGCACTCAGGCGCTTTCTTGCACGAAGAGGCCAAGTTCGAGAGCTCCGTTCAGACAATGGCACCAACTTTATAGGAGCAGAGCGGGAGCTGAGAAGTGCTATGGAGCAATGGAATAAGGAGCAGATCAATCATGTCTTGCTGCAGAGAGGAATAAAATGGAATTTTAATCCACCCACCGGCTCCCATCATGGAGGGGCATGGGAGCGGCTCATAAGATCAGTGCGCAAAGTTCTTAACTCCACCTTGAAAACTCAAAACCTGGATGAGGAAGGACTACAAACTTTGCTGTGTGAGGCTGAAGCAATCATCAATAGTAGGCCGATCACTAAAGCCTCTATGGATGTTAACGATCTGGAAGCATTAACTCCTAATCACCTGTTGCTTCTGAAGAATTCCCCATCACTGCCACCAGGAGTATTCCAACCCGCAGACATGTATGCGCACAGGAGATGGAAGCAGGTCCAATACATGTCGGACTTATTCTGGAAGAGATGGATTAAGGAGTATTTACCTCAGCTTCAGGAGCGCCAAAGATGGACAGGAACGAAGAGGAATCTCACAGAGGGAGATCTCGTCCTTATTATGGATAATACAGCTCCACGGAACTCATGGCTGGTTGGACGAGTTATACAAACCTTCCCAGACCGAAGAGGACTTGTTCGCCAGGTGAAGATCAAAACACGGACTAGCTGCCTGGATCGGCCCATCACCAAAGTCTGTTTGCTGCAGGAGGCTGAGGCAGATTAGGTGCAGATAGTGCTAGGCCTCAGTGTGGACTTGGACACTTTTTTTTGGGCACTTTGGATTACTTTTTTTGCTCTACTCGATTTTTGTGGATTACTTTTTTTGTGACTCTGACACAGACTATGAACTAGTTTTTGGTCATCTGGACGTGACTCTCTAACTCTTGACTTTATTATTCAGGAAGATTTCAAATCGGACTGTTATGGACATTTAGTGACATTTAGTTATTCGTGGTAATTATTCTTGCTTTTTCGTTTATGCCTCCTATGCTAGTCAAAGTGTTGTTGGTAATTATTGTGTAATAATTAAGGGGCTGGTTGTGTAGGAGCCATAAGTGAAGTAAGGGCGCTGTCACTATGATTGGGTTGTGACGTGCGGGGTTCGAGGTCACGTGTTCACGGGCGGAGTTTTCTTAAGGCGCTCACCTCTGTTTTTTGTGAATGGAAACCAGTAGTAGAGAGAGGGGGGCCGGGGTCGCCGTAGTTTTTGTTGACCGTTCGTTCGTTTGTTTAACACATTATTTTCACCTGGATTACATGCAATACGTGCGCACTGTAACATCTGCTTTGTATGTTAACCAAAGACACTCTTTTAATTAAATGCAACTCAAACGCATTTGGTTGAACTCTGTGCTTCTGTGCTACCCAAGCAGCGCGTCATACAACTAGACCGAACCCAAGGTTTTTCCCTCTCCAGCGACAATAGGACTTTGAGTCGCTACACGCCACCTTCACATGGTGGAGGGGTTTGAGCACCCGAATGATCCTGGGAGCTTTGTGTGCCTGGTAGGGTCTCCCGTGACAAACAGGTCCTAGTTGACAGGTCAGACAAAGAGCGGTTTAGAAGCCCCTTATGAGGAAGCCCCCATTATTACCTGCAGGAGGAGCCAACGACCCGGCAACGGACAAGTGGAAAAAAAATGGATGGATGGATTGTACAGTGACTTTGAGTGTCTGGCAAAGCGCTGCATAAGACAAATGCACTAATACAGGGTTCATACAGGCAGAAGCAAATGAAATTTATTGCTTTGCTTTGCCAGAGCACATTTCATCATTTCATCAAACAGAGGAAAGAGAATTGGACAACAAAACACGTGTTCAATTTCAGCCAAAACTGCAACTGAATGTTTTAGACCATAATGTTGTTGTTGCATTTCAATGACCTTTAAAGCCTTTTATTTTGGCACAATGCATTTAATGACTTTGAATGCTCTTTAACCTCTTAGCACCCGCCTTAACCAAACTATTTAGATGCTTTTTTTTTCAAGAAGCTAAACTGCCAAACTGGAGAAAATGTGCTGGATTGAAGTGGAGGAGAGGTTAATGCACACCCTGTAATATTATAGAAAATGTGAAGTTTTATTATAGTTGTTTGTAATAGGTTCTTACAGTAGTTGCAAAGTAGCAGGAGTTCAGTGAAAGTTAAGATGTAACATGGCTGTAATGTTTTGTCAAAGAACATTTTCCCCATTCACCGGCCTCTGCTTTCTCCTCGTACCTCAAAACGTTTGCTTTGTGTCAAAATCATAAATGCTCCATAGGCACTAAACTGTTTCGAGTACACAGTGGAAACCGTCATTGCGCTCTGTAAACACTACAATCCCACCAATCACATCCCATCAGTCACAGAAGACCCGCCCCTGCTATCGCTTTGAAACCATTCATATATAGTTTGGTTGGAACAATTGCAGTGAAATTACATGAAGCTGTAGTTTGCATGCAAGGCTGTAATTGCGTCTCAGATCTTGGCATGTTCTCGTCAGTGTGTGAAAAGTCAGGAGAGACGGGGTCCAAGTATGTGTGCACGGCTCAGATTGCCTTCCTGTAATTTACCAAAGTGAATTGAGTGTTTGTTTAAGAGCTGAGTCAAAGGCCTGAGGTAAAGGGAAAGTGACAGCATCGGACCTCTATTGTTTCCAGATGTGAGGCGAACCGTTGACTTCGCCAGCATGTTCACAAGCCCAGGCCATAGACTGGGTGAGACGAGGAGACAAACCAAACATGTAAGACTTAGGGCTGTGCAATTAATCCAACCCTGATTAAATCTATTTTAATTGACAATCCTATGGTAGTAACTGCTCATAACCTTTTTGTGGTGACCTCTTAAAGGAACAGGTCATCGTTTTTCCATACTGAGATATGTTCTTACCTGAGCTCAAACGAGTTGATGTGTATCTGTCTGGTCTGTGTGCATGCCCGTGGAAGAGCGTGGTAGCTTCCAACTTCACCCCCGTTTGGAGCTATAGGAATATACTGGAGAGGCCAAATGCTAACAACATCTTTGGTCGTTTTGCATGACTGAGGGCACACACAACGACCAGACAGGTACGTATCAACTCGTCTAAGCTCAGGTAAGAACATATCTCAGTATGGAAAAACAGTGGCCTGTTCCTTCAACCCCCACGTCGACCGAGAGCATTTTCACTACTTCAGCTTTTCCCAAATCCAAAAGCTTCTCGACTGGAGCTTAGTGTAACTGTAGTGCCTCATTTGAAAGCTAAGACCTACAAAACCCATCTATGCTTCTTCCTCGTTATGATTGTCACGTTTTCGTCCTTTTTGGTGGTGCTTTCATTACGTTTTTTTTTGCCTTTTTTGACATGTTCTGGTCACCACATGACAAAAATGTGACAAAAATGCTACAAAAAAGTGACAAAAATGTGACAAAAATGTGACAAAAACATGACAAAAATGTGGCAAAAAAAATGACAAAAAGTGACACAAATTTGACAAAAAACATGACAAAAATGTGACCCAAAAAAAAGATCAGAAGAAAGAACGAACAGGAAGAAACTCAGATGTGTTTTGCAGGTCTTAGCTTTCAAATGAGGCGTTACTCTGGCCTATAGTATGTAAGCTCCAGTTGAGAAGCCTTTTAGATATTCATTTTTTGGGTAAAACTGGAGAAAATGTGCTTGGTGGAGGTGGGGGTTAAATGGTACAACGGAAAGGATTCATTTGTCATGTAAAGGCTCTGACAAACAAACAATGAAAGGGGAAGAGAGTAAAGTTTTAAACTGTTCATCGTCTCCAAACTCACTCCAAACTTTCTAAACTAATCTCTAACTTATCTTCTCCTTCTGCTAATACCACAGGAACTTTATTTTAGTCCAAGATGAGATTCCATGGACTAATGTTCCTTAGAATGCGTTTACCAGACCTTTGGGATTCCCTCGTGGACACTTGTGTGCATACATGTGAGTGTGTTGGGAGTCCAGGCAAAAACTCTAAATCAGGACAGCATTAGAGTATGACAGAATATGGAGAAAAAAGTGGCTGAATTTCAAAACAGGAAAGACGCGTGAAGGGAAAAGTGCACAGAAAAATCTATCAGCGTCCAAAGGCAGAACGCTGCAGCTGTTCCCTCTGCTGTGTCCAAATTATTTTCCCAACGGCCACTCTGCGCAAACTGTTTTGAGTAATAGCCACCGAGGAGGATTCTGGGTGACGTGAGTGTTCTGGCCTCAATCCAGATTCAGAGAGAGTGTGTGAAGCTGGAGTTTGACCCAATATTGTCAGTCACATACTTTTAGTGTTAGTTCTCTCAGCTACCACTAGATGTCAGACTTTAACAAGGCAGAATAATCTATTGCTCTGTGACATACTACATGTTTATAAACAGGCCAATATCACAACAAGACAGCACAGATGTGGCTATTTTGAGTATCAGTAATCCATAATTAGGGCTGGGTACCATTAAACGATACCAGTCTGGTGTCGGAGACATGAAAGAATCGAAAGGAGGTGCCGAAAAGAAACATAAAATCTTTACATTCAAGTTTTGATGCTGTTGATCGTCAATATTTATAGGAAACAAAAGTGAAAGACAAGCTGAAAAGAAAATTTAAAAAAGGGAGAACATTTGTGAAAAACAAGAGCAAAAATGGGGTAAATTTAGGGGGGGATTTAGGGCAAAAAAAAGAATAATACAAATTTGAGAAAGGTGAAAAAATGTGGGGGAAAACAAGTAGAAAAACTGGGGGGAAAATGGAAAAAATTTGAAAAATTTTGGGGGGAAAGTAAAGAAGAAAAAAGTAAAAAAGCTTCTTGGTTGTTTCATCTCAAACAAATAATATAAATGCAAAATAGATTATATGTAAGGAAAAGGATTACATTGACATTATTACTCTGTTTTCTGGTTCTATATAGCAAATAATTTAGCATAGGTATCGAAAAAAGTATTATTCAGGTATCAATATCGAAAACCACGTATTGTTAAAGTACCGGGATCAAAAAAAATGAAACAGTACCCAGCCCTATCTGTAATGGTGAACACCAATGATTCAAACGACTGTTGCCAACACTGATGAAGCCTTATACTGACCCTGGAGTAAATTAACAAACGTTTTTCTATAATGTTCAATGAACTAACTTAAAGAGACTAGATGCAAGTTGGTCATTTTATACTCACTACTGCCACCTCAGGTCTTACTGAACTGCAGGTTCTATAGGAATAGGCCACCGTTTTTACATACTGAGATATGTTCTTACCTAAGCTTAGACGAGTTCATTTGTACCTGTCTGGTCTTCACACGTGCCCTCAGTCACGTAAACACAGCACAGACAGCGTTAGCATTTAGCCTCTCCTCCTCTCCTCTATGGCTCCAAACGCGGTCAAGATAGAAGTTACCAAGCTCTTCGGACGTTGAACTACTCCTGGTATTATGCTACTGGCTCATTCTACACATTAGGACATGGCTGGAACATGTAGGGGGAGGAAAATACTTAGCTTTAACATTTTTAAACTCTGTATAGTCCCTTTAAGGTCGATGAAACATTTGAGTAAAAGGTCTTATTGCAATGCATATTTTATAAAACAGGCCAACAACAAATGACAATTTTGTTCTCTGAAAAAGTACTAGAATATCCCTGTGGCCCTATTATGTATTGGCCTAAACCAGGGATTTCAATCTTTTGGATTCATAGAGCCGACTTTTAATGTTTACTACTGATTTAGTTCTGTTTCTGACACATTGAGCTGCCTTGTGTATGAAATGCGCGGTATAAATAAATAAGCCTTGCCTTGACCCAGTGTAGCCTTGGATGTGAGAACTTAAGCAGAATTAAATATGGTCTAAATGAGGACTGACGAAAGATTCCACAGGGCCAAACCACTTCACAATCTGCACTTGAAACTAAATGGTCATTTTGAAGAGACACTGAACTAATCATAGTATTAAAAATGAATAAATCACAATTGCAAGTCGGATGAAAAACATAAACTACGTTTTTTGTGTCAGTCAGAGGTAGCCGGGTGTCGCCTCAGTCTGAGATAGAGTCAGAGCGTGGGAGAAAGCCTGGGCGATTCTGTGTTATTTCAGCCCAACATTTGTCAACTGTGGAAATGTCAACCAGTCAATACCATCGCTTCATCTCTGCCTCTCTCCGACCAACTCCGCAAACACGACAGTGGCCAAAAGGGGAAGACAGAAAGCAAACACGAACGTCAGAGGAGGACGAGACAGCAGGAGCAAAATATGGGGGGGGGGGGAAGTCAAAACACAAAGCGCATTGAAATTCAGTGTGCCAGCTTTTCGTGACAGAGAATATAAACTCATTTTCCCCCAAATGCATCTGACATTGCTTCTTGTGGAGTTTTAGAGAGCAGCAGTGTCCAGAGTGTCAAAACAAGGTGACAGTATCGCAGTGGGTCGGAGCTTGCCAGAAGGTTGCTGGTTCAACGATTTGAGACTAGATTTGCATTAAACATCGCTGGGCCTGGGGCATTAGCATTTGAGAAGACAGACAGAAAAGCTGTGCAACTAATACAAGAATCACATGCATTTCAGAACATGTTTGTAGAGGTCTTGACTCTCCACAAACCCAAGGAGATACATGCTGATATGTGCAAAGGCTTTAATTACAATCTCTCTTCTGAATAAGCTCATATTGTCTTCTAAGTAAAGCAAGTCATACCTTTCCTTTAAAAAGCAGACCCAGTTACAACTAACAATAGGTATAGGCTTCTCTACACTGCCACCTACCATCATCCAATCATGTTTTCATCAGCAGCCTCACCTCCAAACCAGCCCTCCAGCGTCGCAGCCAATCAGTGTCCAGGATCTAGTATTGAAGCCCTTTCCGCCAAAGCCTTGTCCGCTTCCCAGCTCTTGCAGCGGCCTGCTGAACCCCATCGCCGCCTCTGCATCATCTCCGTACCACCACCTGTGTCCAGGCACCGGGGGAATACATCTTTAATGCTCATATATGAGAACGAGAACATATTACAAAAGTATTTCCTGAGTGTCAAACTAGTAATGTTAATTCATGGCAGTTTTCTTATTGTTTCTTTTGTTTCTATCCGAGTCTCTCCAGGTTATTATTATCATTATTTATTGAAACAGGGACAATGTACAGAACCATTAGTCTTTACAAGAGGAGATGGTTTGTACCAGATTTAGCTCAGCAGCTATTTTCCATCCGCAGTCCCTGGATTTAGTGGTTGAACGACCACTAAACAGGTCTTGACATTTTCGTAGCCTATGTAAAGAAAGCTATACTGTACTTAAGTTGTATTTTGCAAATCTATATCGGTCAAAAGTTTGGGGTCACCCAGGCCAGTTCTATAGCTTCTCTCATCGTCAGCACAACAGTTTTCAGCAGTGCTGTAGCATAACTGCCCGAGGGTTTTCTATTCTAATCAAATGCCCTTTAACACGATAAGCAAACACAATGTACTATTAAAACACTGGAGTGATGTTTCCAGCGAAAATAGGCTTTCTCAACATTAACAATGTCTAGACCAGAGGAATCTCTTTCTATAATTTACACATTTTTTTCTGCTTTTCTTTCCACACTGAATTGCATGCAGGTGCTCGTCATATTTAGAATATCATGAAAAAATATTTCTGTAATTCAACTCAAAATCTGAAACTAAACTCTAATATCTGATTATCATTAGAATCAAATTAACATATGTCAAGCCTTTGTTTGTTATTATTTTGATGATTATGGCTTACAGTACCCCTCCTGAAACAGTCACCATAACGTGGTGGAGGGGTTTGAGCGCCCAAATGATCCTGGGGGCTCTGTTGTCTGGGGCTTCGTGCCCCAGGTAGGGTCTCCCATGGCAAACAGGTCCTAGTTGACGGGTCAGACAAGGTTCAGAACCCCCTTATGAGAGACCAACAGGCTCAGTTAGAATCGTGAGGCCAATCTGTGGACCCACCACCTGCAGGAGGAGCCATAGGGGCTGGTGCAATGGGATTAGGGCATCTCAAACATCTGCCCCAATGACCCGGCAACGGAAGTGGAAGAAAATGGATGGATGGATGGCTTACAGTCCATTTTTAAAATATTCTAATTTTCTGATTTTTAATCTGGGGTTTTTACAAGCTGTGAGTCATAATAATCCAAATGATAACAAATAAAGGCTTGACATATGTCGCTTTGCATCACATATTAGTTTCACAGTTTAAGTTGATAAGTAAATGCACTTTTTGGTGATATTCTAATTATATGATGAGCACCTGTATATCAGAGGCACCATGACCACCCCCAGAGTGGGCTCAAATGGCAATTATGCATTTTTTATTATGACTATGATTATGATTATTAATTGGTTGAATTAACAGGTTGAATTAACGCCTAGGCTTTTGTCAGTTTGAATGCAAAGGACGATCTTATGATATCTGCCCCTTTGTTAACGTTCTGTTTTTTTGTCCATATTTTGGTAAACAATATTTCCAATTAATATCAAGCTTTTTCCAGATGTTTTAGCAGTAGTGTATATATATTTTGGTAACAGAACCATCATACTATAAGTAGCAGTGAGAAATTGAACTGACTGACTTTCATACTGGCTATAAGATGCAACAAAGTTATCCAAGTATGTGGTATCCAACGACTCAAAAGAGCTGAAAAAGCAAACAAGGTCATGGGCAGGACCATGGCTGCACAGGGCTCACCATCGCCCCCCCCCCCCCCCCCCCCCCCCCCTTTTTCCTGTGCATTTCTTCTGAGAGTGAAATATGCCATGGCAGATATGCAAATCACTTCTGAAATTGGGCTCGTCACATTTCTTTCTGTATCCCAGGATTTAAATTGACTTGGCACAGACAAGCATCAGATCCTGGGCTGACTGTGTCTCTCTCATTAGACCCCGAAGCATTACCCCACCATTGCATCACTGACACTGAGGTAAGGAAATTGGATGTTACGACACACAAACTTTAGGGATCAGATAAGAGGGAGAGACAGGGAGAAAGTATAGGTGCGCAGAGGAGCAAGAAAACCTCAGGCTAGGGTTTTATCATTTCATCTCTCATTAATTTTTACTAAGAATAAACCCTTGTTTCTAAGAAGAGTGTGAAAGAGGGCTATTTTGGCAGCTGAAGTTCTCGGAATCGCTTTCTGTACTAGTGTTAGAATTTATAAAAAGCACACACAAAAAACAAATGGAGCGAGTGCCACACAATTTGCAGCCAACGGGGACTCAAAAACAGCCATTACAGCTGAACAAATAAGTAAATTTACTGATATCAATTTGAAAGTTTTGCTGCAAATTACTGGCAAAATACATGAGGGGAACGTACTGCACATTTCTTTCATGTGGAAATAAGGCCTTTTATGTGGAAAAATGGCAATATTTGTAGCCACAAAACCTGAATAATGGATAGAGCCTGGATTACATTCATGGGTTTAGTTTGTTCACATATTAGATCGAAAAACATATTTGTTTTTTATTTGTTATATCTTATTTTGTCATTGAATGAACTAGCTATTACCGAAGGAGGGAAAAATCTGTAAAATTTAAACGTCTTCATTATTTTGGGGTTCAAAGCTCAATAAAGCAGGTTAAAGGAACAGGCCACCGTTTTTCCATACTGAGAAATGTTCTTAGACGAGCTGATACGTACCTGTGCGTACCCTCAGTCATACAAAAAGACCAAAGATGTTGTTAGTATTTGGCCTCTCCCAATGTATACCTATAGTTCCAAACGGGGGTGAAGTTAGAAGCGACCACGCTCTTCCATGGGCACGCACAAAGACCAGACAGGTTTGTATCAACTCATCTAAGCTCAGGTAAGAGCATATCTCAGTATAGAAAAACGGTGGCCTGTTCCTTTAAGCATTGGACCAGAGGACCTCAAACTATAGCCAGATGATTTAACCCGGACCCTGACTTGTAGAGCACAAATCTCTGAGTATGTCAAAAAAAGTCTCTAGCCCATTCCTGTGCGGAGTTATGATTTTTTTTTTTTTTAATAAATAACCAGCATACTCATTCCAGCCACTAGGGGGCAACTTAAATAAATAAAAAATAGTTCCACACATGTCCAGCAAGGCCACTGACATAAGAGATCAGGATATAAACAGCACATTATAGCCACGTGGTAAATGAAGCTTATCAATACAATAATGCAAACCACTACAGCTAAACTAATATGTGCCTGGAATCAAGTGTTGATCTTGTGGATATAGTAATGGGGTTGACTGTGCCAGGCTGGTAATCTCTACTTCACAATGAGGCCTGGTGCATTTTGGTCTGGGTCATACAATTCTACGTTATAGCCAACCCGGCCCGGCCCCCCATCACAGTCAGGAATGATAATGTGGCCCCCAGAGAAAAACGTTTGAGGACTCCTGAATTAGACAATGAAAAAGCTTTAAAGTATAAACACTATTAAGGTCATAACTGGAACATGTGGTTCTATTTTAATCTCTTAACTCCCACCTGAACCAAGCACTTTTCTCCAGTTTGGCTTTATCCAAATCTAAAAGCTTCTTGAACAAAGCATCCGAACAGTGACGGAAATGAGGATAAATAAAACAACACACAGACACACAAAGAAGCAACAAAAGAGCGTCAAAAACACAATAAATCGACAAAAAACACAATAAAGTGACAAAGAAGTAACAATAACGTGCCGGAAAAGCAACAATAACACAATAAAAAATCGACAAAAAAGCGTCAAAAAGCAAGGGGGACAAGACATTGATGTTACAATTTCTATGAACCGAAACAATGAATCCATGGAGCAACACTTAAAGATGACCCGCAGTGCCCACCCTTAACTGTTTTGAATATGAGCAACAAAGATAAAGTCTAAGTTATACAAAGACTTGATACAAAGACCCTGTGCAGTTACTGTGACCAGTCCCGGACCGGCAGAAGTCTTAACATCGGGGACGTTTGTAAAACCTATTTTTAACCTGTGGCACGTATCCGATAAGCTATTTAGCAAGTGTGTCAAGAAAGAGATTCAGTCTAGTCTTACTGGGTCATTGGGGTAGTAGTTTCTATCAAATATCTCAAAGCATTCAAACCTACTGGGAAATAGTACATAGAGTGACACATTTCCACCAAGCTCAAAAAAGCATTTACTTAGAAGAGGCAAAGAAATTAGAACTTTTTAGACATGTATATATATTACTTGGTCTACTTAATAGTTTGGATGTGGAGTACTACGATCCTTCTGCCATCTTTCACAAAGACTTTTAACAATGAAGTAGATGTTTATTGTTGCATATTTACACTGAACTGAATCAACTTCAGTTCAGTTATTCGCTGGCAAAAATAAAAACAATACTCCCCCCCTCGCTGTAAAATAACTACAACTAGAAAAGGAAACGTATAATCCTATAGCGTACTGCAAGTATGCATCAAAACAATTACAAGTAAATGGAAAAAAATGTCAGACATTTGGCTCAGTCCATGTGGGAGGGCTAAACATCTGGGTCAGAGCATCTCCTACTGCTGTTGCGGGATGTCCTGTCCCATTGTCAGTATCAATCAAAGATGGTTCAAGAAAGGAACACCCCCAAAATAAAAAATAAGATTACAGGTGATCACAGTGATATGACTAAATGACCTCACAGGGATTATATAGTGTTAAATTACTTTGGTAACTCTGAAAGTGTTCATGGGAGTCTACTTAGAGGCGTGATCGAATATGGTGATAGCTCTCATGGGTTACAGATAACAGACTTGGGCCCGGGCACTTTGATCGGGGATTAGGCCTGGCAGATTAATGACAAGTGATAAGAGACCACTGGGCAGTGGGCACACAAGTGCACAGCCTGCACTAAACAGCGGTGACTCAATCTATCTATGCCTTCGCTATCTGTGTGAGATCAGCGTCAGGTGCCCTTTGATGAGATTAACAGGGAGGCGTTTCATCAAATTTGTGGAATTATGGATTTAGTAGGTACATCATTCCGCAAATATCACAGAGTACCGTTTGTTTTTTTCAATCACTGATATTCAGGGAAGATTTCTGAGCGATAAAAGGTAGAGCTTTGTGTTGGCTTTGAGGAGGGACCTTTTCTGTAGAGTTTGCATGATCTGGCTGCGTAGGTTTCCTCCCGGAGCTCCGGTTTCCTCTAACACTAAAACATCATCTCTGGGGCTAGAGAGTGTGTTTGTGACTGTGAGTCCACAACAACAGAAGAAAAAAGCCCAAAGTTACAATCCAGCATGGTGTGTTTACATGTGCTCCACCCACATCATGGCTATCCTCTCCAGACGAGGTAGTATTGGACTTTTTGAGGATTAGTAGTACTGTACTCAATTAGTTTTCCTCTACTACATTTGAAAGATAAATACTTTATACTCCACTACATCGGGGCGGATCAAGAGGCGTGGGTAGCTGCCACCCCTAGTAAAGGTCTTGCCACCCCATTGTCATGTGGTCATGTGGTCATCTGCTCTAGAAGCTACTTGGGTGCTTACAGAGGCTCACTCTCAGTTATAAGTATAACAACATTATAGCCAAATAAGGGGCCAGGTTTTACAAATGTTTAAACCTTACTGGCCCTCCTCAATATTATTAATATTCTTTTGGAGGATTCTATATCACACAATCTATTACAAATCTTGCATCATGCTCATTCACTTTAACGACAAACACACTTGTGAAGTAAGGGAGAATGCACTCCATTATCATATATAACTGGACAACGCGGAGGCGTGAACGGTTGCTTCCGTGGAGTCCAGTTATTTCTCATAATGGACACCTCGGCGTGCATTATCCCGCTTATACCATGGTCCCACAAACTGAAACTGTTCATTGGGGGCCTGTTTGTTTGCTTGTTTGTTTTTAAAGTCCCGGGCAGGAGTTATTTCACTTTTTAATATAAGTTGTTTTACCTGAAGCTAGTTCCAGCTCAATTGTTTATCGTTACTATGGAAACAACTGCACTGGAGTGACGTGATTTAACTGTTGCCGGACTAGGTGCACATCGATACAGACGTTTTCTGGCAAAATATAAACGTATTTATCACATACAAATAAAGTAAAGTCTAAATCAGGTCCATATGGAAGTTTATTCACAGCAGATTTTTCAGTGGAAGCAAAAAAACAGCAGTTGTAGCTAGCGCTAGCTAGCATTAGAATTAGCATGATGCTAACATGTAGCATCATTCTACCATTCGCTCTTGTTTATGTATTTATGGGCTGTTGAACCACTTTGCTCCTATTAGTAGAAAACTATGTTCATAATTCAGCATTTGTTGATGTAGGCTAGTTTTTGAATAACTAGAGAGTTTAGATTTTTCTCCAAAATATTTTCCCCCTTAACTGTTTTCAAACATGACCATATATGGGCGATTCCAGAGATGCCGTCTTTATCTATTATCACTTTTTTACGGACACCCTCCAGCCAATCAGAATCAAGTATTCACCCAGACCATGGTATAAATATATACATTAAGAGTGATATTTTGTCATATGTGGGTTTTTTCTTTTATGAATTTCCTGTCAGAGTGAACAGAGCGCGCCCTATACCTATAGCACACACCAGCCTCATCTCCGCCTTATCTGGGAACACCACAGCCCTATTACCCTCTAGTGTCCTCGGCACAATATCACAATAATACCTGTCTCTCGGAGCCTCCGTGCCATCATCCCTCACCCACGCGCCCAACAACTGTCAGAGGCTTGGTGGCTGCCGGGCAATCCCTCCGCGAGAATGATTGAACACTCATTTGTACAAAGAGAGTCGTATAGAGACCACAGAACTCATTACAGCTTTACCCGGGAGCAGACCTGGAGCTGTTGGGTCTGAAGCCGTGCGGATTTACGGCCGTGGGCATTTTCAGGCCAATACACAGCAATAAAGTGACATCAACCTGTAACTTAATAAAGCAAAGCGTAACAGAGAGATGATAATGGCAGCTGCCGGCCAGCCATCTCCGCAGGTCATCTCATTTCATCTATCTCTGAAGGCTCAAACTTTTTATTACCAGAGTTTGATTAGCTCATAACAGCAAAGTAATAAGGAAAGATGGCATCTGGATAAGAGAGCGGTGATAGTACACAGGCGCACTTTCGATGTAAATGGCCGTTTATGAAAGTAATGGAAGGATAGGAATTCATGATTTTGATAATACGGCAAGGAATATTTTTCATTTAACTACAATAAGATACAATCTGGAAATAGAAGATCTCAGAGAAAGGGAGCCACCACCAAGACCTTGCTGAAAATGCAGTCAAACCCAGCCAATACCTTTTAAGTGTACCTTGCTAACAGATCAACAAATCAATTAACAAATCAATACCTGAATGACAATATTAGGTTCATGTTTTAAGCGTTTAAAGTGATGCACGCTCTCTAATTATCTTGGGACTGGCTACACACTCCAAGTTGTTAACACTGGAGGCCGGTGATCCACAACACTAGCAGAACACATGCTTCAGGTCTCTATGTTAATCAATAGTTTAAACAGCTCTGGCGCTAATAGCTCTTACAAAACACCATGTGTCGAGGCAATAGATTAATAGACACCACAGCAGCGCCCAGGGTCCAACTAAACCACTGCGGCATCATTTGTCCAACTGACACAAAACACATGCCCAGGTGAGGCATTTTCATCTGCCTCACCTGGGCAGAGAGCTCTAGTGTATTGCATAATTAGCCTTTTATTTGAAGAAGATTACAATAGACATAAATTACAACCACTGAAGAAAAGCGGATGATTGTGTGTTGAAATAAAAGAGCAAGTGGATGATATGTTCCACAAAACTACAATGGCAACAGGATTTTCCTTAGTGAATTGTTATTAGTGGCCCTTCTTTTGTTAGTTTGTTGTTTTCTTCTCAGCTCACATGGTCAGTACCTGTTTGCCCAGAGCTTTTCCTTACATCCGCACACTCAAACTCATCCTCTACTCCTGCAGCCGTTCTGTTGAGCGCTGCTGGAGGATACAATCTGTCTGTGGAGCTGGCTGCTGATTGGCTCCTCAGGGACAGACAGAGGAGACAGGTGAGGTGACAGGGCAGGGGGCAGCTGAGCCTCTGAGACACACAGGACTACAGCTCATTTAGGAAAACTTTCTTTCTCTTTGTCCTATCTGTCGATCTATCTCTCCTCTTCCCATCAGGCTGCATGCATTATGCATGAGTGTGAGCAGGCTGCGGTGAGCTCCGGGCACTGCTCTGTGACTGATTGGCTGTAGTCTGCAGGTCTAAATCCCCTTTTAGACAGGTACATGGATTAGACCATCACAGATATTGTAGAGATGTGTGCACTGAAGCACATCTGTGACTCCCTATTCATGTCCAGCTGTGCATGAGCCACCCGTGCCCCTGGTTTGTCCCTGTGTCAGGTGCAATTTATTAGTCAGTTTAAGTCGCTGAATTTTAGTTATACATATTTTACACTGATAGATTTTTTAGTTTATCCACAATACCCAATCTGACCTTGCGATCGCCCTGCGTGCTGCTTGGTGTAAATGCGGCGACTGCTGTGGACGCTCGTGAAGCCCCGCGGCGCAATCCTGTGCCAGCCCCTGGCAGCTCATCAAAGACAACACTGTGGGGACAGAAGAGACAGAGACATGAAAGTGAGCCAGCCACTGGGGCCTCGTGGCTGTGAGCATACAGATGTTTGTGTGGAGAGAGTGGAGGAGCGGCTGCAGCTCAGACAGATGTGCTCAGAGCATACACACTGGCACAAGGGGACTCTGTGGGCTCTAATGATGCTCTCTCCGCTCCTACAGCCTGTCACTGTCTTCATCTGCACCTCAACTCCCACAATGCTCTTTTTATACGGGCATGATCACACAGATGTCAGCGTAGCCAAGTATCTCCTCAAGTCGAGATAGTGCTACTATAAAAAGGTGTCTACTGTCTGGTGTTATAGTTAATTTAGAGTGGGATTTTCCTTTCTGTGTTTTTGATTTTAACCAACAACTGCAACAAACACAGTCCACTTTTTAAATAAATTCAACTTGAGGGAAGACTAAAACTGCATAAAACTGCATAAACTCCAGGATGAGCAGCTTTATTCGGCCTGAATTAAAACAGTTTAAGCTGCATCATAAGTAGCTGAGCCTAATGACTGTAATTCCTGGTTCGGAAGCATAACAACAGCATTGCACCATCCATCGTTCTTTTGGTCCACATGTCTGGCCCCGTCCCTCTCGCCCCGGTGGATGCAGACAGATGAGTGCTGGGCTGCCTGGGCTCTGGGCTGGCCTCATGTTTTCCTGCATTAGCCTCAACCAGGGACACTGACTGCTGCAAACACGTCCATAAATCACCCTGCGAGTGCATGCGTGTATGTTATAACCCTGTTTACTCTGCTGGCGATGGGGACATGGCTCCATTATTATGACAGAGCACTACTACCCTCTCTATTGAAGAAAGTCATCCAAGTTCAGGGTTCGTTTAGGTTTAGGGTTGATGTGTTTTAAATTTACAATGGCGTAGCGGTGGAAACAAATGCAGCTATAGTGCAATGATATCTTTTAAAACGCTATAAATGTGTAATGATATTTCACAAACTTAACTAAAACCTGGAGTACACTGTCACCGTGGATAACTTCCATCAAATTGCAGCTTGTAATTTTGTTGTTTTTCTTTGACAGGGCCCAGGTGAATTGCGGTGATCCACAATGTAGAAACATCTTGTCTCATTTTCTAAATGGCTTAGTAAACAGCGGGCCCTTTGTCTTCTCAATAAACGATTAGCCGCGAGAGGCAGAGACGTGCGTCTGTAAGTGTCATGTTACCAGAATATTTAATCTCACGCCACAGTGTTGAAGAGTTAATCAGCTGCAGAGGCACGGCTCTGGATGAATATGGACAGGAATGTCAGCTGACTCACAGAGGTGCAAATATGGCGCCAGACTTTAAGACAAAAAGCCAAGCCTGAAATTTGACTTCACACAGGGCACATTCTTGACCTTAGTCACGTGATATTACAGCATTAATCTGCTACTGCACTGTCGGACATGGGATAAAGTAGGCCTGGGCGATATGGACCAAAAGTCATATCCCGATATATTTAGGTTGAATATCGTTATACGGTATATATCCCGATATTTTATCCGCAAAGTGAGAGCTGTGAAATGAAATGTTAAGTCAAAGTCAAAGCCAAATACGAGTAGTTTTATAGAGATAACAAAACAAAGTGCTCAGTTTAAGATCAACTTTTTTAAACATCAGCTTGAGATTACCTGTTTCTTTTTGTTAAGATAACCCTTGTGTGGCCACTGGAGCCCGCAGCCTATCGAAATGACCCAAAAGCCACTGGAGATTTTTGTAAAAAGAAGCAAAAAAAATATGAATGTATGGTTGTTTTAAGGCTCTTTTTTGGAGTGTACATTTTTTGACATTCAGGTCTTGAAAGGGTGCAAAATTGAAGGATCTTGAAGGAGCTTTCCCTGATTTTTCCTTCTAGAAATGGAATGAAAATTATTTTTCCTCCTTAAAGGGATTATATGGAGTTTAAGAATGTTTAAATTATGCATTTTCTTCCCTTTACATGTTCCAGCCATGTCCTAATGTGTAGAATGAGCTCAAACAAATTCACCACAACGGCCTCTAAAATCCTGCACTGTCACTTAAAAAGCTGTTATTTCGGGTCTGAAGTGTCGTCATGCACGAGCTTAATATAGAAGCTGCAGCTACGCGCAAAACCTGAGGTGGCAGTAGTGAGTATAAAATGACCTATGAAAATGACCAACTTGCATTTAGTCTCTTTACGTATATTGTAAACGCAAACGTTTGTGGGGAAAACAGCGTGCATCAAATTATAAAACATTTGTATCAATTTTATGAACTTTCAGGCTATTTTTTTTTAGCATTTTCGGCAAATGTGCCGATAAACTTGTCCCTGTAGAGAATTTGGATGCTACAAATATACTTTCCCCTTTCATTGTTTGCAAAATCAGGTATAGGGCCTTTAATAGCTTATCTATATTTTAACTAAATCGATATATGCGATTTGGTCAAAATTCCATATTTCATTCAAAAATATATTGATATATCTTAAAGTGATAGTCTGTAAGTTTGCAAAGTGAGGAAGAAAGAGTGAAATTTGAACGTAAACAATCAAACCCCTCTCCTCCTAGTTTGCAAAACGAGGAGAGCGGGAACGGCTGGTTCACAGGAAACTCATCTCATTGGTCAACACAGGAGGATACTAGACTCTGATTAGTTGCTGAGATCAGGGAAGGAGGGACTTAACAAAAAGATAATATATATCTTATTACTTAGTTTACATTAAAATGCAAGGTCGCCCAGTTTGTAAAACATTTTGGCTTCCAGACTATCACTTTAAAGATTGATATATCGACCAGCCCTAGGATAAAGTAACTCAACTTAAATTTTCAGGTAATACTTTCTCAATAAACTTTGAATTGGGTGGAGAATTGTGTTGTTTTTATTGTAATAATGAATATAAAAAAAGTATTTGCCACATGATAGAGGAAGAAAGAAGAAGAAACCTGTGGGTTCTAGGAATAAAAACAGTAGAAGTGGCGGAGTCCAGAGCAAATTATACCGTTATTATAAATAATTACATATAATTGTATCATTTCTTAAACAGAGACCTGATGCTGTTGCCTTTTAATATCTTGCCATATTTCCATTTAATGATCTTTTATTTAGCTTTGGATCGACTTCCAGCAGTCCGCTACAAACGCCTGAGGGCCCGAGGCTTTACAGAGCTAAGCAGGCTCACAGGTCTGTGACTTAATGGAGCGTGAGTGTGTGCACCATGTACGGCAGAAACACGGGATAGAGGTGATTTGAGTTATAGCTGCCCATGCCGGGATACCACGCCACTGACTACAGGTCATTAGCGCGAAGAACTAAGCGCACGCAGACAGATAAATATTCTCCCTGGAAGCATGGCCACAATTTATTACCTCTATTTATATCTGAGGAACGATGGGCGGGGGTGAGAGAGAGATAGCGAGTGGGAGGGGAGAACAGGGGGGAATTTGGGGCAAAAGGCAGAGGAAAACCTAAACAAACAGGTCCCATACATCATCCTAATAAAAATCTAGAAGTCGACGAGTAACGGGAAGCGCAGAGGAACGGGAGGACCACCTAAAAAGAGAAGACGCGCAAGACGGAGACGGAGCAGTTTGTGGGACAGCTGAGATCTTATATGGCAAACGAGACGACATCCCCTGTTGCCATGACAACCGTCTCAGCGCACGGCGAGCGAAAAGGATGCATCTCCGTGCTTGCTTTTGCCCTCCCTCCCACACACGAGATTCATATAGACGCAGAGCATACCGTGCCCTGCAACTCCCACGCGCCGCCTGGAAACTTCCCTTCTCATCTGCCCACCTGGGTATAGGCCTAAAACTGCCTCTACGCCGTCCAACTGGCCACGAGGGCTCAATTCCTTCCCCTCATTGCTGTATATTTAGATTACGGTCCTCCTACTTGTGCATGGCTGCCGGTGTATACACATAATAATTCAATTTTAAACGCGCAATTGCATTTGAAAGCCAAGCGAGCTGGTTGTTTACCCTCCCCACTGTCCTATTGGTATGCGGGGAGTGTAGTGCTACTTTTGCACTGCTAGATAGCGCTGTGAGGCACCGAAGAGGAGCATGGCAGGTGTCGGAGCGAATCCACAGACGTTCCGCAGCTACCCCGAGAGAGAGAGAGAGGGAGAGAGAGAGAGAGGGAAACAAATTAATTCAGCATTTTTGCATGTGTGAAGGAAAGAAAAAAAAACACAGCCCCCGCAACAAGCAAGAATGCACTTATTGGAATTGACAAGGCTTTTAATAATGGCGCAGGGAAAGAACAATCAGTGCAAGGTCACATTACTATGGAGGAGCGTGCCGCGGAGGAGAGGGGAGAGACTTTTGGCACAATGGCGAAGGGCAATGCCAAACAATTTCCACACGCAGTGTATGCCCTGCCAAGGTGATAAGCCAGCAAACGTCCCGTCATGACACGAAGCAGATGTACATTTACAACACAACGGCCTCGGTATGACTGATAGGCCCAAAGGAAAACAACGCAGAGAGCCAGAATTACATCATGCTATGGAAGATGTGGGTGTAGTTACATTTAATTCATTCATACACACATTTTTATTATAGCATAAAAGCTGAGTGGTTATTGCTATGAGCTCACAGCCAGAGGGTTTCAGATTCTCATCCTGGCATTTCTGTGTGAAGTTCACATGTTCTCCCTGTGACTTGGTGGGCTTCAGCTTTCTTCATCAACAAACTTTAAGCGGTTAGCCTGGCAAACACCAGACTGCTGTGTGCGCTCGAATCATTTTGAACTGCACAGCAGCCTGGGGACCGTGGTCGAATTTGTGCATGGATTTGGGGACCAATCACATTTCGATTAGAGGGACGGCAAGACAATGGCGCACTATTCGATATATGGAAGCTTGTAGTTTGTTTACGGATAAAAAAAATAAAAAAAAAGTTTACTGATCCAACATGACAGCAGCAGATGCGATGCCATTTGCTGATCAAGCTTTGGGCCGTGTCCTAAATAGTTTAGCTCGAAAGTTTACAGCAGGTACGTCATAGGATACGATGATACGATTGGCTGTGGCTACATGCAGACGCATGATAGACATTCGTAGCGGCCAATCAACGGCTATGGGCAATCGTAAACCACACCTCTCCTACGGGAAAAGGAATTGGTGGTCCCCAGACTAAATATCACTTGTGATTAGCCAGGCCATTAAGCAGTAATAGTTTGAACCAACAATGTTTTGATGGAGTCTATCCAAGTCTACAGTCAGTGATATCAGCAGTTTTCAGTTTTCAGGGAGTATATTTCGACATAGCAGGTTTGTGTGCATTTACAAGTATATATTTTTTTCCAATTGGTCAATTATTCCTCATTATTTACCCTCCATACGTTGTTGACATCTCTCTAACATTAATGCTACATTCATTGCTCCAAACAATGATCCATGTAATGAATAAACTATACAATCTTTGCTGATGAATTACTATGACATTTCCAGCGTTCTATGGCACATGACAGAGTGGTTTAACAGATGGAGTCTGCTCCTGCGATAAGAGGTTGCATTGTTTTTGCAAATACAATGGGGCAATATTTGCCATCCGCATAATAACAAAACTGCATATGCTTTTGTCAGTTCAATTGCGGACACTGTCCAAGGTGCTGATTTTGCAATAGAAATGTGGCACTGAAGGGTAAGCAACAACAGCAGGAAAACAACTCCCACATAATAGTCACAAATTAACAAACCTGTTAGCCATGTGCAACAAATAAATGCATCTGTAGAATTGCAGACACAATGGCTAAAATATAAAACAATGTAGTTCGGGCCAAATTAGGCCACCAACTTAATGGCACTGTTAAAGAATACACAAGATGAAATGTGTTTTTTATGCCAACACATTTGTCTTATGCCTCCAGGTATACACCACTTTGTGCAGCAGCACCTCATGAACGTCCAGTCTGAAACTGATACACACCAACAGTACAGACAGTCCAAACTTAAGCACCAAGTTTTCAGACTGTGTGCACCAGTGGAGTCTATTTTGCAATTACGGCTAGAATCAATTTACTGTCCCTTTAGGAAAATGTGTCCTCTGCACATTTAAAATAATTAAATGCTTGATGTTGTTCCTAATCTACGCAAATTAAAAAGACAAAAAATAAAAGATTCCCTGAGGCCAGTCTTCTAAATATAGAAGAGAAACAGTGGAATCAACACAGTAAGCTAGATTAGTAGCAAAGTTTCAATATATTCTATCGGCTCCATACTTTAAAGTTTTTGGGGAATGCACCATGTTAAAAAGAGATTTGAAACCTGAAATGCTTCTTTTCTGTTTTCCCCGTGGCTTCAAGTGTCATTCATCCAGATTCTTGTAAGAAGCAGTGGCCTCGAATGCTTAAGACATCCGCTTTGTTTTGGTGCCCATCTGCCGCGGCCCTCCCAGCATGCATTGGGGGGTGATAGACGGGAAAACAGACACCCGAGGGCTCCGGCGTACCTGACAGTTTAGAAAGACGGGAGCAAAAACTCGGCTGCGCGGCGACTGGCGGGGTTTTCTCTCACTGGGATCTGACAGCGCTAATCTCCACGCCGCTGTGTCACTTTACTCACCAATACAAAGTGTCGCTGGGACGATGAGGATACCACGAGCGCCAGGATGAATTTGTGACCGTGCTGGAGGATGCTGGCAGGTTTTCGTGCAGGCAGGGATCCAGAGGCACACCACGCTGCCCCTGAGAAAGCGGTGGTTGGTACAAATCCTATTTTGACATGCGTTTTATACAACACTGTGAAAAAGAAGTGAAATCCAGATCAGGGATTAGAGCTAAACAATTGTTCATTTGTCAGTAGATTTGATACATTCTTTCATTGATCCATAGTTTTACAATTTTTGGCACTCTCAAACACATGAAAAGGTTTCCTGTTATTTTGTATGTGGGAGCTCTACTGTCTGTACTAGACACAGACGCGCGTGTTTATATAAGACTCCATTGCGGACAGTCAGTGCTCTCTGAAGACCTTTTCCGCCCACTACTTTGGCATCCAGCTTTTTCCTGTGCACTACACTCAACTGTAGTAGGCACCGTGCAATAACCAGAAACTCTTGTTATCGCATAGTATCTGGCCCATTGCACTTAGCAGAACACAAAAGATCGCTATAGAGACTGTGTGTTATGAAACGGCCCCGCTTTGTTTTTAATTGCGCTTGCTTAGATGCAAATTGGGAGCTCTGATGTGCTAAACTAATAGGATTGTCAATCACACCCATGCTGAAAAGACTACTGCTTCATAACCAGCATTACATTTCACAAGGATCCTGCTCGAATGCTGATTCAATTATTTCGTGACTAAATGAATCGAATCCTGTCCCTAATTGGTACATAAATTACCATTTTTACAAGGGGCATAATTGGCATTGGTGGTAATGATCTTGTGAAAACAACAGCATAATTGAAATTGCTATTACCCCCCGACGGAAGTGTCTCCAGTGCACTGAGGGACAAGCGGTAACCAAAGCAGCCTGTGTCTGTATTACATGTCCTGGGGTCCGGTATCCGAGCCCAGTCCTCCAGGGGCTCAGCTCGTCCTGAATGATGAGTCACTGAGTCGGCCTCTTTGAAATTCCCCATCCATTTCAAACTCCCTACCGCTGTGGGGTCACTCTTGTATACACACATCCACACGAGGAGATTAACACACACGCACAACGGCGGCGCGCACGCAGGCCCCGCGCATGCCCATCGATCAAAAGCAAGAGGTCCAGCTGCTATTTTCATTCATCCCCTGCCTCCTGTGGCTCCACATATTGATTCCCTTTTACATGGTGTTTAATTCTGGGCCGAAGTGAGCCTGGCACTGCCTGCCACAGCTCCCAATACCTCTCTCAATGTTTATTGACCATATAGTAGCACTATTCAACTGAGCTAAGGGGGTGTATTTCTGCTTGAGTCGGTTTATTCCTTCAGCTAAGCTCAGCATTTATTGCTTTTCCTTCTTATGCTTCTATTGCTGGGGTTACAAGGTGCTAAACAGTAACTTCTATCACATTGAATGTCTTTTCATTGTATCTAGTCTATCACTTTTGCCTCACAACACCTTCCTCTGTGTCGTCTGCATGTCCTCTCTATGTCTGTTTTCTTCATTTCAGAAGATCGGTTCCTTCTGTGCAGCTGACAGTCTAGTGGTTAAGGTGGCTGCACATATGGTGGGGCACTTTTCTGTCCTCAGCTCAGGTCCCAGCTACAACAATTTGCTGAGTGTCTTTCCTCATTCTTCATCCTCTTTCAACCCGAACTGTCCTGTCAAATAAGGCCGATGGGCTAAAGAAATCCTTGTAAGAATAGGACCACCAACCCAGTGCCCCTGATAACTCGTTCACTCATTTACTAGGGTTCCTGGGTTAGCCTATCAATTTCATGAAGGCAGAATGGCCAGATGACTCTTTTATAACAGGTGTACGGGGCAAAATACAGTCACACACAACAGTCACAACAGGGGTCACACAAATGAACGAGGTCAAATAGCAAAGTGCCAAAATAGATGACAATCACAATGTTTTATTTTATTAGGTAGTCCTGGGGTCTATATATGTAACAAACGGTGGCTTGTTGCAAACTTGCAAGATGAAGCTATATTTAAACTGTACACATATAATAAAGATTTACATATTAGCTATAAAAAAAAAATTGAGCGAGGTTAAAGGGGGCTGCATGCATTTCCATAAATCTGCAGCAGAGTAATTATTAAGTATCAATACCTGTACAAATGAGTTACGGCCTTAGCACAGTGGTTAGCATTCGTGCTTCACAGCTAGAAGGTCTTTCTGTGTGGAGTTTGCATGTTTATTTTCCTCCTCTGTATCTTTCATGGAAAAAAAAAACGCTGCAGACAATCTTAAAAATATCACTGATGAGCTGGACCTCATAAGCAAACTTATCAAAAAACTCAGAGAAGAAGAGCTTAATCGTAACAGATCCACCCAAGCAGACTTCACCACTTTTATCGAGCACTATGAGGAGAAGCTGCAGCGTTTCAGAGGAGCACTGAAGGCAGCCTGCCAGGTTTCCTCTGAATCTATCCACAAGAACCTTCACAGTGTCCTGCAAACGCTATTCCCACCAAAAAGTCTAAGGTTTTCAACATCCAGCAAGCCAAAACCGTCTTTCCCAATTTGAAAAGAAACAAAATCCATCCATTTTCTGAAGAATTAACAATTTGTGCCAAAACAAAGACAGAACTAAAAACACGGCCACGCTAACTGACCCCAGATCTCCCCCCCGGAAGGCCTGGGGTCAGCAGGGTCCAACCAGCGTCAGAAATAACGAAAAAAAGGCATTACACACAATAAATGTCCAAAGACAAACAGCTCCACAGTCTCAGCAAAGCAAAAAAACAATCAAATGTCTGCAAAGACAGCGAGAGTCTCTTCAAACACACCGGACCATCGTCAACTAAAACATTTTGTGAGATTTTTAGTCAATATTTTAATATTGACTAAAATTTTAGAAGTTTTAGAAGAATAGAAGATTTTTCTTAGACTATAGCTGTGACAAAGGCTCATTCATACTTCACACCCTGAGCTGCAGAACAAAGTGAAGTCACTTTTGACTTGTAGCCATTGAAACATTTTGTAACTGACAGTTCAATGGCGACATGGCAAAATTTGTTCTGCAGCTCAGGGTGCAAGAACAAGAAGTTCTTGCGTCGTGTGGAGTATGAATGAGCCCGTCGACTTAAATATGACTAAATAAACATGAAAAGAAGCGAATAAAATCATCCAAAACTTCCACTGACAATCTGAAAGAGCCTAAGATCATTGAGCTGTGTTCATGAGGAGAAGCTCCATAAAGCAGAGGACCTGATTAAATACAATGATATTAAAAATTCAAAGTTGACTAAATTCGTCTTCAATTTTAGTCGACTACATTAGACACTAGATAATTATTTGGACTAAAATTAAATTACATTTTCTTTTAAAGACTGAGACTAAAGCAAATTAAAATATGCTGTCAAAATTAACACAACGGGAAAACGGAACATCTTTATCGGAAACTGCCACAAGGAAACGTGAATGAACTTATTGCTAACATTATTTAATATTAGCCTGGGAATACCCGTGCTGCTGTGTGCGCTCGAATCATTACGAACTGCACAACAGCCTGGGGACCATGGCCGAAATCTTCACATGGATTTGGGGACCAATCACACAATGAGGAGGGACGGCAAGACGATGGCGCACTATTCGGCTTGTAGTTTGTTTACGGATTAAAAAAATGCAAAAAAAACGTTTATTTACAGATCCAACATGACAGCAGCGACTCCCATCTTTTGATTAAGCCTTAGACCATGTTCTAAATAGTTTAGCTCGAAAGTTTACAGCGGGTACGTCATACGTCATAAGTTACGATGATACGATTGGCTATGGCGACGTTCAGACGCATATGATAGACGTTCGTAGCGCCTGTAGTTGCAGATTAGACGTTCACAACAAACAGGATGAACATTTCATTCCTCTTTACAAAACTGCTGCTGTTTTGCGAGATTCAGGGGGTGTACTTACTTATTCCACGCTCTAATGTGTTATGGCCAATAAAAACATGATTAAAATGTAAATGTTTGGGTGGTGTTCGTTCAAGCAGACACTGTTTATTCATTCTTCAGATTTTAATAAAGATCAGACCACTTTTTATGACCAATTTAGGCAGAAATGTGAAAATTTCCAACGGTGTATTCACTTTTTCCTCCCACTGTATGTGTAACAGGCGTGGCTTGTTGCAAACTCGCAAGATGAAGCTATATTTATACTGTACACATATAATAAAGATTTACATATTAGCTATTTAAAAAAAACTTGAGCGAGGTTAAAGGGGGCTGCATGCATTTCCATAAATCTGCAGAGGAGTAATTATAACATCCATCAGTGTGAGAAAATGCTGGAAACTCGCAGTCACCCTGGAATCACGTGCAGCTTATTTCCTCCTTATCCTCTATGACTGAGAAGTCTTGTGATTATACTCCCTTGTTATGGTTCCTTACTCTCGCCTTCCCTACTCTTCTTCCCTCTGTTGTGAATCAAGGAGAGCTACAAGGACACGGTCTGTATGTAAAAGGCAAAACCGGCGCATCACGCTCTGAGCAGCTCGTTACCGTAGAGACTGAGATAAATGTGCTGAAATCTTCTGATCATCGCTGTAATGTGTGTGCATGTGTGTGTGCGTGTGTGTGTGTGTGTGTGTGTATAGGCAACGTGTGGGAGTGCAGAAAAAAGGGGTTGGCTTCTGACAACAACAGCAACGAAAAAAAGAAAGGAGAATTCTCTCTCATAACTCTACGGTTCCATCGCCCTCCCTTTCGCCTTTGTTTTTGCACACAAATTGCAGCATCAATGCAGCATAATCAGAACTAATTATTACCATTAGAACGGTGACACGGGCCGTTTCAACCATTATGTGGCAGAGAATAGACGTGGCTTCGTGGAGCAAAAGGCGACCGCAGAGGTGAGAAACGTCTGTGCAAAGGGATAATTAGGAGAGGAGGAGAAAAGACAGGGTTGGGAATGTTTTGGGACAAAACCATACCTCTAATTGGTGCAAATATTCGTAGCAGGAATGTGGTAAGGAGGTAGAACTCAGAGGAGCGTGCTGCTGCTGCTGGCAGGCTGGAGTCACATGGCAGGTCGGATACAGTTCATGCAGAGAAGAAAAAAAAAAAGGAAGATCAACAAACAACAAGTACTATAGTCTGAACTTCTCACAGTCCAAATCGGATTTTTTTAGCTTATTAGCAAAGGTAAACTGCAGTGGGGAAAAGTGCAGGGAGTTAATGCTGAGAAGAACGCAGGAATGTTTCATCACAAGATTCAACTTAAGAATTAACTGTTGAACGTTATGCGCCCACAACAAAGAGCAAGTAGGAAATACTGCAAAAAAGGGGGAAAAAAAGAAAATTTATTTGAAAACCTCACCCATGGCCCATTGGCACAGATAGTTTTCACGCCATAGGAATTCTACCTTCTCTTATGTCATGCCTATGTTCAAAGTGAAGTCATGAATAAACCAGGAAAACTCAATTACATTTGTATTATTGTATAGTTGCATATGGCAGCTGCTGTGTGGTGAGAGGGATCGTTTACCCGAGCCATTCTCAGTCAAGAAAGTCCATCAATAAATAAAACATCACTCTTTTCTAATAATAACTCTTGTTTTTGACTGTGAGCTAAGAAGTGTCAAAAAGTAACATATTACATCAAACCAATAGTGTATTTTATTGGTATGTGCATGATAGGTGACAGTAACCTCTGAGACCCCCAGTAGATCAGCAGAACACATTTTAAATCAGTAAGTGGACAAACTTACCCATTTCATGTGAGAAATTGATCACATACAACACTAGCATAGCATTAACACATTAGCATTCTGAATCTTCCTGCTTTGAACCGAATTTTCTAGTCTCAGCCTTTTTCTTAAAAAATATTCAACAACTTGAGAAACCCACAGCTGTAAGCTAAGCTAATGCTATTTTATACATCCGTTATGAGCGCTCCTTTACCTGCGTTCAGAGAGCTGCAGTGCTCGAGGCAAGACAGAAGATTGGCAGCAGCTAACAAGAAGAAAACACGTCCATAGTTACCATGGAGATCCGCCATCTTTGCAGCTGTTAGCATACATTTCCATTGATTAACATTAGCTAAAAACAGTATAATAAAAAGTGGAGAAAAAAGCCGTGGAACAACTCCGTTAGCTGCTGAGTTACTGCTGGTAAATACCTCTAACACACTGTGGTGTTTTAATGCGAACAATGACAGTATTTTAACTTTTAGAATCTCCATTAGTTTACTATTTCTGCTAATCCCATAATGCTTAGCGATATGACGTCACATTCCCAAACTCTATTTTTATTTTATTTTTTAACTTTGTTTGCTTTTATTGTCAGTTGTGTCTAAACTCATTACCAATTATATTTTATTTACAGAATGGTGTCACTGTATACTTATATACTTATAACTTATATAGCGTGTTTCCACCTAGGCACTCAAAGCGCTTTACAGCAAGGATCCAGTCACCCATTCATTCTCTCATTCATACGCCAGTGTACGCAGACACTGGAGGCAAGTGGGGTGAACGAAGTGTCAACAACAGTGTGCACCTTCAGGAGGTGGGATTCGAACCACCAACCTTCCGATGATGAGATGACCCGCTTTTACCAACTGCGCCACTATCGCCCCATGACTTGGCATCAATAAGATGAGCTCCAGAAGCAGTCGTTAATCATTGAAAAAAAGAGGTTAATATTAAACTACAATCTTGCAAATCTTACAATCTTACAATCTTACAATCTTACAAAATGATGTATTTTCTAAGGCTCTTTTTTGGAGTGTACATTTTTTTGACATTCCGGTCTTGAAAGGGTGCAAAATTCAAGGATCTTAAAGGAGCTATACCTGATTTTACTTCTAGAAATGTAATGAAAAGTATTTTTTCCTGCTTAAAGGGACTATATGGAGTTTAAAAATGTTTAAATTATGCATTTTCCTCCCATTACATGTTCCAGCCATGTCCTAATGTGTAGAATGACCTCAGACCTGTCCACCACAGCTGCCTCTAAAGTCCTGCACTGTCACTCAAAAAGGTGTTACTAAGGTGGTCCAAAGTGCCTTTATGCACAAGCTTAATATAGAAGGTGCAGTTACACGTATGACCTGAGGTGGCAGTAGTGAGTATAAAATGGCCAACTTGCATCTAGCCCCTTTAAAAAAAAATTACAAAGTACTAGGCTACTATAACTCTGTGCATAATAGTAGTCTATTACAAATATTTTCAAGGGGTACAAAAAAAACGATCTCAGTAAATAAACTTGTAAATCTGAAGCTTCAGAGCAAATTCAACCTGGAAGACCTACATGGAGCATTTATTCACGGCCTCATCACCGGCAGCTCTTCACCAATCATCCAATCACAGTCCCATCTCAAGCCGCACCTTCGCAACAGCCAATCACCTCAGCTGCTCATTCCTGCTTCAGCGCTCGGACGTTTCCCAGCTGTTCTGCGACCCTCCTCCACCCCTCCTCCACCTGGCCTCTTCTCATCTCTGATCATCGTCGTCAACTGGTCTCATCCACTATCAGTGTCCAGACTCCAGGGGATAACTCTGTCAATCATTCATTATCGCCATCGTTAATTCAATCTTCCACCGGATCTGAGTCCCAATTATGATTCATGTCCAATAAAACTTTCCTAACACCACTCTGTTTCTGTGAGTCTTTTCAGGTTGAAATAGACTTGTTACAGCTCATTTATGAGGCCACTCCAACTACCACTGGCTAACTGCAGAATGCAAAACTCTGAGGTAATAAATTGGGCAAAGAAAAAAGTATATTTTATGGTCAGAAAGTAATTTTTATTCAAGATACAATGAGATGGCAAGTTATTTCAGGTTAGCAGAGACGCTTTTTTTTTCTTCTGAAAATACATCTTTGGTTATTTATTTACAATGTAATACTGCATAGCTGTATAATAACAATCAGCAAATACAATACATGTATAAAACTCTTTCTTCTTATAAAGTGTGTTTTAAATACAACATTGTGTGAAAACACGCAGTTAAATAATTTAAAATTCATTAACAAAAGCATATTTAACAGTCTGAGCAGAATAGTGGACCAGCATAAGCAAATATTACTCGACAATCGTGACCCTTCAGGTTTGCAACAAATTTACTTCACACAGTGTATTCATGTACATACCGTATACATTGACCATTACGATACAGTGGCAGATGAATGATTCAACTCACAACTTCAGACACATGATTTACAGCTGAAGAGTTCATTTGCAAAAGAAGTGTAAAGAGCTAACGTACTCCAGTCATTTTCTCTATGGTAGAATTTTTTGATGGCCAGATAAATTTTAGCGGCATTTAATCACATTGCATTCTACCTGAGTACAGCCACAAAACTCAAAAGAAGTGAAAACTGCACTGTTTTTGCAATTGAACCTTTCAACCAACCAAAATGCAGTCTATGCACTGAAAGAATGTGGTCTTTAGCTGTTCCCACAGTGATGCTGTCAAAGCCTGCCCCAGCGGTGACCTTGCCTTGACAAGCGCCCGTCTGCACTTATCCATTTTTATACATTTGGTCTCTCCAGTCCATCTAATATTTGAGTCCATTGGCTTCCTGTCACTGCTGACGCGGGAGCATTGGCACACCACTTCTATCCTTCATTAAAACCTGCCAGAGTCCATTGTCCCCCTGTGTCTTGCTCGCTGACAATAATGAGATACAAAAGGACGTCCGCGCATCGTGAGCGGTTACTGGGAGCGGAAGCAGGCCGAGCACGTCCCCCCCCTGTCCTTCTCCAGCTCAGGTGTCACCGTGTCGGGCACTTCTGATTGGAGCATGTCTTTCTCACTGGCGATGATATGTTTCACCAAGCAGTTCGCCGCCTCGTCAATGTTTATGTTTTCCTGCGGTAAAGATGGAGATGTTAGAAAGGTCAAAGGCTGGCTGTGCAATAATAAAAGGCAATAAATTAGTATGTTACGAGTTAATGAGACCAAATATGACATGGATAACGAGTGAATTGCCACATTGACTCTAATTAAATAAAATCTATGAAGGTCATGACTTTTATTTATTATCTGTTGAAGCCATGTCTTAAAGGGCACATTGGCAGAGCGACTGAAGTCTGTCCCTCTCAGGATTGAACGCTCAATCCTCTATTGAGGAACTGAGCAAAGCCTCCAACCCACTTTTAAATTCCAGCCCACCAGTTGTTGAAAACCAACGGTGGTGGTGTACGATTTGGGAATAATTAGATATAATATATGCATTTGTTTGTCTCTACAAAGCTGTATGTTAAAGGAATAGGCCACCGTTTTTAAACACCGAGATATGTTCTTACCTGAGCTTAGACGAGTTGATATGTAGCTGTCTAGTCTTTACGCGTGCCCTCAGTCACGTAAACAGAGCACAGACGGCGTCAGCATTTAGCCTCTCCTCTTCTCATCTATGGATCCAAACGGAGGTGAAGTTAGAAGTGACCACGCTCTTCCACGTTCACCCTATTTAAATATAGTTACATGAGCCTGTACACGATCCAAGTCTATTCACACAAAAATAAACATGGCGATTTTCTAAGCGGATAAAAAGGGGAACTACATTGCAAGGTGTAGTAATATTAGTACGCCTTGCAATATAGTTTCCCTTTTTTTCCGCTTAGAAAATCGACATGTTTAATTTTATGTAACTATACTCGGCTCATGTAACTACTCACGTAACTACTCAGAGCTTGGTCGCTTCTAACTTCACCTCCATTTGGATCCATAGATGAGAAGAGGAGAGGAGGAGAGGCTATATGCTAACGCCGTCTGTGCTCTGTTTACGTGACTGAGGGCACGCGTAAAGACCAGACAGGTAAAACATCTCAAACACATCTCAAACTGTGGACTTTTCCTTTAAATGTTTCATGTTGCGCGTTTGCACCAAAGAAAGTTCCTAGTTTGTGAACCTGTTCACTAACAGCGGCAATAAAAACCTGTTGTGATTCTGAATCTGGTTATAATTGACCACTTCCTTGTTTTTGTTGTCACGTTTTCGTGGCGTTATTGTTGGTTCATCACACCTACATTACTAAAAAAACGAAATGTGACCAAAATGCTACAAAAAAGCATTGAGAATGTGACCAAAACGCCATACAAATTCAACCAAAACTCAACAAAAAAACGACTAAAACTTGACCACAAAAACAAAGAAGAAGCACAAGAAGTTTATTGTGTTAGTGTTTTGGCTGTAACATATGTAATTTAAAGCTGTAAAGTCACTTCTTTGCATCGACATATTATTCGGGGGGATCATCAGATCAATAAGGGGGGACCGAAGCCTGAAGCCTTTGAGAATGGCTGGCTTAACTATATCGTTTGAAGCGTTACTTACAATCATCAAAACCTCTAATTGTGAATTCGAACAACAACTTATCTGCGTTCTATTCTTCATTTGTCCCAAGTGCAATTTTAATAACATATCCAGGCTTGGGGCCAGCCAGGTCAACACTATTGCTCGTGCATAATAAGTGCGCATTAATCTCCTCTTTAACACTGTATGAATAGAAAAAAAAAAACGCCATTTAGATTAGGATATTGACTGATTTGTGATGGCTGAGCAAACTAGAAAATGGCCCAAGGAGTTAGCGAGCAATTCATATGCACACAGAAGCAGCGGGGATTATAAATGTGCTATATGCAAACACTTAGTCAATATGTGAAGTGTGAAGGAGTGGAAGCCCGCGCCTGCATATTCACCCTCAGATCTAACAGTGTGCTCAGTAGGATGTGACACGGTGCAGTCTGCGAAACCTCTAAACCTCCCTGCGAGTGCCAACGCATGCCCAAAACACTACACACCCTCATCCATCATGCTCCCCCCCTTGAGATTTATGCACCAAGATTTGTCTTTTTCAAATAAAATGCACTTTGTTTTATCAGCGCTATGTCCTTCCCCAACTCTTTACTGCACACAAAGCATGTCCGGTGTAGTTAAAGATAAAAGCTTTGAATAATTCTTCTGGCAGGCTATTTAAGCTCTGGGGCTTTGTTAACGGCACAAGTGGGTGCTCATCCCCAGTTTTATCCCTGTGTGTTAAGAAGTCCCCTTTATATGCTCGAAGGCAAGTGTGTAGCCTTTGTAGTACTACTCTTAGAGACGCGGCACATTGATTTGCACTCACAAGTCGATTTACATAAGAAGCCACTCACTCATTTATTCCCAAACTGCTGTCTAACGTACATATGGATTGATTCTACTACAGTACAGCTTTGACGCATTCTCGCAGCATCCCACCAGAAGAGATACGCGGTCACAGCTAATAATGGTTTTAGCATTTAGCTCCCACTAATAGGTCCCACCGCCGGTTGGTTGTGGTTGCGGTGCTATTTCCCCGCCTTGGCTCGCAGCTGTGAGATTCCTGCTCCACATTAGCGGCTATAATAGGCTGCGTGGTGGTGTGTCAGTGTGTTATTGTGTAGGTGGGGTGAATCCACAGCTCATCTTGCGGTCTGCGCTCGCTCTCTCACCACCTTCTTTCATCGCAAGTCGAGACAACTTCACTGAAAATGGGATGCTGCTCAGATAGACTATTCTGTACCGTGCATTCGTTCCATGTTGTGAGTATTTTTGTCGCTGTGCTCCCAGTAGAGGCAGACTCAGACCTGAGCTTCGGGCCTTAAGCGGGTTAAAGCCTTCAGAGTGCTGACTATAGACACATACTGCACTTAGTCAGACAGCCATTCACTCTAACGCTTATTCACGAAAGCCAAGTTAGAGTCACCATTTATCCTTTTTACACATGCTTGACTATGGACAGTGAGAACCAGGGTTCCCAGATAGGATGACTTAGGCCTTTGCATCCACCCTTCCCCAAGGTCACCCCTAATGTCCCACTTTGTCACCCTTGTAAGGGAATTGTTTTGGGGGTTTGCATTGAATTACAAAAGATCCATAGTCTTGGCATAAAATGTACAATGTTGGGTGTCCAAACTTTCTGGGTTGGAATATGTTTATCCGATGAGCTTAATTTCTTAAAGGGACTATACTGGGTTTAAAAATGTTAAAACTAAGTATTTTCATGTTCCAAGAATGTCCTAATGTGTAGAATGAGCCAAGACCTGTTCACCACAACTGCCTCTAAAATGCCGTCACTCAAAAAGCTGTTAATTCGGGTCTGAAGTGCCGTCATGCACGAGCTTAATTTAGAACCTGCAGTTACGCGTAAGACCTGAGGTGGCAGTAGTGAGTATAAAAATGACCAACTTTCATCTAGTCCCTTTAACTCTGTTCCACCGAGTCTAATCACGCATTGTAAAACTTAAAAGGTACATGGTACAGGTACTTTGGTACATGTAGTATTCGGGATCATTTACAATTTTAGACTTTAATTGTCTTAATAATGGATAATCTCATTTAAAACATTTAAGTTAGGGTCATATTTTTTACATTTTGTTTAAATTCAGTTTAAAGAGACTAGATGCAAGTTGGTCTTTTTATGCTCACTACTGCCACCTCAGGTCTTATGTGTAAGTGCAGGTTCTATATTAAGCTCGTGCGTGACGGCCCTTCTGACCTGAAGTAACAACTTTTTGAGTGACAGCGCAGGATTTTAGAGGCAGTTGTGGTGAACAGGTCTGGGCTCATGTGGGGGGATGAAAATGGGGGGATGAAAAGGGGAGGATGAAAATACTTAGTTGTAATATTTTTAAACTCCGTATTGTCCCTTTAAAAGACGAAAAGCAGAATTGCACACTTTTTTGAACCACGGTGCATGTGGAGGAGAGGAGCCCAGATGGCTTCGATCTTCTCTAAAGAGTAGGATCAAAAAAGAAAAGAAAAATGATCTGAAGAAGCCTCTGCCAAAACGTTATCACTAATACATATAACTTTGGACATCCACTACCCAAGAGTGCAATGCTGCTTTTTGTATTTTGAAGATTTTTCTCCACATTTGCACTTCTGATTCCCTCTCTTTCTTATAAACAGACATAATTTAAATTATAGATCCCTATTAGAAGGGAAAGGTCAAATATTTTAGAAAGTGGTACTTGGTATAAAAAGTTTGAGAACCATGGTCTTAATCATGGAGGCAAACAAATTATAATAAGTACCATCTGTTGACATAGCACTGGCATGGCTCTGATACTCTTGCCTGTAAAATGTCAGAGTCACCACAGTACCAGCGACTCAGATATCCCATCTCTATGTTAGAAAGAAATACAGATGGGAATCATTCTGGACTACTGACTCCCTGCCTCATGTGACCTTGTGTCCTTGGGCAAGACACTTCACCCACCTTGCCTCCGGCGTCTGACACTGGTGTATGAATGGGTGTATGAATGAGTGTATGAACGGGTGAGTTGTTCCTTGATGTAAAGCGCTTTGAGTGCCTACTACTCACAATGAAAACTCATAAATTAGTTGTGGATATTCTTGAGTCCTATAATTTTGTTATGCGATGACTCCTTTGTTGACCATTGATTTAATTTCTGGCAGTTTCAGAGAACCTATGCAAGTGTGACCTCTTCCACTATTCCTCCACATTATCAGGAGTGTGTGTCAGCGTTGACATTTCCACAGGGCAGATCAGGTGCTGCTTGTGATACAGTGGAGCTTGCAAGGAGTCATGGCCCAAGGATATTTAACTGGGAAGAGATGCCGGGTGGTTTCTTCTACTCCTCTTTTTGTATTCACAGCACAACACAAGCCTACACCAAGAATGAACCTTCCTCACCTTGGCAGAGGTCTCGAACCACCCCACGAAGCCATTCTCCTGGCAAAACTGCTCCATTTTAATTCCGTTATTGGTCAGCACGTCGCGGCCCTGGTCACATTTGTTCGCCAGCAGCACCGTGGCGACATGTTTCCCATTGGAAAGTGTCAGTTTGGAATCTAAGTCCTCCTTCCATTTGGTGACAGCGTCGAAGGAGGCGGGTCTGGTGACGTCGAACACGATGAAGGCGCCCATGGCTTCACGGTAGTACACACGGGTCATGTTGCCAAACCGCTCCTGGCCTACAAAAATCACAACAACATTTCAACATGTGTATGAACATTTAGAATATAAAGTAGTGCCCAGATCTGGATTTAAATTAAAATGGAAAGACGCTCAAAACGTGTTTTGCACTTCAATAAAATAAATGTGGAGCAACAGGAAGGGTTGATGTTGCATAAGGAGATTGTACTGATGTCCCCAGGCCTGCTCTTGCACTAACACATACACAGGTCGATTCAGATATAGATGAATTCGGAGGAAAATGGCCGTAACTGTTTTGTATCATATACAGTTTGTTCAAGTCTTGTGAGTAATTATAATATTCATCAGTGACCACACAACAGACCTCAGCTCAAAAAAAAAAGAAAAGGTTTACCCTGGAGGACAATTTAACACACAAAATCTCTCACTGTGCTCCTCCAATCTTGTTACGGCAACAGAATTGGCAGTAAAACAGACGATTAAAAAGCCCCATGACGACAACTGAGATAGTGAATTTGATTGTCGCTTCCTAACACGTAGGTTAGGAAGTGACACCGAGAAAAGTCAAGAGCTTTTCTCAGTGTCTTAAAGGGACACTGAAAGGGACTATACTAAACTAAGTATTTTCATCCTCCTACATGTTCCAGCAATGTCCTAATGTGTAGAATCAGCCCAGACCTATTCCCCACAACTGCCTCGAAAATCCTGCACTGTCACTCAAAAAGTTGTTACTTCGGGTCTGAAGTGCCGTCATGCACGAGCTTAATATAGAACCTGCACTTACACATAAGACCTGAGGTGGCAGTAGCGAGTATAAAATGTAGGTGAGTGTAGAGGTGGAAGTAAAGTGTACGGATGGAAGAAGTTGGTCTGTGAATTAATAATCAAATTAAATGTGTGCAATTCATGGTGGTCAGACGCCTTTACCACCAACTATTTTTTTTCTAAGTATTTTTTCTTTCTTTCTTTTTCTTATGAATTGGTGTTACAGAAATACAATGTTGAGATGTACAGTATGTGATTCAGAGTAATCAGATTGGTGTGGGCACTGCTGTTCTGTGTGCGCAACTCGCTCTGTCAGCTGTTGAAAAATGAGGCCTAAAAATAGAAATTATGAGACAAATTTGTTTTGGGAAAAAAGAAACAGCAAATGATGTATGACTTCAGCGGTCTGGGAAAACTCCATATGAATAAAGTCAAATCTGCAAACAGTAGACACTCAGACATGGACATGGACATGGATTTGGATTTAACCATTTCATATTATTATTACAACATAACTTAAGAAACTGTTAACTGCATTCCTGACACCTACAGCACTTCTACGCACATGAAGGCACCAGCCATCTTAAGATCCCAATAAAAGCTTTCTGTGTACAGGAGCTCGGGCCTCAAATCTGCTTCACATGAGCTGCTTTCACATGACTGCGTGAGCTACGGGAGAAGGCGCACAGGAGGAGAGAGCAGGTCCAGGCATTCTTCTATTGCTCAGCCGACTCTCATGTGAGGCTCTTATCGTTGCCAGCAGCATCACACTCAAAGGTCCACATTATCACTCCTACAGCCACAGGCCATTACTGTGAATAAGCGTCATCATCACAAATCATCACTCCAGGTAGCCGATTGTCTCCACTACGTCTTCCAGGAGCAGATGCCAGACAGCAGTAATCTGTCAAAATCACATGGAGATTTATACCATGTGCTATATACAGTAATAACTATATGGACCAACTATTGCTTGGATGACTTCCTGTTAGTGCCTTTTTGAGTGTTGAGAGTACACCACACAGCAGCACTATAACCACAAAGAATGTGCCAGGTGCTTGATCATCAGGAATAGATTGGAGTTTAAGTCAGTAACTGTCATTATTTTAGTATTAGGGATACTAATATGTCTTGAATCTCTGATAATGCTTATTTCATAATGCGTTGGAATATGAAAAAACAATGTTCCAGACTTCAAAACCTTTAAATGCAGGAATGCAGAGAAAAGTGATTTGAAGTGAGTAATGTCAACATGTCAGCTGGTAGACATGAGCAACTATGACCTTGAACAACTCTTTCACCATCCTTTTAGTGAGGAAATGTCAACTGTGACCAAGAGGTCACGTGCTCAGACTTATCAGTCACCATATATTCATCATTCATTGTATATACTCATGAGACATATCCTGTGTAAAAGGTCTACTTTATGCTCTTCTGTTTCATTTGGAGATTAACATCACTAACTTAGATCACCAGTATATAAATTCACAACAGGCTGATTAAAGAACATTAATGGCTCACGCGCTTTGGGCAATTTATCAGTGGACCACATTAGGCGACTGTATTAAGAGCCTATCATCAAATTATTAACGCATGGGTTATTTAAAACAGATTATGGACTAAAACATTTTCGTACAGTCAAAGGTTTGTCAATAAACTTTTTGTGCGTGTAAAGTTTAGAAGCTGCCACCCATGAGGAGAGGAAAGTTTGATGACACGTGCGTAATGTTACCTGCGATGTCCCACAGCTGAAGACGCACCGTCTCCTGATCCCAGTTGAGCACTTTGAGGGCGAAGTCCACTCCGATGGTGGCTCGATAGTTGGGGCTGAAGTTGTGATGGACATACCGTTTGATGATGCTGGTCTTGCCCACCCCAAGGTCTCCAATTACAAGGATTTTATAAAGATGTTCCTTGTGGTGGTTGTTCTGCATCGCGACCCGAGAGAGCGAGATCTGAGCATGAATCCACCTTTAGCAGGAAAAGGATGAGGGGCGAAGGGGGCGAGCTGCTGGAGAGCACAGCGCAGAGCAGAGGCAAGTTAGCGAGGAGTGAGGAGGGTGGTGAGACAGGGCCCGGCCCACACGAGGATGTGGAGCGAGACGTCTGGACCTTGTGACTCTGTTAGGGCGCTGTTGGGGAGTGTCACAGTGCCCACAGCTCCTTTCAAACTGAGGAAACTCAGCCAACTAATACGCACATTTAGAAGACATTAAAGGGACTATGCAGATGTTAAAAATGTTATGTATTTTCCTCTCCCTACATGTTCCAGCCATGTTCTAAAGTGTAGAATGAGCCCAGACCTATTCACCACAGCTGCCTCTAAAATCCTGGACTGTCACTCAAAAAGTTGGAGTTTAATACAGAAGGTGCAGTTACACAAATGGCCTGGGGTGGCAGTAGTGAGTATAACATGGCCAACTTGCATCTTGCCCCTTTAACAAAGTTGTTCTAGTCAGGGGCGGACTGGCCATATGTCCATTCTGGAAGAGCACAGAAGGGCCACTGGCTCTAGGGCCACCGGTCCAGCCTCAACCGAGCTTTACCCAAATCTAAAAGCTAAAAATAAAAGCATCAAAATAGCGAGAAAAAGAGGATGAAAAGTCAACAAAAACGTGAGAAAAACACAACAAAAATGATAGAAAAAATAATTTAAAAAACAACAAAAATATGACAAAAATGTGGCGACGTGACAAAAAGTTTCCATCACTTTTGTAGGTCTTAGCTTTCAAATGAGGCGTTACATTGTTGATCTCCAGTCGAGAAGCTTCTGTTTCTACGACCACCTTTCCCGTTCTTTTGATACCAGTCAAAAAAATAATAATAAAAAGCCGAACTGGGAAAAATGCACTCGTTAATGTTAAACCGGGTGGTAAAAGGTTAAAATATGTATTTGTGGAAGTGCACAATTCGCTAATTTGGGCCAGGTTGGTCAGAGTCCAGGGCTGTTTTTCAGTCCCAGTCCGCCCCTGGTTCTAGTCATTATTAAAATTTAAAGCTGTAATCAGCAAATAACACACAAAAAGTCAGATAATTTTCACATTTATTTCATCAGATTCAACAGTGCAAACCACACAAAAAAGGCAGCATTTCAAATTTTAAAATCACTTACATAAAAGTACATTCCCTTTTAAAATATTCAAAAGGCCTTTTGGCATTTCCTGACTAAAACAGCAATGATACAGAGATTTAAAATCAAAATGATTCTTCCCTGAGTAAAAACAAAAACATCAACTGTGGCAGTAACACATTCCCCGTCCGCATTTATTCCAAATCAGAACTGTGTGATTTGTCACCAGTGCGAAGATAAAAATCAATGGAAAAGTTCAGAATAAGTCTGATTAACTCAAATAAACTGAACCCAGTAAAAAGTAACAATAAGTGAATTGAAACAACATTAAGTTGTCACGTATTGCTACGGGAAATAAAATACTCAACATTAAGTATTTAAGAAACGTAAGCGGTCCCTTTATCATTTCATGTACGTAATCATAGTACTGTTTTAAAGTCTAACTGTCCCTTTTGTACAATTTAACCTTATCTCAAGAAAAATCATGATTTCACGTGCAAATCCCTTTGAGCACCGTATCTACAGCTGGGGGATGGGACTGGCTGCCACCGCGATGCTCTCAATGGAGCACTCATCACTGCCCCTACGGATGCGGAAGTAGCCCTCTTCTCCCCAACTGGTGCCCCAGCTGTTCTTGACGATCCAGTACTTCTGCCCAGTCATGTGGCAGCGGCCGTAGCCCACCAACAGCACAGCGTGGTTGGTCAGCTCGAACGGATTGACTGTGTCGGTGAGACCAGTGTGGTGGTAGATGCCCTCCGTGTAGTGCATGAAGTCAGGGTAAACCTTCAGAGGAAATGGGAAAACTCATTAATCTCAATAGAAATAAAATGACAAAACTGACATTTAGCAGCGAAATAAGCTTTGAAGTGTCTTCCATATGGACAACAGAGTGGATACAGGACTGTGTTGTCATAAATGGCATCAAGTGTATTCTGTCTATTATAATAAGTAGGGGTGTAACGGTTCAGCTGTCTCACGGTTCAGTTCACGGTGTACAATAGAAAAAATAGTGAGTTGTCTTTTAAATAAAATAGCCTAAATGTTCATCACTAGGCAGTATTTAGCGTCAGAATAAAACTGGCGATGCTTTCTAATATTCCAAAGTTACTTTTTAATACAAAACACAATAGAAAACAAATTGTATAGCTCTAGTAAAAAAGAAGAAGTAAAAAATAAAAAAGCGCAGTATAGGCCATGTGCTTTTTGGTTTCGCTTTAGACTGCAGCTAAAACACATACAGAGCCGCACATTTGATTTGAGGCTCGTGTTTTAGGCTGTTCCTGGAGACATTACGCTTGTACTTTTTTGGAAACAAAGCATTTGTGGGTGATTATAACCAAGATTGGATGTTACGCATTTGTCTGTGCCTCTGACAATGCGCGGTGCACTGGCTCCATCGCTGACCGCAGCCTGGCCGTCTACCCTTTACAAAACCACATGATTTGTGTTTGATGTGTTTTTGGAGGATGTAACTTTTGCAGATCTGGAGTGTCTACAGCCTTCAGTTTCGCGCAAAGTGATGATGATGACACACATGCGCTCTGTTTGGATGCACGGATTATCGCATGACACGCAGCACAGAGCTTAAAATATTAGGAAATACAGACTAAAACTTCGTCACTTTAGTATGGGTCCATATCGCAACATTTTTGCACCGCGGTACGATATACCCCCAATTACAAGTACATTATTTTCGGTACTTAATCATTACATTTTTACATTACATAGTAGTGGGAAATAATTTAGATGTTACTTCAGCAAACAGCGTCATCCGGAAATCTAATCCAAAACTCTTGATGTGAAGCTGCCATGACATGCTTCAGTTCACTTAATGTTGCTTATTCAATTACTCTGAATGTTTTGCCTTTTAATTCAATTTATAACATTATGCTCCAATTTCCACATGATCAAGTGAAAAGCAATCTACTAAAATGTGGCTCAAAGCAAGAGCCTTTTCTATACAAACATTCAATCAAGTTCAACATATAGAGACCGTACCTCAAAGGCAACCGCCATTGGTCCATTTTTAACCAGCTCCAACATCATGGCCGTTTCACTGCATCCGCCATAAAATCCACCGACGTAGTTGTACTGAGCAGCATACGTGCGCCTGCACTTCTGAGTAAGGCCACAGGGGGTGTCTTTGGCAGCATACGGAAAACAGGACTCTTCCACCATCCCGAAGTCCTGCACGTACTTCCCAATCAAATATGGGAATCCACCGTCACAGCCTTAACATGAGAAATGAAAGTTGATACATTGTTTTACTGTGTTTTACGGTGTTGCAGCACTTCATGTTTGTGCACCTTGGGAGTATTCAGAGCAGGATACAATCTGTTGAGGACTGAGGGTGGGCGTCTGACTGTTGTTGGTCAAAATTCGGATTCGCGCCTCCAGCATTCCCATTGAAGCGAAAGCGTAGCAGCTACCACACGACGCTGAAAAATAACAGGTTCACACAGGAGTTAGGTACACAGTGTATTTGAGAGAGAGATAAGTTGGAATTAAATCAGTCGTACAAATGGGATATTGCCGTGAATACTTATCTGAGTATAACAATGAAGGCATAGTTTGATAGTTTGAAAGTCTAAAAGAACACATTAAGTCAGGGAAGAGAACATGCGGGAATTTTCAAGGAAAGATAAATGAACAAAGAGGTGCCTAGCTGCATAGCTCGGTGAACCGTAATAGTTTTCTCTTCGGATTCAGGAATAGGGCTAAAAACAGGGGTTGGGGTAATGATTAGGATTGAGGTCGGGATTGGAGGCTCGGCGTCAAACCCACGAGAGGAGGAGGAGTACAGTTGCACTTAATGAAAGTTTTTAGATATGATTCAGAGGGCAGTGCAATTTTAACAAGACAGTATTCAAATCCATTCATATTTTTCTATTTTGTGCTGCCCCACTCTGGACTATGGTATTATTTTCCTCTGAAGCGCAACACCTGGAACACGTTTTATTTGGAGAGATTCGTTCAATATTTTTGCTGTTACGGGGGGAAAAATCTATTTGTCTCTACAGAGTGAAGTGAATAGAGCTTCCTGGGCTGCACGCGGCTTAGAGGGCTTCCATTGGAACTCTCCAGCCCTCTCCAGATCTTTAAACCGAAGCCCTGTCGAAGCCCTCTTAGACACTCGGCACACGTAATCTGTGCTCTCACACACTAGGCTGTGCAGAAACACTGGAGGAGAGCAGAAACCAGGCTAAAGCTCGCCAAGAGGGAAGTGAACCCGCTGGATAAATGCCATTCAACACAGACAGCTGTTAAAATGAAAAGCTACTCAATCTTGTGCCTACAAAAATACATCGCTGCTGTACTTTCTTAATTTGTGTTTCAAAATATGAGCTTGAAAACACGCAGGTTCATATTTTACCTTGATTTCGCACAGGGCTGACAAAGTTAACACTGTCAACTTTCCTCCAGTCCCAGTGTTCAGGTAGAGCAGCTGCCAGCTTGGCCTGATCACTTGTCACAGGTGCTGGACGGACACGTCTGCAGAGTAAACAATTCAGCTAATTATGTCACCAAGAATCAAACACATAAAGTGAGCCGTCTGTTGATGCTAAAGCCCGGGAACATGATTTATGGCACACAATGACCTTGACTGTAACAGTATGGAAAAGATTTATAAACTACATGAGTTATTACCTTTGAAAGCTGAAGCGCCATTTGTCATTTATTTATCTATGGACCTCAGAGCGGGGTAATATCTACATGTATAAAAGCAACTTGAACATCCCTCAGACTGATGGACAAGAGCGTGACTTGCATACTCACACAGGGATACGAGATGCAGGGCCTCCAGCCCTGTACAGCAGCTCCACCAGACTGTATGACTCATGGTCAGAGTAGGCCTGAGCTTTCCAAAGGCTTTGAACCGAGTTGATTGCATCAATGAAGTCCACATTGTGTTTGTACGACCTCTGAAGTGCCCTTTAAATTGAGTAATGTAGAGCACTTGATTAGAACAACAGATAATATTATCTTACTAGAAGACATCATCAGAAGTCATTTGCATATTCCCTCATATGAGAATGTCTCCTAAAACAAGTAATGTACTATATGTACTGTATCTGATGTGTATCTATTGTAATGATTTGTCCTGCATTGCATTTTTTTGTCCTTTTGCCTTGATTTTCTACATTTTGGTTGTCTTTCAGATAAAATAAACAATATCAAAATGCAATTATTATGCAAAAACAAAATTGGATGTAAATATGGCTGCACGCTGCTTTCCACATACTTGCTGCTATACAAGGGCTTGAACTCTCTTCGGGGCGGCACCGCCTTCACCTTTTTCCCAGTGAAACAGGCCCAGTTGTTTCCCAAGACGTCATGAACCCATCCAGGCAGGGTCTGATCACAGTAACTGATCACCTGTTGACCATCGTCAGAGTACTGCAAGTATAGAAATGTGTGTGATTGGGCATGAAACAGTACTGCAAGTGTATACAGAAGTTTTATGAACAGAACACGAGGTTATGAGTCATCAAATGCAGTTGTGAATAAACCAGTCTCAGTAGAGAGGGAAGTAAAACTAGAACAGACTTGGGAAAAATCATGACTAAACAAGCCTGGTGTGGCACTTCCCCTTTCTCATGTGATATAACACATAAAAACATTTGTTTTTATGCAAATGTATCATGATGTCTAAATCAAATTATGATGCTTAGGCCATACATCGAATTCTTCCAAAAAATAGAGCTTTTGGAAGAATTCAAGACTTGGTGGTGCATTACGATAAAACAATATGCGCTGCTAATAGTGTATATTATTTGCATGAAGTTCACACTTACCTTAAAAAATCCAAACCATTTGTATCCTCCGAGCACCGCCTCAAACCCCTGGTTGTAAATGAGAGTGAAGAAGCCAGTGTTGCCCAGTTCATCAGTGGCGACTGACAGTTTCTCCAGGGTCACAGTGACGGAGCTTTCTCCAATAGCTTTGGAAAGACAAAAACGATAGAAGTTCATTAAATAGCTCTGACACCAAGTTGCTCATTTTGTGTCATTTTTGTTGACCTGTTAGTGCAGCAGCTTAGGTTATTATTGTCATTTAAATCAGCTTATATTTTGCTTTATTTTGTCTAATGGGGAAAGCAGGAAGTGAAAGTAGCACCTGCTCTGCATGTGATACAAGGACTTAATATTCAATCCCTGTCGCTTAATGACTGTAGCAAGAGATCACTCACTGTACCCACCTTCAGCAGAACAGTTGACGGTCTTGTCCTGACCTCCTTTGGACACTTGAAACACCCATGTGCCCAGCAGGTCCTCGTAAGTGCAGTTCGCCGGTGTGTCAGCCCGGGCTGTTTCAACCCACATCAGGAGAGCACACAGCAACACACCGCGGAGCTTCATACTGGTGTGGGGTAGCAGCTAAAACGTACACAAACACTTCTCTGCCCGCCTGTCCCGATGACCCTGTGAGCTAAAAACAGCGGAATTTGAACTTCCCTGTTGCTCCGTCTTATGCAAAGTCACAAAGAGCTCTACACGTCAAGATAAGTACTGCCACTCCGCACACAAATCAGTTAGCTAATCTTGAGATCCAACTCCTTAAAATGTGAGATAAAAAACAACAACAACAACTATATCTTATAAACAAACAACAGTTATTACATATTTACCGCAAAAATATCTGTATGGCGTTTTTAAACGCACATAAAGCAACTTCTAAAGATCACCTCTTGACTGTTCTCCTGTCCTTTGTTTGTTCGAGGCCGTTTTCATTTCACTTCTCATATGCCATGTCATATGACATTTAACACACACTGCGCTTGCGCAATCATTGCGTATGATGATGGGGGTTTCCAAAACCCCAAAAGTAAAAGGTTATCCTACAGATAGCCTAATATCTAGCAAAAATAAAGAAGAAACACCAACAATTAAAATCTGGTTTAGTAGCCTATGTATTTAGATTTAGCCCAGTTAACGTTGTTATTTTACCTCATTTCACAAATATAAGCAGTTTTTAAATAATAACTATATTAGTGGTAAGATGACCACCTTGTGGCTCATTTTACCCCAGGTGCGAGGTAAATTGAACCAAGTCTTGGAGTAAATTGAACCACCAGATTAAAAGTGAAATTGACATAAAGTCTTATTTACATAAGACTGTAAGAATGTACATTTACATTTTAGTTTTTCCCATTAGCAATTTTATACCAAAGACAATATTATAATAAAATATTTCTCGTCTCATATGCTCCTTGTACACATGATGTCATTGTGTCTCGAAAAAACAACAACAAAATAATTTAATACAATAATTCATTTCAATTTGTTTGTCTCTACCAGACCCAGAACCACTAATAAACAATGCAAAAACTATAGAATTGTACATTTAAAATTTCCTGTGGTTTGGGATTCATTGTTTCTTATGGAGCAGAGGCTTAATTTGCCCCAACACCCCCAAGTCAATTTACCCCATTATTTCTTCTCTGAAAATACCAAGACAGTTGTGTTTATTTAAGAAGTAATCTGCTTTAACTTTAACCTGCTTTTGTACCAAACAAAATTACCAGGCAACATCAGGAAAATACCTGTTTTTGTTGTGACCAAGCAGCCAAAAATTCACTTTGAACAGCAAAAAAGCTTGATCATAAAAAGTGAGGTTATTTTAAGGCAAATTTTCCAATTGTCTGGCAAGTTCAAATTATATATAGATCAAATCTATCATCTCACATAAAATAAAGATGTTTTATTTTCAATATAAAGGTGGTTCAGCTTACCTACAGGCTCAACTTACCCCACTCTCCCCATATAATATATTATATTATATTATATTTATATTATACAGCAAATCTTGGGACCCCCAGCTCAGAACAACTACCACTTTGAGAACAATCCGACAGTAGTTTTCTTGTTTTGGCTATAGGTCTTATTTGTATCTGCCTTTATGTAAGGCAGTCAAAAGCACAAAATCCATAGTACCTGATATTCAGCGCTGCCACTAGAACAAACCCAAGGTGTAAGGTGCATCAGAATTTCAAAGATCCTCATTATTGTGGTGCAATCTAAACAGATGCAAACATTTTAGAATGAAGCCACAATGCCCCCTTTTGCACCCCTGTAGAACCGGTGCCTAATAATACTCATGATGTCACGACAGTTAGCCTGAGGGAGGTCTCGAAGCCAATTTGGTCATTGCCATGTGTTCATTGTATTCTGATTGGTGTGTGGTTAAAGGGGTTAAAGAGCCTTATTTCAGCCGGCGGGCACTTAAAGGCGAATGCTGAGAGCTTTGATCACCATAGTAACCGTGACATAGACTGACTCATCTCCTTGACACACCATAATAAGCACTCGTCTGAAGAAAGAGCTGAAGAGGTATTAGTCATGCAGTCTCATTAGTGCTATTACTCCCTGTTTGTGCGTGCAAGCGAGCGTGGTGCCTGTCATACATGTGCATCTGCCTACGTGTCTGTGAGGTGAAGAAGAAGAAGAAGAAGAAGAAGAAGCAGAGGAAGAAGAAGAAGAAGAAGAAGAAGAAGAAGAAAAAGAAGAAGAAGAAGAAGAAAAAGAAGAAAAAGAAGAAAAAGAAGGAAAAGAAGAAGAAGAAGAAGAAGAAGAAGAAGAAGAAGAAGAAGAAGAAGAAGAAGAAGAAGAAGAAGAAGAAGAAGAAGAAGAAGAGATGCAGGGTGCTGACGGAGAGAGGGGGTTATGAATGCTAACAGCCTGAAACCCAGCGAGCGCCCCGCAAAGAGTGACTCATTCGAAGTCATGTTTCAATCTTGATATTGTCCCCGCTTTCACCACAGACAGGAAATTAAAACTCAAGCGATTCAAAGTTCTGCAGCATTGGCAACCACAGATTTGTACTTCTAGGCAGCTTTCTTTGGCACACGGTCGCACTGCTTCTCCACTCAGCTCAGCTATATATTACCAATGACATTTATGCACTTGTGTGTGAAAGTGTAGGGGGGGATTTATTCTTCTTCTGTTTCTTCTGAATATAGGTGTCCCCGGTGATTGATAACCTGCCTCTTCAAGTAATGATGGGCCGTATAGGTGGAACAATAAAGGCCATCACCGATAAATTGCAAAGCTCAGTAAATATCTACATCCCCATAATGTTAATGTACTGAGGACCTTAATCCCAAAGTAAAGGGTTAGGGTTAGGTTAAGGTTAGGGTAAGGGAGTTTAATCGCCATAACTTCATATGGAAAACCAATACAATGAGAGAGCCGAAGGAAATAACCAAATAGAAATCCACAAATGTTGAACCTGATCAATGTTTGATAGCAATTGGATCCATCCAAATAATGACATTTATTTCTAGTCCCTCCCACTGCTGATCTTACCAACTGATCAAAGTCTGGTAGAATTACATGTGGACTAATTAAACGACCTTTCCCGTGCACAGGGAATGAGGAGGGGCTTTCATGCCCAATCAGGAGGGGAGAAGGGGTGGGAGCTTGATTGTTTAAATGTATCCTTCTCTCTTTATCCTCATTTTACAATCTTACAGACTATCACTTTAAGTCCTTTCAACTGACTGAAGTCACGCACATGTTTTTGAATATTGGGTTTTTGGAAAGTATTACAAGAAAATAATTTGACTTTGGTTCATTTGTGCTGAACTTTGAACTTTACGCCAGTTTTTGTTTTCGATGTGAAAAGGGGACAGTATATTGGGGTATTAGCCGTGAACCAGGCTGAAAAAAACAGGCTTTTGTCAGAGAAATCTAAGAAATCTTATAAGCTCCAAATAATGTTCTGATGTCACATGAGCAAAACCCATTAGTGCGTGTACTGCTTTGACTACAATGTATATTATTTTTGTAAACAGGGACGGCAGATGGAAACTAGCTATTTAGCTATAATCTGGTGCTATAATCTGTCTTTAAAGGGACTATACAGAGTATAAAAATGTTAAAATTGTGTATTTTCCTCCCCCTACATGTTCCAGCCATGTCCTAAGGTGTAGAATGAGCCCAGACCTGTTCACCACAACTGCCTCTAAAATCCTGCACTGTCACTCAAAAAGTTGTTACTTCGGGTCCGAATTGCCGTCATGCACAAGCTTTATATGGAAGCTGCAGTTACACGTATGACCTGAGGTGGCAGCAGTGAGTATAAAATGGCAAACCTGCATCTAGCCCCTTTAAACTTAATGTCTCTGTGCACTGTCCCTTCAATAAAGACTACATTAAACTAAACTATACTCATACACACTGGGTTCATTTCAAGGGTCAAAAATTGCATAGAGAATTACAAAGGCATTATTTACCGCTGTAAAATTTTATTTTTTCTACATGGAGTGCCTCCGATTCTTTTTTGACTGCAAGCTTACAAAGGTACACACAGCAAGTCATCCTGTTCTGTTTTTATAATTTGCACCATTTGAGCGTAACATACAAAGTGGACCTGATGCGCTCACCGACATTTATTCACTGTATATTTTAACCTATTTTTTGGAAAATATACTGTTTTCAATCAAAAATACATCCAATTTGATTTTACAAATATTTCTTGAAATCCTCCCGCAACCCCCATCACAGTGTCATGTGACCCCCACTTTGGGAACCCCTGCACTATGAAACCCACTATGGCCACTTTATTGGGTTTGCCATAAAAGCTGTGGCTGTATTTACTACCCTTCACTACACAATGATTGTTGCGGTTCCCGTTACATAAAGAAATTGATTAGCCATTGCATTGTGTGAAGATGTGGGAAGAGCTAATACCGCCTGAATCTGCCTGACCACTTCTGACCTGCAGAGTGGCTTCATGGACACTCATACACCCACGAGCACAAGAGAAGAGGGACCTTCTGAACACACATGTTGAAGCCCACGTAGCTTTGTATATAACATGTCCACACAACACACGCTCCCCCATGGTGTTAACCACAGGCTGCCCTGACACGCCATGCCCACACACGCTTTATATAGGCATACAGTAGGCACCATATGACGGCAGCGAGCCCACAACATGTTGAACAAACAAGATACTTTGTTAGTGAATGAATTGTTTCCTTTTTCAGATCAGAAAGCATCATGTTTGGTTCTCAAGCATTTATCCAATCGAAAAGGAGAATGAGAACCACACTTAGGGTTGCAAGATCCTGAATCTTTCCTATTTCCAACATCAAGTCCTCAGGCAGTAGCTGAAGCTCAGTAATTAAACTCTGAGGCATGTATTGGCCACACATAGCGAGAAACATTACCTTTGTTTATTTTGAACTGCACATGAGGAAATATAAAAGAAATCACATCCCGCAAAGATGGTCTGCAACAGTGTTTTCTTATTTATTATTCTGTGCGTGTGTTTCCAAACTAATTTTTCTTCTGGACCAACAATTTCCCATTTGATACAGAGCAACTGCTGCTCTCAGAAGAACAGCGACAGGGCATCTTGGAGTGACACATTGGAGGGTGAAATCAGGAGAGTGTGTCGGTAAGGGGGCAGAGTAATTTCATAGTCCTGGCCTTGACACTTCACACGTAAATGAAAGACGTGTGTCTGCACTGCTTCACAGAGAGCCGCAGAGGAGAGCAGATATCTCAGGCAGGCAGACTACAGGCACACAGCTCCTATTGACTGGAGTCATTGACATGTAGGACACAGAGCCATGGGCTGCGCCTTCATTCACTGTGTGCACTAAACCGACTTTTCATTCACCGGCTCGATGCACCATCCAGCACTGGGACCACACATGTCTTTGAGGAAAGAGAAAAGGCACAAAAATGTAATCAAGCATACTTTAATAACAATTCATAGTACTTCAAAGTACACTTACACAATTAATTATCAATAAATAAATAAAAAATCAGAAACAAAACACTTGTGTCCCCTTTACTTTTTCAATACTATGCCCATGTTTCTGTGGTCATTCTGTCGCCAGAGATACAAACATGTAAAACACTGAGAACTGCTTTTGTTCAATCATCAATGTGATTTGGTTCATGTGTTTAGACTTTAGGTCATTTCTGTGTAAAATTATGGAAAAATGATGCATTCAGTGCAATTTGATTGTGGCAGCACAGTTTTCTGTCAGAAGACGACGAATCAATTGATCACTGGTCCTTGTCTAACCAGTGTATTCCTTCATCTAAAGCAGGGGTGGCCAACCCGCGGCTCTCGAGCCGCATGCGGCTCTTGGCCAATCAGAGTGCGGCTCTTCGCATGATTGGAGATGTTTAATACAATGCGGCTCTTTGCAAAATAATTGGTAAATATTTCCCATAAACTGTAACAGTCTTTGACCAAAAATCCAACCATAGTCCTACAGACCCTGTTTCCATCTCTACACATGAATGAGAGTCCGTATCTCCCTCCTTTTCGAGGCGGCGTGTAAAAGGTGCCCGTGCAGCCTCAGTCACTGCGGGATGTAGGTTAAACAACAGGCAGGCAGATCGTGGCACTAGGATTAGCTTCTGTGCTTTTCAGGTTTCTGATCAGCTACTCTTTATTTGATGTAATTTGGCTTCATATTCACAGAATAAGATCAAAATTAGGAAATGGAAAAAAGCGGAGCTCTTATTAAGCGTATGATGCGAAGCGCGACATCGTAACGCGGAAATACGCAAAGTCATGACTTTTCTTTCACACGTGCTATAACTGTAACAGATGCAACTTAAAACAGACTCTCAGACGTCCTCCAGAGGCTCCTGGTTAAAGTTTATGAACTTTATGCAGCCTAGAGTGCGTTCTCTGCACAGTCCAGTCAGGACGAAGCTGCACTGAGCGCACAGGCCAGGGGCGAATCAGAGAAGGGGGCTCAGTGGGCAGGGCCCCACATACAAACACACCCCAGCATTAAAAATAAATAAATAATAATAATAATCTAAGTCTGTCTCAGTCAGAACAGGAAACACAAAATGTCATTTAATATACATGTATTTCAATCTTGGTGAGGAGTAAAACCATTCAATCTAACACAATTATGTAAAAAAAGAAAGAAAAAGGCATAAAGTTATAGTTTATTGTGATTAAATAAAACGGTCACATTCTATTTAATCACAATAAACTACCGCCCCGGAATTTCGCTAATGGTCGGTGCCTTTGTGGCTCTTCACAGGGTCAAGGTTGAAAATTTCGGCTCTTGGTCTCTGACTGGTTGGCCACCCCTGATCTAAAGTGATTTTCGACCCGTCAATGTGCAATACATTAAGACACTGCGAGTCCAAAGGATCTTACCTCTGATGAAACGTTTGTGTGTGAATCTACATGTGGAGTAAATGTAACAGAATTACACATTTCATACTCATCCACAATGGTAATAACAATATGATACTAAGAACACAACCAATAAATCTTTTATTGCTCAACGGAAAGACAGTAGAGGTATATCCAAAGTGCAGAGTAATACTGCTAACAGTGTCTTGTGTCTAATTAAATTTGGAGTTCACAATAATCAAAAATGTATTGAGCCATTTCTCAGAAGCTATTAAAATAAAGGCCCTTTCTGTGGGTGCATGTTTAATCAATCCTGACTGCAATATACGCTCGTGCAACATGAAGGCATGGACGTTTCTGAAAATGTTTGATAGGACTAAATCAAACTGCAGAACATTTTGGATTTTCACCCCCCACTAAAGCCACATAAACAGCTGTTCACACGAAACAAAAACGGAGTGAAAAGATTAAATAGATCTTCATATAAACCAACTCTTATCATCATCACACTGACATAGCATCAAATTACATTCTACATTTGTGAACATCTGAAGAAAAAACAAAACAACTAAGCAATAAAAAGCTCATTAAATGTCATTTACTATGAAATGAAAACATCACAAAGTCTCTGACCAAAACCATCCTTGCACTTTTCCTAAAGTATACGTTTTATATAACTATCCTAACATCGTAGTGTTCATCCAGACCAGCTACCGAACACAAGACACGGCGGATGGAGACACGGGAGGAGAATAAACCGCAGTGCACTAGTTAATCCAGTAAATGTACACAACTATAGTCTCTACATCGTCAGTGGTGACTTTAAATCAATAGGCCTGTATGATTTAAGGCAGTGGTTCTCAAACTGTGGTTCGGGGACCACTGGTGGAGCACGACTGGTTCTGGTTGTCTGGGTAACTTCAGCTTTTGTTCGACTTTTTACTACTTTTATTCACATTGTTGACCTTAGTGCCTGTTTTGGTCACAGTTTAGTGCCGTTTATACCTCGAGTTTAGACTTTTTAAGCAGCTGTTTAAAGTGAAATACAATAGGCAACATTCACCATTTGAATTTTGACACAATTAGTACTATTTGGAAGTCCCACTACACCATGAGGGATAAATGACGAATGTAAAAAGCACACAGCGTATCCCGCAAAGACGCTCCTATTATATCTATATAAGGGTATCACAGTTTAGTTTGGTTTTATACTCTTATAAATATAATTTATCAACATCAATCATCACAATCTTGCCAGCTTTATACAGTACATAAACAACTCTTAAAAATACATTTAAGTTTAATATATCCCATAAAACCCACTGTCTTCACACAACAATCTTCAGTTCATTAGAAAAGGCAGCAATCAGCTCTCTGGTTTACAAAATATGGTTGGCTGTATCGGTAACAAAAGAATGAGTTCATTGTGGTTCTACAATGCAAACAGAAAACCAAAAATGTGTGCACTTCTCCAGCACAATAATAAGATATGGAAATAACCAAGGGCTGCTCAATATATCGGAAAATTCTAATCATCACCGTCCATATATAAGTTGTAAAGCCACTGACATTTACACTTTTTCAGGAAACACAGCCTAAAACAAAAATGCTTGGTATCTTAAATATGCAAAAGATCAGATCACAATTACAAGTTGCTTCATGTACAATCTCTAAACTGGGTTAGGGTCATGATAGAGGATTGGGTAAAATAATGTATTTTTTTAGTACTGTTTATGCAGTTACAATGGAAAAGGTGCCCTGTGGAGGTCGTGTGAAACAGATTTTTTTTCTCTTTGGGGGTCACAGCAAAATAAGGCTGAGACTGTGACAGAGGGAATGATTTGTCTTATCATGTCGCAATTTCAGTCCTTTTACCACGCTATAGGGTATGCAGGTGATGTCACAGCAGGGCAACAGAAACAGAAACATTATGTTAAAGGGATATTTCAGAATTTTTGACATAGTCCTATTTCCTAGTTATCCAGAATGTTGTTGATTTCTGGAGGTATATATATCTTTTTTTAATACATGCAGTCCTTATATTTGAAGAATTTAGTGGTGCTAGGCTAGCACATGTCTATGGTAACTAGTAGCCTGCATTAAAAACTGTCTGACCCAAGCACAGTGCATCTGAGGCAAATCACTCATAACACCAGACTGCCCATATAAATGTCTGTGTTGACTGAATATTTTTGGAAATATAACCATTTTGCATTTAAAAGAACTTATTTTTGAGCAGCATCAGCTTCCTGGCTTCCTGGCTATGCTTCTTGGCTATGCAGCAGTGGAGTGATCTGCTAGGTTACCGGATCTACAGTAGTTTGTTTACCTGCGGGCCGGCATTACTACACGAGGAATTCACAAAGGAGCTTTCTACAAATCAGATATGGCAATGTTTGGAGGACGACCCGATGATTTTGAAGAGGTTTTTAATGCAGGCTACTAGTTACCAAAGACATGTGCTAGCCTAGCACTAGCCTAGCACCACTAAACTTTTCAAATATAAGGACTATATGAATAAAAAAATATACATTTCCAGAAATCAACAACACACTGGGTAACTAGGAAATGAAGCCCTATATCAAAAATCCTGAAATATCCCTTTAATGTTCATCATCTATTTTATAGGCCTACAGAAATGGGTGCATACAGTACCCTCCATTACACTCTGGAAAGTAAAGTGCAATCCACAAAGCAAATCTCATAAATCAATGTGTTTACAATAAATCAAAATTGGTCTTGTTTCACACATTTCAAACTGAAGCTCTGAGTTTTTCATTACTATACAATAAAAAATGCATCTCACAACTAATTGGCAGCGTTTGAGTCTGAAGGCAGATAAAGACTCATGTTTCATTTAGTTTAGTATCTATATAGCTGCAGAATTCACATTGTGACTAAATTTTGTTAAAATGTCACTCAATTTGAAGATTATTGTGTTGTGTTTGATGTACCTGACACGGTGCAACAACAATTGAAATTGTATGTATTTATTTTGACACCATTCTGACAGGCAATGCTTTTGTCTAAACCCCCGTGTGATAAACAAACACTCTCGGCAATGCAATAAAATGCTTAGCTGTGTTCCCTGTCGAGTCATAGATCCTTTCACTTTGATCATTTGATATAAAAAAAAATATTGGAATAAATTGCTCAAGGTTTGTTTTTCTGTGATGATCAACCAAGCATTTTTGGATTAAGTACTTTTGAGAGCGGGGATTACCATTTCAATCTTTTAGAGTGCATTTAAAAGTCAACATGACCACAGCATTTTGGGTGAAGCGACAGGAAATCTTTGTGAATGACACAGGATTTTATGCATTATCATCATTATTTGGCAGCGACAAAATAGAAAATCAATTTAGCCTTGACCAGGTCAGGCTAATGCAAGCAGAGTGATCCTTGAGGCAGGTCTAAAATGAGAAATGGAGTTAGTAAAAGTTTCTCAGTCTGTCAGCAAAATGCCCTGTTTTCATTCTCAATGTAACTGTGCTCTTTCATTTTTATACAAGTCTGGTTTCTGAGTAGGGCCTTACACTCTGACACAGGTCAAACCTAGTCAAAGAAAACGTTATCGTATTTTGTTCCATGGCCACAGAGAATACAGACTGATTTAAGTGACTGGTGCCGCGGGGATTTGTACTGTACTTTCTGCATTATACATCGTACATCTCTAGCTAAGACATTGGTACATGGAATGTGATTGTTGAGATTCCGGGTACTGTGAGAACCCTGGTCTGTTTCTACTGAACATCACATGATGTGAGCGTGAGCCCTTACAGAGAGTAAGACAGCGGAGGAGCACTGGTTTGTGCAGAGGCAGCAGCCTCAGTGGAGCCAGGCCCAGGGGCCGAGTGCAGGCGCCAAAGTGCTGACTCTCAGCTCAGTGCTCCCAACACCAACCACACAACACAGTTACTTACTCACAAGTGGTCTGACACATCAACACGGGCAATGTGTGCGTGCACTTGTTAAACACTCAACATCAATGATCTTAAACTGAACCATAAATAATTAAAGCAATTCTCCCACTGCCCTTTCAGTCTGAGCAGACCACATCTGTATCTGTTACCCAGTGCAACAGTAGTGCAACGATGAAGTAGCAAAAAAGAAAAACAAAACAGTTTGGCACACTCATTGTTTGGACCCCCATCCAGAGGACTGACAAAATGTAAAGCACAAAGTTCCTTCTCTGCAACATCTATTTAAGACAAATGGAAAAGAATCTAACCCTAATTCTTGCTACCGTCCACAAAAGATAATGAAAAATAAATTCCATCTAAGACACAGTTTAGGAAATGTCTCAAATGTGCACCAAGTACAAATGGATAATATTGCTTTAACACTGGAAAATATGACCATATTTATATAGAAAATATCAAAAACAATATAAACTCACGCTGACACTTTTTTTTATGAAACCACTTATACCCACAAACTAGGCTAGTCCCTCCCCAACCCCTTTGGCACAACATTATACTCATATTAAGTATTATTATATTGACATTTATGACATTTGCTAAGGAATGGTTACTCACACGGTCAGAGTAGTAACACAGTTTCAGTAGTCAAAACACATATTGTTACTGTATGATGTTCAAAACTTTTTTCTTTTTCTCATTTGTTGATATGTAAATAAACCTTTTCATCTGAAACAAAAACAAATTATAATTGCATGCCCTTATTATTTACAGAATTACTTTGAGTTGGTTGTTGCTGGCTACTGCAGAACAAAAGAGAAATACTACATTGGCCTGTCAGCTAACTAATGACTGAGGTCTTTTCTGCTAAGAATATGGACAAATGTTAAAACAAGTGTTGAGATACATACCAGCCCAATTCTCTACAATGTAACATGAACGTCTAACTGAAACGATGTGATGTGAATCAGTTTTTCTATTCTAAAGTGCTTCCTCTAGGAGAGATGCTCACAAACCAAGACCTGTTTTCTCAAAAGAACAACGTTAAGTGGAGCAGATTAAGCCCTGTTATTATGGGCAAAATCGATTCGTTTTATGATACAAGTTTCAGAGAAGCCCGTTAGCTGCCCAAAAAGTTCAATATGGGCGCCATTTTCCCATGTTTCATGTAAGTAGACCAGGTGTCAGATCTCAGACAGTGACGTGTAACTTTTTTGTTTACCATAATAAATTCTTTCCGTAGTCCCTCTGGGGGGATTACAAGTGTTAATGGGATGATTGGGGGGTCTTTCATCTCCCCCGGAGTCTCTGGCCAGAAAACCACAATTGCAACTTCCCTTGCTTCAACCCGGAGGCCTCAATACACATTATTGGAATCACGAAGAAGAAGCTAACAGGCTAACGGGCAAAGCTAGCTGCGGGCTAGTGCCACTTAAACAGTATTTACAGCCAAGATTGAGTGTAAAAATGATCTTCATTGTGTAATTGGATGTACAATATCCCTCTCTCCCTTTGTCTTTTCTGTCGGTGTAGTATTTACTCTCACGGACAATTAATGAATAAAAAAAAACTGCAACATGCTACGGCACCTACAGTGGCGTTTATGGCCTCTAGGGGCATGAGTTACTTAATTCTGCTTTAACTATTATTTTTAGTTAGCCTTTTTTTTAGCGGCTTAGCCTACTACTTTGTTCTAACTCAGCCTTGTTATGGCTCAGAACCCCAAAACCAGTGCTTTATCCCAGGGACAATGATGATGAGGTATTTCACTCACATATTTGTGACAGAATAATGAAATTAGGTCCCACTTATCCTGAGATGATGAGAAATATTCAAATGCCATTGTCTAGTCTGGGGGTTTTGTGTTTTCAAACATTGACTATACAATGCAAAGGTTGTAAATGACCATCGAAATTTCAGTTTGTGTTTTAGCAGCTAACGGGCTTTACTCAAAGACCTAAGGAACATTGATACCAATGTTGGCGCTTGTATCATAATGAACTTCTTTTTTTTTTTTTTGCCTAAGCTGCTCCGATATTATAATAACCCCCAATGTGATACACACCCATGATGCATTAGCTCAGTTTCCTCTTCAAGGCCTTCTTTGTTGTGGCAAATATAATTCTAAAAACAGGCCTGAAGGTTAGACGTCTTCAAACTTGTGATGAAATTAGTCAATAGAACTTGACAGTGGACATCTCTAAAGAAACAGGCCCATAGTTTGTCAGTCCCTCCTCCCTCTTTCTCAAGTGACACGAAAACTACAACTTGTTTGGTCCCAACGGCTTAAGGAACGGTAGAAATATACATTCAGATGTTTAAAAAATATAAAATGATATACAAAAAAAGTAGAAAAGAAGACGATGTAAAAATGAAACATGAGAAAGAGGGACTGAGGAAGCTGAACAGAGAAAACACAAATTTAAGAAGGTCTTCGTCGTAACATACTCCTCGTTGTGTTACATCAGTGCACTTGAAGAAGCTCGTTGGTTTTAACTCTCCCCTCTTGTATTTACAGTGATAGCTTGTTAAATTGTAACATTGGTGTGCTCAGACATTTGTATGTGCCTTCAAAAGCCTTTACTACTCCACACAGACTTCAAGAGTCTGCTAACTCTATCTGACGCAGCAAAGTCACACACCCACACATGCACATTCACAATCTCTAATTAGTTGATAGCCTGATACTTTAAGGCCACTACCCAAACCACAACAATAACCGTAGACCTTTGATAATGATTTTGGATCTTACAGACACCAAAATACTGAGAATGCATTTCAATTCAATACTCGCTTCTGCCAAGCAGCACTAAAATCTGGTGAGAACACGGTTTTAGTGCATTTACTGCGAACATGTAAACACAAAGCAGAACACAACAGTCCACCTCTTCAGCACAGAAGGGTCATCTGTTTTGGGACCATCTGCCCCGGCTGCTTGTACAGACAGCACTCTCCGGTGCCTTTCACAGCGAGGATGAACTCTGACTGTAGTTTCGAAGTGTCAGTCTGCTGTAGCGGGGCGATGGGGGAGAAGGGGGAGGGAACGAGGGGACCGGGGGCAGACACAGTCCTGTCTCTGAATACTGGGAGCCACTGCTGGATAAAGAGTCACGGAAAGGTGATGGGGGAGTCAATGCGATAAGCTCCTCGTCCAGCTCCTCTCGCCTTAGTGGAGAGTCAACGAGACAGCCGGCCCGGGCGCCTCGCAGGGGGGACAGAGAGGGGGAGGTCTGGGGCAGGGAACAGGATGGGGGACCCATGGGGTGAATTGGACAGGTGCCTCGGACTACTAGACCTGTGTCCACAGGGGGCAGGGGCTGCACATCAGCGTAGGTAGTGACTGTGGGAGGCATGTGGATGTCCCGTGGTAACAGATATGGATCTGTCGGAACAGGAGGAGGTGGAGGAGGAGGAGGACTTGCGTGTTTGTGCGTATGAGAAGGTGAGGGCGACAGCATCATGCTGTTGAGTTCAGTGATGTTGGCGGTAAAACGGTTCACCACACAGCTGATCTGATCCATCAGGGAACTCTGCGCTTGTCCTGGACGATTGTCCACAGTAACCAGGCGACCGTCGCTCCCGATGACAATAGAACCACCGCTTGGTGGCCCACAGCTGCTGGCCACGCTGCCTCGGCTGCCCTCGCTGCAGATGCTGCTGGCATACTTGGGCAGGCAGGTGGGAGGCTCCTCTAGAGCTGATCCCAGCCTCTGGCTCACAGTGCTGATGGGGGACGGGGTCTGTGGGGGATACGTCAGCGAGTAGCGCTCCTCAGCTTCAGAAAGATCATACAGAGTCTTGTCTGTAGCGGTGTCCTGAGGGCTGGGCAGAGAGGACAGGGAGGGGAGTGAGGGCAGGGAGGGCAGGGGCATGTGTGGGGGCAGGTTGCTCCCACCACAGTAGCGCTCCTCTGAGTTTTTGGAGAAGGGCTTGATGACTGCAGTCTGGTTGTTCTCCTTCTTCTTGATGTGAAATGACAGCCGCTGCCACAGGTGGTTGCCGCGTGAGGTGCTGCGCTCCGTCTGTGCCCAGGACACGGATTTTCCATTGGAACTGGAGCAAAGAAAATGTAGGTGTAAAGAGGAAGCCAATGTTTGATCTGCACATTAGTCTGTTTTAATAGGTATAAGTTATATTGTCCAAGGTCTCTATATGCTTTGTATATTATATTACACATCATGTGTCAAAATGGCAACTTTTAATTCATTCATTTTATGCAGTTTCTAGTCTTACATTTATTCCTGCTATGTATGATTCAATATCTGTGGGCATCTTTGGGAAAGCTTGGCAACGACAGGATCTGAATGGCAAAAGCCCACAGACAGACAGATGGCCCTTCCAATTACCACCACCCGCTAAAGACGATGGGAAGAGGCAGACGAATAAAAGGAATAAAGATAGGGCCTCTCCTGACATTTAAGAGCCTGATTGAAATCTTGCTGGCCGAGCAGGGTGAGCTGCACTAACCTGCTGACAAACCAAAAAGAGCTCATGTCTTTCATTCTGTTTCATCCAAAGCGAGAGGCTCCAATTCTCGTCCTTAAAGTATTTAAATCATTTTCTATTCACCCTGAATGACCTGAAGCCTGGAGTGATTATTAGTTATACGTTCAAGTTTTTAAGAGCAGGCTTAAGACCCACATTTTATAGTTTAGCTTTTACCTATACACACTCAAAATGACACTCATAATGAAGAGATGATTGTAAATTAATTTCTGCTATCGCCTGGTGTGTGTATTCGCTGCTAACGATATATTCTGTATCCAGGACTCAGTATGATTTAAGTCTACAATATTACTGTATTTTCAGATGGACTCGTAGTCATTTTTTTCTCTACGTATTATTTTTCTTTCTTCTCTCTAACTCACCATTAAGCAATTGTCTCAGTTCACATTGGGGTCAGAAGAACAGTTGAGCAGACTCTAGGGAGTCTCGAGAATCAATCTCAGAGAAAGCTCCAACACACACTCACACAGACCATAAAGACGGACCATTACAGAAATGGAGCCTCGGTTCTGTAACTGAGGAGTAACCTAGTATTCCCTTGTGCCGCAGGTCTCCAGTGAAACGCTCACACACTCACACATACCTGAGTGTCTCTCCTGTGGAGCCTCTGCGTTTCCACAGATTCACCAAACTGGACGAACGACTGGCCGCTGAGGAGGATTTCCCATCACCTACGTGCATGCGCACCACGGTGCTCGTGGTGAAGGCACTGCGCACATTACGCTCCGGTTTGGCCAGAATTATGTACACCTAACAATAGATTATAAACATAGATATTCATTTAAAGTGTGTTTTTGCTTTCTAATAAATTCACAACAAAAGGAGTTCACTTACCTTAGGTACAAACATGCAGCACAAAGCCACAGTGGCACTGAGGCTGACACTGAAGCACATGGTGATAATTTTGTAGTTTGAGCCAAAGTAGATGGGTACAAAAGCCAACCATATAATACAGGTTGTGTACATGGTAAAGGCAATGTACTTAGCTTCGTTAAAATTAGCCGGAACATTGCGGGTCTGAAATGTAAAAACATTTAGAGTGACTGACACCCCAAGGGAAGATGTGCATGTGAAGAATATTTAAATGATCAATTTTAACAAAATACTACCATAACAACTCTATAAATGGTATTAACAACCTGGATGGATGTAGTAAGGAAAAGGAAGCCTGGTTTATAAAGTGTGTATTTACCTTGAAGGCATAAAACGTACAACTGAGGATGAGCAGACCATTGTAACCCAGAGGAGTAACTACACCCAAATTAGTGGTGTTGCAAATAAGATTCACTTGTCGAATGCTGGGGTAATCATGGATTACCTGTGGATGCAGAAAAATCACAAATATCCTATTAAAGCCATAATGAATTCACTTTAAAAACGGAAATGATATGAAGCAGGACAAAAAACGTGTGCATTATGCAGTTTTCATACCTCCGGAGGCTCCATAAGAAACAGAGCCACAATGATGCCCAACTGTAAAAGTATCAGGAGGAAGGCAATGATGAGCTGAGCGCAGGCAGACATAAAGCGGGGCTTTTTTGTACAAATCTTCTTCTTGCTGCCTGCTAGAATCCGAGCAATTCGGTTTGTCTACAGAAAACATTGCAAACCCTTTGTCAAATGCATTGAATCATCTTTGTTTACGCAGCACACGATAATGAAGCTAAACAACATATTTTCCTCTGTAAGCCTAATAACTTGCCTTTGTGACGAGTGCAGAGTAGCTCATGGCCGGTGACAGACCTATCCCAAGGCGTTGGAGGTAGCAGAGGATCACGTGGGGTTTGGCTATGAGGCTAAAGGTGCACAGATAGCCTAAACAAATCCCCACGAGTATAATGTAGCAGAGCTCTCGACTGGAGGACTTCACCACAGGAGTGTCCCGGAATCTGAACACAAACCATTAAAGATTGACTGGACTCTGCTCATGTCAACAATCACAAAAGGGAGAAAGTCTTACCTTATGAAAACAGCCGTGACAAAAAACGTCGCCATGAGCCCGAGGCAGGCGAAGACCACAGCGGCTATGGGCTCCGGGTCCCCCCACCGCAGGTACTCCACCGGGATGGGGTCACAGCCTGAATAACGAGACTCACACTTAGAACATGCTCGATTCAAAGTCCGTGAAATTCCCTTCTTCCGTTTCGCTTCTACACAATGGACTTTATTCCCTCACTCCATCTTCGTCTTCCTCATAGGCGCCGCGATAAGAAGTCATTAATTAAAAGGAGGGTTTTAATTAGGCCCCATCTCGCTGAAATTATGCAGCTCAGTAATCTTGACAGATCAACAGCAGTCATCGGCTGCATGTGGATGGAGCACATTTTACAATTTGGCACCATCATCAAAGCCCGGCATCTTCCCTCACAACTACACAAACTGATCAAACGCAACACATTTGGTTATTGTCTAAACTATCCCCTTTATAGCTTTCATTCACTTCACCCACTCCTTGCACTCTCCTTTCTTTCAGTATCTCCTTATTGTTTCAAGCCTATTTCTCTCCAGCATTGTAATCTTTCATTGTCCCATACATCCCGATGTTTTCTCGCTCCTACTATATCCACAATGCCTTTGTCGCCGCCAGCTAAAAACTGCACTGTTTCTCTATTCTCTCTGTTTTTTATTGCTCTTCTCTTCATCTCCGTCCCTCGACACTCCCCTGCGTTGTGTGACCAAGGGGCGAAAGATCAAAAAATGACAGTAAAATGGTGGATAAAACAACACATTGTAGCCATAAGTTTAAAAAGAATCACAAAAAACTGGCAGAATTATGTGTACCATGTTCATAAAAAGCCACACTCATTGCAAACATACATAAACTTGCAGGTGATACCAAACAACATCAGAAGTGAAACTAATGCTTGTTTCTCATCTTATTCATTGGGTGAAAGTTCCGCAGTATTGCTTTAATAATTAGACTCCCCCCCCTCCCCTATATTGTTTCTGGATATTGCTGTTGCTATTTGAAAGTGCTTGGCAGCGTGGCTCAATTTGAATTTCCGCTACCACTCAATTCATGTTTTAGTCATTGAGCTTGGTCAGGAGTGAACGCGCAGTATAATGAGCAGCTGAAAGCATAACAAGGCGATATCCAAGCGCTTCAACTGCAATCGAGAAGGAACACATTTTCAGAGCAACAGAAAGGAATTTGCATTGAAGCCTGCTCTTGATGCATAATAATTAAACCACTAGTGACTACGCGAGTACAGCAAATTACAGGCACAGGAGAGAGAGGAGGAGGAGGCGGTGGAGGAGCAGGTGAAGCGGGGTGATCAAGGGGTTTGCTTTACGTGGCTGTCGAAACATAAACTGACAGCTGTTTTACATTGTTCTATTTCAGCAAACGCTCTAAATTGAATGTTACAGGCAACAGACAGTTCAAAAAAAGAGGGCAAGAAAGACAGGGAACATCTCTGTCTTAGATTTTAGCTGCATAAAATTGAAACTCACCGTGTTTAGTCCTGACTCTGGGACCAGCAGGAGAAAACTCGCTGAGGTTATCAGAGCCTGAGATTCATATGGCACTAACATGTCAGAGATGTGCTCTTACCTCCCGCTTTTAGCTCCAGTTTTACCCAAATCTAAAAGCTTTTCGAAGCTTACAGCCTATAGGCCAGCTCATTTGAAGACCTACAAAACTCATTGTAACTTTTTTGTTGCATTGTTTTTTTCATGTGTCGTGTTTTCGTAGTTTTTTTTTGTTGTGTTTTGGTCACTTTTTCATCACATTTTGGTCACTTTTTTGTATCTCTTTTATAGGGATGCACCGATCCGATGCTGGCATCGGATAATGGAGTCAATACTGGGAAAAATACGATATTGGGTATCGGCAACAAATGTCCAATACCGAACCGATACCAGTTTTGCCTTAAAAAACACAACTTTGACCCCTTAAATCTAAGTGGATGTGGACATGCTGTATATCATTCTAAAGAGAAGGAGAATTCAATTGCTGGTTTAGTTTTAACCTCCGCAAATATGTTTTTGATCGTGGGGCAAAATGCCGCACTAGCAATAGCATGGATGCTAATGCTAATGAAAACTGCTGTGTTATTGTTTCTTTTTCAGCACTTTTTTGCCGCTATATATTGTGGGTTTTTGTTGTTTTCCTCTTTTTCAATTGTTTTTTTGTTGCTTTTTTTGTTGTGGCTTCTTCACTTTTTCATTTCATTTTTGTGGCCTTTTTGTTACATTTTTAGCATTCTTTAGTCGTGTGTTTTTGTTGCTCTTTTGACACTTTTTTGCTTTTAGATTTGGGTAAAGCTGGACTGGAGGAGATGTGCTCGGTTCAGGTGGGGGTTAAGTTAAAGGAAGCCAGCGCAGGGACCTGAGCACTGGACTAATATGGTCGTATTACCTGGTTCTAGACAGGACATGAGCAGAAACGTTCTGGATGTATTGCAGTTGCCTAACAGCTTGTTTAGAGAGGTTAGGCAGGATATTATTCCTCTTGAATGCAGTAATAATGGCTATGTTATATTAGTAAAAAACACAATAGTTAACTGTACACACTGAGCTACTTTGGACTGTGTTTCTGTTCATTGCATAAAGCAGCTCATCTGGACTCAAACAAAACATCTCGGGAGGGCTAACCTGTGAGGTCATCTGTTGGCCAGGAGCCCAGCTCACAGGCGCGGCAGGTATACTCATCGAACACAAACTCATTTTCTTTGCAAGGAGTGCACGTCCAGCAGCAGCTCACCTCGCCTTTACGGATCACCTAAAGAGGACGACATGAACACAATTAAACAAATGTTGAACTCATAGTCTAAAATGCACTCAACCATTCACCACCCACCATTGTGGCCTAAAGTAAAGAACATTCATTCTGCAAATGTTAATGTTTTACATCAGTGTTTCTCAAGTGGGACGGTTTCCGCAAGCCAAATAAAACTGTTATAAATTGTCATGTATTTTATTGAACAAGCAGTAGATTTGATTTTGAATTTATGATCAAAACAGCCCAATAACATTCATTTTTACTGACTCCGACAGTGTTTTCATACAGTTTCAGATGGAAAATATTGAAAAAAATTCCATAGAGGCTCGTGACCCACTGAAAATGGTTCTGCGACCCACTTTCTGGTCCCGACCAACCAGTTGAGAATCACTGTTTGACATAATATATGACCAAGTGGGATGTTCTGCCAGGAAATTAAAAAAATATTGACACTATTTCTCGCATTTTTGAACTCTTACGTAATAATATTTCTCAAAATCATCTTGGGGGCCAGAGGTTCTGTGCTAGAGGGCCAAATTTGGCCCCCGGAAGACAGACTACAATGCGAGGAGTACATGCTGCTTACTTATATTCAACTCCACACAACCACTTTTCCTCCCACCCAGAGGAGATACTTCCATGGTCCTACTGTTGACAATGACTTGGTGGACCATTTTGAAGCGAGGGTGGCCTCCTGTTTCTCTCCCGTTTGAGGAGAGTTTGCTCCACATAACCTATGTGCTCCTCAACATGATTGTGCTTCACTTGTCTCTATGTGGTTAAGATGAGGACATATAGTAATGAGAATATCAGTATTAATAAACCATAACTGTGAAGAACTTTGCACATTTCTCCGCTAGCCTTGAGCTGCTACATTCATAAATTGTCATCCTCTGCTCCTCCCACTCCCCCCTAAGCACAAGCTCTCTCTCTCTTTTGTTCATATGCTAAAAATCCACAGACTTTTTTGACATGTATGTCCTACTCAGAGAAGGAGAATAGCAGTCTGCAGCACCCACAAATTAGCCGTGTGCGAAAGGCTTAACTGTTGTCTTCACAGCGATGATTACCTTGATCTGGCCTTTGTCACAGGGTTCACTGCAGACTGACTTGATCATGGCTTCTTTGTTCGGCCAGATTTCATCATCGTCAATCTTCAGCCCTCTATTGTCCCAACTGCCAACGTTAATATAATCGAAGTAGTCCTTCCCCATCTTCTTGAAGTTCATTATTTCATACCTGTGGGTAAAATAACACAATCACACACACAGGAAGCAAATGGGTTCAAATCATTTCACAACCTCTGATGTATTTACAGAACTTCAGCTGCAGATAGCCTGACCCTGTCTAGCCTATAATTACTGTACCTACCTCCCCGGGGAGTCTCCATTCTCATCAAATAAAATTCCCTCTCCGGACACCCCTGTGAAGTTTGTCTTCATCAAAAAGTCCAACAGAGTGGCACCATCTATAGGTCTCATGGCATCACACAGCCCCTGCAACGAACAAACATGCAAAACAAGTTGTCATGGTTTGATTTCTGTGTCCTGTTTATTATGACATGTGTGTTCTGTCCTTGTGGTTTTGCTTTACTTCCCCTGTGCTGATCGCATGCCCCACACTGATGATTTTTGATTTTGGTTTAAGTTATTAAACATCACCAGTTTTTGTTGCAGTCCTGCTTTGTGGGTTTATTTCCCTCATTCTACATGACAAGTATTACTGAAATTAAGTGTCACAGTTACAAAATAGCAGAAAACGTAACTTTCATGTCACTTAATATCAGTCTAATAAGTCCATTGTTTAAAAATGAGACAGTGGGAGGGCCAGAATTATATGGGCGCATAAAAATTGCTAATTGCAGAAGTTTTATATGCAAGATATCTGCAATTACTACTCTACCCACATGTCACATGTCTGAAACATTTTTGACTGTGCTTTCTCGTTCTAACTTAGATGACAACTCATTAGAACGTGTTGCCAAAGTCGTCTTAAAGGGGCAAGATGCAAGTTCGCCATTTTATACTCACTACTGCCATCTCAGGCCATATTTGTAACTGCACCTTACATGAAGGCAATTAGGACCTGAAGTAACACCTTTTTGAGTGACAGTGCAGGATTTTAGAGGCAGTTGTGGTGAACAGGTCTGGGCTCATTCTACACATTAGGACATGGCTGGAACATGTAGGTGGAGGAAAATACAGAATTTTAACATTTATAAACTCCCTATAGTCCCTTTAACATGCTTTTTTGTCTCTTATTTGCTGTGTTTTTGTCACTCTTTTGTTGCTTGTTCATCCGTTTTTAGTTGTGTTGTGTCATGAAGCTTTTAGATTTGGGTGAAGCCAAACTAGAGAAAATGTGCTTTGTTCAGATGGAGGTTAAGAGGTTAATAAATGCATTTTACTTGCTTTACTTTCACGTCGGTGAGCCTTTTCGCAGCATGATCACGCATGCTCATACTCTGTGGTGTTTTGGACAAAAGATAATGTTTTTAGCATTTAGCCAAAACTCTAAGAAGACGTTCGAATGACATTGACAACACGTTAGAACGAGTTGTCATCTAACGAGAAAGCACAGCCAAAAATGTTTCACACACTGGCAGCTCAGAGTTTCCGTACAAATCCTAGCTTTTACCTGTGAATGTAGCGTGTGTGTCTGTGTGTGAGTGTTTAGTGTGGCGTTCTGAGAGGCCACTGCCCCACATTTGCAGTCTTACTTACGTCAGACTACCCTAGGGCAGATGTGACAGGCTATAGTTAACGAAGCTTGTAATGAGCACTTTATCTTATTTATATAAGTTTATTTGAATACGGACATGTATGTTTCTCAAAGTCCATCCCTAGTTGGGCCTTTATTCAAAAATTAAACATTACACACATCCCAATACATCATAGTGAAGCACAATCTAAACACAGCAGACGGTCAGTGAGGGTCACATTTCTGACCTCTGTTTAAAGAGTCTTTGTGTTTGAAAATGTCCCAGTTTGACTCTCCCTTCAGTGCGTTGGGTAAACGGTTCCAGGCTTTATACGGTTCAACATAAATTGATTTTCCTGTTTTGTTATTTCTGTTATGTTCCCTGCCCTCTTTATGAAATTAAGGCTTCAGATTTTTCCCCTCTGCTTCCTCAAAGGACAATCTATTGATCTTTAACTAAGCTTGGACCCGTCTGCAGCCAATACCCACCTGGTAGCCTGGGCACAGTGACCGTTGCATGTTGTGTAGGCCGTACGCCATAGAGTAGATCGCATTGATGACAAAACCCATCTTCGTGTCTTGCGCGTACTGCTGACGAAGTGATTCTCGCTCTACCAGAGAAAGGGAAACATGCAGAAACTGAGTAGGTGCTATATAAGCCCCACAGCATTCTGAAACTACTCTTTTCTTGTTACATCAAAGACAGCTCTCTTGCCTCTCATTTTTTTGTAATCAACGTTTTCGCCACCTACTACATACTGTATATCATTTCTGGCTACTCTTTCATTTGTGTCGGGTGTCCTTTTTCATTAGAATACATTAGACTCCATTCCCTTTGATCCAGCCCTCACTATCATTGTTGCCGGTAAATGAAATGGACGCGACTGAACAGTGATGAGGACCATCATGAACACATGCAGTAAATGACGGAGAGTTCAGCAGGACAGCGCAATATTGAAAGGTACAATAGCTGTCTTCAGTACCGTGTTGACAATATGGTTTGAACTGAAAGCATCATTGACTAATTTTTGCTGGAAGCTCAATCACTCTATTTGCAATAGCTCTCAGGTCTTCCATCTGTTTGAGATTTACATATTATTTTTCTTCACAGGGTCCAAAAATGCATGGTAATTTAAATACTTGGGGGGAAAAAAGTCAGGGCTTTCTATAATGTAGCTCTAATTCAAAATGGGCCTACTAAAATATCGCAATTACATTGTTACTGTAATGTGCAAGAAAGTCATTGTTTATTGCAGTTTTTCTCTCATTGTGCAGCCCCAATACACTGAATATGTATGAACTGTATGTATGTGTCGGTATGTACAGCATTAGTTTTTACACTTTCAGTCTAACTTGATTACCTTAATAAATCCATTTCGTAGGTCCTCTGGGGGTAATACAAGTGTTAGTGGGATGATTGGGGGGTCTTTCATCTCCCCCTGGTGTCTCTGCCCAGAAAACCACCCTTGCAACTTCCCTGCCTCTGGGTCGGACGTGCAATACACACTAATGGAATCACGAAGGAGAAGCTAACAGGCTAACAGGCAAAGCTAACTGCAGGCTCGCTACACTTCAACAGTATTTATAGCTAAGTTTGAATGAAAAAAGGTATCTCCATTGTTGAATTGGATGTACAATATCCCCCTCTCCCTTTGTCTTTTCTGTCAGTGTAGTATTTACTCTCATGGACAATTAATGAGTTAAAAAAAAACCTGCAACATGCTACGACACCTGCAGTGCTGCTTATGGAAATATTTTTTTTCACTCAAACTTAGCTGTAAATACTGATAAAGTGGCGCTAGCCCGCAGTTAGCTTTGCTCATTAGCCTGCTTCTTTGTGATTCCATTAGTGTGTATTGGTGGCTCCAACCCGGAGACAAGAAAGTTGCAATTGTGGTTTTCTGGCCAGAGACACCGGGGGGAGGATGAAAGACCCCCCCAATCATCCCATTAACATTTGTATTACCCCCAGAGGGACAAAGAAAAGGATTCATTAAGGTATTTAAGTCACTTCATTTTAGTTACACTAGTATTCCCTCATGTTGTAGTAATCTCACTCTCCTGTCTCCAACTTTTCCAGGAGTGACATCAGGGGCCGCATGCACCATATAATTTCCTGTTAGTCACTCACTGTTGCAGGAGCGGTTGAACTTGGTGTTCTCCTGCGGGTGGCCTTTCAGCTTGCAGTGGAAGCGGTGCTGCCAGAACTCTGGAAACCACGGGTTCCTCTGGTTGTTTTCCGGTCGCAGTTTCAGGTAGTACTCATCGAACCACTTCACGTCTGCGGACTGGAGTTTGATGGTAATGCCGCCAGCTGCCTCTCTCACATAGCCCTCTGTCACGTCGTAGCGATCAGCCCAGCCATCGCTGCGGAAACAGGAATGCAAAGTCAGAGGGATCATTTTTCACCGAGTGTTAAACTAACCCAGCAGCTTGATAATGCTGTCAAAACTTGTGACCATTTACCATTGAAGCCATTTTAGTCTAGGCCTTCACTCTATGATAGAAAAGTAATGCATTATATTTAACAGAATATTTTTTCTTAATATATCACAAACATATGAATGACGTTTTAGTCCTAGTTTTAACAATCTTGTATAAATATTAACACAGCAAAACAATCCAGCAGAGCCTCATTGCTCAGTGAACAAGTCTCAGCTCCATCAACAGTCTTGGCACAAAAAACAAAAAAAATCAATTTCCCATAAAGCAGGATTAGGACGTGAAAAGAATGTGAAGTCTGCCGCAAGTCACAAATTCTCCAGGCGTTAGAAAGATCAGATCACTATTGGGCAGTACCAGGAACCAAAGCCTCAAGTCGAAAAGTGACACTCAGCTCTCTCTTAGCTTTCTGTCTGTGCCTTTTCATTTCACACTATCTCCTGTTCATGTCCTACAGCCCCCCGAGATCCAAACTCATTTTCTCCAACGGCCATGTGCTGGTATGTCCTTGTGCGCGCGTGGGTTTGTGTGCTCTACCACTGACGCTTGACAGCACTTGTGCCTTTATGTATCCGTCCATGTCAGCCCCTTCCCCTTACACCTTTGTTATTTTCACCTGCCAGAGCGCTTCAGTTAATATCCAGATAAAACATGTTTGTAAATGTTAATAAAACATTCAATGTCGGCTTACTCTTCGTTCATTTATTCATGTGCTGTCATTCATCCCCTGTCAATGGATTTCAGTCACATGACTTTCTCATTTCAAGGGTTTTTGACCATTCATGCGATCTGTTTTAAATTGTTGCAATTTGAGATCCATGTATAGCAGTAATTCACAACACTATCTTACCAATGGCAATCTGTATTTTCTGTTGTGGGATAGAGAACGACTGGTACAAGGGCGTAGGTCTGGTAGAAGTGAAATACAGCTTAAAGGGATATTTCAGGATTGTTGACATAGGGCCTCATTTCCTAGTTATCCAGAGTGTTGTTGATTTCTGGAAATTTTTTGTTTTGTTTTGTTTTGATTCATGTAGTCCTTATATTTGAAGAGTTTAGTGGTGCTAGACTAGTGCTATGCTAGCAGATGTCTATGGTAACTAGTAGCATGCATTAAAAAACACTTCAAAATCATGGGGTAGTCCTTCAAACGTTGCCATATCTGATTTGTAGAAAGCTCCTACGTGAAATCCATGTGTAGTAATGCCGGCCTTAGGTAAACAAACTACAGTCGATCTGGCAACCAAGAAGATCACTCTGCCGCTGCGTAGCTTACAACAAGGAAGCTGATGCTGCTCAAATATAAGTTATTTTAAATGCAAAATGGTTATACTTAAAAACTTGTTCAGTCAACACAGACATGTATATGGGTAGTCTAGTGTTATAAGTGATTTGCCTCAGGTGCTCTGTGCTTGGGTCAGACTGTTTTTAATGCGAGCTACTAGTTACCATAGACATGCACTAGCCTAGCACTAGCCTAGCACCACTAAACTCTTCACATATAAGGACTGCATGAATAAAAATATATATCTCCCGAAATCAACAACACTCTATGTCAAAAATCCTGAAATATCGCTTTAATGACATCAGACCTGTCAGTGACACAAATATCTTCTGATCAAGTCTCTTTAAAAGTTACATTTTAGCTCTGTTTATATTGTTATGTAGGATATTTCATCAGTCTGACCCAAGAGCCCCAGCCAAATCGACGGCCAGTTGATTTTTGACCTTCTGCTGCTCACACAGACCTCAGACCATTTGGATCTATGGCGTCATGCAGCGTGACAAAGTATCATTAAGCACCATGCCCTAACTGTGGATCAATCTGTGGCTCCCCCTGAGGCAGAGGAATAAAAGAGTTTGATATTTATGGGACTAAATAAATGCCTGAAAGTCTGTGTTTAGCGCGCTGTTGTAGTCACAGAACAGTGGGTGTAAAGTGAGACTGACAGAAGCTGAGAAAAAGACAAAAAAATACAGACAATTACAGGGGATTAGCACATAAACCTCCAATCAGCTTCCTCACAAGTCAGTGCTTTGGCATTTTAGCTTCTCGGAATTTTCTAATCTGTCTCAGACGTTAGTTAAAAATACAAAAGCGGCTTCTTTTTAAAGCCACACTGCAGAATATATCAGGTTATATGATGCTTCCTCACAAGAGCAACAAAACTGATGTGTAAACAATGGTAATGATACAAAACATGCTCTTAATGATCAGCTGCTAGACATCCACAATGCGATTTTTGGAGTGGGTTATAAAAAGTGAGTGAGTGAGTGAGTGAGTGAGTGAGTGAGTGAGTGAGTGAGTGAGTGAGTGAGTGAGTGAGTGAGTGAGTGAGTGAGTGAGTGAGTGAGTGAGTGAGTGAGTGGTGGTGGTCGGAGGGGCCGATGGCACAGACTGGTTGCCTGGCTTCCGTCAGTCTACCCCAGGGCAGCTGTGGGTGCAATAGTAGCTTACCACCACCGAGTATGGAGTGAATGAATAATGACCATAGTGTGGTGCTTTGAGAAACTTGTTAATACAGGCTTGTAAATCGCAATACAAGTGCAAGCCATTATTATAAGTATTTTTTATTACATACCAAATGTTATTGCTGACCTCAGAATCCTCAGAATAGATATGTATACAAGATCTATATTTAAGTGAATGATACTATTACGACTATGTTATTATTACAGCTATATTATGCTTTCCTATTTTTCAATTTTATATTTACATATATTTCTTCTTATTCATTATTTTTGGTTTTGTTATTGTAGTTTGTTTCTTCCTCCTAATCCAAATGGTCTGTTTGATTTCAATCTTGAATGTTTACCCTTTCTCATGTTCACAACCCCATTCAGTTTACCTTTACCTCTATCATTATTGTTTCTTTACTGTTTGTTACTATCATCATTGTTCATGTCCTATGATTTGTTTCTCATGATTTATTATTGCTTTCATCTTCTTTTTGTTTTCTCTCTCATCCATATCTCACACAAGAATCAAATGTGTATCAATCTAATACCTTACCCTTGTGTATCTTTCCTTTGTCTATGTGCTATTTGTAAGCTTTGTTTTATGTCAATAAACTTTAAAACAGGGTCAGTGTTTCCCAATCAGGCGTATGGGGTACTTTTTATTTTTAACATCTAGAGTATAGCTGATGATTTTCTAAATACTTGGCCACAAAGGGGAACTTTGAGGAGAGATGAAAGACTCGAAGGGGACGTTAGACAAGAAAGGCTGTCTTAGATAACTTACTGATACCACAATGTCAAACCGTCTCACTGTCTCGACTGTTGCTGAACTAAAAGTATCCCCCTCTGTAACTCCTTCTGTAATATCATAAGGTGAGAAGGATCACAAAACACAACGCAGGAAGAGACGTGATAAAAAAAATGTCTCACTGAAGGGCAGGTCAGGGTCGGTGATGAATGCAATCACCACGATCTGCTGTACTTGTGCCTTCACGGTGCTTATAAGGTGTGCATTTGGAAAGCAAAATAACTCAGGACAGATGTGTGGAGATCAAAGCTCTGAGCGTGGGCAGCGCAGCCACAACACAAGAGCAGTACAGTCACGAGAATACAGTGTACCCTGCATGTACCCGGTGGATCATCTACAATGCGCTAATGCTCACAGTGAAAGCGTCGGTGCACTGAATAAGCATGTTGTGAAGTACAGAGCAACAATCTGAACGCCTTCCTCTCCCTGGTCTGCGTTTGCTGGATAAAACTGCTGTTGATCGCGCTTCGTAGGGCAGGGTCGGACTTGTTTCTGGACGTGCTCGCTGCGCTGGATCATTTCGTTTTGTTATCTTTTTGCTAAGATGAATACAATATTGTTTAGTAAAAATGCTGCTGATCGCTGACATCAAAATAACTGATCTTAATGACATTGCAGCTCACTCTGGCTCTGTCTCTCCACATTTCTCGAGCCCAAGGCCGTTGCCATGGTTTCCAGCCCACGCTCAACCTGCCGTCTGTGCTTTTTGTCTCATTAAAGCACACCGGATTTTAAGTATAGACACGCATGCACTTTCTCTATTCTCTATTCAATTAACATTAGGCGCCCGGTCTCTAAAATTACTCAAACTCTTGATTGCATAATAGCACATTACGCCGGTAGGCTCCTGCTGGCCAGAGTGGCAAGAAAATGTCTTACAGTTCGAAAAAGCCCAAGATCTTTTTTTAAAATCTGTGAACACTAAAAGGACAAATGGACAACATGAATACTAATGTTCACGTTTGTGCTGTTGGGAACAGCTTGTCTTTTCTCGCCTTTGACACTTAACCAAGAAAATCTTTCAGTGGAGATCTGTGGATCAGAATCAGAATCACTTTATTGATTTCTGAGAGGAAATTCTTTTTGTTGCAGACATTTCAATATCTCGGCCAAGAAAGAAAAAACTTTGAGGTGGAGATGGATCTCTACATCAAAAATTGCTGTTAAAGCAGTACTAAGCAAATCATGCCCCTGGAGGCCATAAACACCACTGCAGGCATTGTAGCATGTTGAGGTTTTTTACTCATTAATTGTCCGTGAGAGTAAATACTACACTGACAGAAAAGACAAAGGGAGAGAGGGATATTGTACATCCAATTACACAATGGAGATAATACTAAATAACAAGTTATTTAGTACTGCTTTAACTGCCCCAATAGCTTAAGTCCATATAGGGGGTAGGTTCAATCAGATCCATCAGTGTTCCACACAAAATGTACAATTGCCACTCATCTGGCATTATGCTGTGATATGCACACCCTCATACTTCATTTCAAACCAATTCTACTGAATAAACCTACAAGCAAAAAAACGTTCAAAACTGTATAATATTCAAACTGTCAAATACACACACAAAAAAGTCGCCACAAAGGTAAGTTGGAGTTAAGATCTGGACTCTGTGTCTCGTGCTCCCTGAACCACTCTTTCACAATATGAGCCCGATGAATCCCGGCATCGTCATCATGGAACAAATCCATTGATGGAATAACCTGGTCATTTAGTTTATTCAGGTGATCAGCTGATCTCATTCTTTGGGCACATATTGTTGATAAACCTAGACCTGACCAACTGCAGCAACCCCAGATCAAAACAGTTTCTTAAATCCAGCTGGCGACTTGTTTTTTGGTCGTGTTTCTCGTCTGTTCATGCTCGGTTCATATCTGCCGTTTCTAGCCTAAAACCTGAACCCAGCATTTAGCACGAATTTAATTTTGATTACCCAAAATGAGATCAGCGACTCCGAAGGCTCCGGGTCACTTTTGTAATGAAATGTCTGAGTTGTGTAATGACACGCCACAGACCTCAGCCCACCCGCTCTCGCTACCATGGCAACTTGGCAGAAATTCTAGATGAGCATCTGCTGCTACAACCATACATCAAGGGTCCCCAACACACACACACACGCACACACACAACACGCACACCTGCAGAGCACCAACAAAAGTGACACCAGTAATGAACCCGACAGGCAGCACATGCATGAACTCCTCTGACAGCTACAGAGCAGAGGATTTTAAAGGTCCTGTACTTGCCAAAACAATGAAAGAGGAGGCAAAAGGAAAATGGAAGCTAATTGTGGTCCAAATCAATTTCTTACTTCTCAATTCTTCACAGGGAAGAGTTATAGGCACAATTCCCTACTTAGTCTGCTAGATTAATTAGATCCAGTCTTTTTTCACTACGTGCTTTTACAATGTAATAGAGGAGGACACAGCAATTGCAATTGCTTGAAAGGGAACATGCTTAACCTCTTACCTCCTGCCTTTAAAGCAGTACTAAGTACTAAACTTGTTTACCTTAATAAAACATTTCCGTAGTCCTTCTGGGGGTTAAACAAGTGTTAATGGAATGATTGGGGGGTCTTTCATCTCCCCCTGGTGAGATGAAAGACCAGAAAACCACAATTCCAACTTCCCTGGAGAGGGGTCAGAGGCCCCAATACACACTAGTGGAAACATGGTTCAGGCTAACGGGCAAAGCTAACTGCGGGCTAGCGCCACTTAAACAGTATTTACAGCAAGTAAATACACAAGTTTGAGTGAAAAAAAAATATTTCCATTGTGTAATTGGATGTACAATATCCCTCTCTCACTTTGTCTTTTCTGGCAGCGTAGTATTTAATCTCACGGACAATTAATGAGTGAAAAATCGCAACATGCTACGACACCTGCAGTGGCGCTCATGGCCTCTCGGGGCATGAGCGCACATTTTCTACAGTTCAGCTCTACCCAAATCTAAAAGCTTCTCGGCTAGAGCTTCCAGCCTCGAGGCCAGTGTAACGCCTCATTTGAAAGAGACCTACAAAACTGATTGCAACTTTTTTATTGTGTTTTCATCACATCATCGTCACCTTTTTAGTGGTGTTATTGTTGCTTCTTTGTCACTTTTTAGAGGCTCTTTTTTTCCCTTTTTCATTACTTTTTAATCGTATTTTTGTTGCTCTTTTGTCGCTTCTTTTTGTCTTTTTTTTGTTGTTGCATTTTCATCCTCGTTTTGTCGCTGTTTAGACACTTTGTTCAAGATTTGGATAAAGCCAAACTGGTGAAAATGTGCTCGATTCAGGCGGGGGTTAAGAGGTTAGTCCATTTTATCTTAACACACGATATATAAACCGGATTAAAAAGAAAAAACCTCAACGATTTAAAGAAAATAGAGAACGGGGGCAGAGATTAACAAGGGAAATACCGTGCATTTGGGTGATCGCTCTCTGTCTGGATGCCGTCAGCTGCGACACAGGCGTACTGTGCATTCCAGGTCCGTGAGCTAATGGCCGAGTGATTATGATGAGTAGCGCAAAAGACTAACCCTAAGAGGGAAAAGTAAAAAAGGCGCTGCGCTGAGAGTCAGGGAGTTGGACAGAGACACATGTTGTAAATCGTGAGTATTCCTCCCGGTCTGGCCTCATCACTTTTTATTGCTTCACACATTAAAGTGTCATCTGTAATATCCAGCTCTGCAGACATTGTAATATCACCTGCTGAGGTAATGCACCTTCATCGCGGTAACATACGTCTTTCCAATGGCCTTGTTTTTGGGCTTTATCTTTATCACCCCTGTGCTCTTTCACAGCGGCTTCAAATCAAAGCTTCATCCTACCTGCTGTACGACAGTAAGGCCACATTTCTGGGCAATTTATAGAAAAGGGAAATATTCCAACTTATTTTTCTTGTGTAAACTATAGCAAGTCAGTGATCGGTAAAAATGTGCAATATTTCGATACTAACAGCACATGTGTTACATTTTTCTTTCACAGACGCTGCATTTGCTACAAAGATCGATGGCGGCAAAAGAATGATGAAATACACTGATTATACTAGTTTTAAGATACAAAGTTTTTATGCCTGATGGGCCATGAGACAGATTGAAAGAAAGTTGCTTAACCCGCTTAGCCATAACAGAGCGCATTTTCTCCAGTTTCCGTAAGTCTTCTTTCAAAAAAAGTGTCAAAATAATGTCAGAAATGAGACAAAAACGAGAATGAAAATGCAAGAAAAGAGTGTGACAAATTTGACAAAAATGTGACAAAAATGTGACAAAAAAAATGATGAAAAAGTGACGAAAAAACTAAAAAAAATTGCCAAAAAAGAGACGAAAATGTGACAAAAAATGATGAAAAAGTGACTAAAATGTGATGAAAAATAGACGAAAATTAGACAAAAAAGCGACAAAAATGTGACAAAAAAGCGACAAAAAGTGACAAAAAAAGCAACAAAATGTGACAAAAAAGCGACAAAAAGTGACAAAAAAGAGTGACAAAAATGTGACAAAAAATGATGAAAAAGTAGCGGGAAAAAAATCAAAAATCAAAAAAGAGATGAAAATGTGACAAAAAATGATGAAAAATAAACGAAAAAATTACAAAAATGGGACAAAAAAGAGACGAAAATGTGACAAAAAATGATGAAAAATAAACGAAAAAATTACAAAAATGGGACAAAAAAGAGACGAAAATGTGACAAAAAATGATGAAAAAGTGACGAAGATGTGACGGAAAAATTATGAAAAAGTGACAAAAATGTGATGAAAAATAGACAAAAAAGCGACAAAAATGTGACAAAAAAGTGATGAAAATGTGCCGAAAAAGTGACACAAATTTGTGATGAAAAAGCAGCGAAAACGCCACAGAAGAGAAACAAAACAACAATGAAAAGAAATCAGATCAGTTTTGCAGTTCTCAGGAACTGGAGAAAATGCATAGGTTAAGGAGGGGGTTAATACTCGTTTTGGTCAAAGAAAAAGACATTTATGAACAATATCTTTATGTTTTCTTACAGCAGAACAATAATGTATCTAGAATCCACTGTAAAAAGGATAGTTCATGTTCACGTGTAACCCAAGTAGAGTTTAAAAACTTGTACGGAAAAGCAGTTGCAAGATCAGCCTTATTATAAGTGTCACGAGTATAGTTTAACAAGTCTTTAATTCAATATCTCACATTTCACCGGTCATACCGCAGTTCTTTTTCAAGACAGCTCCATCAGCATCACACCCAGGGTATAGGAGGAGGATGCCTGCTAACTGCTGCCGTCTTAATTGACGCGCTGAAAAAGTCCCTACACTGTGATTTCCCCTCGTTTTTGGCTCTCCGGACACGTACAATTAGTAGTTTTCTCGCGCAAGTCAACGACCGTCCGGCAGCTAATGGGCAGCAGCGCGCAACTATTCCCCTTTTACACAACAGCAGTAATTACGCCAGTCGGTCTCACATGCAAACACCCCCCCACACACACACACACACACATACACACACATACAACCAACCCTGGTACTAGTCTGAATGCTTGACAGCGGGGGATTAGCAAGGAGAGGTGCAGCTAATGCCCGGTAACAAGAGACCCGGCTTATCGCCCACAGAAATGCTGTTATGCCGGAGAGTTTGTAAAAGTAGGATCAGACGAAATTATCCACAGATTATTTTGGTCGTTATCAAATTCGGATTGCACTTTTAGCAATGGACAAAAAGGATAATTCACAAGCTGCAAATGTTATCGCATGTCTGTCCCTCGGAGAGTAGATATTGGCCTGAGTCCTGCGTTATTACACAAGGGCAAGTTGAAAGGAAGTCACATTAAGGGGCCAGATAAAAATCATAATCGGGGGGAAACTTTTATCCCCCTCCCCTCAGCTCGGGCCGCTTTCCGAGCGCTATCTCTCTCTCTCTCTCTTTCTGTAATTCTCGCTCGCTGTCTCTGTTGCCGTGGTAACGAACTGTGCGGGGGCTGAGATGCGGTACACATGACACCCGTCGAACAGAGAGAGAAAGGGGGAGGAAACTCGAGGTAAATGGGTAAAAGAAGGGAATACGGGGCTGCATGGTCGTGGAGATCAGATTTGCGGTTCAAGATTCAGTGTGTGCATTTTAAGGCAAGTTCAGAAGCATTAAGGGACTGAAATATGGACTAGGAAACTGCAGTACAAAAAGAACACCATGCTTGCAGAAGTCTTAACTAAAGGGTTAACAAGTTACACACAAAATAAAACCCGATGGAGTCTGACATACTACTAAAATAATTGCACTTTTTTTTTTTAATTGTGATTTAATCGAGATGAATGTTGCAAAAACATGAAGGGAAGGGTTTAGTGTTTCTTCAGTGTGAGTATCCAGAATTTAACCCTTAACGCCCATCTTAACCATTTTCTCCAGATCAGCTTTACCCAAATCCTTGACTTTTTTTGGGCATTTTTGTCACGTTTACGTTAGGTTTTTTTGTTGGCCGCATTTTGAAACAAAAACATGACGAAAACGCGACAAAAACGGAAAATGAAAATGTGACACAAAAGTGAGAAAACCTTGACAATGAAAACAAGGAGAGAGCTTAGGTCTTAGCTTTCAAATGAGGCGTTACTCTGGCCTATAGGTTGTAAACTCTCAGGTCAAGAAGCTATAAGATTTGGGTAAAGCTGAACTGGAGGAAATGTGCTTGGTTAAGGTGGGGGTTAAGAGGTTAAATATTGCAAACAATATATTTTGTAATAGTTGCCGAATAGTGAGAAAACAAGTAAACACACGATAAAGGCTCTGATACAGGGGAAAATGTTCAGTAATCTGCTCAAATATTGATCTTTTCTCTCTATTTTTCTTCTTCTTTTTTTTTTTTTTTTAAGGGACAATGCATATTAATGAACATATACATAATTGCATAATGTATATGTGGCTACTTTCCATCTGCAGTCCTTGGCAGATCAAGAAAATACAAAAAAAAAAAACAGTGCACAACAATTATGACAAAAGATCATCACACAAATCATTCACACAAGTCAACTCAGTCAGTGGTCACAGCCAACATCTAAGTTTAATATCATCAATGTGGTACAGTCTCTTATGTCCCTGTCACTGATAGCACCTGTTGACTAAACGCTGTCCTATGGTACCACACAGTCGCCTCTTGTAACTTTACCACGTTTACTTCCACACACCACACACTTTAAAACAATAAAACTACGTGAAAAAGGCCCATATACTATTTCAAATACATTGAAAGCTCATGTCAGTAACCGAAAATGTTGTATATCTTTCAAAAACAGGAATCCTCAAACATCCACGTTGATTTAATGCAGCACTTAGTAACTCATGCCCCTAGAGGCCATAAGCACCACTGCAGGTGTCATAGCATGTTGCAGTTTTTTTACTCATTAATTGTCTGTGAGAGTAAATACTACGCTGACAGAAAAGACAAAGGGAGAGAGGGATATTGTACTTCCAATTACACAATGGAGATCTTTTTTTTTTTTCACTCAAACCTGACTGTAAATACTGCTAAAGTGGCACTAGCCCGCAGTTAGCTTTGAGCGTTAGCCTGTTAGCTTCTTCTTGATGATTCTATTAGCTGCAAGTGTGGTGCCAAAGACACCACGGGGAGATGGAAGTCATTAATAATCATTCCATTAACACTTGTATTACCCCCAGAAGGACTATGAAAATGATTTATTAAGGTAAATACGTTACTTAGTACTGCTTCAAGCTATACACCTTGACTTTTTCAGCCCGGACTTTTTAAAATTTCTGTGACAGTGACCCTGAAAAGCGACCTTGCCAGTTGTGAAATGTGCCAATAAACTCGTCCTTGTGAAGAATTGGGATGCCACAAATGTGTTAGAAATGAGTTTGGATCACATCTAGCATTTTAATTTAGTCACTTCCTTCCTTTCCTTTCATTATACGTATGTAATAAACAAAATCAGGTACAGGGCCTTTACTTATGGCAAACTTCGAGAAAGCACGACCCATTTATCAAACTTTGGAAAACATTTATTCAAATCCTAATTCCTAAACACACACAACGTGAATGAAGAACTGGTCCTCAATATGACGTTCATGAGAGCAAAGTCACGTGACTGAAACCCTCAGAAGTGCGAGAAACTCAGTGTAACATAAAAATAATCATCTCTGTACCTATCAAAATAATAAAAAAAAAATGTGTGAAAGTGAAAGATGAGGCACCAGACGTGTGCCAGCTCCACGCTCTATGATTTTAATAAGTGTTCAAAGATGCCATCTGGTCTGGAGCCTGACTGGGGCAGCTGCCTGTGGAAACCTGTTGTTCGATAATAGCTTTAGACGAGTTTGATGAAGGGGAAAGTGTCCAGGGGATTTTGTTTTGTGGGAAATCTGTGTCAAAGCTTCAATTAAATAATTTTATGTGTTACGAGCAAAAACACGATAGCAATGTCGGCCCCGAGCCACCATCGGAGCCGTCTCTGCCTGTTTTTTCCGTCTACATCCAATTCTGCTCATTTTGCCGAGAATGAGAGTCTTTTCTCAATTGTTTCACTTGATGGAGTCTCCCATAGGGTCTCCCATGGCAAACAGGTCCTCGGTGAAGGGTCAGACAAAGAGCAGTTCAGAAGCCCCTTATGAGAGACCAACAGGCCCGGTTTGAATCATGAGGCCGTCCTCCTGTGGACCCACCACCTGCAGGAGGAGCCATAGGGGCTGGTGCAATGGGATTTGGGCAACTCCAACGGCTGCCGCCACGACCCGGCAACGGACAAGTGGAAGAAAATGTATGGACGGATGGAACTTATGACACAACAAAAAAGAAACGAAGATAACGACCAAAGGGAGGAGTTGGAACTCCTTTGCTGGTCTTTATCTGGACTGTGGGCTGAACTGAACTTTGGTACACTGACGAAGCCTTTTGGATGAGAGGCGTTCGACACTTCAACGACAGAGTACAGGAGACGACTCAAGAACCTTCATTGAAGATGTGTCTTAATGAATTCATAAACTGTTCATAGCAGTTGTGTTAACAGACTTCACTGATGTGAGAAATTAAGGCTAGTCACTTGTGGTACAAATCTGTTTGCGTTACAGCTGCAGAAATATATCGCAGAAGTTTAGTCATTGCAGTATTAGTTGATCTACTATTTGTATTGTGAGAAACCACAATACTAGGGAAACTCGGGAAATTACAATATGGTTCAAAAGTGCATTCATTTCTGTGAAACTGTGAAACTAATATATGATAGACTCATTACATGCAAAGTAAGATATTTAATGCCTTTATTCGTTATAATTTGGATGATTATGGCCCAGCTTGTAAAAACCAAAACCAAACCAAATTAAAAATCTCATAAAATTTGAATATTTAGAAAATGGCCTGTAAGCCATAATCATAAAAATTATAACAAAGGCTTGACATTTGTCACTTTGCATGTAATGAGTCTATATCATATATTAGTTTCACATTTTACATTTAATTACAGAAATACATGAACTTTTCACGATTGTCTAATTGTCCGAGTTTCGCCTGTATGACGTAATCTAGGCATTAATAGCCTAGAACGAAAACACATTGTAAACTGAAAATGTACTTCTAATCTAATTCTAATTTCATTTTAAGTATTGTTCTGATGTTTCGGCACAATTTGTGGGGGGAAAAAAGGGATAAAAAAAATGACTGATTGATGATTCTTCTTGAATTTAAATGTTCTGTGTCAAAATATTTCCCTTAGCTTGGGCTGCCCTATAGTTTGTATCATTATTGAGTAATTAAATATAGGTCATGGGGGAAAAGGGGAACTCTTTCCGTCAGACAGTTGCAGTAGTCAAGTGGATTACATTGTGATTTGTGAGCATGTCTGCGGCGCGTGTGTGCACATGCGTGTTACAGCGTATATCTGAGCCAGAGAGCTGACGTAACAGTCACTTTAATCCCACGGTGTAAATCTCTGAAAATGAGCAGCAAAATGTCAAATGGGGAGCTCAGAGAAGACTATCCCAACAAACAATGCCGCTTGTTGTGCCAACACGCAGATTTCTTCTTCAATCGGATTGATACACGGACACGCGCCTTCACCTTTTGAAACCTGCACCCTGCGCGACTGTCACTGCTCTCTGTTGCTCTTTTTATCTCCTGTGTCTGTGTGCTGGACGATCGTCTGCCTGCCCCTCCTTTACTCCTCTATAATTCCCTGCACTTTCCCATGGTGTGTGGTAAGAGGATAAGGCCATTCCCCCGGAGAGCCCTAAGAGGATGAATATGTGTGTGGAGGTGCAGGTCCCTCTCCTTAAGCTGATTTTGGGAGATGCTGCAAGTGATGTTTCAAAGTTTACATTATATTTTGTGTGACTTGTTGGTAAAGGTACCAACGGCGAAGGATTGTTTTTCTATTGTTCAATATTTGATGAAATGTGCAGGAAATGTAACAAAAGCTGACTTGTCATGCATTGAGACAATAAACACAAGCTCAAATCAATCGCCTCCAATAAAAATTGCTGTTGTATTATTCTTTAAAAAAGTGGGTGTAGTTGGACAGGCAAAAACTAACCAAACTCAAAGTGTCTGCTGGGACATGACCCGATAAGCAGAAGAACCCTGAACGAGCCATGTTTAGACAAATGGCTTCTCCACAATAATGTCACAATTAACGCAGTAATTGCCAGACATAAAGCTCGTACTCCTGCTGCCCGTGCACACGTTCACATAAACACGGCGCCGGCGCCTCATCACCCCAGCTGCTGGATTCACCCAAATATGGTAAGGGATATTTCCATGGCAACAGCAGACTGAAGGGCTGCACACTTGGGCGGGATGATCTCCAGAGGGAGTCTGCTTTTTTGACTTTCCATTCAGACTGCTCTTTTTCTCTTGATTCAACAAAATAGTCATTCCCTCCCACACTCGGAAAACTGTGAAAACAAATGCAATACATCCAGGTACAATTACAGAACATAGCGTACCACAGACTGCACTGCGGAGGTGGGTAGTGCTCAGTTACATCTAGTACATGTACTCCACGCAAGTAACTGTACTTCTTGGAGTAGTTTTATCACACAGTACTTTTTACTTCTAAAAATAACAATGCATTGGTTTTATACAGCGCTTTTCTGGACACTCGAAGACGCTTTCATTACATTATTCATTCACTCCATACTTGGTGTGGTAAGCTGCTATTGTAGCCACAGCTGCCCTGAGGTAGACTGACGGAAGCGAGGCAACCAGTCTGTACAATCGGCCCCTCTGACTACCACCACTCACTCACACACTACATTCGCCCAGGCTTCTTGCTGTTACCAAACGGTCTCCCATCTAAGTACCGACCAGTAGAGCCCTGCACTCCTGCGGGAGTTCGGCGGGATCGGCAGGACAGTGCGCCGCGGGACACATTTTAAAAGCTCATTGCGTGCACGGGAGGGGCGCGGAACTGCACAATGCGGGAGCAGGTGGGTGAGATGATAAGCTGCTGTCCCACAAACTAAATAATTTTTCATTTTCATTTCATTTATTCATTCTCTTTTCATGGAGGATAGGATTATATATTATGTTGATTCCTTCATGATCGGGCAGAGCAAAGCCGGTATGGTGGTACAATGCTTTTTTACTTTATCTTGAGTAATTATTTTAAGGACTACTTTTTACAAGGAACACTTTTACATGAGTAAATATCTTGACAATTCTATTCCCTTTTGACAGCCGCTGTCAGCAACAGGTTTCCACAAAATCTATCACAACTATCTCCAAACAGCAACAGATCAACCAAAAACACTGACTTTCTCATGTGCTATTCATGATCCAGCATAATAACGAAGTGCCCTACAGTTTGGTGATCGCTCGGTAAAGCACCAATGAGACAGAAAGTGATTTAAACATTACCTCTGAATGAGCTGAACGGGGGTGTCCGCGATGAGCATGATCTGCATGATGATGATGATGGCGCTTATGATGATGAAGGTGATGGAGATAATCAGGACGATGATTTACAAAACCCAACACTTTGATGGTTAAACACAGCCACACTGAGGGGAAAGCACAATAGACTCACATCAAAGCAAAGCCATTTTAATTGACTATGGGATGTTTTCTGTATATTTGTTCTGTCAGACCATTTTAGGAAACATTAATGCGTTGATGAATAAAGTAGTTTTATTTACCAATACGAGGACTGTGCACACATTCACAAATACTACAGATGTAAAAGTGGAGCAGTTGTGCATAAATTACAGGACATTTACAGCATTCCAGTGTTAATTTGTGTAATTGATTATTCATGAGACGTATTATACATTAGTTCACCATCAGTCTACTCTACACCTCTTGTCAATTGGTCTAATATCTTTTTAACGCTGCCACATTGCGTTGAAGGTGAAATAAGTACAACAAACCAAATGCTATTCACTTATCCATGGTCTCTCCTCCTAAAGTACAGTATAGCCCATTTCGACAGGACCAGACCGGAACGGACCGGAGCGGTTTGAAGGTGTTTCCACAGCCAAAAGTGAACTGCTCCGCTCCAAAAGGGGGGTCCAAACCGCTCCAGTCCCAGACCACTTCAGCCATGGGGTCTGGAACGGTTTGCAAACTAGACCGATTTGGGGGGAAAGGGGAGGTCAAGACCAATAGTCAGCTTGCATATGCAAAGTTTCTTTCTCTTCACAAGGTTCTATCATGACTTGTTCACAGAACATATTGGCATTTTTTGCCATCTCTACTCATAGCCTATGCCTGATTTTGATGTGAAATCATTCAATTAAATGATATATTTTCCCTCATATGTATGTCAGTAATCTGCTGCTCAACTTTTCAAGTCTGATTTGCAAAGTTTTCCCATACATTGCTTCTTATTGCCCAAATGAGAGGAGCGAGGTCTCGTATCTCCCTCTTTTATTTTATAATTCACTGTCAAACTAAAAATAATAGGTTTACTCGTTTTGGGCATTTTGGGGATTTTTCTTTTTTCCCAATAACTGTTCCTTTGGCGCTTGAAAACTGTTCAAACACTAGAGCGCTCTGCCCCTCCTAATGGCCACATGTAGCATATACAAAGGTTTTTTGATGCAGGACTAAAGCTCAGTGATATTAAGCTGTGGTTGTTGCCTGTCACATGCATATGAATATATGAATGACCATGGCCCATCCCATAACGACCCAGACACTTGAAACACAAACTTGCAGGCGCTGCCCCTCCCTAAATGAACTGGTCTCAAGTGAACCGAACTGGTCTAGTGCTGTTGAAATGGGGCTTGTGTGCTTCTTTCATGTGTCGCCCGCTCTTACCTCCCGATGAGGAGGAACTCTCCCACTGAGCCCTGGCGCCTCATGGCCATGAGAATGTTGCGAACTGTCATGCCTTCACAGAAACACGCCACCACCCTGGCCTTAGGCAGATGTGCCCTCAGCCGCTCCAACAGCCGGTCGAAGCTCTGTTCTCCCGCGTTGCTCCAGATTTTGCCTGCAGGGAAACACACTTGTGATCAGATCCATGTCAGGGAATGGATGCTGACCCTACAGTTCAGAGGGTTATTTATTTCCCGCTCCTAAATCATACAGCAGAGTCTCTTTTACTACAAGCATCCTTCACATATTTTATTCAAGGACATGTTGATGCTTACCAGAGTGGGCGATACAGATTCCTTCTTTAGCTGCCATGTCTTTGAAAGCCTCCATTCCACTTTCACCGTAGTTGCCTAAAACAACAACACACTGTATTAGAAACACCTTGATTAACCAATGATAGAGCGGAGATGGGATGAATAATATGTTGGATGTTTTAATTATTTTTTTAAGATTCTGGATCAATTCACAAAAGCTAAATCAAAATGTATTAGGACTAACAATAATCGCAAAAATTTAAAAGCCATTGTGTTCATTTAAGCTGACAGGAGGTAAAAATGTTGGATGCGTTGATTTATTGTTCCCATTGTTGAACGTCTGCTGAACGTCTGTTATTGTAATACTGTCAGACGACAGTGAAGCACTGTCGTCTGACAGTATTACAATAACATTAGATTTGCGTGTGTTTTTCCACTCTTGGATATCTGTCTCGTTGTTGATTCCCAAACTGGTCTGTTTGATCAAATCTACAATATTTGGAAAGCGCTGTGAGGGAAATGTTCCTGTGACAATGGGCTGTACAAAGATATATTGATTGATTTCTGAATTCAATTGTGAGCCTCTCAGTCGTAATCGAAACACAGATTGTTGCACTGTCATCCAGTCTTGTTGAACACACTACCTGAAAATCTTCGCCGTGAGACTTCAATCAGTATGTTTAAAGCCACACTTTGTAACATTTTACCCAGTAAAACCCAAGCCTTTATTTTTTTACCGATATTTTTGTCATTAAAAAATACCCAAGAATTAACATAAATGTGTCTTTGCTGTCACCTAAGACCTGACTTGTAACTGGGATCGGGCCGTCTCCAGCTCGTCTCCATGGAGACGTCGACTAAAGGCAGCCAAATGTAAGATTTACAGTCGTGCTCAAAGGTTTACATACCCTGGCAGAATTTCATCATAGGCCTTGTTGACGACATAAAAGTGCACCATACTGTGAAATATGGAGGTGGTTCACTGATACCAGTAGAATAAAGTGAAGGTCCTGTTAGTGGCATCTCAGTCTCCTGACCTCAGTATCATTGAACCACTGTGGGGAGAGCTCAAACATGCAGTTCATGCAAGACAGCAGAGGAACTTACAGGAACTGGAGGCTTTTGAAGAAGAATGGGCTTTACCATCAGAAACAATAAAGAACCTCATCCACAACTACCACAAAAGGTTCCAAGCTGGCATTGATGTTAAAGGGGGCAATACACAGAAACTGGGGTAAGTAAACTTTTGATCAGGGTCTTTTTTCATTATGATTTAAAAAATAGCAAACTCAGCTGTTTGACCATAAATGGTTTCACACAACCACTAACTATGAGCGGTTGGTGTTATCGTTCATATTCTTTAAAAAAAAAAAAGGTCAAAAAATCAAACATTCTGCCAGGGTATATCTTTGAGCACGACTGTAAATAATTTAGGTCAAATCCATACTTTGATTACCCACTGCAAAAACAGCATTTTCTGTGTCGAGCTGGTCAGTAGGAGCATTTTTTGTATTGGTGGCCACAGTATAATCTACAATAAAAAAAAAAAAACAATCTTTCTTAAATGCTCATAACTACGTAGCTTCTACAGACTCATTCCTGAATACAAATGTTGCTTAAACTTTCCTTTTTGTATGTGACAAATAGATTGTAATAGATTAACTGTATCCTTGAAGCGCTATGAACTGTACTTGTTCAATAAATAAAGCTGAGTTGAGTTTAATAGAGATACCAAAATACTGTATTTCCAGCACTAACCAATATAGCACTGAAATAGCCGTTTCGCTAATGTGGCACCCCGTCCTTTGCCAGGGAAAGTGGGTGACCTGGAATTTATGCTAATGACGGGTTGTACACACTGGCAAAGAATATGACAGGATTCCCCTCTTTCATTTCCCTCCCTCTGTTTCATCGGCTTCCCTTTTTTTGTGGCGACTGAAGCGTACCATCAAAAAAAAACATCTACTTCACTCGATGCGATCATTATCTGCTGTAATGCCCTCTACGGTGTCCGCGCTATCAATAACAGAGCTGCAGCCTAATGAGCCGTGATTGATCTTTTTAAATTGATGGGAGGGAGAGGTCAGAGGACAGAAATCAAACGAATAAAAGGGATGATGGTGGGAAATCTACGCCTCTGAAGCCTCGCGGTGAGGGCTGTGTTTGAGAGCGAGGCCAGTGAATAGGTAAAACATGTAGCGATATCAATTTTAAACATTTGCTGTAGATTATAGTCATATGAGGAAAATCACAAAATATTTTTATATAGACTTAGAGCAGAGAGGCCATAAGCACCACTGCAGATGTCGTAGCATGTTGCGTTTTTTACTCATTAATTGTCCGTGAGAGTAAATACTACAATAGGGATATTGTACATCCAATTACACAGTAGAGATATTTTTTTCACTCAAGCTTGGCTGTAATTACTGTTTAAGTGGCGCTAGCCCACTGTTAGCTTTGCCCGTTAGCTTTTTCTTCGTGATTCCATTAGTGTGTATTGGGGTCTCCGGGTCGGTGCAGGGAAAGCTGAAAGTGTGGTTTTCTGACCTGAGACACCAGGAGGAGATGAAAGACCCCCCCCCCCAATCATCCCATTAACGCTTGTATTACCCCCAGAGGGACGACGAAAAGGATTTATTACGGTAAACAAGTTACTTAGTACTGCTTTAAGCCATACTGTGTTTAAAAAATGACAATGAAAGCTGAAGCTTGTTGACATATGAGATACAATGACTTTTCAGAGGGGATTTTGGCAAGGCATGTTTATTTATACCGCACATTTCGTACACAAAGCAACTCAATACGCCTTTGAGTAAACTAGTCTGAAAGAAAAACTTGTAAAATGACTCGAAGCTGAGTATCAGGCTAATAATAACAGCATATCAATATATCACTTTGAAAAAGAAAAAATCTAAACTCTTGTACAAGACTGTAAAACGTGTGCGTGTTGCCACAATGTGAGCAAAAGCATTTTGAGAAAATGGCCGTAGAAGTTATAAGAAGTTTCCCACATAAATCTATGGAGAGAGATTGAAAACTTGAAAAGGTTCAGGCAACGTTCCTGTTTCAAAGTGAATTTTACACGCAAATAGGAGAAAATGACCCCAAAAATAACCAACCCTGCAAAATAATAATGGTTTTGCTGCAGCGTCTCCTGTTAATCCTTGATGTCTGCTGCCGCCGTAAAGCGTGGCCAGTGATCAGTGTGTCAGAGTGAAGTGCAAAGTCCTCTAATTAGTGTCTGGCTGAAGGGAGAGAGACAGATGGTGCAGGCCTTCGTTTTCTCGTACACATGGGCATACAGCGCGCCCCGGCAGCACACACTCCTACCAGATCGATAAAGCTTGTAACCTACTTCACTGCTGTCTCAGTGGGGATTTATGTGTTAGGTTGCTTCTCTCTGCCTCCCACCATAACCCATGTGTCATGCGCCTCTTTCACAGCTACAGTTCAGGCTACAAATGTCAAATCTGCAAAGTACATGTGCTGTTTATCTACGTATAAGCCACATTAACAAGAAAATTTAGGTTTAAACTTGGAGAGCGCTAACAGTGTCAGTCACTTTTGTGGGCAGCGTGGATGGTGCCATGACAAGTCCAAAAGTTTGTCTTCATCCAACTTATAATGACATTCAGAGGTTGATGAATCAGTAAGTCAGTTCGCTAATGATAAAAGGAGGGGCATTTCTAGTATCAGGAAGAAATACTTACATTAACAAAATGTTTCAATCATGTAAACCCCAGGTCTAACACAGTTGTAGAAAGTCTGCAGCTTTCTTTCCTCTTTTTACTCCGCTCTGGTACCATTCACATCCTCTTTTCACTCTTCTGAGATGCTATCACATGCAATTACTGTACAAATCCCCCTTGTTGCCAAGTGCTTCCACTGCTCCCTCATTCAACCCTCAGCCACCTGCTTCTATAGTGCTACCAGGAAATATGCGATGTTAAAAGGGGCATGTCAGGTATCAGGCTCCCTCTGACAGCCTCAACTTCGATGGAGTATTTTTGCTGTTAGATCAACATCTTCAGCGATGCTTCTTTCTCATGTAAGGCTACAGAATTATTCACAACATCACAATTGGCAAATAGGCTGTAAACACAATTACTTGGGTCAGTGGTTCTCAAACGTTTCACACCAAGCACGACCTCGTAAAATATTTGACCTTCGAAGTGTGACCAGGCCCAGCTCAAGATCAAATCAGGACTAAAGCAGGTCTACAAAGTGTCTAAAAAAGACCTAAACTGAGAACCACTGATTTCAAGGACAAGATTGGAGTCATCATAAATAAAAACTTGCCAAAACAGTAGCTTTGAGCTCGATTAACTTGTTTTGAGAAGCACATGACCTTCAAGTGTAGTTGTCCCTGAGCTTGTTTAACTTCTTACCACCCGCTTGAACCGAGCACATTTTCTCCAGTTCAGCTTTACCCAAATCTAAAAACTTCTTGCAGCCTATAGGCCAATGTAATGGCTCAATGGAAAGGTAAGACCTACAAAAGTGATGGCAACATTTTCTTACGTGGTCGCCGTATTTTTGTTGTTTGTTTGGCATGTTTTTGCAACCTTTTTGTTGTTTTTTGTTGCCTTGTCGTTGATTTCTTTTTCATTGCTTTTTGTCACTTTTTTGTTGCATTTTCATCCTTGTTTTCGTCACTGTTTTGACACTTTGTTCACACTTTTAGATTTGGGAAACTGGAGAAAATGTGCTCGGTACAGGCGGGGGGCTAAGAGGTTAAAACTTGCACCGGGAAGTGATTCTTGATTCTAAAACACAAATCGCGAATCTACTTGCAGACTTCAATGTCAACGCCGAGTTGTATATTTGTTGTTTTTGTTTTGACACTCTCGAACACCAGTCTGAACACTGAGTACAAACATATCCATTACCCCTCATTTTTTCCTAATATGGTGCAGCCCTAATGAACACAAAAAAAAATGCTTCTCAACTCAAAGTATCTGAGATAATGATAGCAACTTAAATCCTTTCTTCTAATTGAACAGCGCTGGGGTGCTTCACATGCCGCGACCCACTAGAAATAGTCTCCTGACCCAATTTTAAATCACCCCCCTCCGGCTGCCAGGCAAGAGACACCAGTATTCAAGCAGCCATTTTCATCTCGCCACACTGTATCGACTCGCCTCCAATCTATCCCATCTCGCTCGATACTATAGACTTTGGATAAGTAGACACATCATAAAGCAGGGGGGAGTCGGAGAGATGGATTAGCATCAGATAACTTGAGGTGAAAGGCCTTTGAAAATGCGACAACAAGATAATTGTGACTTGGGGAACGATCAAAGTGTCCAAAGGAGCTGATCAATAATTTCTAATGAGAATGTTTGGGTGACATATGTCCAACACATGTCAATAACATCGACAAAGCTCGAGTGAATTACAGATGAGAGTGAGTAAGGACAGAAACGGTATTGCATCTAAGCCTAGCCACACACTAAAAAAAAAAAATCCTCGCTATGAAGAAGCTACAGAACAGAGAATGTCTCAATCAACTCATTCATCATTAGCGCAATTGTTAACTCTCCTCCTCCAGAAAAATATTCCCAAGTGCCTGCAAAAAATCATTGCCAAATTGTTATCGCGACATTTGCAAAAGTTTAGTTTTTCAATCATGGTAGGGCTGGGCGATGTATCGATATGTAAGATATATCGATATATTTTTAAATGAGATATGGAATTAGACCATATCACATCGGGATATTTCAAATTCAGATAAGCCATTTAGCTAACATAAAGAAACAGGTAATCTCAAGCCGATTTTTAAAAAGTTTATCTTAAACTGAGCACTGTATTTCTTTATATATAAACGCTGCCCTCAGAAAAAGATTGACCTATTTTATTTTCAAGGCTATTTTCATCTAAGATAATTTTGTATTTACATGTGCACCTTGCGGAGCTTTGTTATACAGTATTTATGTTTACATTTTATAGTGAATTTTCAATAAAACTACTCGTATTTGGCTTTGACTTAACATTTCATTTCACAGCTCTCACTTTGCAGAAAAAATATTGGGATATATATCGTATATCGATTCAACCAAAATTTAGCGTTATATGACTTATATATGACATATGACTTTTAGGCCATATCACCCTGCCCTAAGTCCTGGTTTTCCCCGTTTAGATTATATTAACCTCTTAACTGTCATCTATACTGAGCACATTTTCTCCAGTTTGGCTTTACCCAAATCTAAAAGCTTCTTGTAAATAAGCATCAACAAAAACGTGCCAGAAATGCAACAATAATACAACAAAAAGCGATAAAATACACAAAAAGTGACGAAAACTGAAGAAATATGTGCGCCTAAAGCAAAAAAGCGACAAAGAAACACTGACATTGGACCCAACGCTGACATTTAAGAAACATGTTAAGCGGTCTCTGTATGCAGCCCGGATGTTTTTACACTCCATCATTCTATGCTAACGCTAACGCGAAAAGACCAGACAGCTACGCATCAACTTGTCTAAGCTAAGGTAAAATAACATCTCAGTATTTAAAAACGGTGGACTGATCCTTTAAGGTTAGGTTTAGGGTTAGGTTTAGGGTTAATTTCGATTAGTTTAAGCTAGCGTTCTCTTGCAGAGGTAACGCCATTTCTGCAGCATCCAGACCTTTCTCCTTTGACTTAACATGGTTGGCATGGCAACAGCTTAAAATTGTTTACCTTGTTCTATGTCACTTCCTGTCAGTGTCCAATAAGGAAGTGAAACTATAAACACCACAAAAATGGCCAAACTAAAGAAAGCTGAGTACAATCTTTAGCAAAATCTTAAATATAATTGTGTTAGCTATGTTTTAGCAAAAATCTGTGTCTAATGTGTTATATGCACTTTAAGATTTGTTTTGATCCTGCAGTCTTTTGGTCTTGTTTTGACGCAGTTAATTAAATAATAAACGTATCCTTATGGGTTTTATTTGGATTACATAATACACCGTACTTGATAAGAAAATCCCCAAACTATTCAAGACATGTAAAAGTATGCATTTTTCCTCTATTTGTACAGCTCTAGCTCCCTCACGTTTTCCCTCCCTTCACCCTCAGTTAACGGTTCCCTGCTGTCTCCTCCCCGCGCATCTCCTGCGTCTGATGCGGCTCGCTCTACTTCCTCGGTTTGGTTTGAGCGATTGTCTTTTACGAAGGCGGCTGCTGCCCTTCACGAGTGTTTCAAGGTCAAACCCTCAGAGTGAGAAAATAACCCTCATAGTATATTCACAAGGGAAGACGCTGAAATCCCTCGGAAGCTGTGAGCACAATGTAGTCTGAACAATGCACCCGGGCAAGGAAATGAACAGACACCAAACAATAGACCCGCAGTAAGGATTCAACTGAATTGCAAAATTGAAAAGAAATCAAACTCCTTAAAAGTCACTCATGTATTTATGAATTAGCTGGAGCGGATTCTGCCACAGGGCATGTAAACTGGACAGTGGTCATTTATGAAAACTGAAAAAAAATAATAATAATCAAAATCACTTATTGATGGTAATTTCTCACACGAAGCATTCTTTGAACTTCTCAACCAAGCACATTTTCTCTAGTTCGGCTTCACCCAAATCTAAAAGCTTCTCGACTGAAGAGCAACAGTGTAATGCCTCATGTGAAAGCTGAGACCTACAAAAGTGATGGTAATTTTGCTGTCACATTTTTTTTGCCACGTTTTTGCCACATTTTCGAAGAGTTTTTGTCTGGATTGTTTCGTTGCTTTTTTGTTGCTTTTCCAGCACATTTTTTGTCGCTTTTGTTTCTGGACGTTTTCTGTTGCTTTTTTATTGCATTTTTTATACCTTTTTTTTTTGTGTTTTCGCCAAGTTTTTGTCACTTATTTGTTGTGTTTTCTTCACATTTTTGTATTTTTTTTGGTCACTTTTTTTGTTGTGTTTTCGCCATGTTTCCGTGGCATTTTTGTTGCTTCTCCGGTTGCTTTTTGTCGCTCTTTTGTCACTTCTTTGTTGCATTTTCATCCTCATGTTTGTCGCTATTTTGACGCTTTTTTAAGCATTTCGATTTGGGTAAAGCCAAACTGGCGGTGCTCGGTTCAGGTGGGGGTCAAGAGGTTAAATATCTGTACTATATTGAGACTCATTTTCTAAATAAGCTGGAACCAACAAAGCCAGGACTTTCTGACGAATGTAAAAACATATATAATGTTCTAATGCGATGCCAGACCAGCATCCTCATGTAATAACAAAGCTACAACATTATATAATACCTCACCAAAACTGCTGAATGATTCTGAATGGAATTACATAAATGACCACACATAATATCAACTGATTCCATGACATGAAACCAACCTTCTGTATGAATGGCCGACACATAACTCCAGTTGTATCTCTTCACGATGTCCACCATGGCTCTCGCTTGCTGCATATCTGAAGGCACGACTCTCATGAAGTACTTGAAAAGGCTCTGGCAAAACAAGCACACTTCACATTAGTATTGAGTCACACGAATCATCTGGAATCCCATTTTATTATTACGGATGGGAAATGAATTCTCTTAAGTCTTAAGGCTAATTCTTAAAACAGTGGGAGCAACAAAAAGACTAATTTGCAGCTCTATTTTGACAGCACTTGCAGCTTGTTCTTATGCTGAGTATAACTTGTTTTTTCTGTCACAAAGCACGACATGTAGCCTTTCTTGTATCTTGTACAATCTTTCTCTTGTTCCTTCGACTCACTTCGCGCACATGCTCCTTCATCAGCTTCATTCTTGTACTTGCCACTAGGGCTTCATTATTTCAGACAAATACAGTAACTAATTGCAGACAAGTGCAGCAATTGTGATTAGATTTGCAATTTATGTTTAAGAAGCTACATTTAAAGTCCACAGTGCGCAATTAAGCGTCAAGGAGCATAAACATTCGAGAGAAGACGGAATATGGGCTGCTAAACTAATCAAAGAATTGCATACACTTCGTCGAAACAACTGTGTTATGAGGTTTTATATATATAAAGACTCCGGGGGACAGGATATTTACTTTGAAGGAGATATTGTTACACAACCTAAATAACAGCAGCCTAGATGACGACGATAAAAGAGCGATTTTCATTCAATTGCCAATTTGCCACGACCACAACAACAGATTCCCCTCATGCCGGGAAGTTTGAACTGGCTCACCTTGTCGCTGAGGTCCATGCTGGTGGCGGAGTAGGCGATCTGTGGTATGTTGAAGAGCTGAAGCAGGTTTTGGACTTGGATGGCTACAGAGCTCGATCCGGGTCCGATGAGTCCCACAATGGGCTTCTTCCCTCTCATGGGAGTCGCCAACGGGTCCGAACACTTCATGGTGCTGCTTTCTCCTCCTCCTCCGCCGCCTCCGCCCCAGTTACTCCCGCCCCACTCCTCAGCCTCGTCGGACGACACCAGGGAGTCTCGGATGAACTCGATGCTTTGCTCCAGGGCCACGGACGAATGCCAGCAGGAGTCCCGGATCTCGCAGCCCAAGGTGATGTTGGGCAGGATCTGCTGGTCGGCGTTGATGCGATCCAGTGTGTGCATCATCGCCTCCACGCGCTGGATCCCGTATTGCTCCCGGACGGCGCCACACTTGCGTTCATGGACCTGATGAAGGAGTGTAGAGTTAGATGCCTTTAAAGCCTCGCTGTGGAGCTTCACAGCCAAAACATGTTGCTTACTAGAACAGCCAACTTTTTTTTTACTGCAAAGAGTCCATAATGGTCCTGAAGAAAGCAGCTTTTTCAAAGTTAACAGCAGCTTATCAGCTAAACTCATTTGAGACCTACAAATTTCTTCTTCTGAGACACTGAAGAGGCACCAAGAGCCCCCCACACCTGCAGCACAGTGGAGGCGACACAAGAGGAGCTACAGGAAACAAGGAAAGGACAAACGAGGAGGTATCCGGGCAACACTCGCAGCTATGCCCCACATGCCTTCTATTGTTCTGGCGAATAGACGTTCACTGGAGAATAAAACAGATTAACTGCAAAGCTCTTCCCAAAAGATGGTGAAAGACTGTTGTGAAGCGGAGGGGGCTGTGCAGGAGGAAGAGGAAGGTGGAGGAGCTGACCAGTGCAGGACACCACGCTCTGAAACAGGACAAGCCCTGTGCGCTGCATCGTTTCAGAGAATCAGAGGAGAACTGAAGGAAGCCAGCCAGGTTTCTTCCAGGTTTTACAGTTTCCTCTACCTCCAAAAACATGCAGGTCAGGTTGGCCCACAGTGGCAGCGCGGTTCAGTCGCAGAGGCTCAGGACTAACACCTGAACACTTTTTTGTTGTACAATGACAAATAAAGCACTTACTTACTTAAACTAAACTAACCTAAAACAGCTCAACCAAATATGCTTCTACTGATGAGTGAGATTTTGGCGATGGGTTACAAAAATGCATTTGGAAGAGCGCCTGAACCTCATATTTGGCTACTTCAGGTCGAAGCAAAGGGGCAACATCTCCATGGAGACGAGCTGGTGATGGCTCCTTCCCTGCAAAGTTACGAGTCTGACGGATCTGAAAAGATGCAAACCCCTTCACAGAAAACACCAAGCGTTTGTGCTAAACAGGAGGGAAAGTGGAGTAACTTGCGCATTAGATTTGGGGTCCTAATACAATAACCCATGCACTTAAAGGGCTCGATCTCGCGTTTCCTCCAGCGCAGACTGTAGACTAGACTTTTGCGCAGACGGGTGGCGCTATGTGCAATGTTCAGCTTCATACCTGGTGCAATAAGTGGGATGGACATGGGCTGGACAAACTCTCATGGCGATGTTGCATCGTGGGTGAAATATTCCGCTGTGTGGCTTTAAAGTGAAATAACAAAAGGAAATCCAAAGAAAACAACAATTGCCTCTTGAATCAAGGTTGTTGTGAGTTGGTTAGCAATGGGGGGTCGATGTTGGCACTCATTTGGCTTCTGTTGCCCTGCTGTGACATCATTCCCTCTATACACAGCATAAACCAAATCATGGCCTGAGACGAGAAAAACATACTAACCTTATCAGCAGGGGGTTGATGATGGACAGAGAACAAGGCTCCGATGATGATATCACCAGGAATGTGCGCTACGACTCTCCTTTCGTTGGCAGCAGAGTCGCCTCCTTCGGGCGACACCCAGACGGACAGGAACACCAGGAGCCACGCCGTCATCCTGCTCCGCGTTTAGACACAAGTAGAGATTTTGGTTCCGACGGTTACTGCGCGGCTTGTCTTCTCCTTTCCATTTTGTTCCAGGGAGCTGTGGCGCTTTTTGGTGATGAGAACTCTTTTTTTCCCCCCTCCCCTCTGATTTCACGGTGGCACCATAACTGCAACAGGTCTGACAGGTGCAGCAGTGCAACCTGTGGGAGTAAATTAAAGAGGTGTATTAGCTTAACTGGTCCCAGGCTCCAATTATTTCCTCTTTTTTTTAAGGTTTCCTTGCTCATATCCTGACAGAAAATAATTCATTTTTTTCTCCATTTAGCTACAACATTTTAACATGCGCTCACTTTAATTTAGTATGTGAGTTTTTTGCTTTGTCTTATAGAGTTCTTCACCTTATCATTGCACTTTTAGATCCTATAACACATCCATCTTGTCTTGTAAAGCACATTACAAATTGAGCTCGACAAATAAACTTGACTGACAGACAAGATTACGCAAACCTGTGAGCACAAGCAACATAAATAAATTACAAGCAAACATAATTAATGAATAAGGCAACATAGAATTTACACAATATTGTATTTTAAAAAAGTGTATAGGCTAATTCACTAAGAAAAATAATGAGGCACTCAGCAGCACGAACTGGCTAAACTATTAAATCTACAGAAGGAAATATATTCAATACTAACTCCTACTCTTTCTGTATATTGCCATAATCCAAACACGTGATCCAAAATTGTTACTTTTAGGCTATAATATATGCATAATCTATTGTTTGCTGAATAATCACCCACAGACACACATTGGGTCTTTGGGAGAGAGAGTTTTTTTTGCTGCAAATGTTCCCTACAGTCAGTCTCTAGACGCCTCCTGCAGACAGACAGAGGTAGAAATTTAGTGCACCTGTGCCCCAGCAAAACAGTGGGCCCGGCGCCTTTTTCCAAGGGTTCAGTTTGTTTACAAGTGTGACCTCAAATAGTCTCGGTGTGCGGCAGGGCACCTCAATAACCTAACCAGTTACAGAGTTCCCGTCTTTTATATAGCGAAGAAATTAGGCAACATCTTCAAAAGACAAACATCTCCGTCACTGGATATGATGCGCGTGGAGTTATTGACTAAAATGAAACAAACAAGCCGCGACCTTACTTCATATTGAAAAGGGAGAGAGAGAAAAAAAGGCACAAGGAATGAAGGCGTACGTTTTAGTTGAATCTCTCCTTTGTCTTTCAGTAGATCAAAAGACAAGCTTGACATGCAGACAAACAGACAGCCCGTGCCCGTTCAAACTGCCTTCATCAATACGAAGCCTCTCTGAATGGCACCAGAATGCGTGGCGCAGCACCGCATCCGTCCCCCTGCAATGGGCACAGACCGGAGTCCATCGCTCGCGCTCGGTGAACAGAAACGCATTTACCGAGAACAAAAGCAAGCCAACATCACAGAGACACCGACTGAAATCGACAAAGCTACAACGTGCGCAAAGGAAATCGAGCGTTTATCCCCCGCCAGATTTAGACTTTGCCGGTGATGTGACATAGGCGATGTGGTTTAACCTCTAAAATGAAAACCAAAGCGCGTGGGACGAGCCGATGCCCGCGCGGTGACTGTGGCTTATTACACGAGAGTAAGGCAAACACAAATATAACAGCGACAGAACTGGAAACCATGTGAGTCCATAAAGGGCAGTAAAGGACAAGGCGCCGTATCCAAACTGTGCGTCTCTTACCTCGTGGCCACCTGCGTCTCTCCGACCCCCTCGCCTTTGAACGCAAATACAAGTCCAAGTCACTCTCGTACAGACATTAAAAAAAAAAAAAAGATTGTCGTTTTGTTTGTGTGTGTGTGGGGGGATCCAGAGTCAATGGGAGCTGCGTCTGTGACTGTGCAGGCTTGCGAGCTCCCTCCGTTTTCTAGTCACGCACACCTGAGCCTGTCTCTCTCCCCGAGCCCCTCTTCCCCCTTTTCTCCCTTTCTCGGCGCCTCTGCCTCTCGCGTCTCCCTCCTCGAGCCCCAGCAAGTTCAGTTCAAACACGTTTCCAGTGGCGCATTGAACGAGCACGATGCGCCCCCGCCGCCTTGTAAGTTCACGATTTCCCAGCCAACAAATTGTGTTCGAAACTTTAGTGGTTTGCGAACTTGAAAAAGCTACAACAACAAAAAACCCACACACACAAGAGAGATTTGTACCGCAGAAGACTCTGAACCATCAGATAGGAAGTCACAGTTTAACTAAAGACCGCATTACTTTTCATTGCCAGTACCATGGTTGAAAAAAAAAAATCCTTCTGCTAATTTACAAGATAGCTTCTTTATCTTTCATGTCTAATTCACAAAAACAAAATCAAAAAAAATTCTAGACTATAGATGCTTTGTCCAAAATCTAACCAGCGCGTCATATAGGCCTGCTTAATTTAGTTAGTTATAAAGGATACTGTATAGTCGCCCATGTGCAAACTAGGCTGTAAAGGGCTCACTAATAAGGCTTGGTTTTCTTCTTTGCACTAAGAATAAATATTAGACTATTATATTATAGACCTAAAACGGGTGAGGAAATACACGAGAGACATAAGCGCGCGTAAATGGGTCTTGGAAATGCATTGCGTGCCCCTAAGTGAGACGGGGTGACACAGTGGCTCCAGATAATGACGCAACAGCAGATCAATATCGTTTGAAGTTTCATAGCTGCCACTTGAGTAAAGAGCCATTAACCTATAGGCCACGCGGTCTACGGACGCCAGACGTCAGATCACAACAGTTTAAAGCAGTGGATAATGAAAGACATCCTGCATTCTCGCATCTGTCCGAGCACTGGTGCTGTAATAGGCTATAGGGACTACATATGCAGTGCATGTGCAAATAGCTAGGCCACGCATTACTCATCTTCATTAACAATTCATGTTTAAAAATGATCCGCTACTTCTAACAGCGGAAGCCTCTATCAGTCATGACAAAATGAACCGCCACATACCGGCAGGATAGGTGCGCATTCCTGGAGAAACACAGCGTCCCTCATACATCCCTCGCAGCATCACGCTCTGCGCCGCTTAATCTACTTTTTCACTATGGCAACAAATGAACCGTTCATGGTCTAGCTCCGCGCGCCACCACGCGCCAATGAGGAGGCTCCGTTCGCGTCACACCGGGTCATCTACCCATTGTGTGTCTCTCCCTGGGTTCTTGGTGTCACACATACCTCTAAGATAGTACCATCTGGAGACAGATAGCTCCATTCAGTGGGCCCAAAGTAGGGGAGGGATGAAGGCAGAGGGAGTAGCCATAGGCAGGGGGGTTTAAAAGCTGGGCTATGACAGAGCTTGGATTAATTTGCCAGCCAAATGCATTTGGGATTAGTGGACCATTAAAAGGGCATAGAAAAACGCTGCATAGACACAAGTTGGCCTATCTGAAGCAGCATCTCTGAAACAGTTTGCAGATTGGATAAGGCTTTTAGTTGAAGATAGCTTGCCTTTCTATCACTCCATTTCTGTGGCTAAAACGCACTTTGAAAGCCATATGTGCGCAATTATGCATTGCCTGTTGTTTTCTCTGAGGCTTAGATGCACTGAAAATACTAAGATGACCTACAGGATAAACGCTGACAGTCCCATCCATTACACTTGCCTCTGCAACAAGAAAATGGCTTATGAAATGTCCAAAAAATCAACTGAAAATCTGCCCATGTAAAAGTTGGTGGTAAATGGGGCAAACATAGGCGTTGACAATATGTACTATAAAACATTAAACATAGATTACATGTCTTGAACATCCCACTTGTTTCTGCATCCTTAAAATACTCTTATTTACAGCACTCCTCTGCAAATCAGTATTACAACAGAGTCAGTGTCACAGTCGACAAATCAATTATTCAATGGCATTTCAAAATAACAGTGAAAACCCATGGTTGCCATAGACACGTAGCTGATTTTAAGTCTGAAGCTGCCACTCGCTCTAAAGAGGACAGAGGAAAACAATCTTATAATGCAACTGACATTCAATAAACAGGCATCTCTAAGGTTTCTAGGTTTTCTGTGAGACAACTGACAAATGATGATAAAGTTGGGCAGCACAACATAGTATCATTGTTATTGCAATATTAGACGATTCAATAGCCACGATATCGCAAAATCACGGAGGTCTTCCCTCTGACTGAGGCACAGCTTTAAACATTAACGTGTAGAAACAGTGGGGAGAATGTGGGGAATGTTCAAAAGTTAGATTTTTTTTAGTTTATTCATAATTTAGTTCCATTCTAGCCCTGTTTGGGTCATGATTTTTTTTTAAAGCACAGTATTTACACATTTTAATGAAAAAACCCCAAACAAAAACAAACAAAAATTGCTTAAAATAATATCGTTTTGTTATCAGAATATGCAAGATAGATATTGCATCCTTTTCTCAGGGAGAGAGTGTTTCTTGAAAATGGTGAAAACAACTTAAATGATAATTAGGGATATGTGACAAATAAAAACAGCAGAAATGTGAATGAGTGTTTAAAACCCCTCTCAGATGTGGTGCGGTTGCAGAAGGTTGATGCATAAAAACAAAGAGCTGCTTCCAGTCGTGTTAGCTGTCAGCTGCAGTTTGACGAGCCGTCACTGCGTCTCTGTCTGCCCGGGATTCTTCAGAACCGGGACGGCACACAAAGCAGAGAGATGCCGCTGGAACATTTAAAGTTATTCTCACAAGAAATGTTTAAAAATAATCTAAAAAACAAAAAGAAAGATAGAGGAGAGGTCAGGTCGTGGTCCTGACTGTGGTCACACTGTGATTGGCCAACATTGTTGTATTGGGAGAGCAAGTTTGACATATCAAGATGATCAATTGTATTGTACATAGTATCAAATGATTCTCAAGAACAAAACATCTGTCATTTCTTAATTCTGGGAGCATTTAATGAAGTATTTACAAACACAAGTTAATCATGAACAAATTGTAGAAGTTGACTGTCACTTGTATACCATCTATTTGTAAAGCATAATGAACCTCTTCACCTTTGCCTTAACCAAGTGCAGTTTCTCCAGTTCAGCTTCAGCCTCTGGGCCAGTGTAACATCTCATCTGAAAGCTAAGACCTTCAAAACTCATTTAAATTGAGCTTTTTCATTGTGTTATTGCCGTGTTGTAGTCACTTTTTTGTCACGTTTTGCCACTTTTCTGGCACATTTCTGTTATTCTTTTGCTGCATATTTGTTGCTTTTTGTCACTTTTTCCATTAGATTTTTGCCGTTTTTCTGGTGTTCTTTGGTTGCTTTTTTGTTGCATTTTTGGCACTTTTTCCAATACATTTTTGCCGTTTTTCTGATGTTCTTTGGTTGCTTTTTTGTTGTATTTTTGCCACGTTTTTGTTGCTCTTTTGTTGCACTTTAATTATCGCTTTAGTCTCATTTTTGTTGCTGTTTTGATGCTTTTTTTCCAAGAAGCTTTTAGATTTGGGTAATGCCAAACTGGAGAAAATGTGCTCCGTTCAGGTGGGGGTTAAGGGGTTAATAGATATTAGATTTACTTCTTTGTAATTGCTTTCTAAGTGTTCCATAGAGATATCTAGAAAAATGCTCTTCAGACATGCCTGTTATTTGCCTGGCCAGACGACATGCTGCTCCCAGCTGAAAGCATCAGTGGCTGGCCGACCAGACTACCTGATCATTATGTAATTATGCAGAGTAAAGGTGACTGACACTGCCCTCTAGTGTCCAAACTGGTCCCTGTGAGAATACAATCAGAAATAGTTTAAGGTCAAGTCAAATATTCAGATAAACCCTGGCTGTTACATTTCCATTGAAAGTTCAAAGACACACACCGCTCCTTTTGTGAGCGTGTGCAGAGCCCTGCGGACGGCTGTGTCCTGTGATGGTCATTCCTGTTCGCTCCACTGCGTTCCTACGGCGGGATAAGCTGCATCCCGTGCCTGGCCGTGGAGGCATGTGACCGGCTTGTGATATCAGACTAGCGCAAACGGCCGGCTCACTGTGCTCAGAGCTCCACAGAGAAAGTGAGCGCAACCCGGACAACAAAAAGAGTCCTTTTGCTTTATCTAGGAAAACTAAGGGGCCTCTTACAGTTAAACGTTTATAAAGTGGAGAATGAGACTTGTGTATGAAAATTGTCTAGTTACATTACAATACGCAGAGTCTTTGTCTGTGTATCTGTACAGGTCAAAGTGTAGTATCAGACTGTGAAATGAGAAAGTGTCTGGTCCATGCAACCACAGAGATAATGTGACTTGTTATGCTGTCCTTGATAAAATATTGGATATATCCTATTTTTGTTGTCTTTTTTCATATATAAAGAGATTAAAAGTTTATGAAAATATATTTTTGTCCAAACATGCAGTGCATCCTATTACGAAAAAACAAAAACGGGAAAAAAAAAGTATTTTTCTGAAGATAGAAAATACATGAACATTTTAAATTTCAACCTGACATTTAGAGTGGCATTTGTATTTATGCGACAGTAAAAGTTACTGACTTCTGAGAAATTCCTTGGATAGAGATGGAGATTGTACAGCCTGGGGGTGCAGTGCAGTCAGCTGGTCTTGAGACAAAAAGAAAAAGTCAGAATATTATCCTGAGCATGTGATTGTGTGGGGAGCACTAACTGTGTGAGAGATCACAATGAAATCACGCACTTTGTCAAAGGGCCGCCCCTAAAACTGCTTAATGACTCGGGGGAGAGCTGGAGACCAGTGGCTGGGTGCAAGGACGCTGGGGTGGAAGGAGGTTTTGAAGAGGGTTAGTTTTTAGAGAAGCTTGGTAGGGAAGCCTTTCAAACAAACTGCCAATTGGGAGCTGATTTTAAAGTGTGTAACGGGGAATTTTTGTGTGAGTAATTTTTGAAGATCTTCAGGCTCATCGCAGCTCTGACTGCTCATCATGAGACGCTGGTGTCTGCTTGTGCTTCTTCTGCTGCTTGTGGACTGTTGTTTGTGCCAGTTCCCTCGCCCCTGTGCCAACTCGGAGGGCCTGCGCACCAAGGAGTGCTGTCCCGTGTGGGAGGGGGACGGCTCGGCCTGTGGAGCCCTGTCAGGGCGAGGCTTTTGCACAGAGGTGGAAGTTTCTGATGAGCCTCACGGGCCTCAGTACCCACACAGTGGAATCGACGACAGAGAACGCTGGCCTTTAGCTTTTTTCAACAGAACGTGTCGCTGCGCTGGAAACTATGGAGGATTTAACTGTGGGGAGTGCAGGTTTGGTTACTGGGGGGCCAACTGCGCTGAGTACCGTGAGTCAGTTCGTCGAAACCTTCTCACTCTTTCACCTGTAGAACAACAGAAGTTTATCTCATACCTGAATCTGGCCAAAAACACCATCAGTCAAGACTATGTCATCTCCTCAGCAACAAGGGCAGAGATGGGTGAAAATGGAGAAAACCCCATGTTTTCAGACATCAACACTTACGACCTGTTTGTCTGGATGCACTACTATGTGTCCAGAGATGCATTTCTGGGAGGATCAGGCAATGTTTGGAGAGATATTGACTTTGCTCATGAATCTGCAGCTTTTCTGCCCTGGCACAGAGTGTTTCTGCTCCACTGGGAAAATGAGATAAGGAAACTGACGGGTGATTTTAACTTCACCATCCCATACTGGGACTGGAGAAATGCCCAAAGCTGTGAGGTGTGCACTGATGCCCTGATGGGGGGACGTAATGCACTCAATCCAAACCTGATCAGTCCTGCTTCTGTCTTCTCATCATGGAAAGTAAGTACCTTATTTTATTTTATTTTTTACTTTTAATCCACACTGAGTCTGGTATTGATCCTGATCTCTTTCATGTCTTGTGTATGAAGGTGATTTGCACCCAGCCAGAGGAATACAACAGTAGAGAGGTACTGTGTAACTCCACTGGGGAAGGTCCACTGTTGCGTAATCCAGGAAACCATGATCGCGGGCGCGTGCCACGACTTCCCACAGCGGCTGATGTGGAGTTTGCCGTGAACCTGCAACAGTACGAGACCGGCCCCATGGATCGATTCTCCAACATGAGCTTCAGGAATGTCATCGAGGGTAAGCGTTCATAGGCAAACAAATTTTATTTTTTTAAACTTTTCTAAACTTTTTAGACTTATTTCTCAGGATTTGCGAGTCCAGAGTCAGGTTTGGCCGTGCCAGGCCAGAGCACGATGCACAATGCTCTTCATGTGTTCATGAATGGAACCATGTCTTCAGTCCAGGGCTCAGCTAATGATCCAGTGTTTCTTCTGCACCATGCTTTCATTGACAGGTAGTGCACGTGCACAGAGTAAAACATAATTATTATCAGTCTGCAGTCGAGTTTTTCAATGTTTCTATCCCGGCAGTATCTATGAGCGCTGGCTAAGGACCCACCAGCCCCCGCGCACCAACTACCCACGTGCCAATGCACCCATTGGTCACAATGATGGTTACTACATGGTGCCATTCATGCCTCTTTACAGAAATGGAGAGTATTTTCTGACCAACAAGAATCTGGGATATGAATATGCCTATCTGCTAGATCCAGGTCAGTGTTACACTGTCATTACTTTATTCTGCTGCAATGAAGAGTCTTAACGTCTGTCTTGTTTCAGGTCAAAGGTTTGTGCAGGAGGTTTTGACACCCTACCTGGAGCAGGCACAGCAGATCTGGCAGTGGCTTTTGGGGGCTGGGCTTTTTGGTGCTGTCATTGCTGTCCTGATCGTTGCAGTCTTTGTTGCTGCCAGAAGAAAAATGAAACGCAGTCAAAGGAAGAAAAGAGAGTCCAGTTTTGGAGAGAGACAGCCACTGCTGCAGAGCAGCTCAGAAGAAGGCTCAGCCTCATATCAGACACATCTGTAACTCAGTGTTACACCAGAGACTATGATCAGTGACCACAACTTTACAGAGATGATACCTCATATTTCCAACAACATCCTCAGCAAAGCGATACAATGATGTCTCAAAATACCAATGTATTTTATTCATTTAACTTAAACCTGTGCTGCACAGTTTGCCCCACAATGTAAAAGGAAACACTTGGATTAATGTCAAACCACTTTTGCGTTTTGTCACATTTACATCCAAGAGAATAAACCATTGTCAGAGTTAAGCATATGTTTTCTTTTTTATACTGTTTTCACAAGGTCTAATCAAGAAACCCTTGGGATAAAATAGTGCTGACAAATAAGAATTGAAAGAAAGTGTGTTTTCACTCTCAGAGCTTTCATTAATTATACAGAATAAATGTAAACAGTTTACCCCACACTTAATAAATCAAATAGACAAAAATATCTAGAAATAAAACATTTAATAAATAAATATGATTTATTTGTATTTTCAAAATAGACTTACATAACGGTGAGGACCCATTTCCAAGAAGGCTCTACCTTCTTTAGAGTTTACAGTATTTTCCTCTTTTCAGAGAAATATTTAATATGCAGGCGCTACCTTGAAAACCGGTTGTTGTGTTTAACCACAGACAAGACAGGAAGGCTGCAAAGCTTATTGATGTTGCATGATCTCAAATACATCTAGAACTTTATACATAAAATATATATTTTTTAAATCAAAAGTATAGAGAAAGTCAATATACTGCTACTCATTTATTATAATAAACCCATCATCTATGACCGCTCACGAGTCTACAAAGCAAACAACATTAAACATTGAAATACTGTTATATAAGACTGGTTATAGATCACATGTAAAAGAGTGTAAGCTATAAGAAATATGAAAACTCATCAAATGAAAAAATCTACCTAATGTAAATGTGACATGAAAATATGAAAAGCTATATACTGCAAAAGCATACTTTATTAGTTTAAGCTTTAGGAGCATAATAAGTATATTAAGCACTTTAATATTATGCCATGATTTGAGCCCACTCAGGGCTTGCCTTCTTTAACAGGGGAAAAAATTCAACAAATCAAGAATTTAAATTTTACATTTAGAGTGACATTTGTATTTATGTGACTGTAAAAGTTTCTGTCTATGAAGACATTCCTTGGATAGAGGTAGGTCGCACTGCTTGGGGCTCCAGAGCAGTCAGCTGGTCTTCAGACAAAAAGAAAAAGTCAGAATATTATCCTGAGCATTTGATTGTTTGTGGAGAGCACCAACTGTGTGAGAGATCACAATGAAATCACCCACTTTGTCAAAGGGCCGCCCCTAAAAGGGCTGCCCCTGGTAGAGTAGCTTGGTAGAGAAACCTTTCAAACAAACTGCCAATTGGGAGCTGATTTTAAAGTGTGTAACGGGGTATTTTTTTTGTGAGTTATTTTTGAAGATCTTCAGGCTCATCGCAGCTCTGACTGCTCATCATGAGACGCTGGTGTCTGCTTGTGCTTCTTCTGCTGCTTGTGGACTGTTGCTTGTGCCAGTTCCCTCGCCCCTGTGCCAACTCGGAGGGCCTGCGCACCAAGGAGTGCTGTCCCGTGTGGGAGGGGGACGGCTCGGCCTGTGGAGCCCTGTCAGGGCGAGGCTTTTGCACAGAGGTGGAAGTTTCTGATGAGCCTCACGGGCCTCAGTACCCATACAGTGGAATCGACGACAGAGAACGCTGGCCTTTAGCTTTTTTCAACAGAACGTGTCACTGCGCTGGAAACTATGGAGGATTTAACTGTGGGGAGTGCAGGTTTGGTTACTGGGGGGCCAACTGCGCAGAGTACCGTGAGTCAGTTCGTCAAAACCTTCTCACTCTTTCACCTGTAGAACAACAGAAGTTTATCTCATACCTGAATCTGGCCAAAAACACCATCAGTCAAGACTATGTCATCTCCACAGCAACAAGGGCAGAGATGGGTGAAAATGGAGAAAACCCCATGTTTTCAGACATCAACACGTACGACCTGTTTGTCTGGATGCACTACTTTGCGACAAGAGATGCATTTTTGGGAGGAAAAGGCAATGTTTGGACAGACATCGACTTTGCTCATGAATCTTCAGCCTTTCTGCCCTGGCACAGAGTGTTTCTGCTCCACTGGGAAAATGAGATAAGGAAACTGACTGGTGATTTTAACTTCACCATCCCATACTGGGACTGGAGAGATGCCCAAAGCTGTGATGTGTGCACTGATGCCCTGATGGGGGGACATAATCCACTCAATCCAAACCTGATCAGTCCTGCTTCTGTCTTCTCATCATGGAAAGTAAGTACCTTATTTTATTTTATTTTTTACTTTTAATCCTGATCTCTTTCATGACTTGTGTATGAAGGTGATTTGCTCCCAGCCAGAGGAATACAACAGTAGAGAGGTACTGTGTAACTCCACTGGGGAAGGTCCACTGTTGCGTAATCCAGGAAACCATAATCGCCGCCAAGTGCCAAGACTTCCCACAAAGGCTGAGGTGGAGTTTGCCGTGAACCTGCAACAGTACGACACCGCCCCCATGGATAAATTCTCCAACATGAGCTTCAGGAACGTCATCGAGGGTAAGCATTCATAGGTAAAGTGGAAAGCAATGAGATTTTTTTTTTCCTAGTTTTCTAAACTTTTTAGACTTATTTCTCAGGATTTGCGAGTCCAGAGTCAGGTTTGGCCATATCAAGCCAGAACATGATGCACAATGGCCTTCATGTGTTCATGAATGGAACCATGTCTTCCGTCCAGGGCTCAGCTAATGATCCAGTGTTCATTCTGCACCATGCTTTCATTGACAGGTAGTGCACGTGCAGAGTAAAAATTATTATTATCAGTCTGCAGTCGAGTTTTTAAATGTTTCTTCCGTGCAGTATCTATGAGCGCTGGCTAAGGACCCACCAGCCCCCACGCTCCGACTACCCACGTGCCAATGCACCCATTGGTCACAATGATGGTTGCTACATGGTGCCATTCATGCCTCTTTACAGAAATGGAGACTATTTTCTGACCAACAAGAATCTGGGATATGAATATGCCTATCTGCTAGATCCAGGTCAGTGTTACACTGTCATCACTTCATTCTGCTGCAGTGAAGAGTCTTAACGTCTGTCTTGTTTCAGGTCAAAGGTTTGTGCAGGAGGTTTTGACACCTGTCCTGGAGCATGTAAAGCAGAACTGGAAGTGGCTTTTGGGGGCTGGGCTTTTTGGTGCTGTCATTGCTGTCCTGATCGTTGCAGTCTTTGTTGCTGCCAGAAGAAAAATGAAACGCAGTCAAAGGAAGAAAAGAGAGTCCAGTTTTGGAGAGACACAGCTACTGCTGCCGAGCAGCTCAGAAGAAGGCTCAGCCTCATATCAGACACATCTGTAACTCAGTGTTACACCAGAGACTATGATCAGTGACCACAACTTTACAGAGATGATACCTCATATTTCAAACAACATCCTCAGCAAAGCGATACAATGATGTCTCAAAATACCAATGTATTTTATTCATTTAACTTAAACCTGTGCTGCACAGTTTGCCCCACAATGTAAAAGGAAACACTTGGATGTAAAAGTGACAAAACACAAAAGTGGTTTGACATTAATCTAAGAGAATAAACCATTGTCAGAACTGAGTTAAGCTTTTTCCAACTAAACTCAGATAAAACTTAGATCATTGTTTTAGGCACAAAGAGAAAGTGTTATCAGTCACCTTAAGTCTCTCTCTCTAAAACCAAAAAATCAGGTTAGAAATCTAGGAGTAATCATGGACTCAGACCTGAACTTAAACATCCACATCAAAGCAATAACATCAGCAGCTTTTTACCATCTGAAAAACATTGCTAAGATCAGAGATAAAGTGTCAAAACCGGACTTAAAGAGACTTATCCATGCATTTGTCTCCAGCAGGTTAGACGACTGTAACGACCTGCTCACTGGCCTCTCTAAACGAGCTATCAGACAGCTACAGTACATCCAGAACGAGTCCTGATAAGAACCAGGAAATACGACCATATTAGTCTAGTGCTCCGGTCTCTGCACTGATTTCCTGTCGCTCAGAGAATAGAATTTAAAACAGCTTTGCTTGTGTGTAAGTCTTTTCAAGATTAAGCACTGAAGTACATCTCTGACAGTTACAGCCGTATGAACCATCTCCAGCCCTGAGAACTTCAGGGAGGGGTCTCCTGGTGGTTCCCAGAGTCAATAATAAACACAGTGAGGCTGCGTTTCAGTTTCATGCAGCTAAAATCTGGAACAGTCTACATGAGGATGTGAGACAGGCCTCAACTCTGACAATGTTCAAATCCAGACGGAAAACATTTTTTTTTACCCGTGCAAATGACAACTGAAGTATTTTATCTGCACTCTTGCCTTTTACTGTAATTGATTAATTTTCATTTTCATGTTGATGTTTTATTGATTTTGTCTGCTTTCTTGCAATTTTATGCAACTGTGAAGCACTTTGAATGAATTGTTGCCTTGCTTTTTCATCTTTTTGTACTGTTTTTTACAATGCCTTTTCAAGAAACCCTTGGGATAGGATAGTACCTACAAATAAGAATTAAAAGAAAGTGTGTTTTCACTCTCAGAGCTTTCATTAATTACACAGAATAAATGTAAACAGACAGTATTTTTAATAAATCAAATAGCCAAAAATATCTAGAAATAAAACATTTAATAAATAAATATAATTAATTCATATTTTCAAAATAGATTTACATTTTTCAAAGATTTCCTTATTAGATTGCTTCCGAAGCATGTAAAAAATAGCATGTGGCAGTAACACCTTTGTCGAGAGTAAACTTTTGAAGTTTATGTAAAAAAAACAGGTAAAAAAGGAAGTAAAAATGTTGCAACAAGATCATTAATTATACAGGCACTGAACTGCTGCACTTTGTTCAAACTGTATATTAGCATAGTCCTCAATAGTCATTGGATACTTTCTTAGAAACACATTTTGTCATCCATTTCCACATTAACATGTGTTAACGTTAATGTTATATCATTATTATTATGTAACAACCAATAGTGAAAATGCTTTAAGCATTGAGAGCGCACAGCCTACTGTTGTGTCCTTAGACACTTGACCCATTTTGACTGTGTGACTCCAGTCCCAGTGTGTGGCTCGTTGTGTAATGAAGGGCGTTTGGTGTAAAAACCATCATGTGTCTGGAGACTCCACAAAAAAGTAACAGCATCCGCAGAAAGGCCAGCACATTACGGTCCTGCATAGATCTCAATTACCTTCCACAGGGTTCAGTAGAAAAAGGTGAATATTCTGTTCATTTTCTGAGAGGATGATCCAACACTGAGCATACACAAAGTTCTCGCTCGGTGCTTAGGGTCACAGCCAGTGACTAAGTATAATCCTTTTTCCTTAGTTGTTCTGTTTACTGATTTGTTATTTTTGTCAAATGTTTCAAGTATCAGAGTCGGTAAGCATTGATTGATTCTGGGTCAAGATGAAAAAACCTGTTGCGCTCCGTCAGCTGAAGGTCTCCTTGTTGAATTCGAAAGTGGTTCCAGTGTGTGGGTTTGAGTTACAAAGTCTGTGAAGGGTCCTGGAAATGCCTTTAGGTCCACAACAGAACACCCCCACTCTCTTTCTGAAACGCAGACACTGGCGCTCAGCAATGGCTCTGCAGTCAGTGCAGTCATGTTTATCACCACTCACCCCGTATTGGCCCGTCCTATGTCACTCAACAGCAGCTTCCATCTGGGGCGCCCAACCTGCAGCCTTGAAGTCAGCACTTGATATTTCTCCTCTGATAAATTCTTGAGAAAATGAGAAATTACAAAAAGATAACAACACTGAGCACAGTATCAGAGCATCAGGGGAATCCTTACCTCTGCATGCTACACATCCCATCACATTTACATTCTTCACACAAAACGCAGCAATTCATTGATTTGTGAGTTACAATTCTAGAGGTTTAAGATTATGTCTTTCAAGCAAGTTTTGAAAAGCATTTACTCTGCAGTCCGCGGTAATTATAATTAGAGTATTACATTTGTATTTGTAATAATAAGATCACAATTAGCCCTTCAGCCTTCAAAGGTAGCTCTGTTGTCTAAAACCAAGGAGGACCTATGTACACAAATAGGCAGTTTATAATAGCTATCTACTGCCCTCTAGAGGTACGCACGGGTAATTAATCTGTATGTCTCACCTGCAACTTGTCGGTCTGACTGACGTACAGCATCAAGTTGAAATAGTCAGGTCTGTTTTCCCTCCAAAGCTAAAAATGAACACAGAATTAGCATATATAATTTACCATTAAACATATATTGCACATCTAAATGCAGTTGCAATACTCAGTTTGATGTTTTTTGTTGCAAGGCCCAAATTGCTACATAAAAATAGAAAGTAATTCCTTCTTACCTTCTGATGCAGCGCGCACAGGAGGTCAGCAAACCAGTAGAAGGACTGGAGCTCCCTGCAGACCCAAACGAAGTACAACCTCCGCAACTTGACGCCAGTCCAGCCGTCACTGCGCATCAGGACACAGCTCAGTTTATGTTGACCAGGTTCATTCAGACTAAGTGCATTATTAGACCTACAGCAAAGCACGGAGGACGCAGGCAAAGGGTGTGACTCCTATCCCCCCCGCCACACAGAGGCTCACGTCATAGTTGAAGACGTCTTCTGAGGCGCTGCCAAAAGGCCCATCCACGAAGATCCTGGATACAATAGAGACTGTGAATGATGAATGGATCACATCAAGAATAAGAACGATTGACATGTCATTGCACTCGCATAAACAGTGGCTCAGATGGTTGAATAGTTTGTGTTGTAACAGGAAGGGTTGAATCCTGGCTCCCGCAGGTGCAGCCTGTCATTGTGTCCTTGGGCAAGACACTTCAGCCGCTTTGCCTTTGAATGAATGTAGTGTGTGTGTTTTTGAGAGAGTGTTTGGTGGTGGAAGCTGGTGCAGACTGGTACATGCATTAGTCTACCCCAGGGCAGCTGTGGCTGGAATTAGAGGTTGATCGTTATATCGGGCTGATATTTGGGTACTTTATAAATAGGCTATCGACCGATCTAATGCCGATAAAAGGCTGATCTCGATAAAAATTGTCACTCCTCAGATCATATTTTATAAATCTTTTGTTGCAGACTTTTGCGTATACTTTCGGAAAATAAGAGATAGAGACTTTTTGTTTTTTGTTTTAGAATCTGCTGATTTAGTTTCTTCCAATGAGCTCCCTCGGAAGCACCTACTAAACATGAATGTCCTGAATAAATCAGCCCCATGCCTCTAATAAAGCGCCCCCTGCTGTCACAGTTCAACACTGACACATTTTACAGTTTATGTGTGTTCAAATAATGGCTTACAGTTGTATTGTGCTTTACAAACCTGTGTCATATGTTCCTCAAAGCGCTACACTGAAGTCATTATTCAGTCACTCCACACTCAGTGGTGGGACTCAAACCACCTCAGCCCAAATAGTTGCTGACAAATATGGAGTGTGAAGCGTCTTTGAACGATAGACGTTTATGAGCTTGTATTGTTTCGGAGCAGCCAGTAGCAGCTCTGCCCACAGCTCAGAGGACGTGTGTTTTTAGTCAAGTCATGGGAGTCGAGCTTCCTGTGCCTGTGTGTACAGACAGAAAGCGGGAGAGGGAAGAGCATGACAAGCACAACTTCCAAATTTAGTGTTTAGTTTGCCTTGCTTGCTCACATCATCCCTTGAAAATTGGTTTGATTAGTATTCTATTGTTTTTTTCTAGTAATGGAATCAAATTTGAATTGTTTCTACAGGTGGCAGCAAGTCAATTGTTTTTGCTTTTTAATGCCACAAATGCAAAATAATCTTGGCATATTTAACAGGAGAATGAGGAGAATTTTTTTTTATATTAAAAACTAAATTGGACACAACAGGACTTTTGCTTCATTTGGTTTCAGGCGATCATCCTGATTGTAAAAGCAGACACTTGTGGGGAAAAATAACTTTGTGTTTGTTTGTAGTTAGTCATTTGTACTAACTGCAAAGGAGTAGGGTAGTTGTTGTTATTGTTAACGTTACCGTGACAGTACTGCTCTGCTTTGCTCCCTACAATTAATGAAACTCGCCGTGAAGAGTTTTGGAGGTAACAAAAAGCGTCAGGAAAGTTAGAAATAAACCTTTACTTAATTAAACAAGAACTCCCAGTTGCGGCAGCCTTTTCAGTGATGTTAGCTCTATTTGCGTACACAAAACAAACTCACTTTCCCTCATCCCCCCCGTGTCACTTCGCATCAATGACATTTTCACACACAGAGCAGGAAGGAGAGAGGTCAGAGGAGGTCGGGGGGGGGCAGGACCTCTGACCCCTGTGTGATTTTGAGCCTTCATTAGATATTATGTCAGCAGCATCGTTCATTCACACACACACACGAGCACGCACTTGGGATATCTTCTTTGCTGCACCATGGGAAGAATCTCGAGGCCCAGCTTTGGAGGGGGAAGTAGGAGCTGTGTGAACCGGTCTGAGGAAGGACAGAAGATAAAAGTTACAACTATCATAATAAAAAGTAAGTAAAAAGCAGTCCAAAATGTAATAAAGTTTTAATCATTTTCCCAACCGAGCACTGATTGGTCATTTTTGCGACAGAAATGGAAAAAATGTACAGTAAACCTTCATCTACAGTGTGTGGAGCATAATTGTAAAAACATCCTGGCAATATCCGCCACATTAGAGCCAAAAAAAACAACCGACTTCCTGTTGTCTGAAGACAGCTGATGTCTGGAAATGTGACAGACTTTGTCACAGGCTCCCATAGGGCAATTTCCTGTAGCAAGACCTTTACAATGTACAGCAAACCAAATAATGGATTTAAAGTTTGTATTGATAAAGATTGTGGGGTTTTGCTGAATCTGGTTTCCTAAATGGACACTGAATGTGGGGTAGAATTGCAGTTTAAACCAGAAAGAGAGGTGGGAATCAGGTACATTTATGGACATTAACTTGAAATGTTTTGAAGATATTGTACTTTTAAGAGACGTTTTCTGACAGGATACTTTTAACATCTACTGGAGTAATATTAACTAACAGCACTTTTACTTGAGTATATTTTGTAGTCACTCTTTCCATTGTGCAAACATTTGTGACAGAAGCTTCATGTTGGTAATCCTGTCACGATAATTACTATATCGACTTATCGTTCAATAAATGGCAGATAAACAACATGTACAATGTAACAATGTACCCAAAGTAGGATGAGTTTCATTGTATTTTTACCTTTATTTAACCAGGAAAGTCCCACTGAGATTAACAATCTCTTTTTCAGGGGAGTCCCAGAGGGGAACCTATTGTATATGTTTTTAGCGATAGGGGAAACCGGAGGAAACCTACGCAGACACGGGGAGAACAGGCAAACTCCACACAGAAGGCTCCGTCCAGGTGGGAATCGAACCCAAGACCTTCTTGCTGTGAAACAAGAGCACTAACCGCTACGCTACCGTGCCACCCATTGTACCATCATGTTTTTTGGCGAGGCAACTTTATGACAACTTAATGTGCCTTACAAAATAAGATAATGCCAAATTACAATCAGGTTAAGTTAAAGGGGCTATACAGAGTTTAAAAATGTTAAACTTAAGTATCCCCCCCCCCCACATGCTCCAACAATGTCCTAAGGTCTAGAATGAGCCCAGACCTGTTCACCACAACTGCCTCTAAAATCCTGCACTGTCACTCAAAAAGTTGTTAATTCGGGTCCGAAGTGCCGTCATGCACGAGCTTAATATAGAAACTGCAGTTACACGTATGACCTGAGGTGGCAGTAGTGAGTATAAAATGGCTAACTTGCATCCAGTCCCTTTAAGGCAAAGCACATATATTGAAACATCAAGACATGGGAAATACACGATGACCGGCCATTGACCGGGGGGCGGGGCTGAAGAAAGGCTTTAATGCAGAGCAGAACAACAGGGGCGTGGTTAGGGAGGGGACATGTGTGTGTGTACGGTTATTTACAGTCTGAAAGTCAGTGCTACGCAAAATATGACCCAGAAAGCTCAGTCCTTATCAGGTTTAGCTCTGTGGCTTTATTGTGGGACGTTTTAAGATTGAGAACTTTTCGAACAAATCTTTACTGTTATTTTGAAGCTGAAGAGTTTGTTTCCGTGGCATTAGTTCAATAATATTCTTTATCGCCTCAATATATTGAACATCAGAGGTTGTTATTGTGACATGCCTACATGTTGGCATAAAAAAGTCAGTTTTCCTTCTACCTTAAAGGAACAGGCCACCGTTTTTTCCATACTGAGATATGTTCTTACCTGAGCTTAGACGAGTTGATGTGTACCTGTCTGGTCTTTGTGCGTGCCTGTGGAAGAGCGCTTCTAACTTCAACTTGTTTGGAGCTATGGGAATATACTGGGAGAGGCCAAATACTAACATCTTTGGTCGTTTTGCGTGACTGAGCACACGCACAAACACCAGACAGGTACGTATCAACTCGTCTAAGCTCAGGTAAGAACATATCTCAGTATGTAAAAAACGGTGGCCTGTTCCTTTAACTTAAGTATTTTTTGAGAATATGCTTTTATGGGTTTGAGCTGGTCAACACTACTTAATCTCTAAACCCCCGCCTGAACCCAGCGCATGTCTCCAGTATTACCCAAAACTAAAAGCTTCTCGACTGGAGAGCAACATGGTGACGCCTCATTTGAAAGCTAAGACCTACAAAAATGATCGTAACTTTTTTGTCACATTGTCACTGTGTTTTTTTGTTGCATTTTTTGTCATTTTTTGTCAGGGTTTTGCCACATTTTTTATCACTCTATTGTCGCTTTTTGTTGCATTTTAGTCATGTTTTGGTGTTACTTTTTTAGTGCGTTTTTGTCACTTTTTGTTGCCTGGATAATAACTGGAGAAAATGTGCCCGGTTAAGGTGGGGGTTAAGGGGTTAAACAAACATCAGACGCTGAAATAGCTACTTCCCCAAGTCATGTCTTGCCTTTACCAATGATGAATTGAATGACAACTTTTCACTCCTGCCTTAGTTAATCTTAATTGTTTTACTCTTGTTTCAGTAAAAATTCTGGTGTCTTTACCAACCTACCCTGCACTGCATTATAGTGGTCAGTAATGTTTGCATATTATTTGCCTCAAAACCACATCCAGACCACATTGACGTGGGACAGGCTGTTTCTTGTTACTGTCCATATATTTGCATTTGCACGTGTGTGTTTGTGTGAACCCACCAGTCCAGTCACCAACAACCCTCAGATGGATGCCAAACGTCTGCTTGTTCTCGAAGGGACACTGTGAAAAGTTCATAGAGTCTGTCACAAATTAAAGGCACACACATTTCTATTTATTTACTGGGAAAAGATGTTCTAATGTCATTTCCATTTATTTGTCCTAAGAGCTTGTCCCCCACCTGTTGGTTGAAAGCTGAAAACCAGTGGCTGTAATAAACAAATATTCCTCTTGTAGCATCATTATGGTTTAATAAAATAACTTTTTGTCTCTTTTTGATTGTTTTTTTTGTCTTTTTTTTTTTGTTGCTTTTTTGACACTTTTTTTGTTGCGTTTACATCAATTTCCCATCACATTTTTGTTCCGTTTTTGTCGCTCTTTTTTGGCCTTTTCATAGCTCTTACATCGTGGTTTTGTTGCTTTTGCTGTCACTTTTTGTCATGCTTTTGTCTTTTAGAAGAAGCTTTTAGATTTGGGTAAGGCCAAACTGGAGAAAATGTGGGGGTTAAGAGGTTAAATCCAGGCGGCGACCTTTCTTGTTGGTCAGGCAGTGTATTTTTTTTTTCTTTTCAGCTCAATATTCATCGGCTATATTTTTCTTTTTTGTAAAACTTGAGCACTTCATCAAAATGACTTGGATTTCATTGTGTTTCATGTTATTTTAAAGGGACTATACAGAGTTTTAAAATGTTCCCTACATGTTCCAGCCATGTCCTAATGTGTAGAATGAGTCCAGACTTGTTCACCACAACTGCCTCTAAAATCCTGCACTGTCACTCAAAAAGTTGTTACTTCAGGTCCGAAGTGCACGAGCTTAATATAGAAGGTGCAGTTACACGTATAACCTGAGGTGGCAGTAGTGAGTATAAAATGGCCAACTCGCATCTAGCCCCTTTAAGTTTAAAGGTGCATTACGGTAGCCTGGTGTTACCACCCTCGTACTCATTTTATACAAGGGTCTGGATCTTCACAATTGAGCTCCGTTATCAGGTGGGAGGGGTGAACTCCTTTGAAACGATTGGATCTGATTTTTGCTAGTGTTTCGTGACGTGACGTATGTAATGCGCCCGAGTGAAGCAGCTATCATAACTCGTGGGAGCATTCCTTGCCCATTCCAAGGCTTCAATTTCAATATCTGGATATTTGAGAGCCGAGCTAGAACGGATTGAAGAGCTTCCTTCCAGCCACTGAGATCAGACCCAGACGTACATGTACGGAAACTATAATTGGCAGGAGTTTACGGATGGCTAAGGCCAGGCTAGCATTTCGGACCTTTATATTATATTATATATATATTTGAGGGTAAATTACCTTTAAGTGATCTAATGGTTGTAAGTGTTTCAGCATGGCGCCTTTACTTTCGATCACGGTGGCCTCTACAACACTCCGGGATCAATGGTTTTGTAAGTTTTCTGGTGAGAAGTGAAAACCCACCAGAAACACAGAAAACAATTGATCCTGAACCATCATAGAGGTCACCGTGATGGAAAGTAAAGGCGCCATGCTAACCCCATGGTCACTAAATGGTCAAATATGTACTAATATGAGAAAAAAAAATCTGAAGAAATCTGTCTTCTGTATATGACCCATCCTTTGCAGCCTGTATGTTATTTAAAACAAGGCTACCAACATTTAGAACAAAGGTTTCTGTCATTTCTATGCTTTACAGTTCGAATGGTCTTCAATAATATCAATTATCGTAATCTCGGCCTGCCTCAATGTATCGAGCAGCAAATGTTGTTATTGCGACAGGCAACATTTTAAGTTATAAAATATGGAAAAACAATCCCGGAGCCTGCAGTACAAAAGTATTTCCAAAAGCGGAAAATAAAGCCTGGACCTTTAATCTCCCAATAGCAAAGACACTCGAGCCAGTGGAGCAACGAATATCAAACATACCGATGGTCTTTTTTTTTCTTTTGTAACCTTGCACACACCTCCACACACACATGAGCCCACCAGTTGGCAGGTCTCATTACTAGCCTCAGGGGTCTGTCTGCTTCCTGACAGTGTGATAGCTCAAACCTTTATAACACGACGGCAAAGGCATGTGCACACTGTGAAAACCTCTGAGCACGTGGAACCAAGTGGGTCTTTGTGAACACTTTTTGCTATTATTATTATGTTTGGTCTTTTATGTCTTTTTCTCACTCTAAAAATACAGACCAGGATGAATACATTTGAGGAGTCAATTGTCAGTCAAGTTGCCAACAATAAGTAGAGAAGGATTTGGAGCATGGAACCAAACAGTGCAATAACATGGTAAATAGGGTACATAATGGGAAACATTTATCATTGCTTTATACATTGAGTAACTTCCTATTGAACTCTCTGGAGGCCGCTGGTCTTCCTCCTCCTTTATTTCCTTATGAGGAATATTTGTGATTTCTTGCGCAAATAAATCGTTGGAGATCTGGACAGTGAGCTACTAATGGACAATCAATGTCACAATAATCACTAGTTATCCTTCAATAATCCATCCATCAATCCATCCTTTTTCTTCCACTTGTCCATTGCCGGGTCATGGGGGCAGCTGTTGGAGCTGCCCAAATCCCATTGCACCAGCCCCTTATGGCTCCTCCTGCAGGTGGTGGGTCCACGGAAGGACGGCCTCACGATTCTAACCGGGCCTGTTGGTCTCTCATAAGGAGCTTCTGAACCGCTCTTTGTCTGACCCGTCACCTGGGACCTGTTTGCCCTGGGAGACCCTACCAGGGGCACAAAGCCCCCGACAACAGAGCTCCTAGGATCTTTCAGGTTCTCAAACCCCTCCACCACCTAAGTAAGTGCTTCATTTGTCATTGTACTTCGGTACAACGAAATTGTGTAGAGGTGTTAAGTCTGAGCTGCGCCGTCATGTGGGCCGACATGACCAGTATGCTTTTTGGACACAGAGGAAACCGTAGCACCCGGAGGAAACCTGGCTGGTTGCCTTCAGTCTTCTCTGATCCTCTGAAACAGTGCACCGTCTACTCGGTTTGTCCCTGTTTCAGAGCGTGGTGTCCTGCACTGTTCAGCTCATCCACCTCCTCCTTCCTCTTTACACGAGTGTCTTTGAAGTTGCTCTCCAACATTTTTGTTGTGTAAAAGTAGCTCGCCGGGGGAAAAAGGTTGGAGACCCCGGCTTTAGAGTGACAGCTCAGTCCTCAATAATATCATTTACAGATATTTTCCTGCCACAATTTGTCGAACTTCAAATGTTGTTATTGTGTCAGGGCCATTCACCTCCGGAAACGTTCATAATGGTGTTTTTGTCTTGAAGCTAGAAAACATCACTAAACAAAAATGAAAATTGTGCCAAGATTTGACCGAGCCTGCGTAAAAACAAACATTAGCCGTCCAATGCAGCTCTCTTTCTAATATTTCTCCATCAAAATCTCACTGTCAGTCACATAAACTTGAGAAATGTATTGATCTATGCGAGACGCTGTTAACTCCACAAACAACTTGACGGGAGAGGACGACCAGCGGCCTCCAGAGAGTTCAATCTAAAGTCAGGAGCTTTTGCGTTAAGTCATGGGCAAAAAAGGTAAGGAAAAAGTGAGTTATACATAATCCTCTTACCGTGGTGAGCGTGAAGGGATGGTTCTCAAATGAAGAGACACCTGGACAGTTGAGCAGGATGTACTGTGAAGACAAACAAAGAGTGGGGCAAGTACAGACCAAGGGGAAGGGAAGATAAGATCACTAATGACCCCTCATCACTTCCAGCAATACCCACACTTTAAAGTTCCACATACGGATATTACACTTTAAAATAATATTACTCAAATGGAAATAAAAGATGCTGACTTATTACGCACTTTATCAGCATGTCTCACCTGTCCCGGACGCGCTTTGAAGTTGCTCTTGAGCATGCGCAGCTCCATGACGTTACAGGGGTGTCGGACGACGGCCACAATAGTAACGGGGTCACTGCTCCGAATATAGCGGTACACACGCTCAGCACAGTAGAGACACAGGGGGGCGGACACCCACAGCCACGTCTAACACAAAGACAAAAACACAATGTTAATCTGTCTACATCTACAAGTAACAACAAACAGTGGGTTCGGGGAGTATTCACAGACCTCTATTTATTCTGATGTTATTATGTTGCAGTCTGGAGCTTATGGAGAAAAATACTAATTTAAACCCTAAGTCTGAACAAAAAATCTACTGCATCCAGACCTATATAGAGATTGTAGCTTTCTGTATTTAACCTCTTAACCCCCACCTGAACCGAGCACATTTTCTCCAGTTTCCAAAATATAAAAGCTTTTTGGACAAAGTGTCAAAACAGCGACAAAAACCACAATTAAAAAATGATGAAAAAGCAAAAATAGAGCTACAAAAAAGCCACCAAAGCATGACAAATAACGGACAATATCGCAAAAGAGCAACAAAAACGTGCCAGAAATGCAACAAAAACACAATTAAAAAAGCGACGAAAACACAAGTAGAGTGACAAAGATATGACGACAATACACAATAGAAAAAAGGATCCAGTTTTGTAGGTCTCAGCTTTCAAATTAGGCGTTACTCTGGCCTATAGCTACAGTAACACATTAACCCCTTACCCCCCGCCTTAATCAAGGACGTTTTCTCCAGTTCGGCTTTACCCAAATCTAAAAGCTTCTCGACTGGAGCTCACAGCCTATAGGCCAGAGTAATGCCTCATTTGAAAGCTAAGACCTACAAAACTGGTTGTAACTTTTCTGTTACATTGTCGCCCTTGTTCTTATGTTTTTGTAGTGTTTTTGGCCTGTTATTGTAATGTTTTATTGTTGCTTTTTTTTCCTTGCTTTTTGACTCTTTTGTCGTGTTTTCGTCACATTTTTTGTCTCTTTTTTATTGTGTTATTGTTTGCTTTGTTGCTTTTTTTTGGCTCTTTTTATTGCTTTTTTCATCACTTTTTCACTGTGTTTATGCATTTTTTGGCACTTTTTTTGTCTGTATTTTCATCAAGTTTTCATCTCATTTTGTTGCTATTTTTAGACTTTTTTCACAAAGCTTTTAGATTTGGGTAAAGTCGAATGGGGGAAAATGTGCTCGGTTAAGGCGGGAGCTAAGAGGTTAAATGACACTGGAGGAAAGTTTAGGTTTGAAATCGAAAATCGAGATCGATCAACATGAGAAAAAAAGTGACGTTTGCAGATTAATCTACTACAACCAGGCAAGAACTCTGACTAACCACTGCGCCACCATAATGTAAAAACATGTGTATTCTACGTCTTTGGCTGCTGCGATCCACTAATTGGTTAAAGGTCTCGTGAAGCCCTCAGTACACACTCAGGTTTACGGGGGATTTTACGGGAACAGTTTGTTGCTTTTAACGACTATGCGCAAACACATAATCACACACAGAGGAGGAAACGCACGCACCGACAAAGACCCTCATGCTAGAAGAGGATGCCTGCTCCTCCCAAACGGCACCGCACCTCTAATAAAGAAGGACTCCCACAAAGCCACTTCTGAGCGCACAGGTACAAACCGTCAGTTCTCAAAGCTGAACATCGGTCAAACAGCGGCGAGACGTTCAGACCAAATCAAGTGTGCACAGTGAATGGTTCAAACTTCTATGAAAAGAGCTGGGTCTTTTTCTCTTTATTTAATGGATTTACTTTTTCATTGATGTAACTAAGCAACACAATACACAAAATGGCATATGTGTTGTAGCCTGTTTTTTAACTGAGCACATTTTCTCCAGTTCAGCATTGCCAAAAAAGCATCAAAATGGTGTCAAAACAAGGATGAAAACACAAAAGAAATGTGACAAAAAAGAATGGAGAAAAGAAACTGTAACACAATAAAAAAAAAAAAGCCAAAAAGGGTGATGAAAAGGTGACAAAAAACACAAAAGAACCACAAAAAAGTTACAAAAATGCGATGGAAAGATTACAAAAATAACAACAAAAAAATGATAAATATGTGATTTAAAACACGGCAACAAGGCAACAAAAAAGCAATGAGTTGTCAGTTTTGCAGGTCTTAGCTTTCAAATGAGGTGTTGCACTGGCCGAGCACTCCAGTCGAGAAGCTTTTAGATTTGGGTAAAGCTGAACTGGAAAAAATGTGCTTGGTTAGAGTGCGCGGTAAGAGGTGAAGAGATAAAAAACAGTGTTAATTTGACCCCATGTTTGGGGGAGCGCAAACTCCCTTCCCTCACATTTTTGAGGGTAAAAGATCCAGGAACTATTTCTGGCAAAGGTTTGAGATCATGTAATAGTGTTTAATGTGAGGGTTACGGTAATTGTTTCACACACCAGTCCAAAAGTGTTTCTGTAATGATTTACAAATTGTGGTCACTGGTGGTGACAAGTTTGATGATAAAAACAAGCCTCTCAGAGATTTGTTCTTGAATGAAAGTTATCTAGACTGATATAGTGGCACAATTAGCCCCTGTAGTTTAGATTCTGGACATATGCAGCGTTGTAAGATCGATTCCCGGCTCCAACAAAGAAGCTCAACAATGCTACGACTTCCAAAGCCGCTCTTGGTTCAGTAAATGAAATCCCCATTCAAACAAATTGAAGATCAAATCAAAGATCCATTCATATTAAAGCAGTACTAAGTAACTTGTTTACCTTAATAAATCATTTTCGTAGTCCCTCTGGGGGTAATACAAGTGTTAATAGGATGATTGGGGGGTCTTTCATTCCCCCTGGTGTCTCTGGCCAGAAAACCACAATTGCAACTTCCCTACCACCGGGTCGGAGGTGCAATACCCACTAATGGAATCATGAAGAAGAAGATAACAAGCTAACGGCAAAGCTAGCTGCAAGCTAGCGCCACTACAATATCCCTCTCTCCCTTTGTCTTTTCTGGCAGCGTTGTATTTGCTCTCACGGACGATTAATGAGTAAAAAAAACTGAACATGCTACGACACCTGCAGTGGCGCTTATGGCCTCTAGGGGCATGAGTTACTTAGTACTGCTTTAAACTTTCCTATCTAATAAAACCTACCTAAATCTAATAAAATCCCAAACTTAATTGCATGGTGTGAAGTTACCTGGGGATAGTGATGTTGGAAGTGGGGCTCCTCCCCGCAGCGAGGCCCTCCCCGTTCAGCCGGCTCCTGCTCCTCTCTCTGGTGCTCTGTGCTGCTCTGGTTTGATCTGAGACAGCCGGGTGGATGTGCCTCCATGTTGGTCTGATACTTCAAAGCCCCACTGGGTAAATGGTAGACAGAAAATGGTAACAATCACACACCTAATACGACTTACGTTTAAACTACACTGCACTTCAAATACCTACCCAACAATGTGCATCATCAGGATCGCGTAGAATATTATGAAAAGGTTATGCGTGTACCAGAAGATCTCGTAGTATGAAGCCCTGTAACAACAACATTCAACTATTACTCAGTCAGAGTGTTGTACGTCAGTGAGAGGAGAAGATCCAAACTAAATAATGCTGTTATAGGAGAAATGGACATCTGTAGGACTGCAGGTCGTACAGTTGGTTTAGTCGTAGACTCACAGACTCCAGGCTCAAAGCGGAACAAGCAGCACATCAGAGGTTGGCATTAAAGAGGTCACTACACTCAACGCCCCCCATAAAAACACCAATGATTCACAAAACTGTCCAAGAGCAGCCACTCTTGACAGTTCTTAAGAATATGATTTTGCAGCAGTAGGCTCTCTCCCCCTCACAGCAAGGAGGCTCAGTTTAAGACTAACTTTCTGTGTGAAGTTCGCATGTTCTCCCTGTGCCTGCTTTTCCCCCTGGTGCTCCGTTTCCCCTTCCACTGAAAACATGGATAAGAATAAGGTCTCCACTAGGGCAAGAACTCCTATGAAAAATAGGTTAGCAATCTCAGTGGGACTTTCTTGATAAAAAGACAAAAATATAATAATAATCAAACACATTTTAGCCAAAACAATATCCTCTGTAAACTACAAATATCCAGCCACCATTGGGTCTTTTTGACAACATAGAACCAACGGCCCTCAAGAAGATTTTGAGAAATATCATTGCACAAATCAAAGAGTACTTAAGAGTTAAGAGTTGTAAGAAATACTGTCAATTACAATTATTTCCAAACAGAGCACCCAATCAGGTCACATATTATGTGCAATGCTGGCTTTTGTAGAAAGTGGTGCTTGACTTTGGGCTAAAATTGGCAGGTTCAGCCCTTGGTCTTTTTACAATGAAGAAAATCAGCCCTCCACCAAGCAAACCTGCCTGCCCCTGTTGTAAGGGATTCTTCAATTAGCTTGGCAGTTCATACAGTATTTCAGTCTTCTCGAAAGGTTTTATATTCCTGGACATGTTTGAAAAAGCACTGTGCACTTTGTCTTGATTTGAACAATGCTTCCATATCTACAGCACTGCAGGTACATGCTTAAAGCTGAAAACATATACAGTAAGTAACAAACATTTACAACCAACACATGGCGACATCTTGCCACTTGTCTGACAACCTAAGCAGTTGTTTTAAACGCCTTGAAGTGATGAGTAAAACTTTGTTAAAGAAACAAAGAGAATGACAGTAACGCTCCAAAGGAGAAGACACATGCACTTAAACAGGTGACCCACAGTGACCTTAGTAATGACAGAGCTGAGAGGAGAAGACTTGAGCGACTGACAGATCTCTGGCTGTTTGCTAGTTTCCGTCTTTGCTCTTACCCACAACAGGTGAATCATGGGAGTCTGGAGATAAAGGTGCTCAGACATGGACAGAGACAAACCAGGAGCAGGGATTGTCAACATGCGCCACACAATAGGCTTGTAATACCGGGATTAGAATACCAGACTTACCGTATGCAGTGCAATGATGATATGAACATCAAAAACAGGATGAGAACCAACAATAGCCCCGTGACACCTGGGACTGCACAAAACAAAGGCAAATGTTAATCCAAAATACAGCAATTTGAAAAAAATACAATAGGAAAAAGCATTTACTTGTGGTTAAAAGAATCAGCTTGGGATCCTGAAAAGGCAGAACAAAAACCATCACTCACAATCGTTGGACCGTCTTTAGCTTTGATTACAGCACTTATTCACTGTGGCCTTGATATAATAAGCTTCTGCAATGTCAAACGATCAAGTGTTGTGTTAATTTTTCACTTTGTGTATTGATGATTGGAAAGAGTGACCACTGTGCAAAGCCTTCTCCAGCACACTCCAAAGATTCTCAATGGGGTTAAGATCTGGACTCTGTTTGTGGCCAATCCAAGTGTGAAAATTATGTCTCCCTGAACCACTCTTACACATTGGGCGCCCAATGAATCCTGGTATTGTCTTGGAATATGCCCGAGCCATCAGGAAAGAAGAAATCCATTGATGGAATAACCTGGTCATTCAGGATGTTCAGGTCGTCAGCTGATCTCATTTACATACAGTTGCTGAACCTACACCTGACCGACTGCAGCAACCCCAGATCATAACAGTTTTTGGTCAGGCAGTGTATGTGTTATCTGTGAATATGAAAATACATTGTTGGAAAAATGTTGGCCGACTATATGAATATACATAAAATGTGTGTGATTTGATTCTAAAATGATGGCGTTATTGTTGCTTTCCCAAAGTTGTGCAAGGTTTTCAGTGATGTCCAATATCATATAGTTCTTTACATAGGAGATACAAGAAAGTAAAACTACTGTTCCTCACCTCCCCTCTGTAGCGGGCCAAATTGAGAGCAGGAAATTCATCTGAGTAGCTGGCACTGAAGTTGACCACGTTCACAAGGTGAGCAGAAACATGTAAAACTGCAGGAGAAAAACAAAAGTCAACAGAATACAGTGAAAAAGCCAAAATTACTATATGTACAGTAATTATCTACAGACAAAGACCCTTTGTCAATTGAATACAAAGTCAGCAAAACATCTCCCTGACTCACTGGGTGAAACTCCCCCTCTGACATCATGGGCTAACCATGCAGCTGTTCGCAGCTGATACAATTAGACGGCAAAATCACGAGACACTGGGGCCTTTCTCCTCACACACATTCTTCTCGTCCTCTCGCATTGTCTCCTCCCCTCCTGTTTCCTTCTGTCTTTATAGTCACAGTTGGAAGATGGCCTACGGGGATCGCAGTAATAGCTTGACACAGCCAGACGCCTCACTGCAGAGGATACACAGAGGACTTGCATCTGAATGGACCGGCTATCAGAGCAATGTCTGTTCTTGTCATTGCAGTTACTGATTTGAACACAATACTTATACTTCATAAATGTCTTGTGAGATTCTAGCTTTGTGATAACACAGTATGAAATTAAGTCGCAAAGCATGATGACCACATTTAGCTAAATAATAGGCTACTGCTTTAAATGTCATGTGCAACTCATTCCTAATTGTCCTGCCCATAGCCTTTGGACATACCAACAAATCAGCTCACGAAACAATCAAAAAACAGTATTATGCTTGGGGCATATTTAACACCGCAGAAATGACTAAAGGGCGGTTTGGATGGACATAGTTAGGAACTGTGAGCGTGCAGAACGCAGACCCACAGCTGCTCCCATGATGTCATGAGAAGAGACTCGAGCACAAAGGCACAATAACAAACACAGACAGATATCACAGCTGGTTGTGCTGAGCCAGCCCCGACCACTCCTCCATGATCCCTCCATGATCAACACCACACACGACACACTCGGACACACGAGCTGTGCGGAGGGGGGACACTTCTTACCGGAGAAGATGCAGATGGCGACTCCGCACGCCACATGAAAGGTCTTACTCTTGTCCAGCAGTCTGCGCGTCTTTCTGCTGGACACCTGAAAGCGTGAGCGAGAGACAGAAGCTCATGAGGTCAAACAAGTCATGCATTTGAGTTTAGTAGTTAGTTTGTTTGTCATCACGATGCCTCTTATGAATCAAAAGCAAGATCATGTGAAACTAACTAACTTGAACAAAACACAGCGGCGAGACTAGACTGTATGGAAATTGAGTCAGACTTTTTATTCTGACATTTGTTTTGGTTAACTGGGAGATTGAAAGCTGTTATTGCTAGTTGTATGGATTTGTACAAACTGATGGTCATATGCACGGTATAAGGCGTGCATGCCATGCCTCTTGTGTACCTTCTGTGTTCCTCGGACAAACGTGAGCAGGGATCGGCACATGGGCAGCAGAACCAGGCTGCAGTTTAGGTTCAGCACTGAAGCAGACGCCCGGCTGATACACAATCCGAGCTGGGAGAAGAACAAAAGTGAAGCAAGAATTGAAGTAGTCATTGTTGAAGCACTGAAACTCTCTTAAAACAATGATGAAGCACAAAAGAGGAGCGAAATTCCCTTTCCTAGAATATCTGGCAACATTTAAAGACTTTCTTGTGAGCACTGCAGGTGGCGTCTCTTCCGATTATCCTCAAAGCTGTAAAACACCTAATTATTAGCGGATGGTGAGGAGGGCTAATGAGGCAGAAAGTTCACGTGTAGTCTATGTAGATTTGTGCTTTCTGTAGACGTTGGAAACAAATCATTTTGCTCCCAAAAAAAGAACAAACTTTTCCCTGGTTTGCCATTTCTGAGAGGTGGATATCTTTACTTCCTTATTATGCAACCAAGGGATAAATATTCCATTACTTTGCAACCAGACTATTATGGATAGAAGTGTTCCATAATGTTTAGACTTAAGCAGGGGTTCACAAACTTTTTACACCACATAATAAAACACTTGACTTTACAAGTACCACCACTTGCTCAAGATCAAATCCGGATTGAAGTAGGTTTGAAAAGGGTCTATAATTATTTCAATTGGACTAAACTGACTTAAGTGGATGTAAACATTGTCTAACACAGAAAAACGTATAACTTGAACACATTACCGCAAATATGAAACTCTGTCAAATGTCAAAATAAAAACCAGAAACACAAATTTAATGAGTAAACATAACAGCAGCATATGCACAAAGTGGAAGCTCAGCGCCCTTTAATAACTCCCCAAACACTTCTCTTAGGGAAGGAAACGCCGCTGATGGCTAAACCACAAGCAGGCGGTCTGTGTTTGTAGTATATTATTCACCTTTCACGGCAGACTTGACCCACACGTGACAGAAAAGTTGGATTTTAAAGTCAGTCCTGAAATTCCCCTAAATCTTCATGGCTGCAGCATGTGCACACAGGCACAGGGAGACAAAGGCACATAAACTTGCTCCCTATGGCAAGGCATTCTGTCAAATCTATCTAGGAGCGTGCCCACACTTGCCCCCTCTATCCCGGGCTCCATGTACAGATCAGGAACACTGCACACATGCTTCGGTTCTATCATCACTTCACAAGCACTTCTTTTTTTATCTCGTGCTCAACAGATTCTTGTGTTTTTGTGTCTTGGTTACACTTATCTTGTGTCTATTCGGTCCCGTTTTCATTAGTAGTGGATATAGATGTACTACTCCTTCAGCATACAGTAAAAGCAGAAATTTTCGAACTTTGCATGACCGTGACAATAAAGCTCTTTGCTCCCCGAAAGCTGTGACATTTGCTTATAAATTCAGCCTTGTGAAGAAGAAGGATGTTAGGAAAGAATTTGAACTTTATTCCCATGTTTCTCTGTGAAGAAAGAAAAAACAGGTACAGGGCCTTTAATAAAACCTCAATAAATGGGTCAACTTGTAAGTTACAGCAAAAGCTATTCACCTCTTAACCCAAACCTGAACCGGGCACTTTCTCTCCGGTTTGGCATCAAGGACATCTAAAAGCTTCTTGAAAAAAGTGTCAAAATCGCAGCAAAAAAACGAGACGGAAACGAGGATGAAAATGGAACAAAAATGCCACAAAAAAAGTGACAGAAGAGCAACAAAAAGTCATAAAAAAGTGATGGAAAAAGTGGCAAAAATGCGATGAAAATAAAAGTCAAGACAGCGACGAAAACTGCAACGCAAGGAAAAAGATCCACTAGATTAGAGGTTTTGTTGGTCTTAGCTTTCAAATGAGACGTTTCACTGCCTCTCCAGTCAACAGACTTTTAGATTTGGATTTTAGCAATGCTGAACTGGAGAAAATGTACTTGGCTACGAGGTTAAGAAAAGCTATTTCAATGTTAAACCCTTTTTTACACCCGTCACGATAACAAATTTGAAGTTCGATATATCGAGGCAGGAAAATATCGCGGTAAACAATATTATTGACTCTAACGATACGCGATACTGTCAACTCTGGCATAAAAATGACAGGAAACCTTTGTTCTAAAAGTGCATCATCATATCCTTAAACACCACATAAGCTGCAATAAGCATGAAATATAATGAAACTCAATTTGCTTCAATTAGATATCAAAGTTTTACAAAGAAAGAATGGGGGGAAATGCTAATAAATGTACAGACGATAAATATCGATCCCAAAAATGTATCGTTTAAAAGTTCTGGGCTAATGCATTTTCATCATGCATGACATTCGTTGAATTTTGACCTTTACACATGACTTACTTACCCCAAGCATCTTATGGAGGTAGAAATATTGTGGTCCAGTGGAATAAAGAAGAAAAGTCCTCACAAATAACCAGGCATTTGTCCCCAGCCACAGCAACTAAACACAAAATAAAGTTCAGAAAAAGCAAGCTGGGAACAATGCAAATCTCCCCCCCCCCCTTTTTTTTTTTGCTGCAGATGTTTTTGCAAGGAGTTAAAACTAAAACTAAAACTTCACCAGAACAAAGTGCTTTCCCCCCTCGTTGGCCAGCCAGCTCCGCGCCGACACAACCATGATGACTCCAGTCCAAAACCAGGGAACAGCTGAGCACCGTCTCTGAAAGCCAAAGCCTGGAGCGGCACAAACTCTAGTAGCCCGTCCCCTCTCTGTAGCAGCAGCAGCAGCTCACACCGGCCGGTCTTTTTTTGAGTACGGATCTCCTTCCCTACGGTATGTTTCTTCTGTGCGCCCCCTTCAGACCGAGCCCCTGTCCCGTCCACGCGCATCCTCCACAAACTCGTCCCAGTCAGAGCCGATAAGTCACGCACAGTGTCTCTTCAAAGCGCAACGTGACTGCCAAGACTTGATCAACTCAACTACAAAGCCGTGTGTGCCGTGGGAACGGTTGTGTAGTGCTCGACTCTGTCACTAGAGGGCGCTAGAAAACAACTAACTTGTTTTGTTTAGTCACGTTCTGTTGCTGGTGGAAGTGGAGACCATCATCACCACCCAGGGGCAAGAGCGCGCTACTTTATTTTATTCTGTTTCCAACTAACCTGTTAGCATGATCAGGATTATTCTGAAGATAATTAAAAGCCAATTAAAACAGGTAAATGTATTAACACACGCCTTAACCGAGCACATTTTCCTCCAGTTTTACCCAAATCTGAAAGCTTCTCGCCTGGAGCTAACAGCCTATAGGCCAGTGCAACGCCACATTTGAAAGCTAAGATCTACAAACCGATCTAAGATTTTTACTTGTGTTTGTTGTCACGTTTTTGTTGTGTTTTGGCTGAATTTAGTTTTTTGTGTGTGTCATGTACAAGGCCGGATTTGTGCAGGGGCTTACAAGGGCTAAGCCCAGGGGCCCAGCAGGTTGAAGGGCCCATGGGCATAAGGAGAAAAATGCGTGCTCAGTGCAGGCCTTCAAATTAGTTCCCTCTCTCTTTGCAGACTCCCTCACATATAAAGCTTTATTAAATGACTTTTTACCCAAAACTAAACCAGGTCTAAACCAGGACTAAACCAGATCTAAACCAGGACCAAACCAAGACTAAACCAAGACAAAAACAAGGTCTAAACCAGGACTAAACCAAGACTAAACCAGGACCAAACCAAGACTAAACCAAGACAAAAACAAGGTCTAAACCAGGACTAAACCAAGACTAAACCAAGACTAAACCAAGACTAAACCAAGACTAAACCAAGACTAAACCAGGACTAAACCAGGACTAAACCAAGACTAAACCAAGACTAAACCAAGACTAAACCAAGACTAAACCAAGACTAAACCAAAACTAAACCAAGACTAAACCAAGACTAAACCAGGACTAATCTGGGTCTAAAGCAGTTCTAAACAAGGTCTGAGCCATTTTCATTGAGTGACACTGGGAAAAAATATGTACCTATTGGTCTATTAAAATGCATGAACAATCTCCGTGGGTGGACCCCTAGACCCCCCTCTTAAATGTGTCCCCCGACCAGTCTGGCCACGGAGCTCAAATTGGGGTCATTATGTTAAACGGTTTTCTTTCTTTTTTTTCTTGATTTTTTTAAACTAGTATGTACTAGTACACATAGTACTAGGTTTAACAAGTTACTTCAGCATGTTCAATTAAAAAAAAAAAAAAATCATTAATTTATCATTTCATTGGATTGATTTATTGATTACATGGGGGCCCTGAAAAAACTTTAGCCCCAGGGCCCATTTTACTTAAATCCGGCCCTGGTCATGTAACTGTGATCAAGCCACAAAAATGTGACAAAACATTTAAAAAAGGGTGAAAATGTTACAATCATAATGAGGATGAAGCTTAGGTTAGTTTTGTAGGTCTTAGCTTTCAAATGAGGCGTTAGACTGGCCTGTAGGCTGTTGAGAAGCTTTTAGATTTGGAGAAAATGTGCTCGATTAAGCCTGGGGCAAGGTTAATAATGCCTGAGAAATCTGAGTTCTTTTCTCCAAGTATAAATAACACAGCTCATTTGTGTGTCTTACATGAAGAGCTGCTTCTGCTTGCAGTACAGGTTGAACAGGCTACTAGAGTGGATTGCATTGCATTAATATGGCACTTTGAAGTCTGGGTGCAGAGGGAGAGCAGTGAGCTGTATCCTCCCTAAATTCCGGAGGGAAGTCCCACTACTTGCAACACAAACTGCAGCTGTTCACGAAACCACAAGGGGTGATCTATGGACATTTGGACAAGGCTGAGAAGTCCTAAAGGTGTGGAAGACATTGGTGATTCTATCCAAATGAGGCTATAGGCTACTACTGTAGGGAGTGAAAACATATGGGTGAAGTGGACATAAATTCAGCTAAGGACAGGAATCTGTGGTGATTTTTATTTTCTCCTTCAATTTAAAGCACTTTACAACATTGAGGTGAGTAGAAAGGACGATATTAACTCAAGCTTTTGTACAATTCCAACAAGGTCAGAGTGTGGGAGTCACAAATGATACAAAAAGCAAATAGAAAAATGTGTGTTGTATTCTCTACCCTATTTGACTCCATGTTCTTGTTTAATTTAACAGTCGACACATAGATAGATACTTACTTGAGTACTCCTTTTGATTGCATTACCCACCATTCCTTCTTTCTCCTTCACTCTGTAAATATAACCCTGTGGTCCTAATAACCATATTACTCTCTTCTCGTCTGTTTTGGAGCAGCCCTGACTCAGCTCTGAGGCGACCAAGGTGCACACGACACTCACCATTCGACTGACCACGGCGGGTCATAATGAGCAGCTTTGTACTCCACTCCACTGATAACGCACTCGCCACTTGACTGCACTCTCATTACTGGCCTGTTGTTGTGTCCCACCCTCCCCTCTTCCCCTCTCTCTCTCTCTCTCCCTCTCCCTCCCTCTCTCTCTCATCTCCAACTGAGCTCTAGATAAACAAATTATTCACTATCTCTGCATAAGCGCTGGCGTGGCTGTGGGATCCTGTGGGAAAGCCTTGAAATGGGAAAGAAAAGTGTGTTATCACGGTGGATATTCTGGACACTGATCGTCCTTACGCTCTTCTTCTTTGGTTTTATCATAGGTAAGGCTCAAATCTTTGTCGTACTTTTACAGACAGTTTAGTAATACTTAAGATGCCCGTGGGATGTGTTTTCACTCCACTGACACAAGTCACATCGAGACACAGAAGCACTTTGACACATGCGTTCTAAACTTCTATGATATTGACTGCTTTCACATGCTGCTTCAAAGTAATCCACATAATCAACTCTGCCTTTCCATCTGCAAATAGTGTCTCCATTGTTGAGATTAACCCTTATTTTACCAAAGGTTGGTTCGCAAAACCCACACAGCCAAAGACTGAACATCACACAGAGTCCAGTCGGTTCCTGAAAGAGTTTTTAGAAGGAATGAAGGCGCAGAACATAAGACAACATCTCAGGTAAATAAATAAGCATTCACACAAAATGTTAAGTTGTCAATTCCTTTTAGTTTTAATAGTTTTTAAGTTTTTATATTATTTTGTTTATCTAAGTTATATGTTTCATGTTGCACGATTGAACCAAAGAAAATTCCTGGTTTTTGAACCTGTTCACTAATTATGGCAATAAAACCGATTCTGATTCTGAAAAGCAGCTCCGTTGATTAGAGTGATCCTCGAGGTCCGCATTTCAAATCTGGCCCCCAATTGTTGTTCTCGGACAAGACGCTTCTCCCACTGTCAGTTTGTACTTAGTGTGTCACTTAGAGAAACCTCTCAATTCAAGCTTGTGAAGCACAAAGCAGATGTAGGTCAAAGTTTCATCCAAAATGATGCCCAGCTTACACCACGTCTTCTCCATTGTCTTGATCAAACAGCTGTTTCTCCGCTCATCAAAAACCTCTGGATTCTTCTACAGGAAATTCACACGGCTGCCCCACTTGGCTGGAACAGAGCAAAACCTGAAATACGCTGCGCAGATCAGAGAGGAGTGGCAGGACTTTGGGCTGGACTCCGTGGACTTGGTGCACTATGATGTCCTGTTGTCCTTTCCCAACAAAACACAGCCAAACTACATCTCCATCGTGGACGCACTGGGGAATGAGGTAGTCTTACTTTCTCTATAACTAACAATAAGTGTTAATTCATGCCGTTACTGCAGCGGCTCAGCGGAGTCCAAGGTCCCTTTATGGCTGTATGTAGCGAGATAAACTAAAGATAAACAATATTCCTATCATCACCCCTCAACATTTTGGATAATGTGCTTTTAAATGGATTTTTTTTAGAATAATTTTTGTTCAATTTGTTTACAGATTTTCAGTACTTCTTTGCAAGAGCCTGTTCCAGACGGATATGAAAATGTTTCAGACATTGTGCCTCCATATAGTGCGTTTTCTCCCAAAGGAACACCACAGGAAAGTGTTGTTCATTTTATCACAATGTCATATATGAGATGAATTAGAATCTGTTGCCTGTGTGTCTTTTTCTAGGGTGAACTAGTTTATGTCAATTATGGTCGGACTGAAGACTTTTTCCAGCTGGAGAGACAAATGGGAATAAATGTGACTGGAAAGATTGTCATCGTCCGATATGGAAAGATATTCAGAGGAAATAAGGTGAGAATCCTGATGTGTGTATCTAATGACAACGTGTCAATGTCATATATTCTTTTCTTTTTTTTTGCACATATGACTTAAAGGGGCTAGATGCACGTTGACCATTATATTCTCACTACTGCCACCTCAGGTCATACGTGCAACTGCAGCTTCTATATTAAGCTCGTGCATGACGGCAAATCAGACCCAAAGTAACAGCTTTTTGAGTGACAGTTGCAGTTGTGGTGAATAGGTCTGGCCTCATTCTACACATACATAAGTTTAACATTTTTAAACTCTGTATAGTCCCTTTAACAGGCCACAGTTTTTCCATACTGAGATATGTTCTTACCTGAGCTTGGACGAGTTGATACGTACCTGTCTGGTCTTTGTACGTGTCCGTGGAAGAGTGTGGTAGCTTCCAACTTCACCCCCATTTGGAGCTATAGGAATATATTGAGAGAGGCCAAAAGCTAGCAACATCTTTGGTCGTTTTGCGTGACTAAGCGCACGCATAAAGACCAGACAGTTACGTATCAACTCATATAAACTCAGGTAAGAACATATCTCAGTATGTAAAAACAATGGCCTGTTCCTTTAACTATATTTGGTCTACCTTGTACTTTCTGTGCAATTGCCTGCAATAAATGAATAAAAAAAATAAAAAATAAAAAAGTATTTAAAACAGTGTGATCTCTGTTTCTCCAACAGGTGAAAAATGCCATCTTGGCTGGAGCCAAAGGACTCATCATGTTTTCTGACCCAGCAGATTACTGCGCTGATAGAGTCCAGGTGCATCTTCAGCTACGACTGTTATTCACAAACATTCGCTCTTTCCACTTAAGTCAATAAGTAACAATTGCTTGTGTTGATCATGTGAAAACGTAAACATTAGATAAAATCGCAAAATACACAAACAAAGTTTGTCTGGATTAACTGCTCATCAACCCCTCGCCTCTTGCTTCAGAGCTACAGTTTGTGCAGTAGATGATATTGACGAGACATTGCAGGTTCAGGATAGTCCCGAACATTGGTGCTCGTGTTTTTAACTGAAGGCCTGTGTAACTATGTGTGTAATTGTATTGATAGTTGTTTTCTTGATACTTGCCATGTTCAATTAATGATGTGTTGGATAATTAATGTTGTACCCTTTAAGACGTTTAAATAATAATGATATTTTTAACCTCCAGACTTACCCAGACGGCTGGAACCTTCCCGGCGGAGGAGCCCAGAGAGGAAATGTGCTGAACCTAAACGGAGCAGGAGACCCCCTCACTCCGGGTTACCCTGCCAAAGGTAAACTGCTTTCTACTGTTTTAGTTCTTTATTAAACTATTATTGATGTTCTATTTCCACCCCTCACAGAATACACTTATAGATCTAAACTCGAGGATGGCGTTGGACTCCCCAAAATCCCCGTGCATCCTATTGGATACCATGATGCAATTCACCTGCTTAAGTTGGTCCTTTTCTTTATGATTCTGCCTTCAATGGTTATTTAATATGAGACGACTTCAGGAAAATAATCTGAAATTGTTTTTCTTTCAGGAACATGGGGGGAGAGATTCCACCCAACAACTGGAAGGGCGCCTTGAATGTCTCATACAGGATTGGACCAGGATTTATCAATGACTATAAAAGCCTGTGGGTAATTTCTAGTTTTATGAAGGTGTTTTTTTATTAGGCTATACAAGTTGTTAATTCACTTACTACAGCGTTATACTGTGACCCAATGAGTTACTGCACAAAGACACAGATAATCACTTTATTTGTGTTGTGGCCTCACTATGTTTTCAGGCTTTTTAAGATCATTTCTATTTGTTTTGTCACATTCTGATTCTAAAATGATATGAATGTATTTCTCTTTTATTCTCTTTGAAGAACGGTGCGCTTAAACATCCACACTAACAACCAGGTGACGAGGATCTACAATGTCATCGGCAAGATTCGAGGAGCTGTGGAGCCAGGTGAAGCAGCGTGTTGCTCTCATCTCGTACGTGCACAAATACTGGGCCAGACGTTGAGGTGACTTTGCTTTGTTTCTGGTTTATGCGTAGACAGGTACATCATTTTGGGGGGACACAGAGACGCCTGGGTGTTTGGAGGCATCGATCCCATGTCCGGCGCTGCAGTGGTCCATGAGATCGCGAGGAGCGCTGGCAGCCTGCTCAGCAAAGGTGGCACCTCTTTAAAGATTCTGTTTAGACAATAGACAAGACAGACAAGATGGACAGGACAGACAGGACAAGGCAGATGTTGCAGCAGCCCATCAACTTCCGAAATCTATCATTCACACATATTATTAAAGTACAGACATGGTTTAGATAGCTTTACAGATATTTTAACTCTGTTCTTCCATGACAGAATTCAATACGGAGTTTAAAATGTTAAATCAAAATATTTTCATCCCCCTACATGTTCCAGCCATGTCCTAATTTGTAGAATGAGCTCAGACCTGTTCACCACAACTGCCTCTAAAATCCTGCACTTGTCACTCAAAAAGGTGTTAATTCGGGTCCGAAGTGCCGTCATGCATGAGCTTAATATAGAAGCTGCAGTTACGCATAAGACCTGAGGTGGCAGTAGTGAGCATAAAATGACTAACTTGATCTAGCCCTTTTCACATGACAAAGCACTTTGCTGTTTGTTCAAAGTACCGTATACAAAACACAAAATGAATACAGTAGGCAAAAGTATATACATAAACATTAAGTAAGTAAGGGCTTTATTTGTCATTGTACAACCGTGCAACAAAATTGTGTTCAGGTGTTAGTCCTGAGCCGCGCCGCCCTTGTGGGCAAACCTGACAGGCCGGTTTTTGCCGGTAGGGGAAACCGTTGCTCCCGGAGGAAACCTGGATGGCTGCCTTAAGTCCTCCTCTGATCCTCTGAAATGGTACAGAGCCTCCTGAGTTTGTCCCTGTTTCAGAGCATGGTGTCTTACACTGGTCCACTTCCTCATGAGCAGCTCCCTCTGCTCCACAACTGTCTTTCTCTACCATCCTCTCATATTCCCCCTTTTTGTTTCCTGTAGCGCCTCATGTAACGCCTCCACTGTTCTGCAGGTGTGGGGGAATTCACTGTTTCAGAAGAAGAAATGTACAGCTCTCAAATGTCTTTAGCTCATAAGCTGCTTTTCTGTTTGTTTCCTTTTAAAAAAGCTGCTTTCTTTAGGACCATTATTACTCTCTGCATTAAAAAAAACTTACACCCCCACAAGAAAACACGGCACAGACGTATAAAAAAATAAATAAAAAAAAACGCAGACAGAAAGGTTGTAAGTGAGTGAAAAAAGAAGTGACTTAAAAACAGGGTCTAATCTCCAAAGTCATTTCTTTGCTCAAACATTTTGTTTCATTCATCCTCCTCCTCCTGGTGTCATGACGTGGTGCTTCTTTGTGTTTGTAACATCCAGACAACTTCACGGGACTCATTCTGATAAATTCAGCACTCAAATCGCCTGCAGTTTATTTCTGGCTAATAGCTAGCATATGAATTTTTTTTTGAAGAGTCTAGGCTTTTTGTATACTGAAATTAGTTACTTCTTCTACCACCTTTACATTATTTAAAGTTCTAAAAGGTAAAATACCAAGGAGGTGTCCTGAAGTGTGTTTGTGAGCTTCCAATCTTTCAGGGGCTTTCCATCATAGCTATTGTTTTTCCCCAAAAGAAGTCATCTGGTCTGATTGTTCTCTCAGTGCATAAATCTAATTTTTAGTTGAGAGAGAAAACGTCAATTGGAAACAGCCCGGTCCAGATTTCTCCTTTCTTAAAAACATTTGCTATACGTGTCGAAAAGTATTGATAAAAAATGGAATCATACAGTGTTCTTGAACCTTCTTTTTTTTTACCCCTTCAGCAACTTTTACGTAACAAAAGTGGCAGTGAGCTACTTCAAAGACAGGTGGAGAATAAGAACAAATGAAAACATAAGTGTGTGAAGAGATGTGGAAAGCCATTGAGGAGCTACATATGTATGCATGTAGCTTCTGGTGTAAATTCATAATTTTGTTTGTATTATTTGTTTTAAATCTAAAGGCTGGAGGCCCAGGAGGACGATAGTGTTTGCGAGCTGGGATGCAGAGGAGTTTGGTCTCCAGGGCTCGACAGAATGGGCAGAGGTAACAATTTCAATGCACCTTTTCAGCATTTACCTTATGAGGTGTGATCATAACGGGCTTCTTTTCTTGTAGGAAAATGCCAAACTGCTCCAAGAGAGAGCTGTGGCTTATATTAACGCTGACTCTGCAATAGAAGGAAAGGATAAGGATCTTCAACTCCCATCAACATTTCGTTTTTGTATATTGTTTAACATTGTGTGCCTGTATTTTAGGCATGTACACGTTGAGGGTTGACTGCACGCCTTCCCTGCACACTCTGGTTTATGACATAACAAAGCAGGTAAGGTAAACAGTGTTGAAGTAAGCATTTACCACACATTGTATCCATAACGTAGTGTGCGCATTGTGCAGATTGACAGCCCAGAAGAAGGAGAAGAGGGAATGTCTTTATACGAGAGCTGGCACAAGAGAGACAACTGGACGAACAACCGCGACGCGCCGAGGTGCAGTGTCTCGCAGAACTTTGAATTATACGAGACTCGCATTTGCCTTATCTCTACCACTAAATCTGATCTGTTGTAGGATAAGTAAGCTGGGGTCCGGCAGTGACTTTGAGGCCTATTTCATCCGTCTTGGAATTGCTTCTGGTCGGGCGAGATACACTAAAAACAAGGTTGGATGAAAAGCCACTTCTTTAATGCAAGTGTTTCCGTTTTGTCATGTAAAATCCTAAATTGTCTTTATTCGCGCAAAAAGTTTTCCTCTGATTTGCGACAACACAAGATAAAAGGAATAAATAGAGGGGTTGTACAGTAATGAATAGGGCTGGGTACCATCTATACCGATACTTAAATGCTATTTGTTTTCGATTGGGATGAGTGGATCGATAGCATTGTATAGATATATCAATACCAAAGGGTCTATTTTGTAGTAATGATGTTGGTTAAAAAGTATCAATGCTAATTTGCATATTTAAAATAAAAGGCACAACAATTATAAACACAAAAGGATGATTTACTTCATTGTTCTGAGCCAAAACACTCCATAGCAGCAGAAGATTGGACTGAGCCTTCCATATTATTCTGTTTGTCAACGTATATATTTTAAAGTTATTATATTAACAGATACACTGTCGCTCAAAAGTTTGGTGTCACTTAAAATGTCTTTATTTTATGAGGATAACATTAAATTAATCATAAATACATTCTAGACATTGTTAATGTTGTGAAGGCCTATTCTAGCTGGAAACGGGTGATTTTGAATGGAATACCTACAGGTCTGCAGAGACTCATTTCTGTCAACCATCGCTCCATTGTTCTAATGGTACATTGAGTTGCTAATCGTGTTAGAGGGTAATTTATGATTAGAAAACCCTTGTGCAGTTATGCTAGCACTGCTGAAAACGGTTGTGCTGATTAGAGAAGCTGAACTGGCCTGGGTGACCCCAAACTTTTGACCAGGAGTGTACTGCCTCTGGGGCCAGGACTCCCCTGAAAAAGAGATTCTTAATCTCAGTGGGACTTTCCTGGTTAAATAAAGGTCAATAAATATATCGATATCGACAAAAATGAGGTTCACTAGTTTTCGATACTGATACCTGAATGATACTTTTTTGACACCTATATATATATATACTAAAATATTTGTCATATAGAACCAGAAAACATTGCAATAATAACTATTTTACTCTTTACTATTTTAACTCTTTATGTGCATCATTTATTTGAGCTGAAACAAGCAAGTACCCCTCCTGGAACCGCCACCTTAACGTGGTGGAGGGGTTTGAGCACCCACATGATCCTGGGGGCTCTGTTGTCGGGGGCTTCGTGCCCCTGGTAGGGTCTTCCATGGCAAACAGGTCCTAGGTGACGTGTCTAACAAAGAGCAGATCAGAAGCCCCTTATGAGAGACCAACAGGCCCGGTTAATCGTGAGGCCGTCCTCCCGTGGACCCACCACCTGCAGGAGGAGCCATAGGGGCTGGTGCAATGTGATTTGGCAGATTTGGATGGATGGATGGATGGATGGATGGATGGATGGATGGATGGATGGACAACCAAGTAACTTCCTTTAGTGCAGTCACTGGACCCAATACCATACCGGTATTGTTCATCGGTACCCAGACCTAGGCACGAAGGCTTCCTGAACCCACTGTAACTTAAATCTAGTATGTTAATCCCTGTCTCTGTTTCATGTCTGTGGCAGAAAACCGAGCGCTACAGCAGCTACCCGGTCTACCACAGTGTATACGAGACTTTTGAGGTCGTGGACCGGTTCTACGACCCCTCATTCAGGCGACTTGAGGCCGTGGCCCGGGTGCGAGGGGGGCTGATCTTCTCCCTGGCGGATTCGCTACTGCTTCCTCTTGATGTCAACGAGTATGCAGACGCACTCGATAAGTACGCTCTGAGCATTTCACAAATAGCACAAAGACATCCAGAAGAAATGCAGAAGTATCGAGTGTCATTCGGTTAGTGTGCTTTAAATACCGTCACTTTGTCACACTGTCAGCTCATTTTTGACATTTTGTTTGTTCCAAGATCCACTTTTCTCAGCGGTGGAGAACTTCACTGTAGCAGCCGGGGATTTCCACCAGAGGCTGCAGACTCTGGATAAAGCAGAGTAACTATATAAACACATTTTGTCAACTTAATTTATATTACAAGCCTTAAACGCACTACGACTAGGTTTTTTTACAGGCAGTTGCAAGTCAAATGTAATGCTTTTAATGCCTTATTTGTGTATTTTTAAAGAAATGCATATTTAATTTCTTAAGATTTGCAAACATTCCATTAAAAAGAGGAAAGAGGGGAAATGTTCAAAAGCCAAATGGAAAAAACAGGCAATAATTTCAGCAACTGCAGTTTAAAACCATAGTGTTAGTATTCTCGACAAACTGAAAATAGTCGAGTCATTATCAGGGCCGACTGGGAATGAAAAACGTGCAAAAGACATGTAACGCTTAATTTGAAAGCTAAGACCTACTAAAGTGATTGTGAACTTTGTCTTTGTTTTTGTCACTTTTTCCATTTTCATCCTCATTTTCACTGCTATTTCAATGCTTTTCTTTTAAAGGAACAGGCCACCGTTGTTTTCCATACTGAGATATGTTCTTACCTGAGGTTAGATTAGTTAATACGCAACTGTCTGGTCTTTGTGCCCGTGGAAGAGCGTGGTAGCTTCCAACTTCACCTCATTTGGAGCTATAGGAATATGCTGGAAGAGGCCAAACGCTAACAACATCTTTGGTCGTTTTGTATGACTGAGTGCACGCACAAAGACCAGACAGGTACGTATCAACTCGTCTAAGCTCAAGCAAGAACATATCTCAGTATGGAAAAACGGTAGCCTGTTCCTTTAAGATTTTAGATTGGGGTACAGCTCGGTTAAGGTGGGGGTTAAGACGTTTAAAGAGAAAATCGAGAAGCCAGGTCAGTGGCCCTCGAGCCAGTGGTCGTTCCGTGCTCTTCCATAATGGACATATGGCCGCCCCAATTATTATTATTATTATTATTATATTATTATTAATATTTGATTTACTGCAGATTTGAATCCAATTAGTGCTTTTTAGTGTAATTTAACAACATCATTTTTATTTCAGCCATCGGATCTTTCTCATTCTTTTGAATCGTTTTATAGCTGTGAATAAATCAAAACAATATTTGATTAAACATGTTGACCTCATATCTGGACACACAAACAGGTCATGAAGTATTTACAAAACAAATAGTACACACCCTGTAGGAACTGATAACTTAATAACTGGCCCAAACTGTAATAAAATATAGTTGAGTGCAAAACGTAGCAAATGCAATTCCAGAATCACCAGGTTAAATTTTGAGAATTGGTCTGATAAACTCATGAGTGAATTATATCTTATGCCAAATGTGGTCATGAACACACAAAGACAATGTCAGCTGTGCAATAAGGCTAATCTATCCAGGATGGGGATGGATGAAACAGTGAAATGTAATTCTTTCACCACAACTGCCGTCCGTTAAAGAAATTTCTCAAAATGCTAGCAAAATAATATATTGTTGCATTGTTGTTATTGCTCCTATAATCTACTTTAACTGTAAAAATATGTGCATTTCAGTTCCTTACAGGTTCGAATAGTGAATGATCAGCTCATGTACTTGGAGCGGGCTTTCATAGACCCTTTAGGTTTACCAGGCAGGCCCTTTTACAGGTTAGTCTAATTACCTTCTCACTGGATTCTTATTTTTTTGTGTCCATCATTAATATGTGTACGTTTTCTCTTTTACAGGCACGTCATTTTTGCTCCCAGTAGCCACAACAAGTACGCCGGCGAGTCTTTTCCCGGAATCTACGATGCATTGTTTGACATTGAAAACGCAGCCGACCCGGAGAGGTCCTGGGATGAAGTCAAGCGTCAGATCAGCATCGCCGCGTTCACTGTCCACGCAGCCGCTATGACACTCACGTCACCGGCATGAAGATATTAGCATCAGCCACTCGAAGGACAACTAGGATATTTTTTTGAAGAATGTATAGGAATGCACATAAAAGTATGACTTGTAATAAATCACTTTTTATATGAAGGCGAAGTGTGGTATTTTTGCTCAAATCCACACACACAAACCAACAATAAGTAAGTAAGTAAGGAAGTGCTTTACCTGGCTGGCTGCCGTCTGATCCTCTGAAATGGTGCCGCGCCTCCTGGGTTTGTCCCTGTTTCAGAGCGTGGTGTCCTGCACTGGTCAGCTCCACCGCCTTCCTCTTCCTCCTGCAGCTCCACAACAGTCTTTCACCATCCCCTCGTGTGTCTCTTTTTTGTTTCCTGTAGCTCCTCTTGTGACGCCTCCACTGTGCTGCAGGTGTGGTGGCTCTTGGTGCCTCTTCAGAGTCTCAGAAGAAGAAATGTGTTGGTCTCACATGGGTTTAGCTCCACAAAAACACAGCAAAGATGTACAAAAGTATCCAGAAAAACAATGTGGAACAGAAACCACAGATGCAGTTCGCAGAAAAAGGTAAATTAAGCTGTACCAGGAGAGAGGGAGGTTGCTTCCTGTTTTCACATCGCCATGACAATGATCAGTAAAATGAGAATAGTAAATTAAGCCTCATGGTCTGACATCAGAGTTCTTTATTTAACCTCTGAAAAACCCACTTTGGTTACAGGTGGTAACAGCCTCATTTGAAAGCTAAGCCCTACAAAACTGATATGAAAGGATCGTTTTCCTCGCATTGTTGCAGCGTTGTCACTTTTTTTCCCCATTGCTTTTTTGTTGCGTTTTTGTCACATTTTTGCCACGTTGTATAGCTTTTTGTTGCCCTTTTCATGTTACAGTTTCATCACTTTTTTGTCACTTTTTAAAGAAGCTTTTACATTTGGGTAAAGCCAAGCGGGAGAAAATGTGTTCGGTTCAGGTGCGGGTTAAGAGGTTAAAACAACTGTAAACCGGAAACATTTTGACAAATTAAACTTTTATTGAAGCATAAAAATATATTTAACAGACTCTTTTTATAGTTTTTAGAGTTAAAACAGAATGCAGCTTTTCTATATATTTATATTTATATTATATTTAACAAAAGTTGTAACCAAACAATTTTAAATGGGAAGAGTTAGCTCACATTTGTTCAGAGAAGATGAAAAGAAATTAAAGACTTAAGGATGAGATTGTCCTTTTCCCAAAAACCCTAAACAGACGGCAACTTTCACAGATTAATGTCCTATAAGTGGAAATAGTTCAAACAACTACCCTGCAATCCCACGTTTACTAAACCAGTGGTTCTCACACACAAGCATCGGAAAATACAACATATCAGATCAAGATCAATGAAGGATTAAACCAAAATGACAAACTGATATCTATACTCTGTGGAAACCATAAAAACGCTTACATGAAATTATCCCCTATTAAAATGACAAACACATGAGAACCACTGATCTATGCACAAAAATGACCACTTGGAAACCTTTGTCTATTTCTCAGGCACATTGCACATCATTGGAAACACATACAACCCTCCAATTCATTATCATTAAGCTTTAAAGGCACCTAACCTCCTTAAGAACATTATAAACTCAGACATTGGTTGGGGAAAACAAGGCACATCTATTTATAAAGCATTTGTATCAATTTCATGAACTTGAAGGCAGTTGTCCCTGTGAAGCTTTGGGATGTTAAAAAGTATCTTTAGTTAGGATTGAATTTGGACGACAGCGAACATTTCAAGTGCGTGGCTTACTCTTTCATTCTTTAGTTATTAAAAGTATATAGGTATTATAAGTATAGGACCTTTAACTTTAGAGGATGCAGGACTGAAGTGTCACAAAATACGTCGTCATATTTTCCCTAATACTAGTGATGCACGATAATGCCAATTTGAACCGCTAACCGATAATTCTGCATGTCCCGATACCGATAACCGATAATGACACTGATAATTATGCATATATATTTGCACTTTATTTTGTGACAAGAACTCAATGTGACAGTTCACAGTTCTGCCCAAAATGTATTAACTCTACCAAGCAATATACAAGTGTATAAATATAAATCAAATAATGAGTTTTACTGGGTTTGAGTCTCCACCTTTTTCTAAAGCTCTGTTTGTTTACAGTTCCATCATCTGAGCAGGTCTGACTCTGTTCATCTGTGTCACATCTTAGTAAAAAAAAAAAAAAAGAAGAATATTACTACTACTACTTCCTTCCTGGTATTTTTCTTTTTGTAGACATCATAATGAATTCTTATTTACAATACTGGAATATAGACAGTATTACAGTATTTCACGGAGTTTAGAGGCGTCTCTGACATGAGAGAGAAGTGATGCCAAATCTGTGACAGATTCAAGTTTGACTAATAACACGATACTACAGCACAAAAACAAGACTCTCTCCTGCACTGGGCTCATTTATGCATCTGTGCCTCATGTGGTAAAAAAAAACCCGAGCAGCGCGGCTCATTTCATCAATGTAAAACTTCTCTCGTTCATAGCGCTTCAATCGCGGGGCTGTCGTGTTTATTTGATCAGAAATGCGAAGATAATACATGTGTTTAGGCCCCGCTGTGTTCCAGTAACTTACGTGAGCGCGTCTTTTTCTCATTTTGTTGCGGTGCTAATGTTGAAGTTACTTCGATGTAAAAAGTCTAAAAGCTCTTCCTTCACGGAGAGCGCCTGCACAGCTGTTTCGCTGGAATACTCGTCGTATTTTTCAGCTAAAGCCGTGCAAAAGTCGGCCGTGGAGAGCGTATATCTGCTGCTGTAAATGTGCTGTCCTGAGTCTGCAGCAGCTCCGGGCTGCAGGGCGTGCGGTGAAGCGCCGCCGACAGAAAGGCAGCGAGCTGGAGCCGCAGATTCAATGTAATTTGAGTTTATAATTATCGGGCCTAAATATCGGCCACATTTTTTTTTATCGGCTTTATCGGGGATGGCGCCAAAATGTCGATAAATGCCGATAATTATCGGCGGCCGATATTATCGTGCATCCCTACCTAATACAAAATCAAAACGAGTAAATGAGACCAAAGCTATGACTAAAATTTCCAGATATTTTCGGCAAACGAAGAGAAACTGACTAAAATGGAAAGGACTATATTAACTTCAGTGACACAGTTTGAAAGAGCCTCATCATTTCATTGCCATAGGAACAAGTTCTTTGTTCAAGTGGGGAAAAACTCCATGAAGCAGCGAATTTGATTAAATATGTTTGAATAAAATCATATAAATATAAAGCAGAGTACATTCAATTAATATTTTGGCGACTAAAACGTAATTGTTGGACTGAATCTTGACAAAATCTACACAGCATTATTGTGACAAACATTAGGACTGAATTCAAATATTTTGTCAAGTTAATACTGTAAGCAAATTTTTGCTATTTGCCTCCGTCTAATCTTTATGAAATGTCCACCCAAAGCTAATTGTCAACTTGGATCATTTCTCTTAAACATTCCTCTAGGTTTTCCTTCCTGTCTGCGGGACACGTTTGGGTCGTCCTCCTCAGCAGCTCTTTCACCTCAGGGCTGAAAAGCGCCTGGTCTTTGAGGGGAAGGCGCTCGTAGAGATTGCCACCGATCGTTCTGTTGTTTTCAATAGAAATCAAGCCACAGAGGAATCTCAAAAACATGTCGTACTGGCCCCGTGGAGAGGCGAACGTGAGGTCTATGGCGCACTGCACGAGGCCCGCGGATGTTTTGACCGGCTGCTGGAGCGACGGAAACCAGGTGCCTCTGCTGTGCTCCAGGGCGTTTTTTGACTCCTCACGGAAAAGGGTGAAGACGTACAAGGCGGCCATGAACTCCTGAGAACAAAAAAGTGACTTTCAGAACTTTTTTATCAAAAGAATCATTGAAGAAAATGTCCATACCTGAAAAGTGGAGTGTATGAAGCTGAACCTTCTCTTTCCCGATGAGGCCCGGGGCAGCTCCGTGCAAAATCCAGACAAGACGGTAACATCCATGACGTTTAGACCGTGATGTTTCACGTCCTCTTCCGAAAACTCAAAGGTGTTTTGCTCCAACATTTTTAAAGCCATCTTCGCCAGACCAATCAGCATTTTTTGGTCTTCTTTGGACCAGTTCTGAGCGGAGAGAGTAGACAACGTAAGAAAGATAAGAAAGACACATTTCTGTAAGAACACCTCATCAACTGCATTTTGTAATACCTTTGCAATTAATTATACATTTTACCTGATTACATAAAAGCTTTTTTAATGTCATAAATATTTACAAGCATCTACGCAGTGATGTTATAGTGCACATGGGCACCAAATATGGAGTGAATGAATAATGCAATGTAAAGCATCCGAGTGTCCAGAAACCCCCTGCCTATATAAAACCAATGCATCATCATCATCATCATCATCGAGTCTGTCCAAAAGAAAAAGTAAGTCTCTAGTAGTTATGGATTTTTAAAGAAGTATTAGTTTAAAGAAGAATGCTCACTCCAGCCACTAGGGGGCATCTTAAATTAAAAAAGGAAAGAATTCCACAAGAGGGCAATGACATAAGAGATCAGGATATAAACAACACATTATAGCCATGTTATAAATGGTCAGTCTTCCCAGGGCAGCTGTGGCTACAATAGTAACTTACTGCCATCAAGTGTGAAGTGAATGACTAAACGTGTGACACAGGCTGATAAAGCACAAGTGTAAACCGCTGTTATCTATTATGCCACAGTCCATTACAATACATGTGGCCATTGACCCACCGTGGGGGCTGAATTTCAGTCCACGACCCAAACGAGGTCGACACCCCTGCTATAGGTTAACAAGCTCAAACCTCAAACAGGGGCATTGCTAGCACATGGGATCTATATAGGTGCTTATAAAGTATCAAAGCCTAGTAAACCTGTGAATGTTTTTAGGATTTACCAGTGCAATTCTTTGTTGATACTTGTTACAAAATGATGATATTTTTTTTTATTTTTAACTATAAAACGTCACAAGCAAAAAAGTAAAACATGCATACCACAGACTTACATAGCACATTGGAGGCTTGTCATAGTAGTACTCCAGTCTGCGGTTGGTTTGGACGACTAAGGTGTTCACGTAGAATGGGGTCAGCTTAGGCGGGTCTCGTCCATAGTCTCTGTATTTTTTATAGTTATAAGCAAAGATTTCATCCACCATCCAGCAGATGAACGGCTGCCGCGTTAGAATGCGGAGCGTTGGCAGCTGTTTATAACGTTGGACAACTCGATTTCCTAGTTCTGTCTTGAAGTGTTTCCTCATGTATTCGTCTCTCATCTCCTGACTAAAGGACACAGAACATATATATATTTAAAGAAATACAGTCATTATCATACTTGATACACGATTGTAAATGCATACTTGAATCCATGGATTTCCGTGAAAGCATCAACAAATTGTGATGGAATCTGTGAGACGGCGGCCGATCGACCCAAGATCCAAATCTGAGCCTCTGGGAGGAGGGTGCCCCTGATGAGATTTACAATCAGGTCGTCTAGTTTTGCAGGGTCATGATGGTCGTTTATTATGGGCGTATTCTAGGAAATACAGGCTTTTAGGCTTCACTCTGAGAATAACAAAGCAACAAAGTCTCACAGCTGTAAAACACCGACCTTCCAATCCAGAAGAGTTCGGTAACAGTCAAAAGAATCCATTACAAGAAGAACCTTGCAGTCTTCAGCATCGAGGTATGTTTTGCTTTTACACAAAGAATGAATGTATTCGATTACATCCATCATAGACATTTCATCGTTTTCATCCTCTCTGTCTCTAAGATTCCATAAAGAACCAAATGGTAGTGTGATCACGTATTGGAAGTCCTAAGGAAACAACAAGAAAGTGAAATAGCTTCAAGTAGGGTGTGCTATAATGTTTTTAAGATCTATTATTTAACTCACCTTATTCGCACGAAGTTCTGCCCAGTCATAACAGTATTTCGATACAGCTATACTCATGCCGATACCCGGGAGTCCAGTCGTCACCACAGTGCGCACAGGCCGACCGTCAGGCTTCCGCTGCCGAAACATATTGACCAAGCTCACTGTGGAGTCTGGATGGGGACTTTGCATCGGTGCTTGACGGGGACTTCTTAACTCATGGGAAGAGTCAACGCCGCCGCAAGCGCAAAGGCAAATCTCAGGCTCAATATAGATGTCGTCCAAGCGAGCGCGCTTTCCTGCTTCGGGTATCGCCTCGAAGACAAACTGGCAATCTCGGACGAACTGTTGCATCAGACTGAATCGGATGAGAGCTGGGAGTTGGGAAGGAGAACATGTTTAGATGTAGATTAGATAATCGCAGCGGCGGAGTGATCTGCTAGAAAACCGTCCCTCAAAATGCGATCATTCATGTGATGCAAGGTCAGTTATATTCCAAAAATTCGACAAAAAATTGACACAGACATTTATATGGTTAGTATATGGCGTTAAGTGATTTGCCTCAGGTGCACTGTTTAGTGGGTCAGACTTTTATAGTGCAGGCTGGCTGATACCGTAGAAATGCGCTAGCCTTGCACTAGCCTAGCGTCAGCCTAGCTCCACGAAACTCTTCAAATATAAGAAATGCATGAATCACAAAAAAAACATCTCCAGAAATCAACAACACTCTGGATAACTAGGAAACAAGGCCCTATGTCACAAATTCTGAAATATCCCTTTAAGATGCTATTTATTGATATGATTTTACCGTACCTTTTTTGCATTTAGCCCGTAGTAGTGCTGCTTCTTCGTGCTTGGTTATGTTTTCAAGTGTGGCTATTGTGCATGAAAGAGATTGCTCCAGGCCTGATAATTCAACAAAACTGGTTGAAAACAAACTATTTATGTTAGTTGTAGTAATATCATGACTTACCAAACATCGCAATAATCCTATCCACAAAATCGAGCAAATCCCCCTCAAACATTTGTTGGAGAGAAAGATCAGAAGATTGTCGAAGATTAAAGTTCAGCTTAAACTTGTAAAGGTCTTCCTTGTCAAGATCTGTCAGGGTTTGCTGTATAGTCTGTGGAGAAGACAGATATAAAGATAATAACAATGTCATGACTGATCTTTTGAAACAACACGAGTGCTTAAGAATATGAGACAAGATTGCAATAACCGATCATTTTCTTCAATACTGCGATATTTTACTGAATAAAATTGACAAAACATTACTTTAAAATAAATCTAAAAACACAAAATCGGACCCAAAGCAAGGCTAGAATTGAACTTGTTGAAATAAATTATAACTAAAACTGAACTTTTGCATACTATTAAGATACAATATGCATTTGTTCAGACTGGGAGTACATTTCAGTCAGTCATTTTGCAATATTATGATTAGATATAATGCAAAATGTGGTGATAAATTGTGCAGCCTTGTCAACACTAACCTTTGTTTTAACCTTTGTCTTATTTTAATAAGACAAAACAAAACAAGTAAGTGGATACATACAAAGCATTAAATAAATAAATAAAAAATAAAATTATAATTAATACAATAATAATTAAATAAGGTAAAGAAGAAAAGAGACAAAAAACAATGTTTGTCAACACTAACCTTAAACACATGCGGCATGTCCTGTTCAGGGTGCATTTTGCCCGGCTGCCCGTGGTCATCTATTTGCATCTCATCCTCTAATTCAATAGGTTCTGGTGGTTCTGGGGAGTTGTTTATCAATACTTCATCCTCGTCCTCTTCCTCAGAGGGGCACTCGATATCAGAGGCTCTGGCAAAAAACACAAACATGTGCTTAAGATGATGTGCAAAATGAGAAAGACAGATTTTCAACAACATAAGACTGAAAAACAAACCTCGCATGAACATTTACTATAATGTTGCACATTAAGCAATCAATTCTCAATTCATATTTTGCTTAACGCCTGTCAAATACAGGACATCCTAAAGTATTGGAAGTGACGCTTGTCGTCCAACTCTCTCATTGGCAACATCAGCAACAAACTCTCCGATTTCATTCATTTATTTATTTAAATAATGTGCTTTATCTCATGATTTATACAGGAAATCGTAATTTTTCTCAAAATGCATTTTTCTCTCATTGTGGCGACAATATCTCGACGTCAGTAGCACCTATAGATTTTGTTCCAGCCTTGGACTGAACAATATTTAGATTTTTTTCATATACAACATATATATATATATATATATATATATTATTACTATAATAATATTCAATAGCCTGATTTATTGAGTTTTGAATGTCAAAAATCAAGGCGAAATTTCAAGAGCAGCACGACGCCGGTTAATCAGCTCTCTGCTGAAAAGAAGCCAAAAAAACGCAGGCCGTTTTCTTTTTACCTCCGGAAAGGCATAAAAGCCGCCCAAGTTGCAATAGGTTTTTTTGTCATATTTATGCCTTTAATATACAGCAAAAGTTTCAAATTCAGATCTTTTTTTTTTTTTTCCCTACTTGCAGTGTCTTGCCTTAACTAAATTACTGTTTCAAAACTTTTACTTTTTCCAACTCCTGACCCGAATCTTAACCAGTTAGATATAGTCCAGATCAAACATATGTGACGGCAAAATAGCCGGGAACCATCCAGCGGTATCATTGACACTTCGAAATAATAAGATAAGGTAAGTTTGCTGGTTCCTGGTTAGAAGTTGAAGAATTTTAAACCTTTGTTGTCACACAGAGCTGCTACTGCTGTCAGTCAAAGCTGCTGCTGGATTGTTTTAGTTTTTTTTCTCCAAACAAAACAAATACAAAATCCTACATGTTTTGGTACAATAAATATAATCTTACTTTTATTCAAGTGAGGGCTGTGATACTAACTGGTCGATAAATAAATACCCCCCTCCCATCATGAGCTCCCCCCTTTCACAGAACAGCAGCCGCCACTGTTGGAGACGTATGAAAGCATGAATACATTACCAGCTACACTCGGAACGCACTAATCTATTTCATACAAAACGGAAGCATAAATGAGCCTTAAAAAAAGAATGGCACTGATTCTTACCCGGTCTCAAGTACGAGCGCTCCTGGTGGTTTGGTCTGCATTGTTGTCCTTGAGTATAGTGTCTCAGGAGAAGCAGGACGATATAGCCGCACCCTTCAAAGTAAGAACACAAAATCTAACATTTAGTTGTGTAATAATTTGTTACAGTACTGCCAGGCCCCCAAAAAAAGAGATTCTACTAAGAAAAAGGTGAAAAGACTTGTATAGCGCTTTCTGCCTTTATCAGGCCAAAGCGCTTTACAGTAAGGAACCAGTCACCCACTCACACTCTCATTCACACACCAATGTACGCAGACACCGGAGGCAATAGGGTGTGTCTTGCCCAAGGACACAACGACAATGTGCATTTGCGGGAGCTGGGGGTCACGGCGCACTCCAATATTTCGTTCTGACCACCTTTTGCTTTACGACACACGTTCCCCGTGACATTATTCCTGCAATGTCACAAGATTTATATCCAATGATGACCACCAAGATGTTGTATTGATGATGGGAGAGTGTGGCCACTGCCTGCTCCACCCTAAAGAAACCCCCTTGCACAATTTAAGGCCCATCAATCTTGACATTGACATCCTGGAATATACCGGTAGTGTAGAAAAAAAAAATCCATTAATGGAATAACCTGGTCAGCGAGTATGTGTTGCCGATCCTAGACCTGACCAAGTTCAGAAACTGGTGGGTGAGTTTTTTTTATGGAGGGAGCCAGGCAAGAGTATATTTAACTTTACCCTGCTTCCTCTCCTCGAGGTAACACAGGCGCAGGACGATTCAACACTCCAGCTACTTCCTGGTCACACTGGGATTCCTGCAGGCCATCTTCCTTCATGTCATCACTGTCACTCTTCATTGAGCCATAACTGGAGGGTGGCCTTTGGCGTTTCCTTCTCTCCTCCTCGTCATCTGAAAATCTTTGGAAAAATTGACAGCTCAAAATACACGAGTTCGGTGTGCAGTGAATAATTTGAGGACAGTTTCTGCTTTCTTGTAGCACAATTCTTCAGTTAAATCTACTTATTGGCTGAAGTGCAAGAGGATGGTACTGCAATCCACAACAGGAAATCTTTATCCAAGGTCCGGTCAGACCTTGGAAGCTAAGCAGGGAAGGGCCTGGTCGGTACTTGGATGGGAGACTGTTTGGGAACACCGGGAAGCCTAGCGAATGCAGTGTGCCTGGTGAATGTAGTGAGTGAGTGGTTGGTGGTGGTCGGAGGGGCCGATGGCGCAGACTGGTTGCCTCGCTTCCGTCAGTCTACCCCAGGGCAGCTGTGGCTACAAAAGTAACTTGCTACCACCAAGAATGGAGTGAATGAATAATGCAATGTAAAGCGTCTTTGAGTGTCCAGAAAAGCGCTATATAAAACCGATGCATTATTATTTATTTGGATTTGTCTTTTGTATCGTATGAAGTTGATCTGACTAAACTTTACGCTACAAATGTTACATGTTATGTTGCGGTTATTGTTCCCAAGTTTTAAAAAATGTCATACTTTAAGTGGCTTCTGAGACGTACCTTTCCTCTTCCGCGTTGGGCTCCATTATTCTTATGCAAGCTTTCAATGTTTATCACTTAGCGAAAGAGACAACATCCAAAGTTTAACAGATAAGCCCCAAAACAGGGTTGTTTCCTTCGCTCTTGATGAAAATATATCACCGAAAAGATGTTTCTTCTGTTTCCTTAATTTTAACTTTCGGTTTTGTTGTATATCTGGTTGAAGCCCCGCCCAGCGCGTGACCTTTCAAAATAAAAGTACATCCGCCCCAACAATCGTTTGATGCAGTTTGATGTAAAATGATTAATGTAAAAAATAATCACGAGCAGCACGACAAAGAGTACATCATTTTATTAACATATAATATAAATTACAAGAGAACCTGTATGAAGCTTACTTAAAATCAAAAAGGATTAAAGTAAATCAGCAGAGTTAAGAATCAGTTGTATTTTTGAACACATTTGCTCAACGTATTTTAATGTAATGAAAAAAAGATGATATTTACAAACACGATATTTTACTATTAGATAAAAAAATAAAAGAATAAAAATCAGACAAAAACATAAAAACAGAATCCTGATTAAAGCTTTGATGGCTCCAAGACGAACCAGATGGAGTCCAGCCATTTCACACTTTCATTCTGCGCATCATCTGTTGAAAAGAAAAGTTTAGTAAATACCATGTCTTTATTAAGCTTAGCTCTGTAATGGCAGAGAGGTGGGGGACCGGGGGTGAGGAGATTTAAGGGATCTTCACTTATTAAACCAGCACCAAGGTTATTTCAACCCACACAATGCAACCATAAACCATTAGCAATTGTGACTTAAACCCCAGTTACACACCATACATTTTACACTTACATTAAGACTTTCTTTGAGTCACAGGCACATTCTCCTGAAATAGCACATTTGGCAAAAAGAGGTATTATGCCTAACTCCTGTCACCTTTTTGCATCACAATATGCATCAGAGTACATTATTCATAGCATTTTGTGCTGATTTTAGCTATGGTTGTATGAAGAAGCGGCTTCCTCAAACAGGTGCGTTCTCTGGGTGCAGTTGATCATTATGATTATTATTATTATTATTATTATTAGATAAAGTTAATTGTAAAATCCAAACATGTTCCATCTGTGAAGGCAATCTACTTATATTGGATATGTGTGAATTAGATCATTAGATATAAAAAAAATATGTGGAGAAAGCATGGACATTGACTGTTTTAAGAATACTGTTATAGTGTTATAGGCTTTAATCTGTCATAGACATATATGCAAACATAATAGCCCAACAGTAAGAGTAAGTTATGCATTAGCTCAGAACTCTACCTTGCGAGCGCTAGCCGTCAGCCCAGGGGATTTTGCAGCCCTTGAAGATACTTGTGGCGACTTTTTCGGTCCTTTATTTGTCACCATTGGAGACTTTTGGCTTCCCAGCCTGCCTGCTCCTCCAACAGCGGTGCGGCCATTCCTTGTGGGCATATTCTCTTGGCCACGGCGGTTAGATGATTGTGCAGGGGACTTCTTCACACTTTTGCCTGGCGATTTGCGAGTTGAGCTTCGTAGTTTGCTCAGACCCTTCCTCAAAAAGTCTTTCCTCGGGGTGTTGTCAATAGTAAACATCATTGATTGTCTCCGGTCAGCCTACAAACACATACACAAGTTTAGTTTTTAGTAGTTAGTTTAGTAGTTACATCTTTTCATCTAGTAAATTTTAATAACTCACAGAACTCGGGACAGCCGGACCAGCTGGAACATTCTTATTTTTAGGAGTAAGTGGACGAGGAAAACAGCTGGCTCTAACTTTTTTCTGTCAATTAAACATAACATATAAATGCATGCACAAGCGCCATAAAAAGACCATTTGTGGTGAAAAAGAAGGTACCTCTGGTGATAGTACAAGTGAAGGTAGAGCCAAAGTGGATGCAGTTCGTTTAGTGCCTTTTGGGCTCCTGAGATTGTAGATGGCCGAAATTTCTTGGCCTGGCATTAGCGAGAGCCGCGAGCGAGCAGTGGCTGCAGCAGCACCACCCTGTCCCACCATGTAAGAGAGTCGGTGAGAAGCCAAAGAGTCCTGCAGCTGGCCTGGCATCACAGACGCACGTCGGATGGTCTCAATGGGATCACCAGTGCGGAGTTCTTCATCGGTGAATGTCAGAGCACTATTTCGCACCGCCTAAAAGGAGCATAAATGTTTGTCTTAGTTTCAATAATATTAATCTATGCCCTCAGGAAATTCAACTACACCATTTATATTGGCGAAGGATCAGTGTTAAACTCACATCAAACTCCACAGGATAGCTGCTCTTCAGGTGAGGAAGACAGGCCTTATTTCGTGCTTGAAGCTCCGCGATCCTCATCCATTCTTCTGGTCCACCCTCTGGTTCATTCTCAGCGCCAACACAGAACGTGCTAGTAGCTACAGGGACAACCAAAATTAGCAAGGACTTTCAGGCTGTTCATTCAAGGACGTAATCTGTTGTGCAAAGTGTACATACGCTGAGAGTGGATAGTGCTGCGTCTGTACCCTGGGAGACCAATCAGTTGGTCAGCGTCAGACCCAGTCACTTTAGCAGGGGTGGCAAAAAGCTCTGTGGCAATGCCCTGAGCTTTGTGGGCACTGGACAGATTTGGATGGGAGCGAGCTGAGGTCAAACTGTAGAATGTGTCATCAGCTTCTTTGCAACCAGGAGTTTTCTGCAAACATACACAGACAAAATCCAAGAGTTTATTGCAACCATTTTAACAATAATATAATATAGAAGAGGAATATCTATGGGCAGGCAGACACATTTGCCCTTCTCTACAAAGGAGTAAAGGACCCAAAAATAGGCTTCTTTGATCCCCCAAAACTTGTGGGACAAATGATCGCTGTGAGTCTGGGCCCAGGACACAGTAATGAGTGGCTGCCTGGCCAGGGAAATGTATACAGGTGTGCATAGTGCTTTGTGATGAATTGGAAATGCATAATAAAAAGGGTGCATGTGAGTTTCCTCCACCTTTGTCATAGTGATGTTAATAACCTGTGTGGTCCTACGCCTCTTTACAGACGATGCAGAGCTTTTCCTGTCGGACTCTTCAGGCCTAGAGTCTCTGTTGACCCTGTAGATAATAAGATATTAAGTTTAGATGAAACAGCACAAGTTATTGATTAAAGAATGCTTCAATCAATTAAATAAAGATGTTAAGCCATGTCTTTATGTTTGTTTAAAAGATGACATCCATGCCTTGTGTTGATGGGTGTAAAGTATAGCGTCTCCAGAGATTCAGCCTTGAGACCCTGGCGTTTGGCAGCTAGGCGCTCTGAACTACGAATGAGTGGTGTGCTCGATTCACCAGGGGCACATAATTTTCTAAGAGGAAAGAGAAAAAAAAGTTTACAGTAGAATTTTACATTCTCACACAGAATATTTTTTGGTGCATTGTTTAGGCTGAAATACCTTGTGCTGTTCAGCGAGTCATCTGCAGAGTTCTGGTCCAGGCTATCGGAGCTCATGCTTCTGGCTTTTGCAGTTGCATGCATCCCATACTGAAGAGTGGGGACACCCAAATTGGAGGCCAGGAACTGTGATGTAGCTCGGTCATAATTTGGTATTTTATTTTGTTCACGGAGAGCCTTGTCTGCAAAACTTAACTGAAATTTGGCAGACAGAAGCCGTTACTTAAAAACTAGTACTTAAATACTCACTTAACCACTTGAGTTACATGCTCTACTTTTATACCAACCTGTGCCTCCAAACTTGCAATCTTGTTCAGAAGTAATTTTTCATTGCTTTGTATCTTGTCCAGTTCCATTTGAAGAATCTTGTTTGCCATGGTTGCAGTTTTAGCTTCGTGCTCTTGAATCTCTAAAGACTGCTTAAGATTATCCACTACTTCCTCACTTTGCTGAAGAAGTTGCTTCTTGCTATTATAGTGACTCACTGCCTTTTCCATCTATTGAAACAGAAATAAATTAGAAAATATGAACCACAGACACATACACACACACACACACAATGAAAACACCAACACTAACCTGAGCTTTATAATGTTCCGCAGCAGTAGACTTAGCAGAGAGCTGCTCAAGCAAGTCTTTCTTGACAATCTCAGTGTCTTCTACTTTTTTGTTTTCTTTAAGGAGATCATCTTTTTCTTGTTTCAGCATTTGCAAATTGTTCTGCAATTTAGTATGGAGCTTTAGAGCAACGTGGTTCTCTCTTTCTAGGGCCTGCTTAGCTTGATCAAGTTTCTGGTTTTCCAAGACAAGGAGCTCAAGTTGCTTCTCCACAGCAAACATTTTTGAATTAAGAGTTTCTTTTTCCTCAACAAGATCATCTCTTTCCTTTATTGTAGAGGCAAGGATTTCCTCATTCTTTCTGAGGACTTCAGCGTGTAATTCGTTGTGTTGGTTCAACTCTGTATTTAATGAGACAAGTTCTTGATTGAGGTTATCGAGTTGCTGAGAAGATTCCAGTTGGATCTTAAGAAGCTGCTCTTCTTTGGCCACAAGTTTCTGAGAATATTCTTCTAGTTGACCTTTCATTGACTCAACAGATTGTTGCAGAGTGTTGATTTTTTGTGAGCTCTGGTCCTTCAGCTCATTTAACATGTTGTCTTTATCTTGAACGTCTTCCTTTGCCTTGTGGATCAACTCAGCCTGGACCACGGCATCTTCTCTGAGTTTAAGCACCATTTCATTTTTTTCAGCTATGCTCATTTTAATAGCAGACAACTCCCTCTCAACAATCTGACACTGCTGCTGAGATTTTTCAAGGGCAGCATCTTTTTCCCTCAAATCTACCTGCAGTTCCTCGGTTTTCTGCTCTTTCAGGGCAAGATCCTTTTCCATTAAACGTAAATCCTCTTGTGCCTTTGCTAGGGGAGTTTTGAGACACATCAACTGCTGCTGCAAGTCATTTATTTCCGTTTTTAACAATTCAGATTGCTCCAAGCTCTCCTTTGTTGTAGAGTCAAGCATTTCCTCATTCTTTCTGAGGACTTGAGCGTGTAATTCTTTGTGTTGGTTCAACTCTGTATTTAATGAGACAAGTTCTTGATTGAGGTTATCGAGTTGCTGAGAAGATTCCAGTTGGATCTTAAGAAGCTGCTCTTCTTTGGCCGCAAGTTTCTGAGAACATTCTTCTAGTTGACCTTTCATTGACTCAACAGATTGTTGCAGAGTGTTGATTTTTTGTGAGCTCTGGTCCTTCAGCTCATTTAACATGTTGTCTTTATTTTGAACGTCTTCCTTTACCTTGTGGATCAACTCAGCCTGGACCACGGCATCTTCTCTGAGTTTAAGCACCATTTCATTTTTTTCAGCTATGCTCATTTTAATAGCAGACAACTCCCTCTCAACAATCTGACAGTGCTGCTGAGATTTTTCAAGGGCAGCATCTTTTTCCCTCAAATCTACCTGCAGTTCCTCGGTTTTCTGCTCTTTCAGGGCAAGATCCTTTTCCATTAAACGCAAATCCTCTTGTGCCTTTGTTAGGGGAGTTTTGAGACAAATCAACTGCTGCTGCAAGTCATTTATTTCTGTTTTTAACAATTCAGATTGCTCCAAGCTCTCCTTTGTTGTAGAGTCAAGCATTTCCTCATTCTTTCTGAGGACTTGAGCGTGTAATTCTTTGTGTTGGTTCAACTCTGTATTTAATGAGACAAGTTCTTGATTGAGGTTATCGAGTTGCTGAGAAGATTCCAGTTGGATCTTAAGAAGCTGCTCTTCTTTGGCCACAAGTTTCTGAGAACATTCTTGTAGTTGATCTTTCATTGACTCAACAGATTGTTGCAGAGTGATGATTTTTTGTGAGCCCTGTTCCTTCAGCTCATTCAACATGTCGTCTTTATTTTGAACGTCTTCCTTTACCTTGTGGATCAACTCAGCCTGGACCACGGCATCTTCTCTGAGTTTAAGCACCATTTCATTTTTTTCAGCTATGCTCATTTTAATAGCAGACAACTCCCTCTCAACAATCTGACAATGCTGCTGAGATTTTTCAAGGGCAACATCTTTGTCCCTCAAATCTACCTGCAGTTCCTCGGTTTTCTGCTCTTTCAGGGCAAAATCCTTTGCCATTAAACGCAAATCCTCTTGTGCCTTTGTTAGGGGAGTTTTGAGACACATCAACTGCTGCTGCAAGTCATTTATTTCCGTTTTTAACAATTCAGATTGCCCCAAGCTCTCCTTTTTTGTAGAGTCAAGCATTTCCTCATTCTTTTTGAGGACTTGAGCGTGTAATTCTTTGTGCTGGTTCAACTCTGTATTTAATGAGACAAGTTCTTGATTGAGGTTATCGAGTTGCTGAGAAGATTCCAGTTGGATCTTAAGAAGCTGCTCTTCTTTGGCCACAAGTTTCTGAGAACATTCTTCTAGTTGACATTTCAATGACTCAACAGATTGTTGCAGAGCGTTGATTTTTTGTGAGCCCTGTTCCTTCAGCTCATTTAACATGTCGTCTTTATTTTGAACGTCTTCCTTTACCTTTTGGATCAACTCGGCCTGGACCATGGCATCTTCACCAAGTTTAAGCACTTTTTCATTTTTTTCAGCTATGCTCATTTTAATAGCAGACAAGTCCCTCTCAACAATCTGACACTGCTCCTGAGATTTTTCCAGGGCAGCATCTTTCTCCCTCAAATCTACCTGCAGCTGAGTGTTCGCTTGTTGAAAGGACATCATCTGTTTTTCAGCTTGTTCCATTTTAATCTGTAGGTCACAAAGTTCCTGTTGTTTCAAGGTGTGTTCTTGCTGCTGCTGAGTTAGCGAAGTCTCCTTCAAGTGCATTTTATCCTCTGTGTCTTTTAAAGAAGCAGTGAGTGACTCAAGTTGTCTCTGGAGACACTCGTTCTTTTCCATCAAAACACTGGCCTGCTCCAAGCCGTGAGTCTTCATCTCTGCCATTTTGTGTTCTTTATCACGGACCTCGTTCTCCAACTTCTGGATAACGGTCTGAGAATCTACAAGGTTTTGCTGAAGCAGTTGTTGCTCGTGTGCAGTTTTCAGCTCTTGTTCAGTAAGCACCTGCAGCTGAGTCTGAACTCTCTCCTCTGCTTTACTTAACGAGACAGCCATATCATCAAGCTGGTTCTTAAGGCTTAGTTTCTCTTGTTGGTGTATGTTCTTTAGTGTAACAATCTGTTCTTCATTAGTGTGTATTTTCTGCTTCAGGGCTTTTTTCTCATCTTCCAATGTTGTCTTGAGATTCTGAACTATGTCTCTTTCACATGAAATCTCCTTTTCTTTCCTGGCCAGCATTTCCTCTTTAACCTGCAGTTGTTGTGCAGCGATGTTCAAAGAATCATTTAAACTTTTGACCTGGGCATGCAGACTTTGGATTTCATTTTCAAGCACCTGTGATTGCTTAAGATTGTCAGCCTTTAAGCGGTCCAGTTCTGTAGATGTTTCCCTCTTGATCAGACATAGTTCTTCTTCCTTTGTTTGAAGATTGGCACGTAAAGTCTTGAGCTCATCTTGAAATTGAGACACCTTAGTCTGCAGTTCCTCGGTTTTCTGCTGTTTCAGGGCAAAATCCTTTTCCATTAAACGCAAATCCTCTTGTGCCTTTGCTAGGTCAGTTTTGAGGCACATCAACTGTTGCTGCAAGTCATTTATTTCTGTTTTTAACAATTCAGATTGCTCCAAGCTCTGGTTTTCCAACAAATTCATTTGATCCGTTTTTGTCTCAATTTCATCCTTTAAACTTTTTACCATCTTCTCAGAAGAGGACAACTGTTGCTGCAGAAGTCCGTTCTGACGAGAACTTTCTTCCTCCAGTTCTGTCAACTTAGTTTGCTGAGTCTGGATTCGTTCCTCTGCTTTCATAAGAGAGTCACGCAGACCATTGATTTGGTCTCCAAGAGCTTTGGTTTCCTCATGCATGCTGTCAGATAATTTTGAGTTCTCATTTTTTATTTCCATCAATTGATGATCTTTGACCTGAATTTCATTTTTGAGCGCCTCAATGGTCTTTTTACAAACAACAATATCACGATGGAGCATGTCAATGTTTTCACATTTCTCCTGATTTGCTTTACTGAAGAGATCCTTTTCCATTTGCAGCGAGTCTTCAGCTTCTTTTAGTGATGATTTAAGGCCGTTAACCTGATCCTTTAATAGCTTTATGTTACTCTGAAGAGCCTCCTCCTCTTGAGATTTCTCCACCAGTAATTGTGAAAATACTTCTTCTTTGGATTGAGCTTCATCTTTTGCTTGTTGATGCATAATGACAAGGGAATCTACCTTATCCGTGAGTGTGCATACTTCTTTATCTTTTTCAGCTAGAAGATTATTAGCAGCACAGAGCTTAGCCGTTAGATCTTTAATCTGTTCCTTGGTTTGAAAAAGACACTCTTCCTTTTCTTGTTTGATTTCTTTGAGTTTTTCTATTTCTTCTGCACATGATGCAAGTTGGAGTTGCAGCCTTTTGGTCTGTTCATGTATCTCGTGCTCAGCTTTTTCAAGATTAAGTTTGAGTGTGCTTATCTCTTGATGGAGGCTCACTCTCTCTTCTGCCATCTCCAAAAGCTGCTTCTTATAATCAGAAATTTCCCTCTCACAATCCCTCAGTTGCTCGGTCTTTGTCGAAACATCAGCCTCAATTTTCCGAAGACAATTTGTTTTGTTGTCCAACTCATCAGTTAGCGCTCGGATTTTGTTCTCCAACTCTCCTTTCTGTAATTGGAAAAAGCAATGAATGATTTAAATTTGAAGTTAAAAACGTATGATGATATTAAAATAAAGAGCTCTTACCTCCACAGAAATCCACATGTTGTCACCATCTTCTTGTTGCGTTGATCTGCTAATTTGATCTTCTAAACATGATATTCTTCCTTTTAGGATTTCAATTTGCTCTACAAGATCTCCCTGGAAACACAGGGGATTAGAGTTTAAAAATTTGCCAATGCAAACTTGACACTTGGCCATATGCCTTTCCCTTACCTCTTTGGCTTTAGCATCATTAAGTGCCATTTGCAAATTACTGGTAGTGCTTCTCCACTCCTCTTCATTAGTGCTTTGGGTCTCTCTCAGTCGGCCAACTTCTGCTTGAAAATTGGCCAACTTCTTGGACATGCTTCTCACCTAAGTGTAAACAGAAACATGGGTTACACTTTGCATTTCTTCAGAAGCATAAAGAGTTTCCTCCACACACCAAACCATTTACCTGAGTAGACAGTTCCCCATTTTCTTCAGTTAACTTATCAACTTGGTGTTCCATCAGAGCAGCATCACCTTTGAGCTCCTTATTCTGCTTCAGTACCTCATTAAAGCGTGACTGCATACTAGGCAAAACACAGTCCACAAAAATTAATGTTTAAATTGACCAATTCTGTAACTGGTGCAACACAACCACACTTTCCAATCTTGGATTAACTTTCATAAGAAAAACAAGACACTACAAAAAAAACACTTACTGGTTATTCTTGCTTTCCAACTCCTCCAATTGTTCATTTGTCATTTGTTCGCTGACACCTTGCTCCTTTTTTAACTTATCCAAGGAGTATTGCATCCGATTTATTTGTGATTCTAAAAGAATTAAGAAATCAGTACAAGAACCTCAAAAATATTTACCATTTAAATTCATTTCAAGTATATAATTATACGTATAAGTGATAACCTACCCCTTTGTGTCAGAACTTCTAATCTTTGTGCGAGTTCTTTCTCCAACCCATCTCTGTAATCCCTCTCATCAATCAATTGCCGTTGGAGCTTTCTCAGCTGAAATTTGGGGGTATTCATAATGTTTTGTATAGGTGAACAGCTGCAAGTGAAAAAAAACAGAAGAGGAACATTAGGTAGGCATTTTGTGTACCGTAGCATTTTGTTTTATGTCAAAGCTTAACAAATACCTGGCTGACGGTGATGTTACACTGTCCAATTCCACAAATTTGACTTTTTGAGAACGTACAAAGAGAGGGGACATATCCTCATCATATGAAGACACACTTGAGACAGATGTAGCGATGGATTTATCAAAGTCAGAGTGGTTGATCTTTAAGTCTAAAAAAGAAAATATGAACAACACTTACTTAAAGCAGGACATTAAGCAACGTGACAAAGCGGAATAAAGTATGACTTACAACGTCTGGACAAGTGAGCATCAAGTCCAGGCTTCAAAGAGACACACCCTTCACTCTCCATCACAAAGGTTTCAGTTAGACTTGCTATTTGACTCTAAAGATAAACCACAAAATATCATCAGAAATGCATTTTCAAAAGCACCAATAACAGAAAAATATATACTTGCAAAGCAAACATACCTCTGTATCATTGTCAACATTCCGTAAAGTGCAATGATCATTCATCAAGTCATGATATAGAAGTAACAAAAGGATCTAAAATATAGAAGAATGATGCATTTAATTTAAGCGCAGCTTTCGTTTTCCCAGATAGTGAGGAAATCACTCTACCTTGGAAATTTCACATGACAGGTTGCTGCCATCTATAATATCGGTCCATGATATTGGAGTTCCTGTGGAAGCATTAAATCTGCAATCTCCTGTAAAAGTTACCGTATAATATTGATTTGATTATTGTAACAAAACAGTTGCTTACTTTTTGTTTGTTAATGTGTCTATAAGTTTATTTCAATGGCACTAACAACTAACAATTACGTTTAAATGTTTCTTCCTACATTTGTAACACCAGTATTCACAGTACAAGTGCACTCTAAACTTTAGAGTAACCAAAAATAACTCACGATCTACAAAATCTGCAATGTTTTTGAAACGATCTTCAACGCAGTTACTCAGACATGGGTTGGGCTCCTTTTTCCTGTAAAGACAGACACAGATCAATACATGAATAAAATGTGGATCTTATTTGGCACGTGAGGTCTAATGTACTTACAGGAAATAAACTAGTTTGAGTAGGAGCTCCCCATTTTGCAAATCTTCCGGAGCTAACGTTGTGTCAGTGTCACTGTTGCCATCAGCTGCTATTATTGTAGCTTTGGCCTAAACATAACAATAACGACATGTTCAGAAACAATTCTAGACGATCGCTTACTGTAATAGAAAGACTTACCCAGCCGAGCAGAGCTTTGACGCTCAGATTCATTGCGACCCCTTTACCCCGAAGAGTGCAAAGCTACCTAAATCAAAACAACAGTTAATGTAACCATATTGCGAAGGTGCCAGCGTTAAAACTGCTTTACTGCTACGTCATTGAATATATAACTCAATAAAAATGACTTACTTAAATTTGATCGCAACTTTGAAGACCTTTCTCTGTTTATGTCGACATCAAATAAGAATCAGCTTCCAACAACTGTTACTGCAGAACCAGAAGCGAGAGAAAACAAATCTCAATTTCAAACTTCAACCGACCAATCACATCGTTCGTTACCTCCTCCTCTGACAGTTCTTCACGGTGATTGGTCCAGACACCGGAATTCAGTAGATAGTGCACTACTGCTGCTTTTCTACGATTATTCACCATAAATAATATAAGTATTTGATTGTAAATTACTATAACATTTTAGCGTTGAAGTTTTGACACATACGATCATTTAGTGAAGCCAGTAGAGAGGAATAAGACTCGAAAGAACAAAGTTTAGTCGGACAAGGATGTTGGTGACACCTGTATATATTTCTATGGTGACACCGCCGAAGACCTTTTCAAAATAAAAGACCCGACCCCTCAGTCGTAGTGGTAGTATTGAGCCAAAAACCAACCCTATCTAATCATTTTCAAGAAAACTACGTAGTCTACCCACAAAGTTTGCCAACCATAACAACTTCGGCCCTTGGCAGTCCTTTGCAACAGGTGCAGAGTCTTCCATTATATTGTGTATTCCAACGATAATAACAGAAACATGTTATGTGTACTTGTTCATATAACAGGCTTTGTGTCGTATTTTACAAAATAAAAACAATATGTATTTGGTACTTTGTATTTTACAAACACAGGCCATTTCAGATAGCATTACACACTTAATGTTCAGCTGAAAAATGTCAAGAGCCCAAAAAAATAACAAAAAAATCAGGTTGAAACTGATCATATTGTTGTAGATCATCCCTTTTAAGTCATAATAGCTTTTTGATTCTCATTGTCCACATACTGTACACTCTCCATAAAAAGCAAAAGTAAATTTAAAACTCAAATAAATAGTCTCATAAGGATGTTGGACTGGATAATTTAACTGTTCAGATTGTTGACACTGAACCACACTGCTACAATTACTTGATTATTCTCATTGTCACAGTCATATTACAATTTGCATCAAAAAGCACAAAAAAAGAAGAAATTCCAATGTTTTGCATTATGACCAATGAAAATTCTACAAAAGAGGAGCTTTATCCCATTCTTTAGCGTTTCTATTCATTCGAGAAGAAATGTACAAGGCAGTCTAAAAAACCCTTCTCATATGCAAGTCCTCTGTATAAAAAAATAAGGTTCTCAAGAGTTCAAATTGACAATTGATAATTAACAAATTCTTAATAATCAAATTGTCTTTAAGACACCTCCCCTAGAGTGTGTACACATGTACCACCAAAGACAAGGTAAAAAATGAAGCTATCTTAAAACCTTTTAGAGTTTGAAAGTCATTTCACTTCCTCCACATATTTGGTTAATTTATCATTTGTTGACTTCAAACACATGGCACATAAGATGAACAAAGTTCATTCTCCATGTTTAAGTATTGTATTTTACTTTATTCTTGCCAAAAATCTTCATTAAACAGTTCTGTCCCATGGCTTTATGGCCCCAGTAAGTTGCTGTTGAACTTATTTCCTCAAACCTCATTGCTTTTGAATAAACATCTGTGAAGTAGTGCACTTTGCCTGGAAGGTTCTGTTGCAAGTGAATAAAACAGAGAATCTCTGTTTAATATAAGCATCACTTGTGCAAAACCAATATTGTATGCAACTATTAAAACTGAGGAAATGACATATCGGAACAGTTCTGTTATGCTCTATTTAACTTGTGAATGTAATATTAAATAACCATCCTAACGACATTGTCCCACACTGTTGTTTATAAATACAGTATGACTTGTGGTGTATCCTATCATGATATATATTCTGCAGTAAATAAACAACTAAATGCATAGAAAGCAATTATTTGGGGAAAGGAAGTGACGTTGTCAGACCTAGAGTAAGTATGAACAATGTGTGACGTGAGGTTTTAAAACTAGGGAATTGCAAACTGGACAACCAATTCCTCTTTAGCATCCACTTTGATTTGAGAGATTGCACTGTAAGCATAAGCTGCTATTTTGGAAACCTGTAATGATAAAAAAAGAGAAGTGTATAAATCATTTACAGTTGCAATTACCCAACAGTACAGAAAATTGCCAAAGGCTTTTGTGTTTCAATACCTGCTGAACATCTGAGTATGGAACTAGGTCACTTGAAAGCACTTGGTGTGGCTGACTGGTCAGGGAGGGGAGAGTGAGGGCCTTCTTAGGTGGCAAACTGCTGCCCAACACAGCCAGTTTTGTGCTAGGAATAAAATTATGATTATGGGTTAAAAGCATCATAAAAGTAGGCAAAAAAGTGATTCTCCTCCACATGAACAAATCTTTAAAGTAGAGTACCTGTATTGTCGGGCTCTATCCATGTATTCATGTGGTTCCATCATGGGCTGATCTGCTGCCGAGACATCAATGATGTTCCTGAAAGGTAAACAGCTGCCTCGTTGTAGTTACCTGTAATAGTACTTTAGTTGTCATTGCATGAGAAGTTTTCCTACTGTGCAGTCTTGGTGAGGATGGACGTGAGGAGGGCCTGTTCATCTGTGCGCGCTGTGGGGACATTTGGAGTGTTCCAGTCTGTCCCATTTGGGGGTTTACTAGCATTATTTTGTTGTGGGATGAGAGGTTCTTCTTCCTAAAAGCGTCAAAAAGCACATATGCTCTTACAATACAGCAACACATTCTAACTTAACATTCGTCTGACTCAGATTGATTGGACAAATTCCACAATGAGGAAAGAAAAACCTACAACTCATGTGAGAGATTTCATACTAGGCTGCAGCTGCTCAGACATTCACCCTGGTTCCCCAAGTCAAAGTTATGCAGGCGTTAAACACGTCTCCTTTCGTAGCTATTATATTCACGCACCACACACACGTATCTACAGGATCCATTTACTCGCTGATATAGAAGATTGTTGCGATATGTAGCAGTATGCTAACATGCTAGCTAGTTTACCTCCTCTGTGGGCTTGTCTTCGCTGCTGTAACAGCAACCCATGGCCGCGTCCGAGGGGACAAACTACTCCACACACAGAAATGTCCCGTGTGCGCGCGCTCTAGAAAGCATACAGCTTGTCTCCCAGTGAAATCAATTTAGATACATGGGAAATAAACTGTCAATGTAAAGGAGCTTCTTCAAAACCCATGTAAAACAAGGAAATCACATGACGGCAGAGCGACTATTTCCGCTATATGAGAAAAGTCATGTGACACTTTTCAGAAAAAACAAACGCAAGTTGCAAGACAAAAAAAAAAAAGCGAATAAGCAATACATTAAAGCATTTAGCTGAAGCCTACATATTGTATAAATGTTGCTAAGGTTGTAATAACAAAAAAAAAGGATACAATTGTTTCTACAGTTAGGGGAGGAAGGCTTTTAAGCCCCCTTCTGGTAGGAAAATGTGCCTGAGAGTGTGTAGCTACAAAAGAAACTGTAACAACACACACATGGGTAGGAATGACTGGGGGACGCCTACTTAATTTACAACTTTTTTAACACCACACCTCTTTGTTTACACTGTGGAGGCGGCAGGAGCTACATTTAAACCCCACTGATCTGTTTTGTAAGAATAATGCTTATATCCTCTTTGGGCTTTTTTGCACTGCTTGGGCTTTCTCTTAGTCGAAGCGAGCCAGCTGCGTCCCAACATGGACTTCAAACGCTTGGATCGGCCTCCTCGGTCCGCTCCGTGTGTAGACCCATCCCGAGCACGCTGGCTCTGTGCCACGGGATCGGCTACAGGCAAATGCGCGTACCCAACCTACTCGGCCACGATTCCCTGAGAGAGGCCCAGCAACAGTCAGCGTCGTGGCTCCCCCTCATTTCCAAGCTGTGCCACAGGGACACCAAGAAGTTCCTCTGTTCCCTGTTCGCCCCTGTGTGTCTACCGGAGCTCAGCGCGCCCGTGAGCCCGTGCAGGAGCCTGTGCGAGGCCGTGAGGGACGGCTGCGTGCCGGTTATGAGCGCCTTCGGGTTTCCGTGGCCGGAGATGTTCAACTGCACACGTTTTCCGCGTGGAACCGAGCTGTGCATTCCCGCAACCGGAGAGGGGGACACGCGCACCGACGAGGAGCTCAAGAACGAAGAGGCGCAAAAAGGTATAACCACTTCAGGGGCAACAGGTTCACATGAAACATCCCCCTGGGGCCACTGTTCAAAGTCATCAATACAAAGCAACCTATCTAGCAGAATAATGATTGGTTTTATTTGTTTTTATTTGTCACATTTCTAACACACAAAGTCACATTACAATTAAAAGAAGATAAAAAGCATTAATGCACTTTTTTTTTTTAAGTTGCAACAAGGCCTACCCCGTTCAACATATTTCCAAACTTTACAACATGTTTGTTTACATTCCGGTTTATTCTCTGAAACCAGCTCATTATGGTACAATTAAGATATACAAAACCATAATCAACACAAGGTTTAGGATTTAGATACATAATCAAACACTGGAAATCAGTTCACATAGTCTTCTGATAGACTCGGTAATGTACAGTGTATTCTTAAACATCCAATAGTACTTCGTTATTGTTGCCATCTGATACTGCGCCATATAGTAGGCTACCATCATTGCCATATTTATATATGTCTGTCAGTGTTAATTTCGTCGACTAAAATATTTAGTCTTAATTTTAGTCAAAGTGATATTTTTGACGACTAAAATTGGACTAAAAGTTTTAAAACTAAATTAAAAATTTCTCATGAGACTAAAACTATGACTAAAATGTCCAGATATTTTAGTCGACTAAAATAAGACTAAATAAAAATTAAAAGGAGAGACTAAAATCATCCAAACATCTTGACCGTCTGAAAGAGCTTCATATCATGTAAATTCTCTGCCAAAGGATCAGCTCTGAGCTTTGTTCATGTGGAGCAGCTCCATGAACCAGAGGAACAAGATTAAATATGATTACAATGAATATTGTAAAAGCAAAGTCGACTAAATTAGTCTTAAATTTAGTCGACTAAATTTACTTGCAATTTTAGTCGACTAAAACTAGACTAAAATTGAAGATATTTTTTTGACTAAAACTAGACTAAAATCAAATTACATTTTCGTCAAAAGACTAAGACTAAAACTAAATTAAAATATGTTGTCAAAATTAACACTGATGTCTGTACACGGACAGTACATGCGTGTATAAACATATAGTTTTCTTCTTGTGTGTCTTTAATGTTTTGTCATCTGTGGGTACATTTCAATGTGTCCTGATGTATGCATTAAAAGAAGCAAGATTTGGTAAGCTGTTGCCAGAAGGGGGCGCCCTTCGAGCACCAGCCCACCTCCTGCTCAACTTATTCTTCATTGTACATGTCGAGGAGTGCCTTTGGGTGTCCTGGTCTGTCCATTAAAAAACCTTTGGGTTATATAACCTTTGGGTTAGTGGATACTTTGCAAATAAAAACCTGGGTATCAGGCAATATTCATTTTATTCTCAAATGCATAACTCATACAAACCTCCCCATATACAGATTTTAAGCGTTGAAGATTCAATAATTATTTACTAAAAGATCAGTTTATAGAAGACAATATGACCTCTATATTGTGTTGCATTTAATGTCAGCAGGTTTGACTTGGGGTTACACAAATGTATGTGAAAAAGGAAGCTGGGATTGGCTGGAGGAAAGTAATTCAGTTTCCTTATCATCCTTATGGCACCACCTGTATTACACCCCCCAAAAATGTTGACTCCTATTATGCGACTAATTTGTGAAATTATTAAAAGCTTCTATCATAAATTGGGATGCAAAAAAATTGTACTTGCATCTTGTCCAAATTGGCACAATATGGCCCTCACAGCGGCAGGTAATCCTCTAATATATTACAGTAAATATCTCTCAAATAATCAATAATGGTAGACTGCTGCCCTTTCAAGTTTTAGTCAATTTAATACAATTTAAGCGCTAATGCTTTTTTACAATATGCGCACTTAGCATCAATTTGCTCAAAAAAGAATATTTCAATTATGATATTGAGATGGATAAGAAATGTAAAAAGTTGTGCATGAGAAGGGGAACTGTATCAGGATGATTTATAGATGATACTTTAAAAACCAAAAGGAAAAGGATTTTGCCCATCAAATACATATGTCAGATTGGAAACAAATATGGCAGAGTGCAATTAAAATATCCAAATCAGTTAGACTGAGGATGAAATATGTAACTCCAGCCAAACTTAATTTATAAGACCCAACCTCCTCTGATCTTTGCTGGGGTGGCTGTGTGCAAAGAGGAACTTTGATTCATATTTTACGGCATTGTCCTGAAGTCCAAGGTTTTTGGACTCGAATAATCAGGGTTGTCTCTAAAGTAGTAATGCATTAGTCTTATAAAGCACTTTTCCAGACGCTCAAAGTCGCTTTACAATTTAGTGCATTATTCATTCACACCATCGGTGATGGTAAGCTACGTATAGCCACAGCTGCCCTGGGGTAGACTGACGGAAGCGAGGCAACCAGTCTGCGCCATCGTCTCCTCCGACCACCATCACTCACTCACTCACTACATTCTGATGGGATCAGGCAGAGCAAAGGCGGTGTGGCAACATATATATTAAATGTTGCCCTTCCTCTTTGTCCAGCCATGTGTTTCGTGGGTTACAGAGATGCTCAATTACACAACAAAAGAGACTATAAAATAGCCAATCTTGCCCTTTATGGTAACAAAAATAACAATTTTATTAATTGGAAAAAAACATGAATTTAATTGTTTCGCGCAGTAGATAAATGATCTGTTGGCCATGGAGCAAGCTGTTAATGGAGATGATGGCACATTATGCTTATAAATATAAACCTTTCAATGTGTTCTAGTTGTAATTAATCCATGTTTAATTTATGTCTTGAATGTTTACATCCAGGGACCGTTATCTGTGATGCCTGTAGTCTTGCGGCTGAAGGAGAATCTGACATTCAGGATAACTTCTGTCAGAGCCCATATGGTGAGCAAGAGCAACTGTGAGCTTCAAATCTGCCAGCATAACAATCAATGGGACAGAAACCATTATTTTTTTGTCTTTGCCAGCATTTAAGATGCGTCTGGGCCCTGTGTCGACAGTGGGAGGGGACCGCCAGCTGGTGCAGACCCCACGCAGTCGAATCCTGAGATGGGCCGGTGGAGGCGCTGAGAAAGCAGAGGGGATTGGTGGTGCGATGGCTCACAGTGCTTTGTGGCTCCAAGAAGGAGGTACTTGCACCTGCCCTGGTTTGGACTCCTCTGAGATGTTGAGCACAAGATTAGGAGATAACGTTGACGGGGGCTTGCCCACTGAAGGAGAAGTTGCCGGAGGTGGAACTCAGGGCTGGTATCTAGTTCTCGCTAAAGCGGAGGAGGGGAGGTTGGTCGTAACCCGTCTGGTGAGGTGGACGAAAGAAGACAAAGAACTAAAGAAGTTTATCAGAGGTCTTCTCAAACAGCCATGTCCAGCAGAAATGTTGTAACCAATTTCATTATTTTATTGTATAGATTTTTATCACATCCCACATTCACAACCTTTATCTGTTTGCATTATCCTTTAACCTGTTAATCCATTTATTAAGCGCACAAAGCAGAGACTTGATCTTTTTGTTGTTGTTGTAAACATGTTGACATACTTAGCCTAAACGCGAAATCCTTTTTTTTTTTCTATTTTGTAACTGTATTGCTTTTCATAAACCATTACTGTGTTATGACCATAGTGTTTTACTCTCCTGGCGAAGGAAGAAACAGGACTCTGATTAAACCGAACCTTCCAGACAAACACCTGTCGTTGCTTCTGTATCAAGTGTCTTCCAGTGTCTTCCTAAACTCATTCAACCACTTTACTACAATCATTGCTTTTTAACACACCTTTTTTTCCCATTTGTATAAGATCAATGTTGTTGTTTTTACCAACAACTTGAATGCTAAATTTCAGAATTATTCAATTTGTTTGTTTTTCCCCCTTGTTTTCCTGTTTTCACCATGTGACCCATAAATTATTCATGCGTGCAGGTTACCTAGCCTTTCAAACAAACACCACTGTCCTTCTGGTTTCTTCTCAACACTGTGCCACAGTCAGTTTGCTTCTCGCTATATGTTGTAAAGGTGAGTATAATTAACTCGAGTGAAGAATAGTAGCTTTCGTTTAGTTGTACTCTATGGTTGTCAGTGCGCCTACATGAAGAGCAGCTTTGTGGCCAGATAGCATCTAATAGAGTAACATGTTGCATACAAGCCTTTTTTTGTGAATGCTAAATTTTAATGATAAAATATTTGCCTAAAAGGTACTGATGTGAGGCTGATATATATGTTTTTCCCTTTTATTGTTTTAGGATGGTGTCTCCAGCCATTGCTCTGGCTTTTATCCCACTCCTTCTGACACTAATCATCCGATATCGACACTTTTTCCTGTTATTTTACCGAGCAGTTTTGGTGAGAATATGGAAAGATATTTCTACAGGTCTAAGCAGAGAGGAGCGAGTCTATGAATATGTATTAACACACGCCACCCCTGGAGACCCTGAGAGTATTCTTGTTGCCTTTGATACGTGGTGTTCAAAAGTGGAGTATATCAGCAACATTGGACCAAAGAAAGGTGGGAGTGTAATCGAGCCTTTCTGTCAAGTTCTGTCAGTTACTATTGTATGCGACTTGAGGAGACATTGTTTTACCTCATGTGCAGGAAAGATCTTGGACCGGCTTGTGGTGGAACGAAGTCCCCTGACAGTGCTGGAGCTGGGTACACATTGTGGCTACAGCACAGTGCTTATGGCCCGGTCTCTGCCCCTGGGTGGCAGAATTTACAGTGTTGAAATGGATAAGACCAATGCAGCCATTTCAGAGAAAATTATTCGTTTGGCAGGTCTAGATGATGACACAGTATGTACTTTTTCTCAGTGTCATAAGCAACAAAGTATCCAATTTTTCATTGTCATGAACATCGGTATGTGTCCTTTTAAAAAGGTGGAGCTCATAGTGAGTCCTTCTGATGAAGTGATCCCCCGATTGCGGTCTGACTATGGATTGGAGAGACTGGATTTAGTTTTCATGGATCACTGGAAGAAAAGTTACCTCACAGACCTGCAGGTATGTGTCTACAAATTGCCAAAAAATATGCAGTATATGTTAAAGCCATGCTATATTATTATAAAGTAGTTTTGTTTTGATAAGAAACAGCAAACAAATGGGTGAAAATTACAAATAAAAATAGTACTCAATAAATAAAATTGTATGTTTGAATTTCAAGGTTTTTCCTTTGTGTTGCAGATGTTAGAGGGGTCTGGACTGCTGGGAAAAGGATCTATCATTTTGGCTGACAATGTATTATTTCCTGGTGCACCAAAGTTTCTTAGATACATACGAAAGTGCGGTTTATATGAATGGAAAATTCACAGAGCCACATTAGAATATAGCCAGGGGATCAGGGATGGGATGGCTGAGCTGATGTATCTGGGAATCAAATAAGCTTTTTAGCCTTTCACGTAAAAATATACCACTACAAAGTATCAACACAGGGGTCTATATAAAACTGAGATCTCAGTGATTAATATGACATCAGTGCTCAAGTCTAGAGACAATAGAGAATAGCCAACCACCAAAATAGATAGATATTAATTTAATATCGTTTATCTACAAAAAGTTAGTTAAAAACATTCATGTGCATTCACACCATTCTTGCCATAAACGAGAAAAATATAATTTCTTACTAATAGGTAACAGATTTTTTTGCAGAGTAAACAATTGTACAAGGTTAGCTGTTAAGGGATGTGTGAGTGGCACATGACTTGAATTCTAGTTTACTGTATAGGCAACAGTTACGCCACTTGTTTATTAGCTTCACTTACAGGAGATCAAAGGTTGTTAAAAAAATAACTGAGTGGACAAGTGTCACTGTAAAGTAAATGTCTCCAGATTATAGTCAAGTAAAAACTAAACGACAGCTTTAAATCATCCACTGGTCTTGATCTTGATCAGGTCCTTCCATATCCACCTTGAAAAAAAAGAATCAGAATGAACATATTTCTCATGAAATATCCATGCTACAATCGGTAGTTGGCACATTGGTGACTAGCAATGTCTGTTTGAGTATGTGTACAGTTCAAAGTACAAAAATAAACTCACCTCGTTAATCTCTCCATCATCTGGTGATTCATTGTAGTCATTCATTTCATCCATGTCCTGCATGTCCTCTTCATCTTCAGAATCTTCCTCACTGTCTTCCTCATCTTCATCGTCCTCTTCCTCTTCATCCTCATACCCTGTCTGAAGTTATAAAAGAGCATGTACAATTAACTGTGTTCGAGCTGGCTCTGTAGACAAAGTAGACCAGTAAATTGCGAGTGTCTTACATCAAAGATTGGTTTCCCAATGGGCATCAGGTTGTTGTCTTTTTCAGCAATGCTCTGCAGCTGAGGAAAAAAATGAATATTCAAGTAAAGCAGATGACAGCATTTGGTATTTGGCAAAGCATTTGATTAGACAAACTGACAGGGACGAGGTCATGTAACAGTCATGTGTCATACATTTAACTTAATTTAACTTAATCGGCTTGCTTACCCATGTTTGATGCTGCTGTTCCTGCTGGTGCAGTTCGGCTTCATCCACACATGGCCGGTCCAAGTTAAACCACAAGGACTCGGTTATTCGTGGGAATAAAGATGGAAATAGGGTGGACATCCCTGACACTGAATGTTCATACAGAAGCACCGAGGGAAAATAACACGGGAGCTAACTAGTCCGAAAAAGCATAGCGGATAAAACTGGTCTAATAAAAGTATACATATATCGCTTAGATCTAACCATTGATCGTACTAGCTCTCTGCAAATCAGTAAATGTTCCTCGGCGGTTTAAAAATTCAAAACAAACAAATATCGGAAGTAAGAGCGTCCGTCTTCAAAAGATTCCGGTGGATTCTCGGTATTGGCAAACAAAGGTTCCGCCCGAGAATCTAACAACCGCAAAAAGCGGCCACCAAAAATGTCACACATTTTAATACTTATATTTAATCTGGCCTTGTTGCTATAAGCTTCTGCGATGTCACAAAAAGTGTTACATTAACTCACCAATATCTTGCAGTGGTGATGTGTTGCCTGAAGTCTCAAACACATCCTAAAGTTTCTTTTTGTGGTGTTTGAAAATGATGTCTCAAACTGCAGGGATTGCACTTTAAAAATAATAATACTAAAACACTTGGTTGTCATGCACTAAATATTGATTTATAAACATTAGGCCTTAATTGTGAAACTGTGTCATAGACTTCAGCCTTGTAGGCCTAACTTTGCCTTATTTACAAAAATGCTAGACAGTATATGAGTTTGTATGTGATATTTTTTGTATATTCTCACTTGGTTCATTGGTCATTAATAATAATAATAACAATAATTTTTATTTGTTGGCGCCTTTCAAAACACCCAATGTCACCTCATAGGAGATACAATGATAAACTCACAATAGGACATTATAAAAGCACATCAAAGTGAGTAGCTAGCTTTAAATAAGTGGGTTTTGAGCTGAGATTTAAAAAGGGGCAACGAGGTAATTTGTTAGGGGCTGAACAGCTAAAAGCTCGAGCACCCATGGTGGCTCAGTGGGCAGTAGACAGAGACTTTACTGTACATTTTATAAGAAAAAAATGTGACATTCGATGATTGTCTTACATATTGTGTTAATTATATAATCGTAGCAATATCAACACAATACATTACATTACATTTAAACAAAAGCAATAAGCTTTGTTTTTCATGTGTCAAAACAAAGCTGAAAATGTGCTAATTAAGGACCAAGACGAGGCTTAACGAAAAATAATAAAACTCAAAATTTGCATTTTTTTAGTCAGTATGATTTTTTGGGAGGAGTGGCATGTGGCGCAGCGATTAGTGCTCGTACTTCACAGTTAAGAGGTCCCAGATTCAATTCCCCGGGAGTGAATAAAGCACAAATCCCCTACACTGTGTGCAGCACTTTGGGAGACTTGTGCCATGTGAAAAGTGCTATTTTGTTTGTTTTAGGCTGTGTTTGGCACTATAATGTCATTTCTCATTGTAAGGATATTGTGCTACCTAATACTGCCACAACAATCATTATAATGAGGTGATATATAATGTGAGGTGCTGCCGTACAGTACCTTTTCTCTAAAGATATATTCTACTTTTATTAGTTTACTTAGTGTAGTAAAACTTTGCTTTACAACTTTTTTAACGGATTTTACACGTAATTTGTCTACTGCCCAAGGTCACATCAACCCAGGAGTGTGACCAGCAAAGACCTTGAGATAACAGAGATATTTCTCTGAGTAAGTAACACTCACACATTTATTAGTCCTCAGCTGATGGCAAACGCTGAACTTTGGACACTGTTGCCAGAGAAAAGAGCAATCTCTGGCATATCACATCGACACAGCGTCCTGGACAGCTCTTCATAACTGTGTTAGACGTGCCCGAGGAGATAGCAAGTTTTGGAGACCACAACACAAAAGAGGTAATTTATATAACTTTTCTAAGCTTGTAGTTTGCATTGCTGTGTTATGATGATATGTTGTTGATGTGTGTTTTATCATGTCATCAAATCAACTTAGTTAGTGTTGTAGACTTAAAACCCCAAGTAAGGGCTTTAGGTCAAAAACCCTATAGTATTAAACTAACTCTAAGGGTTTTAGTGTGTACAATTTCTTGGTACATGATTATGTTGTTTGATATCATTAGGGGAAGTGCTTTGTTTTACTTTTACATCACTTAAACTATATATCCCAGTAGTTCTGCTAATAGTCTTGGATGGAGATTACAAACACAATAGCTGTAGTTCTGACAAAGTAAATACGATTCACGAATAAATCCACTGGTTGGAATAAAATGTGATCAGGATTATACTTCTGGCAGGTGTTTAATAAATAACCTATTAGATTGTAATGTAGATTATAAGTGTAATTGGGAAGGCAAGTTTATTTTTAACACTCAATTCATACATAAAGCAATTCAGAGTGCTTCACAGTTACATAGAATTACAAGAAGGAAGATACAATCAAAAAAACATCAATATTACCATAAAAAAAGAACACATTAAAAGCAAAGACTGCATGTTTTCTATAATACTCAAAGGGAATAGCTTTCAATATAATTTAACAGTGGTTCTCACACAGTGGTACCTGTATTAAGGTCTATCTCCTTTTAGACCTGGTTCAGTCCTGAACTGGCCTGGGTACTGTTAAACAATACCACTAGTAGGTATGACTGGTATTGAGAAACAAAAGGTATCCAGAACAGTTTGCCTACTGACATTTTTTTCTTTTGATGCCTTTTGGGTTACTTGGTTGTTTCAACTCAAATAAAAAAATGCTAATTTAAAAGAAATGGTCTTTAATGGCATAAATCAACATTGTTTCTGTTCTCTGTCTCAGTCCAGGTCAAGTTCTTTGATCTGTTTTGCTTTGTTTTCTTCTGAGATGGTGGATAGGACAGCTCGACTGTCAGTCAGTTTAAACCCGCCCATTGCATGCAACTCACTCAACTCTTTGACCAGGTGTATGGCAGCTTCTTCTGTAGAAACAGATTTAAGGCAATCATCGACGTAGAAGTTCATTTTGATTGTATCAACTGCGGCTGGTGTGAAAGAGTTTTTATTTCCGTCCGCTCTCTTTTTCAGTGTAAAGTTGGCGCAGCTTGGTGAGGAGATGGCACCAAATAAATGAACTTTCATTCCGTATTTTTCCAGAGGTTGGGTCACATCTCCATTGGGCCACCACAGAAATCTTAGAAGGTTTGAGTCTTCATCATTCACCATCACCTGATGAAACATTCCTTCAATATCTGCCATAAGTGCAAACTCGTCTTGACGGAATCAGCCAGATTCAGTCCCTGAAGCAGCTCTTTATTGATGAACTTTGTGTCCTACACTGACATTTGAGGCCTTTCTTCATATTCTTTTTCAGGAAAGTCGCAGCTGTATTGCTTCTTTAGCAGAGTTTCAAGCTTTTCAATAGAAATGCGGTTTACAGATGCCACAGGTCTACCGTGTTGGTCCACGGCTGTAGAATTGAGTGGGCCATTCACCACCCATCCAAGTCGAGTTTGTACAGCGTAGGGTCCATTACCTTGACTGTTATTATCTGCCAGGGTTCCATTGTCTAAGGCACATCTACTCCAATCAGGAGTTCCACATCTGCATCAATTTCTTTCATCCGTATCTCTCCCAAGAAAGGCCATTTGTCAATGTCAGTTTGTATGAATATGTTTGCTTTTGTCACTGGAATCTTTGTTTGAGTGTACGTCTTTTCCAGGTCAATAAGGTCAGGTCAAGTAGTTTCCACTCACATCACCAACTTGTAAACCACTTATTTCATAACTGTTCACGGGTTTTCTTTGTCCCATTGTTTGTAACAACACCTTTGTATTTTTTCCACTTATATCAGGTTGTCTCATGATATTAACCGTGCAGAATGTTGCTGTGCTTCCGGGTTCGAGGAAAGCATATGTTGAAATAGTTTTGTCCCCTTTTGCCTCCTTCACTTGGACAGGAACTAGACAATTTACAATCACGTCCAGCCCCAGTATTGCAACTTTGGCCTTTCCATTTGGAATAAATGTGCCACTGACTTGTTTTTGTTGCAGGTCTTTAGATTTGAACTGTCCGTCTCTGTTCGGTGTCCTGTGTATATGTAGCACACTTGGGTGTTTCCTTTTCACAGTATTCACAAGTCATTCTCCGAGTACAATCTTTACTCGAATGCCCCTTGTTTAGACAGCCAGAGCAGATGCGATTGTCTCTGAGCAGCTGTACTTTCATTTCATGTGGCGTGACTTTGTTTTTCGCATTGATCAAGAGAGAGATTTGCCCCTCCACAAGTACGGGACGTAGTTTCGCTGTTGTTTATGGACATGACAAAACTGATACTTTTATTTTTCTGTGGCCGTTGCTGAGATTTGGAGTCTATCACCACAGTAGGTTTTGCATATGCTTTTCTGGGGACTTCCTGAATGTCACCAAAGAGGGGGTCTTGTAAAACACTTGTGTGTCAATAAACGACACCAGATCAGAAAACCCTGCTCTTCGTTTATTCTTCGCCAAGAGCTCATATGCTGCAGTTCTCCATTTTGCATGCGCCATCAGCAGCGCGGTGCCTTTCATTCATTCAAGATTAAAGACTAACGTGCAATCCGCGGCGCATGGAGTCCTGGTCTACCACGCTGCAGGCCAGGATTCCGGTGCATCCGAAGGTCTTTGACTTTGTTTTGGCTGATTTTAACTTTGGCTGGAAACCATTAACACAGCCATCTTTAGGGTGTCCCCCGTTTGACTCACCAAAAAAACACTTCAATAACAAAAACTCACTCACTACCACTGATACGTGCTAAAATTAGAAATACTAGGTTGGTTAACATGAAATATGGCTTTAAATTAAATGATCTCCCTTCATCATGAAATGTTTAAACTATAATTTTGCCCTGACAGGTATTGTAAAAAAAAGAAAAGCAAAGTCCTGATTTAATATCAGTCTAGGCGTATACTTAAGTTCAAATGCTTTATAAGGTAGTACTTTGACTGAACATTTTGAGAACCACATCTAGAGGATGTCCTCACACTTAACATCAGGCGTCTCAGACATGCCAAATGCGGCCTGCTAGGTAATTTTTTGCGGCCCGCGAGATAGTGACTTATTTATATTATATGCGGCCCGCCGGTAAATTGCATTAAACCCGTTAGAACTACATTTCCCATGAGGCACTACACGGTAGCGCCAATGCCAATTGCTCGTGCTCATAATCAGCTCCAGTCCCTGGTTGGGCTTTTCTACTCTACATTAAAATGACATTTGTTGTACATTTTGCATTTCTTTAATAGGCTCACAGACAGAAACTGGACCTGACTCCTGAAAGATCACTGATGCCCTGAACCAAAATGGGATTCATTACAAAAAAAATAATTGTCTAAGTCTGTAATTTCAAATTTAGAAGCTCAGCAAATGTTTGGCTGATTGGAAACCTCTAGAAGCTTAAAAATGTGCAGATAGGTAATGTACAGTCTATTTTAAGTTATATTATAGGAAACAATAAAAAGCTGTTAAATCATAATTGACTTAATATAAAAGGCTTTGTCTGTTGCGGCCCCCGACCAACACTGGGTTCGCATTTTTGGCCCCCAGTCCAAATGAGTTTGAGACCCCTACTTTACATCATGAAAAGTACACTGCGTAGAATTTTACCCAATTAATAACATTCAAATACAAGCATTTCTATTATTTTTCATCATTGACAAATACCACATAAATGTACAACAAACATGTGCCTTTGCTGTGAGCGGCTCAGCTCTACCAGTCAGACCTGACTTTAACTTTACCGGGAGTCAGGTAAGTCAGCTCGTCTCCATGGAGATGTGACTAGACAGCAGAATTTGAGATTTAAATAGGTTAGGTCGTCATCCAAATCCATTCTTTGATTACCCACTGCAAATAGAGTATTTTCTGTCTCTAGCTGGTCACTAGGAGCATGTTTTGAACAAATGGCATTAGTCTAAAATGTTACACAGTGTGCCTTTAAGTACAAATAAACAAAAAGGAGTAATGTTTACAGAAATATTCCATGTAAAATGAATAACTTACTGTGTTTATATGCTGTGCATGTGTTTGTTTCACTTTTCGCAGAATCATGTGGTATCATGTGGCCTTGACTCTGGCTCTTTGCAGTGGTGCTTTGTCTCTGGACAAACTCAACATGTGCATGAACGCAAAGCACCACAAGACTGACCCTGGGCCTGAAGGGCAGCTGTACCTTCAGGTACAGATTTCACTGTGTGCTCTGCAGAATTCACATGGGTTGCTTTGGCAAGTAATGATGTACTGTATTTCTAGTGTGCACCGTGGCGTGACAATGCGTGTTGCACTGCAAACACCAGTGAACAGGCTCATGCAGATAACTCCTACCTGTATAACTTTAACTGGAATCACTGTGGGGCTATGAGTGCGGCTTGCAAGAAGCACTTCATCCAGGACACCTGCTTCTATGAGTGCTCTCCTCACCTGGGGCCCTGGATACAAGAAGTATGTCATCATGTTTTTCCTGCACATGCATTTCTCCAACACTAGATGGGAGTATAAGTATAAGTTCTACATACAAGTGTGACAGCCGCGCTTTAGCTTAATGACTGTTGAGGTGGCTCAAATGTCCATGATGTATATGTGCAGGTAGATCAGAGTTGGCGTAAGGAGCGCATTCTGGATGTCCCTCTTTGTAAAGAAGATTGCCATAGTTGGTGGGAAGATTGCAAGAATGATATGACTTGCAAGAGCGACTGGCACACAGGATGGGACTGGAGCTCAGGTAATTGTGTGCAGAGTCTGTATTCAAGACACACAGAGTTCTTAAAATTAATTTCTTTCATTTTGTTTGTCTCACACAGGCATCAATAAATGTCCCAAAGTCCAACAGTGCAGACCGTGGACAGAGGTCTTCCCAACTCCTAAGGACATGTGTGAAAAGATTTGGTCCAAGTCCTATCTTTACACCACTCTCCCAAAAACGTCAGGGCGCTGCATGCAGATGTGGTTCACTGGGGAGAATCCGAACAAAAAAGTCGCAGAGTACTACATCAGCGGTGGTGACCAACAGAGAAGCTTCACCTTCACAGCTTTGTTTATGCTGTGCCTTCTTTCAATAATGTGATCGTGTCCTTTACATGTAGAGCTCAAATTATGTTTGAAAATGGGGTTTATTTGTGACGTCTTTAGTCATTGTGTTGGGGAAAAACTTAATTAAATGGCTAATTACTGATACTCATAGTTACTGATAAAGATTTGGTGTGTGCATATAACAAATGTCTTATATACTGAGCCCCTGCAGTTGCCTTTGCTGCTCACGTGGTCTCCAGACATAGAGTTCCACTAATTACAGGATTCTGGGCTACACTGTGTCTATTTGTAGTAGAGGAGAGAAAGACAAGGGTAACTGAGAAAGTTTGAAAGGCAAACTGTTCATTATGTTAACTTTACGGACAACAACGTTGCTACCAGTCATTGCCAGTGTGTAAAATGTGAAAAATAAAAACATTTCAAACATTAACAAAATAAATGTGAATGTCATGGTTTGCAGAGACAATGCTTTTATTTTGACACACAGCTTCACTGACAGTCTGCAAACACACAGACAGAGTGATGCCATTGCCAAAAATAACTTGAGATGGCTGCTGTCCCCGTGGCTATAAATACTTTGCCTTTCTAAGATCATCGACACACCCTTTCTAAACTTTCGCCGTCTCATGCTTTGTTTTTCTGCATCAGCCTATGTTCAATACAGCATTTGTCCATGATAAAAACTGAAAAAAGTAGTGCTTCTCAAACTGTCGTGTGAGTGGTGGTTTGCAGGCAGGCTTCAGGCTCCTCTGCAGGTCTAGCATTTGTTTTTATCTGGAGACCATTTTATTAGTCATCAGTCATCTTAGCCAGTTTAGCAGGGTGCTATTTCAGGTCATATTTTCAGTTCTATTTTAGACTAAATTTTGTACTGCTTTAAACCTGTTATAGACCCATTGCGACCTGGGTCTATAACAGTTCAGCTTTTCCCAATTCTAAAAGCTTACAGCGCATAGGCCAGTGTAATACCTCATTTGAAAGCGTTTGTTTTGTACAATAAACACAATGAAACTTAAACACAGTTAATATAAAGGCACAAACTGTGTCTGGTCTACATAGAACCGAAGGCCGGGGCAAAAAGGTGGGTTTTTAATAAAAAATTTTAACTAACTTTTTTTTAATTCTATAGACTGAGCAATAGACAATTTTATGCATGTTTATTTTTGGTCTTGATTTTGTCACTTTTCTGTAACTTTTTCATCACATTTTTGTCACTTTTTCATCACATTTTTGTCACATTTTTGTCACTTTTTCATCTCATTTTTGTCACATTTTTGTCACATTTTTGTCACATTTTTGTCACTTATTCATCACATTTTTGGCACTTTTTCGTCACATTTTTGTCACTTTCTCATCACATTTGTGTCACTTTTTGTCACTTTTTCCATCACATTTTTATCACTTTTCACTTTTTCATCACATTTTGTCACTTTTTCATCACATTTTTGTCCCATTTTTTTTCTTTTTTTTGCCACTTTTTTGTCTAATTTCTGTCACTTTTTCATCACATTTTTGTCTAATTTCCATCCTCGTTTTCGTCTCATTTTTATCGCTTTTATGTCGCTAGATTTTTCAACAAGTTCTAGATTTGGGTAAAGCCAAACTGGAGAAAATGTGTTTGGTTCAGGTGGGGGTTAAGAGATTAAAGGCCTATAATAAAATTGCAATGGTAGCTGTAATTGGCAGCCAGATTTGTTTTAACAGTCTATAACAGTTCAGCTTTTCCCAATTCTAAAAGCTTACAGCGCATAGGCCAGTGTAATACCTCATTTGAAAGCTTAGACCTACAAAACTCATCTAAACTGATCTTTTTCCTTGCGTTTTTGTCACTTTTTGTCACAATTTTGTCACTTTTGGTGTTCGTTTTGTACAATAAACACAATTAAAAACTTAAACACAGGTAATATAAAGGCACAAACTGTGTCTGGTCTACATAGAACCGAAGCCCGAAGCAAAAAGGTGAGTTTTCAATTTGTTTTTTTTAACTAACTTTTTTTTTTTAACTCTATAGACTGAGCAATAGACAATTTTATGCATGTTTATTTTTGGTCTTGATTTTGTCACTTTTTTGTCACTTTTTCGTCTCATTTTTGTCACATTTTTGTCAATTGTTTGTCACATGTTTGTCACTTACTCATCACATTTTTGTCACTTTTTCCATCTCATTTTTGTCACTTATTGATCACATTTTTGTCACTTTTTTGTCACATTTTTGTCACTTTTTTGTCACATTTTTGTCACATTCATCACATTTTTGTCACTTATTGATCACATTTTTGTCACTTTTTCATCACATTTTCGTCACTTTTTCGTCACATTTTTGTCACTTTTTCATCACTTTTTTGTCACTTTTCGTCACATTTTGTCACTTTTTCATCACATTTTTGTCCCATTTTTTTTCTTTTTTTTGCCACTTTTTCGTCTCATTTCTGTCACTTTTTCATCACATCTTTGTCTAATTTCCATCCTCGTTTTCGTCTCATTTTTGTCGCTATTATGTCGCTAGATTTTTCAAGAGAGTTCTAGATTTGGGTAAAGCCAAACTGGAGAAAATGTGTTTGGTTCAGGTGGGGGTTAAGAGATTAAAGGCCTATAATAAAATTGCAATGGTAGCTGTGATTGGCAGCCAGATTTGTTTTCAGCATATCAGTAATAAAAAAAAAAGTTATCATAGTAGCCAATATTACATTACTGGGTGTTATAAGACACTACTGCTTTGGCCAACCACCACCACTAGGCTACTACTTCAATAACAGGGCGCAGCAGTCATAATCCTGAGTGCAGCCTTTACTTTGCACAGTGGCCACAGCCGGAAGTCTTCAGTCTCGCACGTTGCAGCTTGACGCTACTGTCCTGTGGTTGGGATTTACAGAGCCTGATTTCCGTGGGACTGGGAAACTCAGGAGGTGGGTCGGGTTTTTCAGGAACCCACAAACAGCGCAGTTTTATAAAACAACACCTCAGGCCAAACCACGACACGTTTTTCCCCCGACTTTGTTTCCCCTCCTTCTAGACACACAGTTACTTTTCTTTTCTTTTCTTTTTTTAATTCTCACTTCGACACTGGAGGAGGATTGGAGGAGCCAGCATTGGGAGCAACTTTCCTTGAGTCGAAGCCGGGCTGAAGGGCTGTGGCCATGGCCGGGAGTGGAGGGGGAGCTGGTGGACTCTCTCCGATGGGCCCCGCGCCGCCGATGTGGTATCACCGGGACCTGAGTCGAGCCGCGGCCGAGGAGCTGCTGGCCCGCGCGGGGAGGGACGGCAGTTTCCTGGTGCGGGACAGCGAGAGCGTCAACGGGGCTTACGCCTTGTGTGTGCTGTAAGTAGCCTCACGTTTTTTTCTTTTGGCGCATAACAAAACTTTATGCGCCTGATTTGTGTTTCCGGGCTACTTTTTTTTTTGTTTTTGTTTTTTTTTCCCCTGCTACGCTCCCACTGGTGTCTGCCAACTTTCAGTGAAAATTGTATGCCCGCTAGGACGTGGGTTTTTGAGCTGAAGAAGTCTGTTATTATTGTAGTAAGGACTGTACCCAGCAAGACTCAGGCATGTCTTTGTGGCCCAGCACTGTCCTGTAGAAGTCATTTGCAATCTCGGTTTGTTTTCCCCCAAAGGTTTGCTTACAATAATCAGTGGCAGTACATTATTCTATTCTACTTAGGGCAGGGGTGTCCAAAGTGCGGCCCGCGGGCTAAATGTGGCCCTCAGACCAATTTTTGGTGGCCCTCGGGCTGCTTGCTGAATCGGTTCACAGCATCAGAGATGGTCCTTTTTATTTAATATGTAATAATTCTACACAATTCTAACCTAACAACTAGCATTTTATTGTGAGACAGAGCTGGCATTAAGGTTTTAAGCATAAATAAAGGCATGAGGCACAATTTAAACCTCTGCTACTCGAAGGTTTCGTGGAACTAACCACCGACCCATGGCCCTTTACCCCGTGTACGCTCCAATATGTGGCCCCCCATGAAAAAAGTTTGGACACCCCTGATTTAGGGTGACCAGATTTCCCACATTAAAAACAGAATTTGTGGAGGGAGCCAACATGTGACGTCCCCCCCATAATAGTCTAATGCCAATTCAATGGAACGATCAGCAGTGAAGTGACACCATAGCTATTGGAGCACACATGGCCAAAATCGTGAAGTCAAAAATGGCATGGGAGTGGTGGAAAACCGGGACACCCTGGACAGACATGGTGTAAAACTGGGACAAATCAATGGTTTTGGTGAAATCCACCGGGACATGGGACAGAGGGCTCAAAACTGGGACTTCTGGTCACCCTAATTCTAATTCTGCGCTACTTTATAAATTAGTGTAAGTCGGCTCCAAATTCTCAGCAAATGGACTTGTTTTCTGCAGATGCAGTTTTAGTTAAACATTCACTAACTTAGTTCAATTTTTGTCTTGTTTTGGTCCAGATGTAGTGTTTTTTTATAGTCTTCATTTGACATAATTTGCTGAAAAACGAGTTAATTACAATTTCTGTTGAATTAGATTGGAGCATACTGTGATGAAATATCGCAACAATATCGTTATCGTGATATCGCTCAGCTGCATCGTATATCGCCAATCCTCTGCAGCAGAAACTCCTCCACTCCTTGTGGTGGAAAACCGGGACACATGGGACAGATATGGTGGAAAACTGGGACAAATCAATGGTTTTGGTGAAATCCACAGGGACATGGGTTAGGGGGCTGAAAACTGGGACCGTCCCGGGTAAACTGGGACATCTGGTCACCCTTATTCTAATCTACACTCATTTATAAGTTACAGTAAGTCAGCTCCAAATTTTCAACAAACTAGACTTGTTTATCTGCAGGCGCCAAAAGGGAGTGAAGGAGTTTAAATAAAGCCAAAAACATGAGCTGCCAGTTATTGGGGATAACTGATCTATAGTGGAGGTAATTTGAATGATGAAATGAATGGATCGAGTCTGATGGTGAAGGTGTATGGACTTTAAAAACACACAGGGGCAGGTGAGGGGCATTTTTGAACAGGAATATAGGGGAATCATGCATGAATAAAGCAAACGCAGCCATATTTCTCAAAAAAGAACAATATTATAAGATGGTTAAAGCTGGAATAAAGGAAGTGTGATATTAAGATGCTGAGAAAAGTGTTTAAATTAAGATCTGTGCTCGACGATGTGGCTTGATTTTTTTCATAATAAGAATAAATACATTTAGCTGATTCATGAGCTTAGACCAGGGATCTCCAACCAGTAGCCACAGGTTTTCTACATTTCTTTAAGTCACATTTTAGAGGCATTTAGAGGTTTGTTTTGAACATTTTGAACAAAACCTGTATACATGTTTCAGTACATTAAGTGAAATATTAACACAGAATTTAATTTGTTTTCTTTATTTATGTCAAAACATCATCTTACTGCTCTTGTGTGAACTCCTCCTAAGTGCCATAGTTACACAATTAACTTCGAAACATAAGTAGCTCGGATGTTCTTGTTACATAAAAGTATAGCTTGGAGACCCCTGGCTTGGACGTATCTTTTACATAAACCTCAGCTCAAACAATAACAAATGCTTTCCTCAAGTATCCTCGATTGTCTCACGGCTGTAAACTAATCGATTATAAAGTCTATAAAGCCTTAATAGAAGTGTATAATTCTGTGCAGTCGCCTCTAGTTGTTGGCCAATACTTAATATTCTTAAACCAAATTACACACCGTTGATTTATTCCCACAGCAAAATACTTCAGAAGTACTTTCACGTTTCCTTATTCTGTGTGCAAATTGTGCTCTGCAAATAAACTCTTCCTGCTTTGTCCAAATCTGTAAAACCAGCTGTTCAGAGCTACACAAAATCCAATATGTGGGAATTACAGTATGTAACATAGACAGGGCGGCTATAAACTATTTAAATACATAGACTCAAAAAAGCCTTATTGGTGACGAATCATTGCTGGGATTTCTGTGAGAAAGAAATTTGAATGAACTTGTACCACATCCTCATGCCCCCTCATCTTTTATCAAATACCCCAAGACGTTTCCAAACTACGCATAAGGAGGGTGAGTAATACAATGCTCTAGCTTGTAGCTTCCCTCATGCACAGCCCACAGTGTTTGCAGTTGCAGGAAACGAAATGCCATGTGATTCAGCACTCTGACATTGACTCGACCTACATCCCCTATCCGTCAGTTGGTCCCTCGCCAAGTTCAGTGTGCGGATTGTGTTTACACTTTCGACCAAAATGATAAAACTCTTCTGTGAAAAAAGGCTTCTGTGCTGATGCTAAGAATGTACAGAGAGAAGCTGAATTTTGACGACATCAGTGCATTATTATCACTGCATCATCACATGTCCTTCCTGTACATGTCCTGCCTTTACTTTATCACATCATTTTGCACAAGTAATGCACACAGTAATATGGACGGATGGTATGATCAATAGAATCAATTATGGCATGAAAATGTACTAAGATTTTGAAAGTATGTATTTGATTATGATTTAATCTTAAAGCAGAACTAAGTAACTCATGCCCCTAGAGGCCATAAGCGCCACTGCTGGTGTCATAGCATGTTGCAATTTTTCACTTATTAATTGTCCATGAGAGTAAATACTACGCTGACCGAAAAGACAAAGGGAGAGAGGGATATTGTACATCCACTTACACAATGAAGATAATTTTTTTCACTCAAACTTGGCTGTAAATACTGTTTAAAGTGACGTTAGCCCGCAGTTAGCTTTGCCCGTTAGCCTGTTACCTTCTTCTTAGTGATTCCATTAGTGTGTATTGGTGGATCCGACCCGGTGGCAGTGAAGTTGCAAGTGTTGTTTTCTGGCCAGAGACACCAGGGGGAGATGAAAGACCCCACAATCCTCCCATTCATACTTGTATTACCGCCAGAGGGACTACGAAAAGGATTTATTAAGGTTAACAAGTTACTTAGTACTGCTTTAGCTTGTTTCCTACTTTGAATAATGAACATGACATTATGTAAGCAGTCCTAAGTGATTCAATATTTTTTATGTCAGTTATCTTTATGTTACTGTTTTATTTAGGCCCCAGTTTTTGTTAAAGGTGCTTTAATGGAACTTTTTATGAGAAAGAAAACCCTTGATATTTGTGTTGACCTTTCAGCAGCACATCAGATGTACGAGTGGTTAACAGAGAGGCTTTTCTTTCCATCACAGTGGCCTCTGCAACGCTCCAGGATCAATTGTTTTTTTAGGGTTTCGGGTAGGTTTTCTCTGTGATGGAAAGTGAAGGTGGCGCGCTGACCACTCATGCTTTTTTTAACAAGTTCCATAATGCGCCTTTTAAGGAACAGAAAAAGGTGGAGCAGAGGAACAAAACAAAAAACGAGGATCAGAGCAGTGTTAACCATAGTCTTGAGGAGCTCTTACAGTCTATGATTTTGACACACAACATGAACACACAACAACTGAATCGAGTAGTTTGATCCGCTTATACTATGGTCCCACAAACTAAAACCCTTTTTTGGGATCATTCAAGTTTATTTTGATGTTATTCTCTATGGTTCTCAGATTTCTATGCTAGTTTACCTGAAACAAGTTCCTCAGTAGAAACGGCTCATTTGTTTATCGTTTCGTTACTATGGCAGCTGCTGCAGAGGATTGGCGATATACGATACAGCTGAGCGATATCACAATAACGATTTTGTTGCAATATTTCATCACAGTATGCTCCATTCTAATTCAACAGAAATTGTAATTAACTAGTTTTTCAGCAAATTGTGTCAAATGAAGACTTTAAAAAAACACTACATCTGGACCAAAACAAGACAAAAATTGAACATTTATTTCAATGCACTGTTTGCTTTTGGCTGAGTTTGCAAAAAAAATGTGTCGATCTCGGTCAGATTAAAGGAACAGGCCACCGTTGTGCCTGTGTGCCCGTGGAAGAGCTTGGTCACTTCCAACTTCACCCCCGTTTGGAGCTATGGGAATATGCCTGGAGAGGCCAAATGCTAACAACATCTTTGGTCTTTTTGCATGACTGAGGGCACACAGTTCTTAAATACTGTGATATGTTTTTGCCTGAGCTTAGACGAGTTGATACGTACCTGTCTGGTCTGTGTGCGTGCCTGTGGAAGAGCTTGGTCGCTTCCAACTTCACCCCCGTTTGGAGCTATGGGAATATACTGGGAGAGGCTAAATGCTATCAACATCTTTGGTTGTTTTGCGTGACTGAGTGCACGCACAAAGACCAGACAGGTACACATCAACTCGTCTCAGCTCAGGTAAGAGCATATCTCAGTATGGAAAAACGGTGGCCTGTTCCTTTTAAGACTTTAATTATGTTGCGATATATGGTGGCTTCTTACGATATGGATATTGCATCACCTAATATCACGATACAATATTTTTTGCAATATATTGTGCAGCCCTATCAAGCATCATTTGATTAGGTGTCATGATAGTTGTTTTATTAGTCCCTATGAAAAAAAATAATTTGTTCAGTTTTAACCACTTCCATCTGCACCAGAAAAACAACAGATTACTGCAGAGGAGATATAAAGTTTGCTTTTTAAAAATTCTATTTAAGCCAATAGCTTCACACAGAGCAGCTCAGGATAGTAAAGCGAGTGGAGCAGGAGCAACTCAATGCCCTTCCAGATTCAACCATGTGTTTATCTGAGCTTGGAACTGGCCATCCTCGCTGAGCTTGTTGTGACTAAAGTAAGACTGTTGGGTGTGATAAAAACAAAAAAGTATTCTTGAAAATGTTTTGCAAGCTTGATCTGTTGATATTGTATTTCCAGGAATTTACAAATACTGAATTGACTGAAATTGTTTGTCATACCACTTTACATTGAACCAAGTTTTATCTTATAATTGCCTCCAGGACAATACATTTTTGTTTTGCTTAATGAAGTCATTGCTGTGGCTGTCTCAGGAGTATTGAATTTTCCTGTTAGGAATATTTTGTTTCATATCAGTTCAACGCGTAGTAACATGTCAGGGAAGGTTTTCTGTGTGAGAGTGTGAAATCAGCCGCTTAAAACATTCCTCCATGAGACCCTTTTTGTGGCACAATAGTTATTCATTTGATTTAAGTTCTAACCAGGGCTTGAGTGGGAAAAGGCAAAAGGTAAAATTGTAATTCTTTTGTAATGTAGTGGTGTTATTCTTGTTATTCAGGACAGCGACCTAAAGCTGAGTGTGCTGAGATAAGCCTTACCAGAGAAAACCCAGTCATCTAACCCCCTTAAATGGCTACAATATAATTTTTTTCATCAACATATGGTCCTATAACAGTGGTTTATATATGGTACATCTGCTAAATCAAGACACTGATTTATCAAGTTCTTGTTTAATTCTTTAAGTCTCATCAGACCAGATTCTAAGATGAAGAATTGTCTAAAAGCTAAGGGAATAATTGTAAAATCTCATCACGAAACGCGCTGAACACTTTTTAAATGAAGAGATTCAGCAGTGACAGCGTTAAAAAAAAAACCCTCCAGACTTTTCCCTGTCCTCGGTCTGTTATAGTTTTGCTTCTCCTGAAACAATAGTATTTACCGCACAGCCTGGGGAGAATCTCCGCTCCGAGCCAACAGGAAGACACACTTCAGCTCTGTTGTGACTTGTATTAAACTTCCCCAAAAGCCAAAGTATTTTTACTGATTGTGGTAAAATTAAGCATAATCAACATTCTGTTTCTAAAAATAAAACTGAGGATTTGATGCTCTGGTTTAGTTGCTTCATGAAGGACACTTTTTTACATTTCATTAGAGAAAACACCAAACCGTAAACTGGTGCGTTTGTGTATTACAATCATTGAATCCATATTTGAGCACTTGTAGATGGGGTTGTAAGACTAATCATAATCAAATCAAAATTGCTATTAAATTGATTGCAATAATGAAAATCTAACACTGCATTTTAAAATACATCCATGAATCTTGTATTAGTTTAAAGGCTCATTTTGAAGTCTCTCTTAAATGTTAACGCTTCTGGGCGACTTAAAGTATGCACCGGGATCTTGTTCCTAATTTATCAGCATAAATCACAGATCTAATCGTAAATCCTCACTGTGCAGCGCGAACTGGCCTGCAGCCCTCGTGTTTCCCTGATAATGACCTGGAAGGACCGGAAAACCAGCTGAGCTCTCCGACAGGGCTGAATTCCTGACGTGGATTTATCCTTTCCTTGTTGTTTGTGTGTGTGTTCAGCTACAGGGAGCCCTGCAGGACGCGGGGCAGAAGTCGCTCCTGCCGCCGCTCCAAACTCTCACTAACGGACTAAATAGCATTGCAACAATAGAGGCTGTGTGTTGCACTGGCACAAACGCCCCACAACATTTGATTGGCAAATTGGACATTTTGCGTCCGGGCCACTGGGCAGGCATACGAGTAGACATAAAAATCATTGAGGCAGCGGCTGCGGGCGTGATTTGGTAGCTCCATATCACTGCTGGCACATTGATCTCCACTTGGTTTAAAAAAAAATCATAATTAAACAATGGACTATCTGCAGACGTAATTATAGTGTCTAAGAACTTCTGCTTTTTATTTGCAAATTTCTATTTAATTGCATTTCATTGTGTTACCTTCTGTTTAACAATAGCATTATCTCCGCCTTCCCCGCTGTAGGGCATGGCATGCTACTGTAAGAATAAAGGCCTGCAGTCCGTGCGCTTTGATGGACAGCAACAGGTTTTGGTTCTCCACACCATTTGAACCCCCCATACTCATTCACGGTCATGTATGCATCATCATGGAAGAGCTCTGAAACATAAGTGTGTAGAATCTGAAATTCTTCCTCTCCGCTGGATTATAGAGGGGGCAGAGGAGGTCTTTGTGTGGGGCAGCTCCACTGTGACTCTATCTATTCATAGTCTACTACTGCGGTACAAGTCACCCCTTTATAGTAGATAACCTCATGTAATTTATGATGCCTGTTCATTCATAGCGCCGCATTAACCTCCCCCCAACTAACCGACCCAGTATTTTTTACATGTTGTTTTTACTTTTGTAATTGTGTAGGGGAAGGGGATTTATTTCTATGAAGCTTTTTACAAACCTGTCACAAAGCGCTTCACAAGGGATCATTATTCATTCACTACTTGGTGGTGGCAACGTAGTGTGTGGCCATTAGTGATGCCAGTAACGAGTCTCCTAAAGCCACACCGTGTAGAATTTTACCTAATAAATCAAATTTAAATACAAGCATTTAATTTATCACAGATATTTTCATCATTGAACAATCAATGTACAAACAAACATGTGCTTTTGCTGTGAGTGGCTCAGCTCTCCTAAGACATGACTGTAGACTTTACCGGGAGTGAGTATGTCTCCAGCTCGTCTCCATGGCGATGTGACTGAAGTCAGCAGAATATGAGATTTATGAACTGGTCATTAGGAGCATGTTTTGTACTGATGACAACAAGCACTCCAAAGCACCGAGCTGTAGCCTACCTGATACGGCTCTGGTCAGGCCATATAAAAACAGTTATTATTTCATTATGTGAGTCCATGGGCCTTATCATAAATTTATACACATTTCTTATTGTGGTCACATTATTCTGCACAAACAGCAGACTGGCACTTGTCCAGCGAGGAACTTTCAAAAGAATCCTGAGAGCATCGTTGTACATGCGACATTTAACTTAATAAATGTAGCTTTTGTGTAGCAGCACCACAGGTGGGCAGTGTAGAGTTGTGTCCAGTATGCCTTTAATCCGATTACTTTTTTCAGTAACCAGTAATCGAAAGCATTTCCTTTTCCAAACTAGTAATCACATTAAAGTTACTTTTCCAAGTCACTGTGAGTTGCTATTTTTGTTATTTCTTCTTGTGTCTTGGTCAGTGACGGTGCGTATGCGACAATTACAATTTTTAGCATGAGGACCATTCACAACACAAACGTAAACAACATTGGAGGAGGAGAGAGATGGAAATATGTCACTATTCTGAGTCTGTGTTAGTATTGTTGATGTTGCTGTTCAAATCCACTTCCAATAAAATGAGTATTGGTAAAATCGGTTCTGTTTTGTCTGTCGAGTTGGTGGAGGTGTTGCCACCTCAGGTCTTACGCGCAACTGCAGCCTCTATATTAAGCTCGTGCATGACAGCACTTCGGACCCGAAGTGACCACTTTTTGAGTGACAGTGCAGGATTTTAGAGGCAGTTGTGGTGAATAGGTCTGAGCTCATTCTACACATTAGGACATTGCTGGAACATGTAGGGGGAGGAAAATACATAATTTTAACATTTTTAAACTCTGTATAATCCCTTTTAAAGGAGTAATCAGTAATCAGTTTTCAGATTACTTTTGCAAAGTAACTGTCAACACTGGTGGCCACAGTTGCCCTGGGCTCGAATGACAGACACGAGGCAGCAAATCTGCACCGTTACCTCCGACCATCTCTAACCCACACACTACATTCATGTAAATGGACGAATGATTTGAGCCACTGCACATAATGTCAATCTTGTTCAGTTTGTAAAGGCACCTATTTTACCATGTTTTTTTTTTTTTTTACTTTTTTCATTATGATATTCTTTCATGTATTCTTATTTCTCTCCAGGTTCCAGAAGCACGTCCACACATACAGAATACTCCCAGATGAAGAGGGGTTTCTTGCTGTACAGGTAAGATCTTTTGTTCGGATAACGGACTGCCTCAGTGGTGGTGGTTGGCAGGCAATGGGCAGACATGCTTTTGTTGGCTCTCATCTCCGTCTAAAGTCTAAACACACTCGTACATGTGTGTGACAACAGCAGCCTCTTTGTGTCTCATGCCCAACAGCTGTGAGGTCGTCCCCGCCACCACGCGCACACACGCCGACACAGTGCCGTCCTTTACTCCACATACATGGAAACTATTCTCAGTGGCACATGTGCAAAATTATACACCCCGAGTTGCCCGATAATTGCGCGCACACTAAAAGAATAAGACTCAGTAGAAATACAGTCTGGGTCAGTTTTCATCCTCTCTGATTATTATCCATTTCTCAGACTTCTCAGGGAGTCCAGCCCAAACGGTTCAAGACTCTGCCAGAGCTGGTGTCGTTATACCTCCAGCCGAGCCAGGGTTTGGTGACCACTCTTCTGTACACAGTGGACAGAGAAGAGACCGCCGTCAGTGACGAGCGGGACTATTCAGGTACATTAGGTCCACCCCCTTTCCCTCTTGTTGAATAAGCGCCATAATTCTAATTCTTGCTCTTTTGATAGATGGTGAAGATGAAAAACCACCCCTTCCTCCAAGATCTGCCTCAACCTCCACTCCCCCTGGAACAGACTCACCCACTGAAAGGTACAGTTGCCCTTCAGTCAGTATGTTCTAGTCTTTTATTAATTTCTAGCAATTTCAGCTATTCTCTTAACCCTCGCCCTCCCCAAATCTAAAAGGTTACAGCCTATGAGCCAGTTTAACGCCTCATTCAAAAGCTGCTTTGTCGCCATCTTTTTTTGGCACCATTGCTTTTATGTTGTTATGTTATTGCATTTTTCACTTTCTCATCACTTTTTGGTCATGTTTTTGTCGCTCTCCTGTTGCGTTTTGTCCTTGTTTTCGTCTCATTTTTGTTGCCATTTTTACCAAGGAGCTTTTAGATTTGGGTAAAGCCAAACTGGAGAAAATGTGCTTGGGGGGTAAGAAGTTAAACCAGTGGCTCTCGTAGCACAAAGTACCACGTAAACAGCTATGTTTGACATACAAAGGTATATATATAGCGGTAGAGCTCATTTGCATTGTTTTGGTTTTATTGATTTTGTTGCATGTGCAGCACTTTGGAAACGTTTTGTTGTTTAAATGTGCTATATAAATAAAGTGGATTGGATTGGATTGGAAAGGTAGCTCACCTTTTCAAACTCGGGAGAGTTGGGATGTTTCCTGGTGGGCCGTAGAACTTTTGGGCTGTCAAAAAATATGGATTAATTAACAAACTCTCACAGCAGCTCGAGTCTGTTCACTTTTTTAGACATAAAGTCACATAAAACGTTTTTGTCATGTAAATCTGTCATATGATCTGAGGTATTGAAATTAGAAAGAACCTTTGCATTGCGCTGTTCATTCATACTACTCTACTCTAATTGGGAGAAACTATTTTACGTTGAAGTAAGTCAAGTTGAACACCAATCCACTGTTAATTTTTCACTGTTAATGTCCTTTAAAAGTAGACTAAAATTGAAGAAATGTATTTAACTAAATCTCGACTAAAATTAGTCAACTAAAATCACATGTAATATGAATTTAGTCGACTTTGCGTTTATAATATTAATTATAATCATATTTAATCACCTCTGCTTCATGGAGCTCCTCCCACATGAACAAAGCTCAGAGCTGTTCCTTGAAGTTCAGTGAAGTGTTATGATCTCATTTTTCAAACTGTCTATGGAGGTTTGGAGGATTTTAGTTTCTTCTTCTCATTTTTATTTAGTCATATTTTAGTCAATGAAAATATCTGAACATTTTAGTCATAGCTTTAGTCCAATTTTCGTCTGCAAAAATATTATTTAGACAAAAATTATGACTAAACATTTTAGTCGACAAAATTAACACTGGTAGACACGGAGAGTAAAGAAGTTGACATAAAACGACAGGTGGTATGAAAAGGAAAGGCATTAGTGACCCATGTGTAAAAGTGATAGATATTTTTCAGCTGACTGTGGAGATGTGTCAGGTCCAGATAATGTTTGTAGTGGCCCATGTGAGAAGAGAAAGTGTCATCAGCCGGGACCGCTCCTACATCCTCTGACTTGATGTGTGTGCTGCTGATCTAAATTGTTTAACTCAGCCGAAATGAGGTCCCAGCACAGCCTTGACGAAATCAAAACCACATCTATAAGGACTAAACCAGGTGTGAAATAGGACTAAACTGAGATTAAAGTAATTCTAAACAAGGGCTATCCCAGATGAGGAGGAAAAACATACATAAAATTGTCACTAAATGAAACTAAAACTAGAAATTCCACACAAGTACCACATTGAGCAGCCCATACACCACTCATTACTGATAAATATGATTCAAATTCTCAGTAAGCTGCCCTTCACAAACCTCATCTTTCATTAAAGCAAGGATGAAGCTATATTTCTCTTGCCTTCCTGCACCTCTGACTGTGTAAAAGTCACCACATCCTGTTGAAAGCCATGTTGCACACAGATGATGCTCGGGGGTGAACAGACTGTTAATTTTAATAGCCGTTAATGTTGCCCCATTAGTCACTTTCAGTTACGAGATTCATAACCTTATCCACAGCTTTGGGCACCACCAGCGCATTGACAAAAATGTGCGATTACGTAAATGATCTGTCACACTGCGGTTTTTAGGCAAACACTGTGGTCAAAGTGTATGTTGCTAAAGAACAGCGCTCAAAAGTCATGAGGGCTGACAGCGCAACTCCTCCATTTATTCACATTGCTAAAAATGTTCAAATAACCTTTTTATTTGTTGAATATAGAGACTGTACCTTCCTGTGTATTGGACAATTAATATAGTTTATCGCAGAACTAAAAAACTTAAAAATCAGCATAACTACAAAATAATGAGAGCAATGGAATGAGTCTGTAGTTGTTGTTTGTTGTATTCTTCCAAGTATTACTATGTAGGGTAATGATTTTCCTAATTTACTTCCATTTTAGCCCTGTTTTGGTCCTGATATAGTATTTCTTTAGGCCATTTTTGTTCCACTGTAGGAAAATCAGTGTGGAAGTTTTGTTACCAATAGAGAAATAGAGATGACCGCTCCAAATAATGATAGAAATTATTTAAAGAGGCCCTTCTGAGCTCGCTCTGTATAGCTATAGTTGAATGTAGCCTTGTGGGTTTATAGATGTGGTGTTGTGGCATGAAATATGGTCGGGGCAGCGCGTGGGGGGTGGGGGAAGTCGCACTGGAAAAGTCTGCGTCTGGCCCGTGTTCGCCTGTGTCTGTGGGTGGTATAGACTCCAGTCAGCGCCCTGGATTAGAGGAAGTGTGTGATTCTTAAAGCCCTGACTGTACAGATCTACAAAGGCATGTGAACTTTATTTTTAGGCAAGGCAACATTAAGGACATTGTAAACGAGCCGAGAAGAAGCCAACCTTTTTAAACCGTCATATCATCACAATACCAAAGTAGAATACAGGGGTTCAAACTGTTATTAGACATCTCTGATTGTTCCTATCTTGGTTTGTAGCAGATACTTATATCTACACTGAATACCATACCAATATACGTTAAAAATAGAAACTTAAAAGCAACAAAGAAACTTGTATGTACAACAGGGGTAGGCAACGTCCGGCCCGCGGCCAAAATGCGTCCCTCCAGCATAGAACCACTGGCTCCCATGATGATTTTAAGAAATATTATTAAGCAAAATCAGCCGTCAAATACCTGTGAAAGTGCCCTAAAATGTTGAAAACACTATCAATAACTTCCAAACTTCCAAGAGCATACACCCAACTTCCATATTACGACAGATTATAATAAATAACACTGGGATTTGGAGAATTTGGGCTTCACTTTGGGCCACAATTGGGAGGTTTGGCCCCTGAACTCTTCGCAGGGAAGGAAAATTGGCCCACCACTAAGCTAACTTGCCTATCACTCATATACATGTGTTTCTAATGACATCACGCATAGTTCCGGCTGCCATTTTGAGTAGCAGTACTACAACAGGTAACAATATCTCTACTCAGGATGAAAATGAAAGACAACTGATCGACAGTGGCATTTTCATGTACTTGTAATCATTGACAGTTAAAACACAGCCCCAGAGATGCACGTTTATGTGAAATAACCAGCAAATGTGGCACAGACGAAGCATATCTGTCTGTCGAGCTACAGCAGGATTTACTAAAGATCTGCTTCACTCCTCAGACTAAATTAACACATCAAAGAGGAAACAGAAAACCTTTCTCTGGGATTTTTACAGTTTGTCATGTCTACAGTCTCAATCTGAGTCAGTGTTTAAGCTGCTCAAGATGATAGCATGCTACCAGTTTGCAACTGTCATCAATCAACTGTCAATGGCTTCAACACGATAAACACATGTGTGGCTCACATCTATGAACACTGAGGAAATACTACAGTAACAGCTCATCTCTGACCTCTGTCACATGTTGTATCCAAGGCTAGATGTTTGGAGTGTGGTTCAGGTCTTTCTCTTGGAGAGGTTGGAGCTGAGCTGTTGAAGCTTAATGCTATCCGGTAGCATTCTAACGTCTTGAGCAGCTTTAACACTGACTCACTGGTTTCTTCACATAAATGTGGGGTCGTGTATTTACTGCTTTCTTCATAAGCAACGATTTACGAGTAAATACAAATATTAAAAATGGCCGCCATAACAACAAAAGGCATGTATACAGTATGGCTGTGCAATTGATTCACAAGATGATATGGTCAAGAAGTGTTACAGCACCATTGATATGTTGGCATACAGTTAGCTATTAAAGGACTGCTGTAAGCTTTTATATTGATATTTCCCACTACTGCCTGAAGAGGGAGCTCCAGCTACATGAGTTACATCTCACTGAATGCAGATAGATTTTAATACAAGCAGGTTTATGAGCCACAGTTATGCATGACATGTCCACTTTACAACTTTGCTTCTTTCTTTCTTGTGTTTTAGCGCTCCAGCAGCTAACGGCCTGAGCACTATTTCTCACGAATACCTAAAGGGCAGCTACGCTCTGGACCTCGAGGCGGTCAAACAAGGCGCCTGCTCTCTCCCTCACCTCAACAAGACTCTGGTGTCGTCCTGTAAACGTCTCAATGGGTAAGAACTCTGTGACACACAAGTGGTTCCTTACAGCAGGCCAGGGGTCAGATTGTCCTGTTTTGTAATGTCATTATCATACTGCATTGTTGATCTTCTCAGGACGTGATTGTGACTGTGTGGTCAGATTGTGGGCTGTGTTTTATGTCTGTAACCCGTTCCTTTGTTAAATTGGAGGAGGGGGGCAAAGTCTGGCAGCCTAATCTGGCAACTTGCAGTCTGTACGCCCCCCTCCTGTAAACAGAGGTACTGCATCATGTTGTTCCCTAATACATACCTGGAGTTTTGTTTGTGCCATTTATGGATTTTAAGTAGCCTATTATTTATATCACGAGATTCTGCTTTTCTGGACCTTCCTCATTTTAACCATTACAACAGTCAAATTGCCTCTGCTTAATATTGTTTGTCGATGATAGCTTACTTTTTCTTTTTCATCAAGGGAATGAAACTCCTGTATGATGGAGGTAATGTTGAGTCATTGTGCTGTGAGCCACTGTGAGCACAATTAATTTACAATAATCCTGTTCTAGACTATAAAATAAGCCCTTGGTATGACATTGAAACCATCCTGACTTGACTATGAATGAAAATTGCGTAAATAAAGTTGCTGCATTTGTCCTGCTCCTCCTTGTTTTGGGTGCAGTCACTTATGTTGCACATTCAAACATTATGCCGTGTGTTAGAACATTGTAATTGTAGGAGCCTAAATCCTATATTTGTTCTGTTAATACAATAGTTTATATATTTTTTGTTGTTGCCATAATTACTTTCTGTTTGGTTCTGATTTGTTTATGTTAGTTTTTTATTGTTTTGTTTTTATTTTTTTATGTGATTTTTGGTTAATGGTTATTTAATTATTTTTGTTTGCCACCCCTTATATTTAATCACCTGTCTGTTTTGTCTTTTGTCAAGTTTTTTTTACTAACTAAAGAGTTTTTAAATGCACTAGTCTCCTTGGATTTCATTGTTGCCATGGTTTCGGATTATGAATTGTGGACACGCTCAGGCAGTGATTCATGCTTGCTTGATTAAACTACCGAACTTATAGCAATGTTTACTCATCTTATTAATATGTATGAACATTTTTCTCACAAATACTCAGTGTTTGGCTTGATGATGATGATGTTTTGATGCAAATGTTTTTTTTTTTTTTACGAAACAGGGAGGTGGATAAGGTGTTGTCTGGGCTGGAGATCCTGTCCAAAGTCTTCGACCAACAAAGTGCCTTCATGGTGTCAAAGATGATCCAGCAGGTAAATGTTTATAATTCTATGTGTAGGTGGTGGATTATTACGCTGTTTAATCACTGTGGAATGGACATGATCATATTTTCCTTGTCATAGTCTTCATATTTGTAGGATTTATAGACACAAGTGACAATTAGAAATATCTAAAGCAACTGATTTCCCATTGAAGCAGAATTTGTGACGTAACGCCATTAAGTAACCAGTTAGCACGTTTTTAAATCCTCTTATACACTGGACTCTGGTGTGCACTGCAGCCAATCAGAGCAAGTCGCAGTTTTATGGAATAATACAGCGTGAGAAAGTTCTTGGCACTCACTTGACATGAAGCAAAGCCTAGAGAAGTCATATGTTTGTTTAGTGTGTGCGCTGTACCTGGATTACAATTGTGTCCTAGTTTAAAGCATAGGTAAGTGCAAGTTTGTGAACCTTTTTTAATTAGCTAGAGTATGTTTTAGACATTTTGCTAATATAGAAAATGCATCTAACCCAGTTTTGTTCCCCTTTTGTGTCTAAATAGTCTGTAAATCAAGGTGGTGACCAGGAGTTGGAGAACCTTGTGACAAAGCTCGCCATCCTCAAAGACCTGCTTTCCTCAATAGAGAAGAAGGTATGTGGGTTTTTGTTCTTTTCTTCGACGTTTGCATTATTGTGTGGCCCTTGTTTTGTAATCCAGCCGGTGCTTTCCTTCGGTAACGCAAAAAAATATAGTTTTCAAAGTGGGACAAGCTGCTTAGGAAGGAAACGGCCACAGCGCAATCAGGCTGCAGACAATATCTTGCCTCATGTGTTGTCACTCTGCCACACGTTAGCTCCTCCAGGAAATAGGAAGCTGTTTCCTTGTTGACACCAACAATGGGAGAGGAAAACAGCCGAGGCGTGTTTTTGGTGCATGAGTTTTGTGCTTCTAACCGTGTCTCGAGCTGCAATGCCCCTTTTTCGTATTTATTCGTTTACTTTTCTCTCCCTCAGGCCCTGAAAGCTCTCCAGGACATGAGTTTGACCTCTCCGTGCTCCCCTCCTCCACCCTCCATGCGCAATAGTAAAGCCATCCCAGTGCAAGCCTTTGAGGTACACAGAACGCCTGCTCCAAAGACTCTCACACACTGCCGCATAAAATGGTTCTTCTGCTGTTTGACGTTTTTAGTTCCCTTGATTTTTGCCTTGACCTCTCCCAAAGATATCTCTCTAAATAGAAGATGTCTTTGTGCTCTAGGGCTGCAACAATAAAGTGCATTAATTATTCTACATGCTTTACAGAACAGGAATTATGTAGTAAAGTACATAGAGTTACACTTAAAGGAGTTTAAAAATGTTAAAATTGTGTATTTTCCTCCCCCTACTTGCTCCAGCAATGTCCTAATGTGTAGAATGAGCCCAGACCTATTCACCACAACTGCTGCTAAAATCCTGCACTGTCACTAAAAAAGGGTTTGTGCCATCATGCACAAGCTTAATATAGAAGCTGCAGTTACACGTAAGACCTGAGGTGGCAGTAGTGAGTATAAAAATGACAACTTGCATCCAGAAGCAAATATAGTCAATATATAAACATAGATAAAAAGCAAAAGAGTTCTTCAGATGCCACTGGTGCAGCCTGTATCGCATGTCTTTTCTATGTTCACATATTTTTTTGTTTATTTATTTTTTACCATTAATCAAAGTTTATTGAGTGTTTTCTAAAATGTATCAACATGCTATGAAATACCAATGCTTTAAATCCTGGTGACGTTGTGTATCCTGTTTGCAAAGGACAGACGAGGTTACTGTGATTAAGTGGTTTAAAAAGTTAAATATTTAGTGTAATTTATTGAGTTTTCAAAACACTTTTAATCCCCATGTTGTTGTGTCCAGGTGAAGCTGGACGTGTACCTGGCCGAGCTGACAAAGATTGGTAAAAGTCAGAAGTACACTTTATCTGTGGATGTGGAGGTAGGAAGACTTGTGGTGATGAAGAAGGTGAAAGACAGCCAGGAAGACTGGACTACCTTCACACATGACAAAAGTGAGACATTCAGTCACAAAGTCCACGTCTTTAACACATGCATCATTTCACTTCTCCTTCGTGCTCAACACGTCTCTCTGTCGTCCGCAGTTCGTCAGCTGATCAAGTCGCAGAGAGTTCAGAATAAACTGGGCATTGTCTTTGAAAAGGAGAAGGACAAAAGCCAAAGGAAAGACTTTATCTTTGCAAGTGCCAAGGTCAGCCAATGGCAAAATCTTTCAGTTTATGTCAATTATATGAACTTTATCCACATTCTGAACTTGTTTGCAAAATCTGTCTGGACACTGTCTACATTTTACCGCTTATTTTTAGTGTCCAGTATTTTATTTCGGGTTCAGTTTCTTCATTATTGCCAATCTGCATTTTTCCTATTATAAAGAGTGTACTATTACCGAGTGTTCTTTTAGTAAGACAGTTCTTTTAGGTTTGTTCACCTCATGTGACCAGATCGAAACTAGTAAAGCAGGTAAACAAACCTTCTGTCTTACTTAAAGAAGAATCAGTAATAGTTTAATCTAAAGAAGGCAGTATGAACCTTTTATGAAGTATAAAGAGTATAGTTTATCCAACACAATAAATGCATCTTATAAATGTTATTGGTGTTGCAATTATAATTTAATGGTCCAGTTTATTTGTGTCATTTAAACTGCCACTGAGTGGTTTCATGTTTCATTTTGAACATTCGTCTGTTACAGAAGCGAGAGGCGTTTTGTCAGCTGCTGCAGCTCATGAAAAACAAACATTCCAACCAGGATGAACCTGACATGATTTCCATATTTATTGGCACCTGGAACATGGGTAAAAAAAACAGTTAATCTAACAAAGGTTCTCGAGCTCTTATCTGTTCTTAGTTGTTTTAGTGGAGAGAACGTTTTGCCTCTCATTAGCAGTGTTGGCCAAGTTACTTTGAAATTGTAATATATTCTATATTAGTCATTACAGCTTTAAAGAAATACTAAGTAACTTGTTTATAAATAAATCCTTTTCGTAGTCCCTCTGGGGGTAATACAAGTGTTAATGGGTTGATTGGGGGGTCTTTCATCTCCCTCTGGTGTCTCTGGCCAGAAAACCACAATTGCAACTTTGCCTGCACCGAGTAAGAACCACCAATACACACTAATGGACCAGGCTAACTGAGGGCTAGCGCCTCTTAAACAGTATTTACACCCATGTTTTGAGAGAAAAAAAAATCTTCTTTGTGTAATTGGATGTACAATATCCCTCTCTCCCTTTGTCTTTTCTGTCAGCCTTGTATTTACTCTCACGGACAAATAATGAGAAAAAAACGTAACATGCTACGACACCTGCAGTGGAGCTTATGGCCTCTAGGGACATGAGTTACTTAGTTCTGCTTTTGAAAATGTAATGTTTGTGTTACATATTACTGTTTCAAAAATGTATCTGAGTTACATTACTTTGAGTTACTTTTGGCAAAATATAAATAGTAATAATCCCACCGAGTAAAAGTGCAGCCAACAATTTCCTTTTCCTTCATTGTCTCCCATTTGCTCATGTTTTGTTTTCACAACATTAACTGAAGATCTTGTACACCAGTGTCCAGCTTGATTTGGTGCTACATTTTATTTGCACTTGTACCTTAAGTTACTTGAACTGTAATGACTAATATATTCCCAAATTTTGTTTCAGTAATATGTTATATTCCTTAGTTACTGAAAATAATACGTCACCCCAACACATTAGCAACAGGCTGGATACTGATCTACTTACTGATCTCCTTACAGTATAAGTCATGCCTGCCCCTAAAGATAGTTATATGCTGACAAAGCTTTATGGCAAGAGGTGAAACGTCTCCAATCCTATAACAACCCGTAATGGATAACAGCTACAACTGAGAGTTTACACAATCCATCTAACTTAGTTTTATAATAATTATGCCTGTTGTCCTATTTAATAAGTTTTAATACCATTTTCTCGTTCCTCATAGGTTCTGTGCCTGCTCCGAAATGCACTGCGTCATGGGTGTTGTGCCGTGGCCTTGGGAAAACTTTAGACGAGATGACCGTAACTATCCCCCATGACTTGTATGTCTTTGGGAGCCAAGAAAACTCTGTGGGCGATCGAGAGTGGATCGAATCGCTGCGCACCTCGTTAAAAGAGCAAACAGAGCTGGATTACAAAGTGGTAAATTCATGTTCTTTAAGCAAGTTGTATTATCAAAGAATAGTGTTATATTCTAGTGCCAGGGCTAACAAACGCCTTTTTTGTTTAATTAAAGATTGCAATTCAGACGTTGTGGAACATAAAGCTGGCTGTGCTGGTGAAGCCGGAGCATGAGAATCGTATAAGCCACGTGGGAATGTCCAGTGTCAAAACAGGAATTGCTAACACACTCGGTAACCATCACAGAATTTCACTTCAATTTTCTGGCACCTAATGTACAAAATATAATCTGCTCTTTAAAGTAACCTTGTCTATGTACTGTTAGGTAACAAAGGAGCTGTGGGCGTGTCGTTTATGTTTAATGGCACATCTTTTGGTTTCGTAAACTGCCACTTGACGTCAGGGAATGAGAAAACAGCCAGGTACTGTAATGTTTGATTTCAGATATATGATTTACAGTTGATCTATACAGTATAAGATCTTAAAATGTACACATAAAACAATTAACACATGTCCTGCTTTAGGAGGAACCAGAACTATCTAGATATCCTGCGACTGCTGTCACTCGGAGATAAACAGCTGAGCTCATTTGACATTTCATTGCGTTTTACACATCTGTTTTGGCTGGGAGACCTAAACTACAGACTGGATATGGACATACAGGTAAAGTATTGGCCCTGGACTGCCCAAGGGTCCCATCTAGTGGAGAGGTTTTTGAGATAAATTGTTTTCACTGCTCGAACTACCCCCATTTATTATGCCTTAACCTGTTGATCTGGGGGTAATACAAGTGTTAATGGGATGATTGGGGAGTCATTCATCTCCCCCTGGTGTCTCTGGCCAGAAAACCACAATTGCAACTTCCCTGCACTGGGTCGGAGGCGCAATACACACTAATACACACTGATACACACTAACGGGCGGCACGGTAGCACAGCGGTTAGTGCTCTCGCTTCACAGCTAGAAGGTCCGGGTTCGATTCCCACCAGGGACGGGGCCTTTCTGTGTGGAGTTTGTATGTTCTCCCCGTGTCTGCGTAGGTTTCCTCCGGGCACTCCGGTTTCCCCTACCACTAAAAACATGCACAATAGGCCAGGATGAATGATGTGTGTGAGTGAATGTATGGTGGTCAGAGGGTCCGTTGGCGCAGACGTGTGTAGTCGCAAAAGCGCCTCTGACAGTCTCCCCCAGGGGAAACTGAAGCTACAAACGTAGCTTTCCACCACTGAGTGTGGAGTGAATGTACAATTGTCTCATGTAAAGCGCTTTGTGACTATATGTCTGTGAAAGGCGCTATATAAATAAAGATCTTCTTCTTCTTCTTCTTCTAATGGAATCATGAAGAAGAAGCTAACAGGCTAACGGGCAAAGCTAACTTCGGGCTAGCGCCACTTAAAGTGTAACTAAACACCAAATCCACTTTTTTTTGCTGATAAACGGTCTAAATGGTTGTTGAATAGAGTTAGCTACATGTCCCAGTCAATATGTTGACATTTGGTGCAAACTTGTTCAAAATCTCACTTTTGTGTCTAAAACCGCATGGTTCGCGCCCCCTACTGGTTTCACGCAGCAACTACATTTGATATTTTGTGGTTGGAGGAGAGTGTGTCCACGGCGTCCACAAAACGTCATCAGTTCTGCCTCTGTGCCTCTGTGGCCCCGCCCACACACGCCTCCGCCTCCGTCACGCAGCAACCAGGACACGCGTCGCGCAGTCAAACCAGTAGATGGCGCCCCTGCGATGCTCACACTTCGGCTGAGGTGGTGTAGAGGAATAAATCCCTTAGAAAAGCTACTGTGCGATGCTCTCTGTTTGCAGTCACTGACAGCGAGCGAGTAGATCTTTTTTTTTTTTCGTAGGATAGTTGCTACTAGTGATGCGCGGGTTGCGGGTTCCACCGTCGTCTTTACAGCAGGTTTTTGGCGTAAATATACGTCGGATTTTCATAAAACAAGCAGCGTTTTGCAGCTTGTTATCCAGAGAACGCTTTTGTGGAGCTCACGTCTCCTGTTTTGCACCGTATGTGCGACTGTGTGTGACTTCGGTTAGGCCGACCTCTGCTCTCTTCCTCTCTCCCTCTTGCCCAGCGCTCTTCGGAGGGAGAGAAAGCGAGAGCGCGCGTGATGACACGCCGGTGCTGTTCATACGGATCATATCTGTAACGCGTAATATTTAATGGTTGCGGGGCGGGTTGTAAAAATAGAACAACATTGCGGGGCGGGCTGGGTCGGGTTAGAACCTGCTCCAAATGCGGGACCCGCGGGTTGAAAAAAGCCCTGACCCGCATCACTAGTTGCTACATCAAGCAATCACAAGTCATGAGAATGTACCAACTCTCCTACGAAAAAATAAACCTTGCGCACAGTCGTGACAGCGGTAACAGCAGTCTGTCAGTCCTGTCAGATCTAGGGGCTTGGTCTGAGACTGTCAACAGAGCAGACCCCGCCCACACACTCACCCCCCTCGTCTCCCCCAAAGCCTCCGAGACCACCCCTTTCTCAGCAATTTTTGACTTGTGTTTGTGGGTGGGGAAAGGCTCTGCCACTCCCGTTTAGTTGCACTTTAAACAGTATTTACAGCCAAGTTTGAGTGAAAAAAAAATTGTCTCCATTGTATAATAGGATGTACAATATCCCTCTCTCCCTTTGTTTTTTTCTGTCAGTGTAGTATTTACTCTCACAGACAATTAATGAGTAAAAAACAAAACATGCTACGACACCTGCAGTGGCACTTATGGCCTCCAGGGGCATAAGTTACACCCGGGGGAATGTTTCACTGCACAGGCCACCGATCTTTGGCCCTCCACACCTTATACACTTTGACACTTTGCGGTGCTTGATGAAAAAAGTTTGGACACCCCTGGTATAATGCCTCATTTGAAAGCAAATACCTACAAAAGAGATCATAACTGTTTTTGTCACGTTGTCACCGTGATTTTGACATGTTTTCGTCACTTTTTTCTTATGTTTTTGTCAAGTTTTTGCCACTTTTTTGTTGAAGATTCACTTTTGACTTTGGCATCACATTTGTTTGTTTTAACATAACATCATGCCTTTTGTTTGTGTGCAGGAGATTTTAAACTACATTAATCGAAAAGAGTTTGAGCCTCTTCTCAAAGTGGACCAGCTTAATCTGGAGAGAGAGAAGAACAAGGTTTTTCTTCGCTTTGGTCAGTGATAATATAATAATAAGTAGGTTATTTGAATGTTTGTTGTGTATTAATGTATGTATAACCTTTTCTCCCATTTGTCCTATTGCTACAGCGGAGGAAGAAATCTCATTCCCGCCCACTTATCGCTATGAACGCGGCTCAAGAGACACGTATGTGTGGCAGAAGCAGAAAGCCACAGGGGTATGATCATGCACACATGCTCCGTTCTTCATGTGTCACTGGTGAAGGGGTTAACATGTTTCTATCTTCATGTTTGTTGTAGATGAGGACCAATGTTCCGTCTTGGTGCGACCGAATCCTATGGAAATCCTATCCAGAAACACATATAGTTTGCAACTCATACGGTTTGTTCACAATAATGTTTGACACATGGAGTTACAGTATTTTCTGGATGATATGTCGTACATTTTTTTCATAGTTTGGCTGGGGGTGCGACTTACAGCCACTAGAGGGCACTCTAGGCTTGTGTACCTGAACACTGAAGATTTACACACTGGTAATCGAGTAGCAGAAAGAAAGTGTGGAGTGAGCGAGAAACTTGTGAGGGACTGGCGAAAAGCGGAGGTTATTCTTACTGCAATAAAGAAAACCAAAAAGAAGCTAATCACAGGCTTAAAGCTAGATGGCCAAGAGTTTGCAAATGGGTTCTTGAACAACGTGATGCCGGGAGAGGCTTGTCAGTGGTGCAGTTATGGCTCCATGCCCCAGTAGTTGCCAAGGCTGGTGCGACTTATACTCCGGAGCGACTTGTATATGTTTTTTCTTCTTCATTATGCTTTTATGGCTGGTGTGAGTTATACCCCGAAGCATTTAGTTCAGAAAATACTGTACATTTATTGGTTGTAAATGTGTCATATAAAATAATAT